>NC_056629.2:207147450-208347450 GCF_002870075.4 Lactuca sativa | reverse complement strand
CGAGACACTTCTCCAGAGACTATGTGAAGCCCCGGTGTTAGCCCTTCCAGAGGGAATGGAGGACTTTGTGGTGTATTGTGATGCGTCGATCTTGGGGTTGGGAGCGGTGCTGATGCAGAGAAGGCATGTGATAGCATACGCATCGAGGCAGCTGAAGCCTCATGAGACGAGGTATCCCACCCACGATCTAGAGTTGGGGGCAGTGGTGTTCACCCTCAAGATCTGGCGTCACTATCTGTATGGGGTTCGGTGTACCATATACACGGACCACAAGAGCTTGAAGTACTTGATGGATTAGCCCAACCTTAGTATGCGCCAGAGGAGATGGCTGGATGTGGTAAAAGATTACGACTGTGAGATCATATACCACCCGGGTAAGGCTAATGTTGTAGCCGATGCACTGAGCCGAAGGGCGGAGAGCGCCCCGATGCGAGATGTTTGTTTGAGATTGACAGTGATGACTCCGGTGTTGGACACCATTTGTGGGGCCCAGGCTGAGGCCATGAGATCAGAAAACCAGAAGAGAGAGCGAGTTGTCGGGTTGGTATCGGAGTTTGTTACCGATAGCCGGGGGCATATGACATTTCAGGGTCGTATCTGGGTACCGTTTGTGGGCGGGACGTGTACCATTTTGATTGAAGAGGCTCATCGGTCGAAGTTCTCGATCCATCCTGAGGCCACTAAGATGTATTTAGACCCGAAAAGGGAGTATTGGTGGCCCTGTATGAAGAGGGATGTCGCGTGGTTTGTTGAGAGGTGCTTAACCTGTCGTAGGGTTAAGGCCGAGCACCAGAGACCGCATGGTAAGTTGCAGCCGTTGGAGGTTCCTGAGTGGAAGTGGGAACAGATTACCATGGATTTTATCACCAAATTTCCAAGGACTGCTAGGGGAGTTGATGCAATTTGGGTGATTGTGGACAGGTTGACAAAGAGCGCCCACTTCCTTGCTATCAGTGAGGGCTCTTCCGTGGAGAAGTTAGCAGAGATGTACGTACGGGAGGTGGTATCGCGGCATGGAGTGCCGATCTCGTCGGACCAAGATGTGCGTTTCACTTCCAGATTCTGGAAGAAATCTCATGAGGAATTGGGTACTAAGCTGCATTTTAGTACCGCATACCACCCCCAGACTAACGGACAGAGCGAACGGACAGTTCAGACGCTCGAGGACATGCTTCGGGCATGTGTATTGGTCTTCGGAGGGAGTTGGGACACGTATTTTCCCTTGGCAGAGTTTTCCTACAACAACAGCCATCATTCGAGCATTGGTATGCCACCATTTGAGCTGTTGTATGGGAGAAGGTGTCAGAAGCCCATTTGTTGGGGAGAGGTCGGGCAGCGTGTGATGGGTACTACCGAGATCGTGCTTCAGATGAATGAGCAGATACAACAGGTCAGGCAGAGGTTATTGACCGCTCAGAGTCCTCAGAAGAGTTATGCGGACAGGCACCGGTCCGAGCTCGAGTTCCAGGTCGGCGACTTTGTACTCCTGAAGGTCTCTCCTTGGAAAGGAGTGATCCGATTCAGGAAGAGGGGCAAGTTGGGGCCCCGATATATCGGTCCTTTTCAGGTGATCGCGGAGGTAGGCAGGGTAGCCTACCGGTTGGAGCTACCTGCAGAGCTAGGTCAGATTCATGACACTTTCCATGTGTCGCAGTTGCGAAAG
Source organism: Lactuca sativa (assembly GCF_002870075.4). NCBI lineage: Eukaryota > Viridiplantae > Streptophyta > Magnoliopsida > Asterales > Asteraceae > Lactuca > Lactuca sativa. Next base: position 208,345,787 of record NC_056629.2, on the reverse strand, counting down.
TGTATAGCCGATGAGTCGGCAATAGTGCCATTAGAGGATATTCAGGTGGATGTGGGCCTGAACTACGTTGAGAGACTGGTGGCTATTCGGGATCGAAAGATCAAGGTTCTGAGGAACAAAGAAGTGCCTCTGGTGCAGGTCCAGTGGCAACACCGGAAAGGGTCAGAGCTTAATTGGGAGCTGGAGCATGAGATGCGTGAGCAGCATCCGGAGTTGTTTCTAGAGTGAGACTTCGAGGGCGAAGTCTGATTCTAGTGGGGGAGAATTGTAACATCCTGATTCCCAGGTATATTATTTTATTTAACTATTTTGGTGTTTGTGGAGGAACTCGGTGAGTTGGAGCCAAGACTCGCCGAGTAGGGTCATGGATGTTCATCCGGGTTCACATCCGGACTCGGCGAGTCCATAAGTGGACTCGGCGAGTCCACGTTGTTTAATGAAACCCTAATCCCCCAGGTTTGGAGCCTATTTAAGGGCACTTATAGCCTCCCATTGCGGCTACCAGTCCCTTGAGAGAACCCTAAGTGAGCCAAATCGTTGTGAGGAAGAAGAAGTCACTTTTGATCCTTGTACCTTTGGTTTAGCAAGAAGGAGGTGACCAAGAGCAAAGAGGGGGTGTGATTCTAGCAGTTCCAAAGTTCAGAGACTTCATTTTGAGGTAATAGTTCTAACCTCCTTCAGTTTTGGTGTTGATCTTTAGATTTAGGGTTTTCTAACCCCTTTTGGAGAGTGATTATGTGGAGCAAATGGTCCCTCATCGAGTTTGTGCCTTGGATCTGGACTCAAAGAGGTCCAGAGACCTTAACCCTTGGAGCTTTATGGACCAGTTTGGGTTTATTGGACTTAGGTTGCCATTTTTGGGACTAAATCACCTTTTGATGCCTTGTTGTTGTTATACAAGCATCAAGTTTCAGACTTTACGTGACATTCATGCTTGGGGAGGCTAGATCTATGGATTAGGGAAACAGATTTGACCTCAGGAGGTCAGTAGAGTTTGTGCATGGCATCAACTCGCCGAGTTGTTCTTGAGACACGGCGAGTAGGGTTAGGGTTTCACGTAAATTGCTCAGTGAGTAGACTTGCCGAGTTGGGGGATGACTCAGTGAGACAGAAGGGGGTTAGAGGACTGGAGTTCAAGGCGGTACTCGCCAAGTTGTTCTTAAGACTCGGCGAGTTGAGTCGGGGTGGCCCCGCGATTCATTCCTGGTATGACTCGTCGAGCATAGGGGGGACTCGGCGTGCCAAGCGGGACAAAGAGCTAGAGGACATGTGTGAACTCGCCGAGTCACCAGGGTGCACTCGGCGAGTAGGGTCAAAGTGTGACCGTTGACTTTTAGGGTTTGGTCAACAATGGAGTACTTGTCTCAAGAGGGGGGGGGGGGGGCGGGGGTAAAATAGTCTTTTACCCTTCTGAGGGTGCCAATGGCAGGATGAGTCTAGTCTCGAGAGTTATATTTATAAGAGTATTTACTTATGTGAATAGGCGGAGGCTAGGCTATATTTCCACTGAGTCAAAGATTTACCGAGACGCCTGAGGTGAGTCTTCTCACTATACGTTACCTAGTGTGGTAAGAGAGTTATGTGACAGAGTACTATAGAGTTATATGCCAGTGTATTTGAATGTTATTTATGTGTTGTGATTTATTGTGATATGTGATATGCATGATTCAGAGTTACAGAGTTGGGACTTTCGGGTCCATAGAGTTAGGGCCAGAGGGCACACAGAGAGTTGGGGCTGGAGGGACCCACTGAGACACATTGACCAGAGTGTCGACAGAGTTACAGCCTTGAGTGGATATTATGTGTTAGAATGGTATTTTGGGGAAATCACTAAGCTTATGCTTACAGTGTACGTGTTATGTGTTTCAGATACCGGTGATGACCGCGGGAATGCGTCGGCTTGATTCGTACACACACATGGGATTTTATGTATTTTGATCTTGGGAGATGTTTTATGAAACAAAGACATGATACTATGACATTTATGAATGAATGAGTTTGTAAAAATGTGTTTGAAAATGCGAAAAATTGTTTTAATATTTACGGTGTTACACTCCAACTCGCCGGGTCCCAGGGAAAAACATGAGAAATACTTGAATTAAATACATACCATGGACCAGGTGTTACAACAACAAGTTTCATAGCTTTCCACTTCCATAAGCAAACTAGAGTCTCATGGAAAGTTACCTGCTCAAACTGAAGCGAACCTAAGTCAGAACGTGTGTGTCATTACATTGAGAAACAAAAAGAGTTACAATTGTCCAACAATTTCGGTTGATCAAGAGGAAGAGGAAGAAGAAATAATGGTCGAAGAAGAAACCAAAGAAGAGAAAAAGGAAGATAAAACTACTCAAAAGAATTCGATCATCACCGAATCTAAAACCTCACCTGCTCCATTTCTCGAAAGATTAAGGACCACAAACAAAGAAAGATATAAGAGTGAGATCATGAAAATGTTCCAAAAAGTTCAAATCAACATCCCACTTCTCGAGGCCATCAAGTAGGTATCTAGATATGCAAGGTTCCTTAAGGATCTTTGTGTATCTAAAAAGAAAATAAAACAAAACCAAACTTTAATAGTTGGGGAAAATGTATTCGCAATTTTGCAAAAGAGGATGCCGTCGAAGTGCAAGCATACCGGTGTCTTTACCATGCCTTGCAAATTGGGGAATCTTCATGCACCTCGATCCATGCTCGATCTAGGCGCATCTATAAATGTCCTACCATACTCTATTTATAAATCAATTGGTGTAGGAACATTGAGCAGAACTGGTGTGATCAGCCAACTGGCCGATCGGTCAATAGTACACCCAAAAGGTGTATTAGATGATGTGTTAGTGTAAGTCAATGAATTTGTTTTCCCAACTAATTTTTATGTTCTAGATATGGGAGATGACGACTACCCAATTTTCTTAAAACATCTAAAAGAAAAATTGATGTCTTTATCGGAACTTTAACTACGGAATTTGATGGGGGAAGTTATAAGCTTCAATATTCATGAAGCAAAAAGGTTCCAAACGATGGTCAATCTGTCAATCTTGTGAATACGATCCATCCCTCAACTAAAAAGGGTTTAAACTTGTTTAACAATGAATTTATAGAGTTAGTTTTGTTGAGAGAAAAACTTGGAGACACACTTAAACAAACGTTAGAACAAGTTAGTTGCGGAATAGTTAATCTCTAAGGATCTAAAAGCTCACAATAATAAAGTTAGATTGTTAGATTGTTAGATAGTTAGTTGCGGAAAGTAAAGAAAGATAAATGACAAAAGTTATATCAAGAGTACACTTAAACTTATTCATAACAAGGAATTCAGTCACTCCAAGTTAGTAAGCGAGATCAAGTTTAGTGATTAAGTCTAGAAGACTTGCTCCGAAGAGAGGTTATGTTCAAGTAGCAGTTTGAGTGTGATGAAGATAAGAAAGATAACTGATGAAGATAAGAAAGATGATTGAATGAGAAACCTTGTGTATTAAGAAGTTAAGAGTTTTGACGCTCAGATATATCACCAGTACATAATACATAAGAAAGAGTCTCTATTTATAGAGTTTAGGAAAGAACAACTCTATGAGTAGTCGTGCAAGACATGCTGGACAATAGAGTGAATTACATAGTAAAAGAAATGACTAAGACTGCGGATAGGAAAGACTTGAGTACTCCGGATGCTGATATGGTTTCTGATGGAGAATGGTTGCAGTCTCAGTTGTAGAGATTGACTCCGGTGGTGAATTGGCTGCAGGTACTAAACCGTTGCGGTAGATAAGTTCAAAAGGGTCACTTTTATGTTTCAACAATTTCCCCCTAAGTGACCTTTTTAACTCTGGTTCAGTTATCAAGTTTGAGAAACTTGATCAAAATCCACCAAAATTTTCTAACATTTTCCAGCCACAAGATTCTTCTGGAGATCTCAAACTTGACTTCAGCAGTAGTGTGCTTTGATCTTTCTACTGCGGTCTTGCATATGTCAAGTTGCTTCTTGGGCAGGCGATACATGGCATTCATCCGAATGAAATATTTGACATTTTCCGTTTTCCGTTTGAATATGATGGCAAGATCTGGGAAGTTGGTTGTGCCTATAGATCTTTCTTCAAAACCTTCTGTAAGTATTGACATTTGTTCAAGTGGTGGAAGGTCAAATTTCTTGACAATGGTGGGGTAGATGTCCGCATCAATCTTCGCAAAGTCACAGACAGTTTCTTTGTGGAAGGATTTGGCTTTGTCGAGAGCTATCTGCATCTTAGGATGTTTCTCTGCCTTGTTCTGAAAAACTCTAGCAATGAGAAATATTTCTTCAGGGTTCATGCAGGGGAAGTCTGCCTGGGTGTGGATGTAATCATGCTCTCTTCTGGTCAGAGTGAATTGAGCAAAGTCTGCTTTCATAAACTTCTGCATCTTGTAGTTCTTCACTGCGGATGGTCTATCGTTAGACCAAATGTTTTCAACTGAAGAGCCATGCTTCGCATAGAAGCGAGTCAGTTTTTCGAATTCCATTGGCAGACGCTTGTGATCAGGAAGACTGCGGTCAAAGGAGTCAAAGACAGCAAAGTACTTGGCATTGGGAGAAATTGGAATATCCCAATAACCATCTGCTAGTGGTTCAGCATATGTGAGGTGGGGAGTGTAGTCTTCATCAAGTAGCCTGCGGAGAGGATTGACCCATGAGTTGATTAGCAATTCATCAATCATAGTGTCAAAACCGCATTCTCTCCATATAATTTAAGCTAACTTGGCTGCTTTCCAGTCATGTTTTCTCTAGGCAGTAGCAGGAGAATCTGTAGAGCTTTCTGAGGACATATATTCCTCAAGATTCTTTAGATGAGGAGGCGTCAGAGGACGGTTTAGGTTGTTTTTGGGTGATGAGTGGGGAGATGGAATATTTTGAGATGGTGGAGGAGAAGGCTGCGGAGTGGGAATTTTATTTGTGGTTATTGGAGGGCTCTGACGGATGGATGTATTTGATCGATCACCTTCTTTATCACTTCCCCCTCTTGAAGAATGCAGCCCTGGTGCTTCCTCAAGCCATTGTTTCAGTCCATCAACTTTGGCACAAACCTCAGCAATGTGTGCTTTCATTGATTCGGGCAGTTGGGAGTTGTCTGGAACGGCAGAGTTGAAGAGCAACTTGTGAATATCCTTTGTGAGCTGAAGTATCTCTGGACCATGAAAGTTTGATGTGAGGGATTTCTGCATGCGAGCGATTGTTGCATGAAGGACAAAAATCGTGGACTCATAGGAAGTATGAGTTTCCTCTATTGCCTTTTGGGACTGGGCAGCTTGATCCGCAATGGCTGTTTGTAAGCCTTGTTTGATTGCGGTTACCTCAGTGATGAGGCGTTCCCTTGCGGCCATGAAATCTTGATGGTCGGCCCTATGGTTGGTGTCGAGAGATCGAATCCCCATATCGACTTTGAGAGAGATGTGCTCAGCGGCCATACGCTCTCTTGTTTCGAGTCGTTCGATGCGCTCAATTAGGGATTGCGGACCTAGAATATCTTCTGGTGGAGGTTGGGTAGGCTTAACTGCAGCCAAAATTTGATCAACTTTGGCTTAAAGGTTGAGGAATTCTTTGCGAGTAAGCGCATCTTTCTTTTTTTTTCTTCTTCTTTTCTTTGGGCTTTGAAGTGGAGTGCTGAGAACCGCTGGATTCTTCTTCTTCCTCGAACATCATGAGGTCATCATCTGAGGGATTCGGTTTGTTGACCTTTTGGATGTCTTCATCGTCAAAACCGAAGGTTGGGATCGAGCTGAGTTCAATAGTTGGTTCTTCGTCTTGAGATGGGTTGACTGCGGTAGGTGGAACAGGAGGTAAAGTAGGAGGAACATTAGATGTACCTGCGGCTGCGGTTGAGGCTTGGGCCTTCAGCACAGTTTCAACCATTTGGTCCATCCAGGTCTGAACCTTAAGAATTGTTGCAGCAGTGTGGGCTTTGCTGATGGCATTTTCCCAGTATCTGGCTACTGACAGAATTTCTTGCTCCTTCTGCTTTTGTTGTTTGACCTACTGCTCCTTGCGGGCTTGGAACGCCCTTTTGAAAGCAACATACTTCTTGATTTCAGCATCAGTGGTTGGTTGATACCGACTCCAAGAGTCATTCGAGTCTTCATCGTCAATTCCTTGTTGTCGCACCAAGGTGTCCCTTGGGTTCACGGATCCTTGCACATTAGTGCTCACCATGCCTAAACCACCTGATATAGATGTAAGTAGAGTAGGTTTTCCTGGGCTTCCTTGGTCTCCTTGACCCGTGGTCAAGTTTGGCCTCGGCCCAGTTCTGGCATGGGCGAAAGAGATGCCCTGCGGATGGAGTGGTGTTTGTAGTGTTTGGGATACTTGCAAGAGGATGGAGTCTAAATCCTCAGAAGAAAAGATGTGCAGCCTGGAAGCCCTGGAGACCTTAGGGCGATTACCAATTCTATCTCCTTGAGATACAACTGGGGAGCTGTCTCCACGTTCAGAAGAAGATGATGATGAAACAATCTCACAAGATGAGGTTGAGTGGTATTCGATAGTGGCATTCAATGGATGTGCGGCCATCCTAAGGACTACCGGAGCCTGTTGAGAGGCTTCATTATCAGTCCGGTCACGCATACGGCTAGTAGTTTCGGTTGTCTTTCTTTTCTTGAGGATAGATATGGGTAGTCTATCTTCCTCAGAGTCACTGCTCGATACAGTGGTGGTTTTGGTTTTGCGTTTCTTGGAGGGTGCGGTTTGTTTTGGGGCTTTCTTTTTGGGTGTTGTAGCTTTCTTTTTAGAAGCTACTGTTTTTCTCCGTTGAGAAAGGTAAGAGAGTGTAGTGGCAGAGGGGCTGCGGTACCCTCAGGAAGAATAGTTGAAGAAGGAAGAGGTGGGGTAGAAGGGTATGGGATAATACCCTCCGTGACCTCAATATGATCTGAGACATTAACAATCTCAAGACCAAGCAGTGAAAGAATGTGTGTGGGGAGCCTGCGGATACGTCCAAAACTAGTTTGATCAGAGGAAGGAGTATACCTTTTGAGATCCTTAATGACAAAGAAATTGATGTCACTTCCCATGTCGAGACCAGCATCCGCATGCAGATCACAAATACACAGAGACCAAAAGCGAGCAAAAGTGAGCTCGGTTGGGTTTTCCTTTGGTTGTCCTTTGGGAATGTACTGGAGGAAGTCATCACAAAGAATTTGACCGTAGTTGACATCACGGCCGGTGAAGATGCTCCATACAAGTTCAAGGAGCTTGAGTCCCATGTTGTCGATGCCTCCGGTTCTGCCAGACAGACATCGGATGATGAAGTGGCATACAAACTGCCAAACCGCAGGCAACTGATTTTTCTTAAACTCACCAACACCTCGGATTGGTTTCTGGTAACCCATTTGGTATAGTGCGGTAGTGATATCGGATAAGGATGGAGTGAAGATTTTGATGGAGGGATGGATTAACAGGTTAATGGAGGTTAAGAATTTTTCTTTGGTCAAGATGACCAAGGAATCGTTGACGAGGTTTAGATGCACTTCTTGGGGGTTTTCCATTGGTCTGTATGCAGACAGAGCACATTTAAAAAGTGTAGAAACGGGAACAACATCGGTGAATGCGTCGAACTGGCCAAATAGGATGTGGTTCTTGAGATGCTTGATCATCAGTTTTGTTGGAGCATTGTAAGAAGGATGAACGTCAAACACAGCCCTGAAGTTGCTTGAAGCGATTGTTGGTGATGTGGAACCGGTTTGATTCATCGAACTTGAAGCCTTGGATTGCTTCTTGGATGCACCAGATTTTTCCATTGAGAGTTGTGAGATTGCCTTGTTTCGGATGACTGAGCCAGATTCGTGTAGCTTGTTCTTGAAAACCCATCTTGTACCGACAATAGTATAACCTTGTGGAAGAGGAACAAGTTGCCATACTTTGTTTCTTTTAAATTCTTTTAATTCTTCTTGCATTGCAGCTATCCAATCTGGTTCAAGCAAAGCTTCTTTGATCGTTCGAGGTTCAACCGAAGACATAAATGCTGCATAATGACAGTGGTCAGATAAATCTTTGGAAGACTGAGTCTGGATACCTGCTGATGGGTTCCCGATAATTTGACCTGGTGGATGGTCTTTTGTCCATACATGAAGACGTGGCATTAGATGATCAGCAGCTGCAGCAGAAGGAATGTCTTGGGTATCAGAGGAATCTGCGGTTGGGGAAGGCAGTTCTCCCTGGACTTGAGAACATCCTGCTGAATCATCTTGATTTATTAAAGCAGGGTTTTCTTGAGGAGTTGGCAGAGATTGAGGTTCTCCCTGGATTGCGGATGGGAGTTCCTCTGGAACTTGAGAAGGTTCCCCCTGGAATGCAGATGAAAGAGTGACAATTCTAGGATCAGATCTACTGTCAATATTCTCTATGAGTTTGTCATCTGAGTCGTCCGAAGGTTCGTTTGATGGTGAGACTTCACTTCGGGTAGGAATGTAAGCAGCATTAGGTACTGGAACCTCAACGGTTGTAGCAATATCCAGAGTAGAGCTTTCCCCGTCAACCGGAGAGGTGGAAGTATTGAGTGATACTACTTCAAGTAAAGAAGGTCCAGATACGTCGGCATGTTGTTGTTGAGCTGCGGATGACACTAGGACTTCGGATAGTTTTGCCAATTCAATGGGATCAAACAGATCATCATAGTTGATTTCAACTAGATTTAGAGGTCTAGAATTGGTTGAAATGTCACTTTCCATGATTGCAGTTGTTTCGGTGGATGGAGGTGCGTTGCAGATGTGGGAGTCATCAAATTTCACATCAAAGCTTTCAATGATCAACCTTGTTCTTCTGATGAGCACTCGATATGCAACCTTGTTAGTGGAATAACCAAGGAAGATACCTTCGTCAGACTTTGGTGCAAACTTATTGAGTTGATCTCTATTGTTGATCACGAAGCATCTACATCCAAAGATATGAAAGAAACGAACATTGGGTTTGTGATTGTTGAGCCCTTCATATGGCATTTTGTTGAGACGCTTGCACACAATACTTCGGTTTTGAACAAAGCATGCGATTGCTACTGCTTCGGCCCAGAAATAGAAAGGAAGTTTGGCGAAGTTAAGCATGGATCTGGCTGCTTCAACGAGTGTTCGATTTCTTCTCTCTACTACACCATTTTGTTGCGGTGTATAGGGTGCTGAAAAATTGTGAGAGATGCTTTTGGAAACTAGGAAACTGGTCAGAAGATGATTAGTAAACTTAGTTCCATTATCACTGTGGATGCGTCTGACTGGAAGCTTGATTTGAAGTTCGATTTCTTTGATGAAGTTAATGAAGACTTGTGATGTCACTGATTTGAGTCTGAGAAAGAATACCCATGTTAAGCATGTATATTCATTAACAATAACCAGTATATACTTTTTGTGGTGAAGACTGGCTACGGTTGAGGGACCGCAGAGATCGATGTGTAGTAGCTCTTGTGGTTCAGAGATAGAAGAATCCATTATCAGAGTGTGACTTGCTTTGGATTGCTTACCGCATTCGCACGCTGGGCAAAGAGTTTCGTTGCTGAATTTGAGAATGGGGAGACCACGGACGAGTTCTCATGTGATGAGGTTGTTGATGTAGCGAAAATTGAGATGAGCGAGCTTGCGGTGCCATAGCCAGCAGACTTCGGATACAGCTTTGGACAGAAAACACAGCTACAGTTTGCCAATGATGAGAGAAACATCAAGAGGGTACATCGTGCCTTCGCAACGTGACTTGATTAAGCAGGTGTTGCGATCACTCGTCATTATGTAACAGAATTGATTGTCAAATTCAATTCGATGTCCTGCTTTACATAGTTGGCCAACACTGATAAGATTGTGTTTAAGACCTTCTACATAAGCAACTTTCTGAATAGAAAAGTTCCCCGTAGTGAGAACACCGTAACCTCGGATGACACCGTTTGCATTGTTGCCAAATGTGACATTTCCACCATTGCATATAGGCCTGAAATCCCGAAGGTACTCTAACCTTTCGGTCATGTGCAAGGAGCAGGCATTGTCAATTAACCATTCTTCTTCTTGTTCCTCCTTGCACAAAGCCTGAGATTTAAACGATTAGTTTAGGCATCCAAACAAGTTTGGAGCCAGGGACGATTGATGTATTCTTAAATGATGCATGGTCCGAGGTTGCATGGACAGGTCTTTTGTCATTTTTCAGACCGAGTCCTGGGTGTTTGTTCAGATTTGGATTGTTACGAGTTTTCTGAAAAGTGTGAGATTTCTGACTTTGATTTGACTTGACATGAGATAAAAACCTTTGACAGCTGCACTGACATTTGCAAAAAGAGGGTTTGTCATTGAATCTGACATTGTGCTTGATCAGCGGTTTATGGGGTGTGTTGGACTTGAAATTAGTCCGAGGTGGGTAACTTTTGAAAGATTTGACATTGAGTTCTGAAAAGTTTGTTTTGAACGAGGTTTCGCACATGTAAATCTTTGATTTGCTCTAGGAGGATTTGATAAAATTCCTTTCCATTTGTTTTGATTTGATCTTAAAAGTGTTGGAGTGGGTAAAATTCCTTTCCATTTCGGGTCAGTTGAAGACTAGATCTGAAAAACATAGTTTCTGACAAGTTTGACACCTTTTTGGGTTGTGTCAGAAGTAGCAGGAGTGACTTTTGAAACTGAACTTTTCTTTTTGTTTGTTTTCATGAAAGAAGAATTTTTTGAAATGTAATTTGTGAGAACAAATTTTTCTGGACTCCTGGATTTAGGAATTCTTACATGTTTTCTATTTTCTGAAAAACTTTGTTTGCTTTTGTTTTGGAATCTGATTTCCTCTTTGAAAGCTCTTTTTGCCAAAAATTTTGGTGAACCGTAGTCATTGTTATTCAACTGCGGTTTCTTGGAACCTTTTGGATTATTTTGAAAACGTGGGCTAGAATCATCAGAACTTGAGGATTCTGGAGTTTGAGAGTATTGGCCTACCTCAAAATTTTCTATAGGCAATTCGTGAAAAATCGGTTGAAGAGTTGTAGTTCCTTGAACTAAAGAGTTGCATTCAATGTTTTTTAACTGTGGTGAATATGACTTGACTATTTCAGAGTAGGTTTTAGATGAGACTGCGGTGGGACATTTCTGGGACAGTTGATTATAGTCTGACGACAAAGATGGAAAGTCCTCTGAGACTTCGGGGCCTTCAACAACAATTTCTTCATCAACTTTGGATGAAGTTTGAGAATTTGAGTGAGTTGTGCCACTGATGGGAATTTGATCATGTATGTGACTAGAATCCTCAGGCAAAATTTCCTCAATGACACAATTATTTCTCAAATTGTGTAATCTACCGAAGTGAGTTTTATTATCCTTCGGAAAAGTCTTGTCATTGACAGGGAAATGAAATTCTCTATCAGGAGGGACATACACTCTGTCTTTGTTGAACCGGGGTGAGGAATCCATTGCGGTAGGATATCCATTTGACCAACCCCAATTATATGTATTGTCTACGGTTCCATTGTTTACCAAATTTTCAATAGCCTCACCTTCATTAAACAGTTTTTCAATTAAAAGATTCAAGCGTACAATTTCTTTCTGAGCTAAATCTTTTTGATTCAAGGCTATTTCTAATTCAGTTTCACTTAACATTCTAGCATCTTTCTCTAACTCTAGATCTCTTTCGAGCATTGCCATCTTAAGTCTCTTGTTATCCAGTCTTCCTCTCACGTGGAACATCTCTTGGGATGCTATGCTCTTCTCATCTAAGGCTTTCTTATAGTATGAAAGGACGGCAGCACAAGTGTCATTATGATCATCTATGTAGTGTTGACAATCATGCATGCTACAATTTAAAGTTTGGATCATGAGTTTTACCTGTTCAACGATGCTTAGAGTCCCATCTTTCTCCATGTAGCAGTAGTTTTTGTTCAACATTGTTGACCCATCATCTCCTGATGACCAAACTTGATGGCCTCGTTTAACTTGAGCCACATATGCCCTTGCATTTTCTTTTTCTTCTAACTCTTGAGCCATTTTGAGATAGAATGCTCTGTCCTTGACTATGTTGGCCTTACAGTCTTTTGCGAAGTGATTTTCTTTGTTGCATTTGTGACAAATTACAACATCAGTCTTGTCTTCTGATTGAGTACCTGAGTCATTGTTCTGAGGAGACTGCGGTACCTCCTTGGGTTGATTGTTCTAAGAGACTTTAAAATACCGAGAGTTGTTGTTCTGAGGACCGAAGTTACGGTTGAATGGTGGTTTGTTGAATTGTTGATTCTTGCAAAAATAGGAAGGTGGTGTCCGGTTGAACTGTTGGCTAACTAGAGCAATAGCCTTCTGAAAATCTTCTTCATCATCATACTCAGAATCTGCTTCGTATAACTGCGGTGGGGTGTCATACGATGAAGAGTAAGGTGACTGCAGTGGAGCTTGTGCTACGAGAGCAAGCGGTCCTCCGAAGTCAGCACAGTCTTTGAGTACAGTGGATTCTTGTGCTTGAAGTTCTCCATAAAGTTTGCAGAGTGATAAAGAGTGAATCTTTCTGTCACCTTGGACTATCATTTTGGCCGTAGTCCAATGTCTTCCTAGACCATTAAGGAATTAGAGATTGGTTTCATGGTTACTGCGGATGGTACCAACATTTGATAACTTTGTGACTATTAGGTTGAATCTTTTGAAGGAGTCTTCCAAACTTTCACCAGCATGAGCTTTGAAGTTGTTGAAGTCGTTGAGTGAGGTTGTGAGCTTCTTATCTTGTGCTTGTTTTGAGCCTTCGTATAAGTTTTTGAGTACATCCCAGATCTCTTTGGCTGACTTGCAGTTTATGATAATATCAAAGTTGTCAGGAGCAACACCACATGAAATTTCATAAAAAGCAACAACATCATTTTCCATTTTATCGAGATCATCTTTGGTAGGACGGCTCATAGTTGGTTGACATCCTCCTAGTCTGGTTACAGCACCGTCAGTTTGGATTGGTGTGAGGACTGGAACATGTGGTCCTTCTTCCACGGATCTCCATACATCCCTACCCAATCTTCTTAAGTACCTCACCATTCTTTGTGACCAGTGATGATATTTATTTGCTACTAGTATTGGGGCTCGGTTAGAACCACCAACACTATTGGAAAAATTTAGAGATAACGATTGTGCCATTTTTTTTTGTTTTTTTTGAGAAATGAGCTTTAGTGGTATAGAAAGCTTAATGAGAAAATCAGAGTTCCGATATCCAAAAAGCAACCACTTTGTCTTTGATACCAATTGTTGAGAGAAAAACTTGGAGACACACTTGAACAAACGTTAGAACAAGTTAGTTGCGGAATAGTTAATCTCTAAGGATCTAAAAGCTCAACAATAATAAAGTTAGATAGTTAGATAGTTAGATAGTTAGTTGCGGAAAGTAAGGAAAGATAAATGACAAAAGTTATATCAAGAATACACTTAAACTGATTCATAACAAGGAATACAGTCACTCCAAGTTAGTAAGCGAGATCAAGTTTAGTGATTAAGTCTAGAAGACTTGCTCCAAAGAGAGGTTATGTTTAAGTAGCAGTTTGAGTGTTATGAAGATAAGAAAGATAACTGATGAAGATAAGAAAGATGATTAAATGAGAAACCTTGTGTATTAAGAAGTTAAGAGTTTTGACACTCAGATATATCACCAGTACATAATACATAAGAAAGAGTCTCTATTTATAGAGTTTAGAAAAGAACAACTCTATGAGCAGTCGTGCAAGACATGCTGGATAATAGAGTGAATTACATAGTAAAAGAAATGACTAAGACTGCGGATAGGAAAGACTTGAGTACTTCGGATGCTGATATGGATGCTGATGGAGAATGGTTGTGGTCTCAGTTGTAGAGATTGACTCCGGTGCTGAATTGGCTACAGGTACTGAACCGTTGCGGTAGATAAGTTCAAAAGGGTCACTTTTATGTTTCAACAAGTTTTGTCACAAAAACTAGATAGGGACAAAGCCATAGAACTTGCAAAGGAGTTAGATATAAACAATGAGGTTCTGGAGATTTTGGTGTTTATTGATGACAAGAAGCATATGAGGATTGATGAAATGAAATCCAAGCTACCTACCACCAATGTCAAACTCCTTCCCCCAGTGGAACAAATTTGGAATCAGAAACTTCACCAGACCTTTTAAAGAATATAGATATTGATAAGGAGAGCACCCAACCGGTCATCAACTCAAATAAACTATTGAAGAAGGAAGAGTAGGAGTTGATAACCCTACTGAATAAAGACAAAAAAAGAACTCAGTGGACTATTTCCGACATCAAGGGCTTAAGTCCTTTTTGGTTTCTGTTCCAAAAGAAAGCCAAAGGGACGTTGAACGTTCCATTGCAGGAGGTGACAAGAAGGTCGATGTGATGGAGAGCCCTGCACACTTAGATTGATGCATATCCAGGGGTCATGTCGAGCCAACGACTTTAAAAAAGGGCGGATAACCGGGAGGGAACCCGAGGGTATTTTTGTCCTTTCTTTTAAAACTTTTTAGTCTTTGGTAAATTTCAAAATTTTTAATGTCCCAAATGGTTTTAAACTTATTTTATTATGCCTAGAAAATGAACCTTGAGCTCCAAAAATATTTTGTGGATAGCTTGGGGAGGATGAAGAGGAGGTTCTCACCACAAATTCAAAGCTCCAAGAATGATTTGGTAAATTATTTCAATATCTTTAATCATTCAAATTTTGCTTAAAAATTCAATTAGTGTGCATTTGTGACTATTTTAGACCCATTCCCAACTCGACAACCATTATCCACCACCCCTTGATAATTAGATAGTTTAGCCCTCTTCGGGTATTAGGGATGATGCTATATTTTAAGCTTCGGGGAGGGGCATCCGTCCATGCAAACGGATCCCGTTGCGTGTAGGTTGTAGTTTTGTACATATTGCATTTAATTTCATTTCAAAAAAAATAATAACTTTCTCATTTTCATTTTTCTCTTTTCATTTTACAAAACCAAAAAGATTTTCTATCTATCCTAATTTTAATATTGTTTGCATCTTATTTTTTTTAGCATTACATAAACAAAAAAGATTTTCACATTTGCATCAAACTTAGAAAATTCCAAAAATATTTTATTCTATGTTTGGTTTTTATCCAATCCAAGGCAACCTAACCTTCTAAAAGCAATTGAGTTGGTGCGTTATTAATGTTATTAATGTCAAAATAATATAAAGAAATTAGTTGAGTTTTGACTATAGTCATTAAAAGGAAAATCGTAGTACTTTGAGAGATAACAACTTTGAAATAAAGAAGGTCAAAAATGGAGTCCGTATAAAGATGATACGATTTTTGGAAAAATATAAAATACGTGTTAAAAATAAAACTTCAATTTTCCCAACACAACCTTAAAGAAAGTTGTAGTACTCAAGGATAGCTACAAAAATATATAAAGAGGGTAAGAAATAATATTCATATAAGAAAGATATGGATTTTTATATAAAGTTAGCGATGCACGCCAAGTGTGTGTCATGCTTGACGCGCACCTCTAACACCTGGATTCGTCGATATTGGAGAGACGTGGACCACCAGAAGTGAGAGACATAACAAGTTTTGGACGGGGCAAGGCATCATGTGCACGACGCGCACAAGGGATGTCGCATGCATATACACTATAAATAAAAGTGATCACTTTCTAAATTCTCCACACCCAAAAACCTAAAAATATATCTCTTTCTTATAACCTATCTCAAAAAAGTCTCCTAATGGCACAAAGCTTCGGGTTTAGTAGCAAGGATATCCCTAATCATGCTACCAAAGTGAGTTTGCGGCCCGATTTTACTATTTTCAATGTTTTAAGGGGGGAATTCATGTTTATTAAACTGCTTTATCATATATATATATATATATATATATATATATATATATATATATATATATATATATATATATATATATATCACTAGTTATACAAAGCATGAAACTTTAGGATAATATACCTATAGATACTCTAGCTAGTTGTAAGCTATGATATTATGCCTAAGAGTTATGATGCCCGATATTCTAGGAAAAATTTTACTTGAATGTTATACTCGCCAATTTTGTAGGATAACAGAGTACCTCGAAGTAATGTTGGTCAATTATATCGATATGCACTGTACTTAATTGTTACTCTGTTCGAATATCCTATCAATCATAATTAGGGTGTGTGTGTGTGTGTCTATATATATATATATATATATATATATATATATATATATATATATATATATATATATATATATATATATATATATATGGTAAAATAATATGTGTATAGACAAGGACATTTATGAGGTATATTGATGATAATTATCAAATATAAAGTAAAGGAATTCTATAGTCATAATTATAGGAGTTATTTAAAAAAAGAGGTAAGGAAAATATAAAACACCTAACGTTAACGTGTTAGTGAGGTTTTACTATTCATCATTATCCAGATTAAATTCGGCTACTCCGAACCTATAATTATTAATCTTTCAAGAACCAGAAAGATATGTATTGATCTATACGGAGTTGTCACCCCCACCTGCGATTGCTAGCTACAATCTCGGCAGGATACCTCTCTCTCTCTCTATGTGTGTGTGTGTGTGTGTCTGTGTATATATATATATATATATATATATATATATATATATATATATATATATACACACAAAGATTATTCGATGTCTGATGAAGTGTCATTAGTCCACAACTTTGATTATGGGGGCTCATGGTAATACAAAACAAAAACCTTAAGAAACCAACTACCCATAGGGACGCCTTCGAATAGTTAATATTATAATAAATTAGGATTTGTAAAATATCATTAATGTTATAATAACTTAGGAATGGTAAAATATACTAAAATATATTACAAGTTTGGATTGGTAAAATATCCTAAAATACATCTTATAAGTTAAGATTGGTAGAATATCCTAAAATATATCTTAATAAGTTAGGACTGGTAAAATATCCCGAAATATAGGATCGGTAAAATATAAAGTATCTTAAGTTAGGATTGGTAGAATATCCTAAAAATATAATAAATTAGGATTGGTAGAATATCTTATAAATATAAAAAGTTAGGATTAGTAGAATATCCTAAAAAGAAAAGAATAAAATATAGAATATAGTATCTAAAGAATTTATAAGTTTCGCGATAAAAAAAAATTTGGAAGTTACGACATACTAAACCTAGGGAAAAAAAGAATATAAGAAAAATAACCATAGTCATTGCAAAGATTCCTAAAAGTTTTGAAAAAGAGGTTATTTGGTATTTGTTTAAACTTGTGAACTCACCAACATCAAGTTGATGTATTCCTAGGATGAAGTAAGGATCAATGCAAGGAAGGACAAACAGCTTGAAGATAGATAGATATGTTCTATTTATTCCATGTAATATACATTATTTAATAATAAAAGGTATTTATGGTTTGTGCTCTGTGATTTGGGTAATCTATGTAACCACCATCACCCCTCGGTGCTTCCACCATCGGCACGAAGTGTGACTTAAATAAAGAGTAAGTATGTGTGACATCTTGATGAATATGTATAATTTTGTATCTATGATCCAACATCCTAACGTCGCATAGCCCGACGTTTCCGCCAGCGGTGGGGGTGTCACATTTCACAAACCAAAACCATGAAATTTCTTCATTCTCTTCTCCATATTCTCTCTTGTTTTGTCTCTTAAAGTTTTAAGATCAAAGTAAGAAGAATTTTTATACTTTACTTGAAACTCTCCTTTAGAACAAAAGCCTTTTTTTGTTCTTAAAGGTTGAAGAGATTCTTTTATTACAAGATGAAGACTAGCATGTTATCAAGTTGGCTAAATGTTGGTGGATACTTCTAGAGAGCTTCTTCCATGGAGCTTAAAGCCATCTTCATCAACTTACTAATTTCCAAAAGGAAACAAACTCTTCAAAGTTTGTTTTGCTTTCCTTTCCTATGGTTATTTTAATCTCTCTAAGTCTTGCAAAATGATCTTTGGTGGGAATAAAACTAGTTTTTTATTTTGTTCAAAAATTAAGTATTTCATTGCTATGTTTATATTTTTGAAACAATTTTTGAATAAAAACCTTTTTTATAAACCTTAAAACCTTTGCAATGATGATTCCGCAAACATCTATCTCACTCATCTATGCATCTACAACACGAAAGGTCATCGTCCTGAATTTAAAGGATAACGAGAACATATCAAAATCAGTACACAATACAAAACCACATGATGCATACTCACATACAAGTTCCTTGGTATTCTTCTAACACTATCTTGACCTAAATATAGATCTTGTGCTTTTAGTAGTACGAGCCTAATATTATCTTCCACACCTATACATATTGTTTCCAAATCTCCCAAGTCATCTCACATCACTCTACTTAGATCCTCCCACGCATGTATATGTCTATCCATATACATAATACTACATTTCCTAGACTCTCTCTTTAGGATTCTTCCCTTCTCACAAATCCATAGGACGGATATGCCCCTATACTAAAATTAGCCAAAGACCCTACAACATATACAACAATACACAGAAAGGCATACGAGGCATCTATACAAATTAGGAAATTCTTGCACGCAATCTTGGGTAGACCTATAACCTACATTCTCGCGTGCATAACAATTCATAACACAAAAACAAAATCATATGGGTATATTAGGAATTACTTACTTCCTGAGCTCCAGCCGACTGTACGCATCGCATCCTCTAATTATTATAAAACCCTTTTAGAAAAATCATTTTTTTAATAAACGCATTCTCTTTCAAAAACTTATTTAGAAAATCTCTCAATCCTCAGTTTGTGTTCAAACACACCGCAAAGCATGTCTGAATCCCTCAAACCAAGGCTGTGATACCAACTTGTACTGTCCAAAAAATCACAATGGGATTTTTTATTTGAAAACAGATTAACTGCTTCAAAACTTCAACTTACAAGACATAAGTGACGTTCATTAGTCTGAAACCATAATATTTACAAGGTTGAATTAAAGGAAAGTGGAAATCATTATCTTCGATGCGTGTGTATAGTCTCACCGAAATCATCTCTCGAATGACCTAAATAGCATTTAATTCACAACTATCATCATAAACCTTAGTGAGTTCCCCATTATACCATATATTCCATCATATATAAAATGCATCCCTACAAGGTTTTTGACATTAGTGACGACCTACCAAATCTCCTATAACCATGCATAAAACATACATAAAAATCTTATAGAAAATAGAAGGTCTACTCTAACGCCAGTGAACGCTATGGGCCAAATCATAGTCTTACATTCACATCTTACCATGGGCCTAATTATGGTGTTTCCTTGTCATTGTCATTAGCCAAAACCTGGTCTTACATACAAGGGACATGGGCTAGATCATGGTCTTTCATAAAATTCATAAAGTCATATGTAGTCAGGGATTGGATAGACAATTGAACAGATAATCCACCCGAGAGCGAACAATCAGACAAGAACATCACAATAAGGCATTAGACAATGAGTTCTCAAGCTATCCAACTTAAACTACATACATAATCTTGATAAATGGCCTACCCTGGTTACCTTAACCAAACATAACTCCTAACAGTATCATACGATTAACATGCAAGACTCTACTAGTCATATAGCATACATATACTCTAACATTACCTCTATCCTACCATACAAATAATATATAATTGGATACGTGGCATAGTGAGAAACTCAACTGACCTGAAGAACCAGACAAACACAACAGCACTATTACGCCCTTGTACTAATCAATCTCGCGAACTGACTAACAACAAAAGAGATAAATCTTCAATCAACAACCCAAATCCTCCAAGTTTGACCCCAAGTCAAACTAGTCAAAAGTCAATGGTAAATGGCCAATAAAATTCAACGATGAACCAAGTCAACCATTGTAACGCCCGGGTTTCAGGGCTAAGCATATTTGTCAATGTAATAGTCTAGGTCAACTATTGTAACTCTTTTTGAAGTAATAAAAGATGAAATATTTGAGTATTATGTGAATTAAGTGTGTTTATGTGTTTATTATTTAATTATAAATGTATAATTAATAAAGAATAAAAATAAGCGTCAAAATTAAAGTATGAGATAAGCCCTATGTCTCTACATAAAGTTGTAGAATATGTCTCAAGGTTTCTGTACCTATAAAGAACGCCGAAATCCGAGTTATAACGAAGAAGTTATGGCCCGTCGAAGTTTTACGGCAAAACCGGCACGGCACCGGGAAGCTTAAATAGTGAATTTACGATAGAGTGAGATTTAGCCATAGCAATCTAAACGAAAGTTGTAGAATATGTTAAACTAAGAACGTCGATAAAAAGAACGCCCAAATCTGACTTCGTATGAGGAAGTTATGATTTTTCTAAGATTCGGCTTAGCAGTGCACGACCCGAAACTCGAATTTTTGTTCGAGTGGTTTTTGGCTTACGCGACCTAAATGAGAGTTGAAGATCTCATTAATAGGAACTCAACGGTAAAAAGATGGACGAAAACGGAGTTCGTATGAAGGAGTTATGAATTCTTCGCGGTCATTTAACAGTCTAAACGCCTCTTACTGTTAAATTTGAGATCGGTCGAGAATTAGCCGACAGAGTCTAAATGAAAGTTGTAAATATTGTTTTTACCTATGCGTGGAAAAAAAGAACGTCGAAAACGTAGCTCTATCCGAAAGTTACGGGGCTTAGAAGTTGGCAGAGTGCTGCTGCAAAAGGGGTGACGTGGCTGAATATGGGCCAAGGCTTTCTCCCCAAGGAAAGCCATCAGATGAAGACACGTGGCACTGACTCGGCGAGTCAGTGAACCGACTCGGCGAGTCCATCAAGATTTCACCCTATAAATAGAAGTGTCGGGTTCTCTCATTTCTCACACCTTTCCCCACTTATTTCTCCCTCTACACTCTCTCTCTAAGCCTCCTTAAGCCCCCTAAAGCCTAGGTAAACCCCCTAGCACCCGAAGGAAGCCCCGAGGCTCCCAGAGTCCCGAGAAAAGAGCCTTTCGGCTCGGAAACGTTGCTCCAGCGAAGCCCGGTTTTCGAGAAAACTCGTTGTAAGTGAGCTACGCCTAACCTATCTTTAGTTTAGCTTACGTTTTAATATAGTAATGTTATTAGGACCTTATAATAAGTACTTGGGCTATTATTATGGGTTATACAAGTATCGTTTAACGCTTATATAATAATAATAATGGCCAGACTATTAATTAATCGCGATTATCGTTAGACTAAACCCTAGTGGTATTGGTACTAGGTTTTATCGAAGGAATATCGTTTTGAGAGTATTGAAGCGTTGTCCGAGTGTTGAGTCACCACCTTTCAGGTGAGTGCATAGTTACTTTCAGCTTACACATAGATATGAAGTATTTTATATAAATTACGTGCTATGTGTGCATATTATCTGAATACTTGCTATCTATGCTGGATGAACATTGTTATACATGTTTTCAATGATTTAAACTGTATATGTATTTTATATCTACGAAAATGTTGGGGTAAAACATGGGTAGATGTAATAGGTGATGTGTGATAAAATGATGAGAGGCCTCGATGTTGATGTTGTTGTTTCTGTCATCTAGCGGAGTATGGATGACGACCACGGACTCTTCTAGACAGTCCAGTGGAACACTGGCAGGCTCGCAACCTGTAGGTGTTTATGAACGATGTGTTCACCGGTGTAATCCATCCCCCACATGGTTGCCTTTAGGACATTTATTGCTGAGGAATCCCCTTAGCAGTAGTGTCCGTCCCGATGATGATCCTTAGGCTAGGTCCCTTATGATAGGTGTTTAGGGACGTAAAGTGAGGATAACGGGAACGGGTAATCGGTTTATTGTTGATTGATGAAATTAATAAACTTATTTATTGTGGGTTGAAAACCCTATGTGCTCACCAGGCTCCCAAGCCTGACCCACTCAGTTTTATGTATTACAGGTAGTGGCGCATGAGCATAGGTGTGATGTTTTGGACGAGGGATTACGGATATAGGCCTGTAGATATGAAATAATGTAGTAAGGCTTATATTGTACTGTTTATTCTTTTGATCTGTACGAACATGACATCCCGAGTATTTTAATGAAATACATTTCTATGGAAATGCTTTTGATAAATCTTTATCATATTTTTGTTTTGGGACAAATTCCGCAACACTTTCATTTAAAATGTAACTCTGATTTTTAAACAAAGCATAAACAAACCGGTCTTTTCTGGCCGTGATTTTGGGGATGTCACAGTTGGTATCAGAGCATTAGTTTAAGCGAACTAGGAATTTGTAGGATTTCTAGACTTAAACTTAGAATGCTAAGCGATGATTGTGAGGTGTGAGCACTAGCTTATTTTAGGAACTTTGCCTAAAATGCCTTTATGTGCTAAATGCTTCGTGCATGATATGTTGTTATTTGTTCGGATCTATGGTCTGTTGCCGACCGGATCTGGAAACCTTATGTGTTTAGGATTCTAAACATACGACTACGATATTAGAACTAGCATATAAACGTTTCGGAGAGATAAGGATGATTTGAACATCAGTCCTAATTAAAGATCTAAATTCACCTTATTCGGTGTATAGATCAAGATGGCAAGGACCCATAGCGGAAATATGAATGCAAATGGGAACATAAACCAACCCCCAGTGATTGAGCAAATACCGGTGATGGAAGCCGCTGCTGAGCCAGTCACCATGCCGGAGTGCAAGCGATGATCCAAGCGATGTTGGATCGTCAAATGGAGGAAACTAGATGTTTGCTCCAACAAAATCGAGAGGAAGTCACTATTCAGATCGAACAGCCCGAGTTGAACGAAGGGCAGACTGAGGAAGGAGACTACAGTGTAACTGTTGGTCAAGACAACCCACCAATAGTCCAACAAAACAACCAAGATCACGGAGTCGAGGGAAATGGATGCAAGTACAAGGACTTTCTGACTTGCAAGCCATCGACTTTCACGGGAAAGGAAGATCTAATCGGAGTCATGGATTGGATCTCGGAGATGGAGTTAGCCTTCATGACATGCGGTTGCAGAGGGAAACTATAGACCACGTTTGTAGTGCGTCAGTTTCGAGGAGGCGTTGTACGTTGGTGGAATACCTTGGGAAAGACTTTAAGCCCCAACAAGCCCCTACAACTATCATGGGTAGAATTTCTGGTGCAATTCAAACGAAAGTACTGCTCAGCTCAAAACTTGCTCGAGCTAGAGAGCCAGTTTCTAACCCTAAAGAAGGGGAGCATGTCAATCGACGAATACACGAACAACTTCACTGAAAAGATGGAATTTGCCTTGCGTCTTGTTCCGGATGAGCTGACAAAAATTGATAAGTACGCAAAGGGATTTCCATGGGAGTACGCGGTGCCAGTGCGTCAGGCACCTACTCTGGACGCAGCTATCTGGGCTGGCAAGTCTGTGGAGGACATGATTAAGGGAAGAGCTGCCAGCAAAGTCGAGGTGGGAGAGAAAAGGAAATTTGACGGATCCTCAAGGTCCGGTAAGAAGGGTAGATTCTCGAAGTCTGGTTCGAGAGGAGGAGGATCAGAAGCGAAGTGGTGTGACAAGTGCAAGAAAAAGCACTCTGGGAAGTGTGACGGAGGGGTCACTTGTTACAAATGCGGAAAGTCTGGGCACTACGCCAACGAATGCACGTTCACTAAGAAGGTCTGTTATGAGTGCAACGAGGAGGGGCACATTTCAAGGGATTGCCCGAAGAAGAAGGAGACAGGAAGACCCAACATACCACCAAAGCCGAAGGCGAGAGCCTTCCAGATGACGCTCGAGGCTGCAAAGGAGGCAGCAGACGTCGCTTCAGGTACCTTTCTTGTAAACGGTTTGCCTGCAAATATACTATTTGATTCCGGGGCTAACTACTCCTTTGTGTCGCATAAATTTGGTGGGAAATTAACATTGCCTGTAGAAAAACTTGATAATGCCCTGATTGTAGGAGTTGCCAGTGGCAAATTCGTACCTGTTAGTAATCGTATTAGGAACATCGTCATTGACCTAAACAGAAACGAATTCCACGAAGAGCTATTACCCATAGAGTTAAACGGTTTCGACATCGTTTTGGGTATGGATTGGCTTAGCGCCAATGATGCTGAGATTCAATGCCGAAAGAAGATAGTAAGGGTGAACCCACTCGGAAAGGAATCATTTATGGTGTATGGGGACAAACACAGAGTGAATTCTGGAATCATCTTCCTGATGAAAGCCAGGAAATGTTTGTCCAAGGGATGTGTATCGTACTTGGCATTCGTAATCGATGCTAAGAAGGAGAAGAAATAGGTGCAGAATATACCGGTTGTGTGCGATTATCCGGAAGTCTTTCCCGAAGATCTTCCCGGATTACCACCTGATAGACAAGCGGAGTTTCGTATAGACTTGTTACCAGGGACGACACCGATAGCAAAAGCACCATACCGATTAGCACCGACGGAGATGAAGGAGCTTATGACGCAACTTCAGGAGTTGTTGGACAACGGTTCCATTCGACCTAGTTCATCACCCTGGGGACCTCCGGTGTTATTCGTGAAAAAGATGGACGGAAGTATGAGAATGTGTATAGACTACCGAGAGCTGAATAAGGCAACGGTGAAAAACAAGCATCCATTGCCGAGGATTGACGACCTATTCGATCAGCTGCAAGGTTCGAGCTACTTCTCAAAGATCGATCTTAGGTCAGGATATCATCAGCTGAAGGTGAGAGAACAAGATATTGAGAAGACTTCATTCAGAACAAGATATGGACACTATGAGTTCTTGGTTATGTCATTTGGACTAACCAATGCTCCTGCAGCATTCATGGATTTGATGAATAGGGTTTGTAAACCAATCCTCGATAAATCCGTGATAGTGTTCATCGACGACATTCTCATCTACTTGAAAAGCCAAGAGGAGCATGGCAAGCATCTACAGGAAGTATTAGAAGTGTTGAAGAAGGAGAAGCTTTTTGTAAAGTTCTCCAAATGCGACTTTTGAATACGGGAAGTCCAATTCTTGGGTCATGTTGTTAACCAGGAGGGAATAATGGTTGACCCCGCAAAGATCGAGCCTGTGATGAAGTGGGAACGTCCAGAAAGTCCCATGGAGATTCGAAGCTTTCTAGCATTAGCCGGATATTATCGACGATTTATCCAAGGCTTTTCTTCGATAGCTGCTCCATTAACAGCTTTGACTCATAAAGGATCTATGTATACGTGGAGTGAGAAACACGATGAGGCATTCGAGAAGCTAAAGAAGAAGTTATGTGAAGCACCGATACTTTCTCTACCCGATGGAGTCGAATATTTCACGGTTTAGAGTGATGCATCTGGAGTCGGGTTGGGTTGTGTTCTGACCCAAAGAGAAATGCTGATAGCATATGCATCTCGACAATTGAAAGAGCACGAAAAGAACTACCCCACTCATGATCTGGAGTTGGCAGCGGTAGTATTTGCCTTAAAGATATGGAGGCATTACCTCTACGGCATGAAGTGCAAGCTCTTCACTGATCATAAGAGTCTCCAGTATCTCTTTAATCAGAAGGAGTTGAACATGAGGCAACGACGCTGGCTAGAACTACTCAAGGACTACGACTGTGAGATACTTTACCACCCAGGTAAAGCAAATGTTGTTGCTGATGCTCTTAGTCGGGAAGTCAATCTTGAAAGGAAAAGGAAAGAGCATTAAGAATTGAAGTCGTCTCGACGATTGTGGAAAGTATCAGGAAAGCTGAAGAAGAAGCTTTAGAGAAGAATGACCGAAAGGAAGAACGTTTGGGAAGAACGTTAGTGTTCGGTACAAACAGTCGAGGACTGAAGGTATTCCAAGATCGAATTTGGGTACCTAAGACGGGAGGAATAAGAGATCTTCTGATGGAAGAAGCACATAAGACCATGTACTCAATGCATCCCAGTAGCACTAAAATGTATAGGGACCTAAAACCCTACTACTGGTGGCCGACGATGAAGCTCGATGTTGCGAAGTATGTGGCTGAGTGCATAACATGTGCGAGGGTTAAGGCACAACATCAGAAACCGTATGGGAGTTTAGAACCTTTACCTGTACCCATGGGTAAATGGGAAGACATCACCATGGATTTTGTGACTAAACTGCCCATGACGAAGAACGGACACGACATGATTTGGGTAGTCGTGGATCGTTTCACCAAGAGTGCACACTTCATAGCAGCCAACGAGAAGTGGTCTATGGATAAGCTCGCAAATGCTTACGTGAAGGAAATTGTAAGACTTCACGGTGTCCCTCTAACAATTGTATCAGATCGTGATAGTCATTTCACATCGAGGTTTTGGAGGAGTCTACAAGAGCAGTTGGGTACAAAGTTGTATTTGAGTACTTTTTACCATCCGCAAACCGATGGTCAGAGCGAAAGAACGATTTAGACATTGGAAGATATGCTGAGAGCATGTACCCTCGAGTTCCAAGGGAACTGGGACGAGCACTTACCTTTGGTAGAATTCTCCTACAACAACAGTTTTCACTCGAGCATCAAGATGGCACCTTACCAAGCCTTGTATGGATAAAAGTGTCGTACGCCGTCTTGTTGGCTTGAAGCCAGAGAGAACCAGTTTATGGGCCCCGAGATAGTCCATGAGACTGCTGAGAAGTTGAAGGTGATTAGGGAAAGAATGTTAGCAGCTCAGGATCGTCAGAAGAGCTATGCTGACAAGAAAAGACGACCGATAACCTTCGAAGTTGGGGATTCCGTTTTGCTTAAAGTCTCATCGTGGAAGGGACTTATACGATTTGGGAAACGAGGAAAGTTGAGTCCAAGGTTTATTGGACCGTTCAAAGTTCTTCAAAAGATTGGGAACCAAGCTTACAAGCTAGAATTGCCCGAAGAACTCAATGGTATTCATAACACCTTCCATGTGTGTTATCTGAGGAAATTCATGGGAGATGTTCCCGACATAATTCCAATCTCAGAGTTAATGATGGATGAGAACAAAAAGCTGATCGAAGAGCCTGAGGCAATTGTTGACCGTAAGACTAAGAAGTTACGACGTAAGATGGTCGACTTAGTGCTAGTCCGATGGAAACATTCGAATGGGCCGCATCTCACTTGGGAAACAGAGGATGACATGATGAGTCGCTATCCACATCTGTTTGCTGATGCATGATTCCGGGACGGAATCATCCTAAGGGGGAGAGAATTGTAACGCCCGGGTTTCAGGGCTAAGCATATTTGTCAATGTAATAGTCTAGTTCAACTATTGTAACTCTTTTTGAAGTAATAAAAGATGAAATATTTGAGTATTATGTGAATTATGTGTGTTTATGTGTTTATTATTTAATTATAAATGTATAATTAATAAAGAATAAAACAAAGCGTCAAAATTAGAGTATGAGATAAGCCCTATGTCTCTACATAAAGTTGTAGAATATGTCTCAAGGATTCCGTACATATAAAGAACGCCGAAATCCGAGTTATAACGAAGAAGTTATGGCCCGTCGAAATTTTACGGCAAAACCGACACGGCACCGGGAAGCGTAAATAGTGAATTTACGATAGAGTGAGATTTAGCCTTAGCAATCTAAACGAAAGTTGTAGAATATGTTAAACTAAGAACGTCGATAAAAAAAACGCCCAAATCTGACTTCGTATGAGGAAGTTATGATTTTTCTAAGATTCGGCTTAGCAGTGCACGCCCCGAAACTCGAATTTTTGTTCGAGCGGTTTTTGGCTTACACGACCTAAATGAGAGTTGAAGATCTCATTAATAGGAACTCAACGGTAAAAGGATGGAC
Source organism: Lactuca sativa (assembly GCF_002870075.4). Taxonomy (NCBI): domain Eukaryota; kingdom Viridiplantae; phylum Streptophyta; class Magnoliopsida; order Asterales; family Asteraceae; genus Lactuca; species Lactuca sativa. The sequence goes on along the minus strand of NC_056629.2, from coordinate 208,318,154 downwards.
GAAAATGGAGTTCGTATGAAGGAGTTATGAATTCTTCGCGGTCATTTAACAGTCTAAACGCCTCTTACTGTTAAATTTGAGATCGGTTGATAATTAGCTGACGGAGTCTAAATGAAAGTTGTAGATCTTGTTTTTACCTACGCGTGAAAAAAAAGAACGTCAAAAACGGAGCTCGTATGCAAAAGTTACGGGATTTAGAAGTTGGCAGAGTGCTGCTGCAAAAGGGGTGATGTGGCTGAATATGGGCCAAGGCTTTCTCCCCAAGGAAAGCCATCAGATGATGACACGTGGCACTGACTCGGCGAGTCAGTGAACCGACTCGGTGAGTCCGTCAGGATTTCACCCTATAAATAGAAGTGTCGGGTTCTCTCATTTCTCACACCTTTCCCCACTTATTTCTCCCTCTACACTCTCTCTCTCTAAGCCTCCTTAAGCCCCCTAAAGCCTAGGTAAACCCCCAAGCACCCGAAGGAAGCCCCGAGGCTCCCGGACTCCCGAGAAAAGAGCCTTTCGGCTCGGGAACGCTGCTCCAGCGAAGCCCGGTTTTCGAGAAAACTCGCTGTAAGTGAGCTACGCCTAACCTATCTTTAGTTTAGCTTACGTTTTAATATAGTAATGTTATTAGGACCATATAATAAGTACTTGGGCTATTATTATGGGTTATATAAGTATTGTTTAACGCTTATATAATAATAATAATAGCTAGACTATTAATTAATCGCGGTTATCGTTAGACTAAACCCTAGTGGTATTGGTACTAGGTTTTATCGAAGGAATATCGTTTTGAGAGTATCGAAGCGCTGTCCGAGTGTTGAGTCACCACCTTTCAGGTGAGTGCATAGTTCCTTTCAGCTTACACATAGATATGAAGTATTTTATATAAATTACATGCTATGTGTGCATGTTATCTGAATACTTGCTATCTATGCTGGATGAACATTGTTATACATGTTTTCAATGATTTAAACTGTATATGTATTTTATATCTACGAAAATGTTGGGGTAAAACATGGGTAGATGTAATAGGTGATGTGTGATAAAATGATGAGAGGTCTCGATGTTGATGTTGTTGTTTCTATCATCTAGCGGAGTATGGATGACGACCATGGACTCTTCTAGACAGTCCAGTGCAACACTGGCAGGCTCGCAACCTGTAGGTGTTTGTGAACGATGTGTTCACCGGTGTACTCCATCCCCCACATGGTTGCCTTTAGGACATTTATTGCTGAGGAATCCCCTTAGCAGTAGTGTCCGTCCCGATGATGATCCTTAGGCTAGGTCCCTTATGATAGGTGTTTAGGGACGTAAAGTGAGGATAACGGGAACGGGTAATCGGGTTATTGTTGATTGTTGAAATTAATAAACTTATTTATTGTGGGTTGAAAACCCTATGTGCTCACCAGGCTCCCAAGCCTGACCCACTCAGTTTTATGTATTACAGGTAGTGGCGCTTGAGCATAGGTGTGATGTTTTGGACGAGGGATTACGGATATAGGCCTGTAGATATGAAATAATGTAGTAAGGCTTATATTGTACTGTTTATGCTTTTGATCTGTACAAACATGACATCCCGAGTCTTTTAATGAAATACATTTCTATGGAAATGCTTTTGATAAATCTTTATCATATTTTTATTTTGGGACAAATTCCGCAACACTTTCATTTAAAATGTAACTCTGATTTTTAAACAAAGCATAAACAAACCGGTCTTTTCTGGCCGTGATTTTGGGGATGTCACAACCATCACCACGACATGGTGACCTCTTGGTTACGTTATAGGCATGTCCTAACAACTAAATCAACATGTAGGAGATCACCATGTTGTGGGCCCTCATTCACCACATAGTGGTCATGTCCGGACAAAACAATCATGATCCAGGACTCCACCATGACGTGGTCATTCCTTGGCCACGTCTTGGTCATTGGCAGATTCCACAATTTCTCATTAAGAGCTTAATCCTTATAGTTCATGGCTCAAAACTTAAGATCTTATCCTTCTCATTGACTTAATGGGTAATGTTTCCAACTTTATCCATTAGGACCTCACCCCAAAGCAAGATCTACATCCTTAAGTCCGTTAAGTCCTTATTATGTCCAAAGCTTGCTCATGAACACAGATAGTCCCAAACATGATTATATTCTCATTCTTAAAAACTTAATGACCATTTGAAAGCCACCAAAAGCCTAAGAGGTCCTCAAACTCCAAAAATATCCATGGAAGGGAACAAAATTATCCAAAATGAACTCTAACTTAAAATAAGAAGAAAAAGGTCAAGGGGATTTACGTTATACCTTCAATAACTCAAAAACCAGAAGAAAGTGATGGATCCAAGCTAGTTGCTTGCTTACTTGCACTAATAAAAACTTTATCCTTCCTCAAGCTTCACCAAACTTTGAGAACATGCTCTTCAATCCAACATACAAGCTCTGAATCATGCATGTAGGATATGGTTTCAAAATGAAAAGATGGATGCTTAAATATATATATATATATATATATATATATATATATATATATATATATATATATATATATATATATATATATATATATATATAGCTAGTTCCTTTTGAGAACCAAAAATTTGTCAAATCTTTTTTTTAGCTTAGATATGTCTTAGATGCACCATGTGGAAAAGATTGGTGTTTTTGGTGTTAAAAAATGATGAGTTGATTATGAGTTCGCAAGTTCACGTGCTTTTTTTAGTTCTCACACTAACTTACATATATATATATATATATATATATATATATATATATATATATATATATATATATATATATATATATGTATGTGTGTGTGTGTGTGAAAACCTAAAAATCATGGGCTTGAGCTGCTACTACCACCATGTCGTGGTACACTACTTGCCACGTTGTAGTATCCATTAGAACACACGCACAATACAAGTTATGCCATGTCGTGGCATTTCGTGCACCACATCGTGTCATATGGTTTTTCTCAAAAACCACGCATTTGTCTCTTTAACGTCACCAACAGATCCATTCTGAAAAATGGGTGTTACATATAAGTTTTAATTTTTTCATAAAAAAAATTTCATATAAAATAATTTTCTTAAAACTACTTTCTAAAATCCTATCTTTAAAAAATATATATTAACAAAGTTGTTAAAAAAATCAATGAAATTTTTTAATGAAAAAAGTGAAAGCAACATTGTAATATTTCAAATGGTCATTGTGTAAATGTTACACTCGAGTCCTACTAAATTTCCCCTTCTAATCCTTTAACTTATGAATTGGCAGTTTTGGCCCTTACATGGGCTGGGCGTAAGGGGGGTTAATCGGAATGACGTTGTTTTGAGGAGTACGTTGGGTATACTTTGAGAATGCAAGGCGTACTCTACGTGGACTTAAACCCTACTCTTTAGGGTTTGGACACTATATATTGAACATTAAGTCTCATTTCCTCATCCCATTTCTAGCCTCCATCACTTGAAATTTTGCCCCTTGAAAACCCTAGCCCCATTGTTGCATTTTGAAGCTTGAGAGTGTGTTTTTGTGTGTTTCACTAGAAGAAAAAGGTGGTGGCGAAGCTTGGAAGCTAGAAGAAAGCTTGGTCTAGAAGTCTTGCGTCATCCTCAATCTCTAGAAGGTACAAAGTTCATACCTTGGTGATTAGCTTCTTATATCGTGTGTATATGGTTGTGCATGGCATGCTATAGAGCAAACGACGTTTTTATAGGCTTAGAATGATAAAAATGTGTTCTTGACCCTTAGTTCTTCCCCATGCATGAGTTTGGTTTTATTAATGGCTTAAGATGTTGGGATTTCTTGTGTTAAGCACATTTGGGCCATGCAAAACCATAAAGTAGGAAACTTCATGGTCAAGGATAGCATTTGGGACCAAGATCTACATTTTGGACGAAAAAGCTTAAGTATTAAGCTCTTAATGGGTTTAGGAGTTTCAACTAGATACGTTGGGCGTACCAGATGGTATGCCGCACATATGAGGTAAGGTCCCCGTCTATTTTGCGCGATCGAGTATGCCCCACATATGTTTGAGTACGCCCCATGTACGGGGTTGAGTTGACTCGGCTGTGCTAACTCGACTGACTATTTGAGACTGACCAATTTGGACCTAAGGATATTTCGGGTGATTTTGTATTATTTAAGCTGGATAATGACCTGCATAATAGGTTATAGGCAGAGCCCGTATTCAGAGTCGAGACTTGTTTCAGATTGTGTTCGGAGCAAGAAGTGAGTTTTCTCACTATACCAATCGGTCTAAGGCACCAAGGCCAGCCCATTTATTGTGTTTATGTATCCTAGTATATATGATTGTTATCATAGTTATATGTGTGATTTGTTGTGTATATGTCGAGATATGGGTGGTTGGGTTGAGGTCGTGCGCAAACAATCCCGGTATAGTTGGGTTGAGACTGGAAGTCAACATACCTGGTATGGTGAGGTTGAGACCACATGCCAACAAACTTGGATGGTTGGGTTGAGGTGTTACTGCCCTATGTTGCAAACCAACAAACCTTGTATGGTTGGGTTGTGGTCAAGGACCAACAAACCCTGCATGCATGCTTGTGTTATATTTGTAATTAATTATATTATGGGGTATTTTGGGAAGCCACTAAACTTTGGCTTATAGTTTGAGTTTCAATGTTTCAGGTACTTCTGATGAGCGGGGAAAGGCAAAGGCATGATTGTACACATCTTCTCGCAGTTTATACTGATTGATACTTTGATTCAATGTTTTGACTTATTATGATTTGTAAACAATGTTTTGGTAACTTTTGGGTTTATGGATTTGTGTTTTAAAATGAAAAATTTTACTCTGATTTTTTGGACGTTACAAGTTGGTACTAAAGCCCTGGTTTGAGTGAACTGGATGATCATTCCTGTGATTCCAGACTCAAACTAAGGATCCATAAAAAGATTTTCAAAATTGTTTCCAAATAAACACAAGAGGGATGCGATGTGTACAATCAGTCGGAGCTCAAGAAAGTTTCGTAGAATACCCACTCATGTTATGTTATGTGATAGAACTACATGCTAGAATGTAGGCTAAGGATCCTCAAGAATCATAGGATAGAATTGCCTGATACATGATGCCTTATAGCTTAGGATATTTATTTGAATTGTTAATTTGGAACCAACATTTGTGCTGCTGTTATTTGATTATATGCGTTGTAATTGTACATATTTAGGATCTTATAGCCTTAGAATTCTTGATTTAGCCTTGCTTCCTGCTCCTTGTTTGGTTGTGGGCTTATGGTAGAATCACTTATTCAATTGTCTATCGGATCTGGCGCTATGTATGGTTAGAAAATGCTAAGTACCTGAAGTGTTAGTGGAGGTTTCATAGGTCGTGAACGGGATTCATAGAGTCCTAGTGGAACAAGGAGATGTGATCACTGCTTAGGAGTGTGTTTTATGGTGCGCATGTACCAAGCATAGAGGGTTTAGTGGTCCAAAGGTTTTGTGGCGATTATTGAGACAAATACGGGTATGTGTGGAAGGTAGTATAGGCTTGTACTACTGAAAGCATGGTACTGATACACATATCAAGGAAACTACAAGACCCGAGGTTGAGATATGTGAGCTGTAGAGAGTTACTCTACTAGTGATCTGATGAATTTATGTTTATTTTTAAACATGGTGGTCACTAGAGGTTCGAGATCCGAAGCTAGTGGTTCAGGAGGTGGTGAGCCAGCAAGGTTTGTTGTATTGGATGACTTGGTTTGTGAGTTGATCTCCACAGAGGGAGTTGCATATATTCAGGGTGTTATCCCGTAGGTGTTTGGGTCGTTGAAGACCGTTATGATTGAGCTCTTTGATGAGCGTTGTGTTGCTATGACGCAGGTTGTTGCTGCCACAACCACTGTAGTTGTCGCTACAGCTGGGGTAGGAGGATCTTTCCAGTATCCGAGCTTCAGTAACACAAATACTCTAGAGTTTGATGGGGTCAAGGACCTAATTATAGCGATGAGATGGTTTTCTGACATGAAGGGCTTTTTCTTCACCTCTTCTTATCTGGAGGACCAGAAGGTCAGGTGTGCCCTGAACCTTCTATGTTTGGGGGAGAAGGACTGGTGGAAGCTTGTCACCAGTTCTTACTCACCTACAGAGATAGATGCAGTGACTTGGGTCCAATTTACTGAGATTTTTTGTGCAGAGTATGTGCCTTTGGTGGAGAGAGAGCGTTTGGCCCAGGAGTATCTTTCACTTAGAAAGACGACGGAGTCAATGATGGAGATCACCAAGAAGTTTACTGAGAGGGCAGTCTTTTTCCCTGAGTATGCATCTTCCGAGTAGGTTCAAATGTTGTTATATTTGAGCATGCTCAAGACAGGGATACGAGAGTTTGTGTTTACACAGTAGTACCAAACTCTTTCCGAGTTGCAGTCAACTGCTCGGAGGAGAGAGATAGAGATCGAGACTCAAGCTAGTAGCAGCGTCAAGCCCCAGTCCAGTCGTGGCTGGTGATGAAGCAGGTCAAGTCCGCTGATTCACACCCTAGAGTATAGAGGCGCCACACATGTAGTAGGTACGGGAAGATACATTACGGAGCTTGGTGACTAGTGAAAGGGTGCCATAATTATGGCAGACAGGGCTATTTTTCGAGAGATTGTTGACAACCACAACAACAGAACCCCTCACCAGGTGCACATATTTGTTACCATTGTGATCAGGTGGAAAATATGAAGGCCCAATGCCCTCTGCTTGTTTCTAGGCTTGTGCATGCACTGGCCCCGACTACTCTTCGGATCACCGACGGACGGCAGGGGAGAGTTGAGGGCCCGAGAGCTAGAGGACATGCTTTTCAGATGACGGATGAGGAGGACAGAGCAGCATCGGACGTCGTTTCTGGTATGTTTCTATTTTTTTTTTGTCTTATTATTTTACATTATGCTTAGGATGCATATTTCTATTAGGCACTTTTCTTGTGAACTCTTTGCCTGCATTAGTGCTATTTGACTCGGGTATGAGTCCTTCATCTGTATCCTCAGCTTTTAGTAGGATTTTTTTCATTCCTCTTGAAGCATTGGAGAATCCTATGTGGATTTCTGTTGCCGGCTAGGAAAGAGTCCTTGTTGCGAGTGTTTTCCATGATTGTACTTTGGAGATTTTTGGAGTGTTATACCCGATCGACCTGGTCCCGATTCCTATGGGGGATGTCAGCGTTATTGTTGGGATAGATTGGTTGATCTGTTTTTGGGATTAGAATTATTACGAGAGACAGTTCATGGTGGTTCGTACCCCATGTAGGGGAGAGCTGACCATGTATGGTGAGGGTACCAGGGTTGGTTTGACAATTTGCTCAGCAGCGAGGACCTGGAGCCTGATTCAGCATGGATGCTCAAGTTACCTGGCATACATGGTAGTTACTGATGTGGAGCCAAGTCGTTCAGTGTTAGATGTCCTGATAGTTTGGGATTTCCTACATATATTCCCGAAGGATTTTCCTAGTACACCACTAGATTGGCAAGTGGAGTGTAGGATCGATCTTATTCCTGGTGTAGCCCCAATCGCCAAGGCACCTTATCACCTTGCACCCCCAAAGATGCAGGAGTTATCCTATTAGCTTCAGGAGATGTTGGGCAAGCAGTTCATTTGATCGATTAGTTCTCCGTGGGGAGCACGGATTCTGTTTGCGAAAAAGAAGGACGGTAACCATCATATGTGCATAAATTACCAAAAGTTGAACAAGTTGACAGTGAAAAATCGTTACCCACTCCTGAGGATTCATGACCTCTTTGATCAGCTGCAGGGTGCATCTTGGTTCTCCAAGGTTGATTTGAGGTCAGGGTACCACCAGATTGGAGTTAGAGAGGAGGATGTAGAGAAGACAATTTTCCGCACTCGTTATGGCCATTATGAGTTTGTGGTGATGCAATTTGGGCTCACCAACGCACTAGCAGTGTTTATAGATCTGATGAGCAACGTGTGTCGACCGATGCTCGATCAGTTCGTTATTATGTTCATCGATGATACCTTTGTCTACTACAAGACCAAATAGGAGCATGAGGCGTATTTACAGGATCTCCTAGGGGTTTTGAGGAGAGAGAGGCTATATGCCAAGTTCTCCAAGTGCGAGTTCTGGTTGCATGAGGATCAGTTCTTGCGTCACCTCATCAACCAGGATGGGATATTGGTTGATATGGCCAAGATTAAGGTAATGATGCAGTTGGAGGTTCCAAAGACTCCCTCAGAGGTTAGGAGTTTTCTTGGTTTCGTTAGGTATTATCGGAGATTTATCCAGGATTTCTCCAAGATTGTTGTTCCTCTCGCCCGTCTGACTAAGAAGGGTGTGACTTTTGTTTGGGGGACTAAGCAGCAGGTGTCATTTGAGACTTTACGACAAAAATTGTGCGAGGCCCTAGTGTTGACCCTTCTAGAGGGCGTAGAGGATATTGTGGTGTATTATGATGCTTCCATCATTGGGCCGAGCGTGGTACTCTTGGTAAAGTAATTGCTTATGCATCACGACAGTTGAAGCCTCATGAGGCTAACTACCCTACTCATGATTTTGGAGTTGTGGGCTGTGGTTTTCCCCCTCAAGATCTGGAGACATTATCTGTACGTGGTTTCTTGCACCATCTATACAAACAATAAGAGTTTGAGATACATTATGGATCAGCCGAGCCTGAACACGAAGCTAAGGAGGTGGATTGACGTGGTAAAGGATTATGAATTGAGATCTTGTACCACCCGGGTAAGCCCAATGTGGTGGTCGATGCACTGAGTCGTAGGGTGGTGAGTGTGATGGGTTATAGCCATAAGAACATCCTATGTGCTCATACAAACCCTAATGCTTGGATCTAGGTTTCTCTATTGTACATGCAATTCATCCAAGACTATAAACCCTAGATCTAATATATGATAATCAATATAACATATGAATTAGCGTTCAGATCATACCTTGATTGTTATGTAGCAATAACAATCTCAAATCCTTCTTGTATTGACTTTAGAAAGCTTAGAGTCACAAATGTCACACCTCTAATGGCTCATAAACACCAAGAGCAAGAGGATGAAGAGGAGAAGAGGAGGAGGCTGCCCAAAACGTGTGAAAACCCTAGAAAACAAGTTCACCACGATTTTGGGGCATAAGGGTTCCTTAAATAGTGAGGCTATTAGGGTTATCTAACAAGGAAACCCTAATTTGGATGTTTAGGCACTAAGCAACCCATGTACTCCTTTCTTAAAGGCCTTTGGACGATTTCTAATGGGTTTCCCCATAGAATTCGTCCACCCCTTTAATATGGAGTCTATCAGCCCAATATTCAACTATCATACAATTGACAGTTCTAGTCCCTTAAGTTTAATTAATGTCTTTTAGCCACAAACTTAATTCTTATTAATTCTTGACTAATATTAATTAAACAATATGATTTCTCCTTTAATATATTATTCTCATAATATATTAATAAATCATAATTAATCCTTTCTCTACGTAATTCATCCTATCAGGTTGCTTTGGTGAAGGCAACCCAAAAGGACCATGCACCATCGGGTCAAGTACATACCAAAATAGTTATGGACTTAGACACTAATCCAACAGTCTCCCACTTGGATAAGTCTAATAACTATTTCGCGCATGACTTCAGATCCTGATCTGCAATCGTAGCTTGCTAAAGCCGCTGTCAACTCTGATCTTATCAGATACGCGTGTCCTTTAGATAAGGGATCATATATATTCCTCCATTCTAGATATCGTATAGACTGAGACATGGATCTAAATCATTCTCTCTGTCTATGTGCTGTTTTCCGAATTCAGATTTATGACAACTGACAACAGACTACAATCGAACACATCAATTTAGTCCCCGCTTGAATAAGCGCTTAGGTGCCATCACTAAATCATCGAGGGGCCCACAGATATCGTTTTTATCCTACTTTGGATAAAAGGAACGGATAAAATTTGACTCAATGCTTGCTTGCACTCACTCAGCAAATCACACACAACAATATGTTTTATAACACCAAGTTACTGGTGCATTTACATATTATCAATGTGCAACCGACTCGCAAGATACAACTCACACATCTCGGTTTCAAAAATATAAGATGTTATCGTCTCACCAATCACTCGTGATAAAATCCATGAAGTGATCCAAGTGAGCGTGGGTTTAATCCAATGCTCAACTCATATTCATAAGCACTCATGAATGTTGCAGCAAAAAATTGCTTATGTCTAATACGTTTTAGACAATCCACACACCAATTCACGACAACCTTCATTCATACCTACTTCCAACATATGAACGAATGTGGCCTGCTTGAATAATTTGACTGTTCTTAACCAATTAAATTATTCAGGAAGTCAAAACATGCAAAGTGAAACACAAGAATAATACTAATCCCATATGGCCTCAAACCTTTGAGTATAAATAAAACACCTTTTATTTATCACCATATCGATTACTCATTATTTGTTGTTTCGGGTAATCAACTTCTTATTTGAATTATAACTATACTTGTCCCATGCTCTTAGCATGCACACAATGTTTACCTATGGTTCTTACTTTGTGAAATAGATCAAATGAACATATTACCAATCATACTCATTTCACAACTCCTAATCCTTTCTACAAGTGAAAGAATCTCAAATTCTTGCCACTTATAGAATATGTTAGATTCTAATATTTTATGCAATGATTCTTTTGTAATGTCACTGCACTAAGGTCACAATGACTACTGCCAATGAATTACAAAGCTCTCTATCGGAAATTGTTACAAGACAATTCCATAGATGTGATGTCTCTCACTCAAAGTACATTCCTTTGAACATCCTTCTTGCATAAAAGTTTCTAATCTAGACATAGATTCTCAATATCTAACTCCCAATATGGAAACCTTTCCATACTTACCATATGACAACTCATTCTTAATAGAATCTTATCTATTCATAATAATGTCGATATGCTCCATCCAATATCATACTTCCAACTACTCACAAGCGACCAATCCTCGACGAACTTTGGATTGTCCTTTGATAGTTGTTTAATTATCTTAGTCAAAACCGATTCTTGTCCTTTTCCCTCTAAATGCGCTAGACATTTGTAAATTTTTAGAATGGTCAAATACTATATCATTTGCAATCAATCCTATACCCGAAGCGTATGGGACACGATGCATAATGTCTTACATAAAGATTTGATACTTTATCAATCTTCTGCCATAATTCTTATGTGTCACGTTCTTATGATTCGAATTATGAAGAGGAATGTCGTAATCATAATCAAAATTTAAGAACTCACTATGTATCCTTGACTAAAATTAGTAACATTCCACAACCTAAGCCTTTAGATTTGAAACGAATCATAATATCCTCTCCCTTAATTATAGCAAAACAATTTTACAACCCTTACGACTTTGCAAGGTTTAACTCTTGTTTTTCTATAATTAATATTGCTAACTTGCAATACTTGCCTTAATAATCATACAATCATAACATTTATGCTCCCACTATCATGATGATTATTATAAACATAACACTTATGCTCCCACTAGCTTTGACATGTATTCAGAAACAGCTTACCTTTCATAAAAACAATGCCTATTGAATTTCTTTAAGTTCATATTTCTAATACCCAATGCTTTGATAATCTTTTATCAAGGCTTTGTAAACTTATACACCTTTGCCTTAGATAGTTCATGTGTGTGTCTTAAACAATTCAGACTAATTGCCAGATCTCACAATTCGAATCATGGAAAGGGATACCGTAACCATAATCGAATTCGAGAATACAATTTCACAATCACTATCTTCTTAAAATCTTTCTTAGTGAAAGTATTTCCTCATAGTCATTTTCATGAAGGAGGAAATCTTATGACACTTCGATTTTAATGGTGTATGTGCTCCTATCCATGTGAATTTGTTAAAACCAAAGTTTATGACAAATTCAAACTCATATGGACCGAACTTTCTCAATCTTGATTTCTTGCCTTATGGTAACATGGCTGCCCACCATGTCTTCCAAGTAGTTAAGAAGATCACCCTTTCCTATCAATGTACTTTCCATTGATCAAGGTCCTTGCCTTTTATTCATTCAAATGAGAACCCATAGGGCTCACATGCATAATTAACTCAATTGGAACGGTATAGAAAACAAGATGATGTCAACACGATAGGTTGTAAACCTCAACTCGTGTGCTAGTGATGATCGATAAGGTTTATTTTGATTTATTCTTGAAACCTTTCAAGACCATTAAGACTCCCACTGACTCCTTGACATATAAGATTCTCTTGTCGATAAGCATTTCTTGACAAACAAGTATTCAAGAGTTAGTGTAGCTTTTATCAAGACAAAACACATCATAAATTGGTCCTAGTTGGTCTTTGTCTTATCCAAGACATCACAACTTTCCAATTTCAAATGTTCAAGAATAAAAAAACCTTTTTCCAAATTCTACATTAGATGACAATCTTAACTCTAAGATTTGGTTTTTGGAACAAAGTATGATTGACTTCTTGATTTAACCATTTCTTCAATTCTCGATTCCTCTTTCTTAGACATACAATTGCACAAAGATTCACTTAGAGGATCAATTGAGATATAGTTCTTAATCATTAAGACTTATCATAAAACATAAAAGGTACTCTCCCTTCTTCTTAGAATAGAGAAACTTTTATCTTTATGCCTACTTGATTCTTCTTATTCGTTCTGCTATTGATTTAAACCTTTTCAATCAATTCAGAATTACACTTAATCTTATAAGTATAATCATATTTACTAAACCTTTAGTGAATCATGACGAATATCTTTGTTATTCTTGTGGTGGACTTGATCAACACACAACTTTGTGTACTCGATCTCCTAGTCCTTCACTTGACACTTAGTCAACGAATTAGTCTAATTTTCAAATATGAGATTTCTCATTCATCGTGCAACCAAGTTGCATGATTCCAACTTTCTGTCCAACTGAAACTTGGGCGATGAGAAACTCTCCCTATTTGGTAAATTCTTGACCTTTCCACAATTATCATAATTAAGAATCACATCCATTTGTTGTAGAAATATGCAATCATCAATTTTTTTCATAACGATTTCATTGCAAGGAAATAAATAAATAAATACGTCAAACAAACTTTATTTTATTAATAAAATCAGCGGAAAACATTTTTCCTTACAATGCAAACTCAACTAAAAAACTATGTAATCAAATATTCCTAACAACTCTATCATAACTTTCTAAGCTCAAATCTAATCTTCGAATCCATTCGATCGAGATCCATTTCTTCGTGATTAGATTCATCTTGCTCTTTCATCAAGCTTCCTCTCTTTTCACTGATCCTGCAAAACATTCAAATGTAATCTTATCACATCATGTATTAAGAATCAACGAATAGGAACTTAATGGAGTTAGATAGTGGATTTTACCTGAATTACAGCCATACTCTTTGACTCTCCCATCTTCTGGACTCTTCAGGCTATTAGGGCAGACTTGTATCCAACGCCCTTTCTCTTGGCAGCAAACGCAGGTCGGTTCTCCTAGAACGTCCTCGGAAGCATGGTTGGTTGACTTTCCCAACAAATACACTCCATTGCTTTGCCAAATCATTTCTGATTCAGCAGCAATGAGCATGTAAGTTATGTCAATGAGGTTTTCGTCATGATCCATCATATAATACTTTTTTTAAACTCATTATATGATTCAGGAAGTGACTACAGAACCCAATTCAGAGCCAACTTATCCGAGAATGACGCACCCAACATTATCAACCTATCGATGTGTGATTTCATTCCTAGAATGTGGGCACACACGGGTTTACCATCTTCATGTTTCATTTCCAATAGGGCTTTAGTGACATTGAACCTTTCAATTCTTCGATCTTGTGGGTTATGGAGAACAACGGGAGGAGGAGGAGGAAGTGAAGCATGATTTCTTGTTCCTCGATCGAATCGTGGAATATCATCTTCATGTGGAATGCTTGTTCCACGGGATTTGGGAAGACCATAGTTGTCGTACTTTGACATCTACAAAACGGGAGAAAACAAATTCAAGTTAGTTGATTGATTGAGTCCTTAATAAATCACCCAAATGAGATATTAAGTCTAGGACCCAACACAATATTCCACAACTCGGGAGAGGGATGCCGTAACACAAATTGCAGAACATTTGAAGGTAAGTGAATGACGATTCACTAATTTTTCACCATGAAAAACGAAAAACATATTAAGTTTTAAATGTATGAAAACTCCTAGATTCTATGAGATTCATTGAACTTTTCAATGGCATGTTTAAATCTCGATATGCCCCTCTATTTTGTGACTGGGATGTCGAGGATCACAAAGAGGGTGTGAATAACCATGCAAACTTACATGGTGCCCTCACATGTTACAGTCACCTATTCGATGTGCCGGTAAACCACACACGCTCCACCGAACTATGACAAACATTGAGTCACCCTTTGCTACCTTTGCTTAGAACCATTTAGTGTGCCGGTTAACTACACATGCTCCACTAACGTCTTCGCAAGGGTACAAAGTGTAATTTCATGGAATTGCATCAATTCACTTTTGCCTAAAGTAACTAAGATTGGGAATTTGTAAAACATTTAGTTACTTTTGTACTTCATTATACTTATAATGGAAAGTTCTGTCCTATCCTACCAGTTCGGCTAACGACCCTCCACTAGTCAAGAGTGCGGTGGGTAAGAGTGGATACCCATTCAATCACCATTTTATAGACAATTTCCTTAAACACCCCTTATAGACCGGCTTCGTGAATGATGCCTACTAACGGTAAGACTGACTTTTACTCATATATATATATATATATATATATATATATATATATATATATATATAATGTTAGACTTTAATTGTTATATATAGTATAGGATGTATTTTACACTTATAAAATACTAGGTGGTCAAATTTAACAATTATACTTTTAATTCAATTAAATTGTAAACCAAAACTTTATGGATTTATTAAACTTCTTTTAATTATACACCTTAATTAATCAACAAAACCATAAGGGTGTGATTTGAACTTTTCAAAAACAATACTAGGGTTTTAGAATTTAACATTCCTAAATTAAACTTTAATCAACTTTTAAATTCCAAAACTTGAGGGCAAGTTTTGATACATTTCAAAACATTAGGGTTTAGAATTTAAATATTTCAAAATCAAACCTTTTAATCAAAATTTAAATTCCAAAACTTGAGGGCAAGTTTTGAAACCTTTTCAACACATTAGGGTTTCAACTATTTAAATTTTAAAACAAAACTTTTGAGTTCAAATTTAAACTATAAAACCTAAAGGGATTAATTTGAAACTTTTCCAAACTTTGTCAAGAATATTCTAGATCACATAATTCAAATAAGGCAATTAACTATTAATTGGTGGTTATCTAATTAGATCTAGTTCAAATTCTTGCAAGATAATGATCAAATAATTTTCATAATTTAACATTTATCAAATAAGGTAACAATTATCTAATTAGATGACCAAAATCTTTTATTTTGACAAGGATAATCATAAGGAATTAATAAAACTCGAATTTTATTAATTTTAAACAATTATAAAAATCATCCTAAGTCAAAATAGGTAAAAAATCTCGAAACTACCTCCTTCTGATGCTCGAACTCGCTGAGTTTCTCTATGGACTCGCCGAGTTGGAGCCTACTCGCCGAGTCCACAATGGGACTCGCCGAGTTCATCGGGCAGGGAGGCCAAAATCGATTTTGTAGCTTGAACAAACATACAAGGCATCAATACAATAGAAACCAATCAAGGCTCTGATACCACTGATGGGTTATAGCCATATAAGAACATCTTGTGTGCTCATACAAACCCTAATGCTTGGATCTAGGTTTCTCTATTGTACATGCAATTCATCCAAGACTATAAACCCTAGATCTAATATATGATAATCAATATAACATATGAATTAGGGTTTAGATCATACCTTGATTTTTATGTAGCAATAGCAATCTCAAATCCTTCTTGTAGTGACTTTAGAAAGCTTAGAGTCACAAATGTCACTCCTCTAATAGCTCACAAACACCAAGAGCAAGAGGATGAAGAGGAGAAGAGGAGGAGGCTGTCCAAAACGTGTGAAAACCCTAGAAAACAAGTTCACTGTGACAACCTGAAATTTCCATTTGTACGAACATCATCTATTCAATAGAAGCTACTTCATTTTCAGTGATTTTCATACTTTCCGAACAAGTTTGTGCTCATTAGGGTTTATGTTTTAGGTGATATCAGGAGAGTGGATGCTCCTGGTTTTGTGAAATTTAGACATTTCAAGTTTCATAATGATACATTCCAAAATCAAGAATAAAAATATTTTCTGCCAAAATATTCCAGGACTATAAATAGTTTTTTGAATTAAATAAATTCATTATTTACAATTCGAAATAGAGAAAAGCTATATTCTCTCTGACAGATCTTCGGGTTTTCATCCCATATTGTGAGTCTACTTTACTAAATGTGTTTCAATACTTGTTAGATGCTTATTAACATCAATTACATGTTTAGATTACAAGATCCGGGAGTTTACCGCCCAAGAACGTTCTTGGGGAGTAAACTCCAAAATGGAACTTTAATGCTTTCTAGACCCATCCCCATGTTAGGCAACTTATCAAGGACTTTGTGTGTGATCTTTATAGGATAGAAATCATCCAAAAAACCAAAGTAATTGGAGTTTACGGCCAAGGAACTTCCTTGGGCCGTAAACCCCTTTTCAAGGACATTTAGTGCCCTAAAAATTCCCCAAATGCTTAAGGACTTTAACCCTCAAATGCTTGTGCTTATTTAGGACATCAAAACCCTTCAAAATCATAATTTTGTAGGAGTTTACGGCCAAGAACCCTTCTTGGGCCGTAAACCCCTTTTTCTAGGGTAAAAAGCATTCCAAACACACCTAAGGCCTTAAGACAATTTACCTTGAACACATGGGACTTGAATGGAGAGTAAAGCACATCATAATCACTCCTTAAAAGGAGTTTACGGCCAAGGAACATATCTTGGGCCGTAAACTCCAAGTGAAGGCACAAAAGTGTGCCTCTTGTCCCCATTAGCCTTAGATAAAATCATGGAATCCATCCTTGATGTGTAAGTGCCTCAAAACAATTAAAATCCATCACCCCATAGGAGTTTACGGTCGTAAACTCTAGGGTGAATGGACTTTAGGCCGTAAACTCCCTTATGGAGAATTCTAGGGCCTTAAACTACTTCATGTGTTATTCCAACAAAGCTAGGAGTGTTCTAGGATCAAGATAGCACCATAAAACACCCAAAACCACCATGTGAGGAGTTCACGGCCATAAACTCATGATTTTACGGCCGTAAACTCCAAAGGGTGGGGTTTGTTGGGTGGTGAACTCTTATGCAAGGCCATTTGATGTTTCAAACCCTTTTGCCTTGTCCCGTAGCAGCTTAGATGCAACCATTTGGACCTTAAACACTTATAAAAGTGTTTACATGTTTCCTAAGTGTCTTAACTTATTTATTTAAGTTATTATTTGTCTAATTAGTTATATATATGCTTATTATATGATAACTAGGCTCGTGCGTGTAAACAAGTCTCCTTTTGCCACCTAGCACGGAACATATACAGATATACTAGAAACAAGTACATCTACAGATATACTAGAACCAAGTACATATACAGATATACTAGAACCAAGTGCATATACAGATATACTAGAAACAAGTACATATACAGTTATACTAGAAACAAGTACATATATAGTTATACTAGAAACAAGTACATATACAGCTATACTAGAAACCTGAACATATACAACTATACTAGAATGAGAAACATTACATATACATGAATACGTTAATAATTATGATCCACTGTGTCGGAGCATGCCTTAAATGTCATGGCCCGAGTTGTAGCCAGAATTCTCTTGGAGGGAGAGCGTGAGTTTGCGTATAGATCTATACTGGATTGACTATCCTACACCTTGCTGCTAGCTACAGCCGGACCTGCAGGTCTGCGGGTGCCAAACGTCATTACTTTATTACGACCATTCATTATGTCGTTGTTACCAGTCGATAGCATGGTGCAATTTATCACATTATACCTTAATATAAATCCGGTTTAAGGTAGTAGTATTTAGTACAGCAGTAGTCTTATTATACAAAGATACAGTACTACAATGATTTACCCATTACATATTTTAGTGATAACCTCACTTAAGCATTAATGTACAAACTATATTTTAACAAATGATAGTTATACTTGGGTAATTACACACTTTTACAACAGACGAGTTTACAAAACAGTTTAGCCTTGGTAGAAGGTTACTTTTATAGAAAATATAGGATTTTCTGAGAGATTCAAACTTTTACAAACACTTTCAAACATTTACTTACATTTTTACAAACTTATACATTGAGACAGGTTCAAACGTTTTTGACAACAAACATTGACACTAAAATACTTATGAACTCACCAGCTTAATGCTGATAAACTCTTTCAAAATAACTTGTATTCTCAGGTCATCAGTAGACAGGTACCGAGGCCAGCTTTTGAGAAGATGGAGTGCATTCAAGACTCATCTCATATTATTTTGTGTTACATTATTTTTGGTGTCTATAACTGTACAGAACACACTTGTATTAAAATTATATATTTAATGCAATGGATGATGTTGTTTTCTTATTTACATTTACTGTGTTGTGATACTATACATGACGTCCTCCGCCCCAGAACGTTTCCGCCGTTCTTGGTTTTGGGGTGTGACATTCACCACGTTTTTGGGGCATAAGGGTTCCTTAAATAGTGAGGCTATTAGGGTTATCTAACAAGGAAACCCTAATTTGGATGCTTAGGCCCTAAGCAACCCATGTACTCCTTTCTTACAGGCCTTTGGACGATTTCTAATGGGTTTCCACATAGAATTCGTCCACCCCTTTCATATGGAGTCTATTAGCCCAATAATCAACTATCATACAATTGACATTTCTAGTCCCTTAAGTTTAATTAATGTCTTTTAGCCACAAACTTAGTTCTTATTAATTCTTGACTAATATTAATTAAACAATATGATTTCTCCTTTAATATATTATTCTCATAATATATTAATAAATCATAATTAATCCTGTCTCTCCATAATTCATCCTATCAAGTTGCTTTGGTGAAGGCAACCCAAAAGGACCATGCACCATCAGGTCAAGTACATACCAAAATAGTTATGGACTTAGACACTAATCCAACAGAGTGCACCCAGTGGAGGGTTGCGTATGTGAGTGACAATTACCTCTCTAATCTTTTATATGGTTAAGGAGGCACAAAGATATGGAATCAAGGAAGTGAACCGAAAGAAATAGAAGATCAAGGGTCATTTTCTACCTTTGTCAGGGATAGTAGAGGACTGATGAAATAGTGTGGTAGGGTATGGATTCCGGATACTTGAGGTGTGAGGCAGATTTTGATGGATGAGGCACAAAAGTCTCGAATTGCTATAATCCTAGTGCGACCAAGATGTATCGGGACTTAAGACTTAGCTACTAGTGGCCCTGAATGAAAAGGGAGATTGTTGGATATGTAGAGAGGTCCTTGACTTGCAGGAAATTCAAGGCCGAGCATCAGATGCGTCACGGTAAGATACCGCCTTTGGAGATTCCCATTTGGAAATAGGAGCAGGTATATATGGATTTCATCATGAAATTACCCCGGACTCCTCGCGGCTTTCATATTATTTGGGTGATTGTCGACAGGTTGACCAAGAGTGCCTATTTCCTTGCTATTTGAGAGAGATCTTCGGATGAGAAATTCGCAGATATCTACGTTCGAGAGGTGATATCTCATCATGGAGTGTCGGTTTCCATCGTATCAAACAGGGATGCTCGTTTTACTTCCAGGTTTTGGAAGAGGTTTCATGAGGATTTTGGTACGAGATTACACTTCATCACTGCTTAACACCTTCAGACCGACGGTCAAAGTAACTGTACGGTTAAAACTCTAGAGGGTATGCTGAGGGCTTGCGTCATTGATTTCGGTGGGAGTTGGGATACCTACCTTCGTTAGGCTAAGTTTTCATACCACAATAGTTACCACTCCAATATTGGTGCACCTCCCTTCGAGCTTCTTTACGAGAGGAGGTGTCGCACCTCGGTATGCCGAGGTGAGGTCAGATAGAGGATTATGGGGATCACTAAGGTAGTGCTCCAAACTACTGAGATGATTCAGCAAGTCAGACAAAGACTGCAGATGGCTGATACGCTTTAGGAAGCGGGGCAAGTTGGGACCCCAATTCATTGGACCATTTCGCGTGATTGCTAGGGTGGGTAAGGTGGCTAACATGTTGCATCTACTGGAGGAGCTTAGTCAGATTCACATCACTTTCCATGTTTCTCAGTTATGAAAGTGCTTGGTTGATGATATGGCGGTGGTATCACTAGATGACATTCAGGTTGATGTGCTCCTGAACTACATGAAAGATCGATAGCGATTCTTGATCGGAAGAAGAAGAAGGCCTTGCGTAGCAAGGTGTTATGACTGCTCAAGGTTCGGTAGCAACACCGAAAGGGCTCCGATTGGACTTAGGAACCAGATTCAAAGATGAGGGAGCATTATCCGGAGTTGTTCACTTCGGCAGAATTCGAGGACGAAGTTTGATCCAAGTAGGGGACAATTGTTACACTCAATTCCTGGTAAATTTTGATGGGTTTTGAGGTCAAGTTTTAAAACTCTTTAAAACCATTCATATCAAATTTTAAACTAATAAAATAATCATATAATTTTATCTTTTACCAATTTGACCAAATTCAATTCATATAGCAAGATAATTCCAAATCAAATAATACAAATAATTAGCTTATCATATAAACTAGTAATTATCTTAGAATTTTGACAAGTTATCTTTTGATTGGATGATGATAGTCACTACCATCTCAGAAAAAACAGATTTTATGATTCAAAACAGTTTATGGCAATGATCCTAATCCAATTCTGGACAAAAAAACCGAAAATCTGCCAACAGACTGTCCACCTCATCGAGTCTCGCAATGAACTCGTCGAGTTCCATTATGGACTCGTCGAGTTCAGCCTATAGATGGCATATTTCAATTTGCTCAAGCTTTGAACAATTAACCAATGCATCTATATAACAGAAAACACCGTAGGCTCTGATACCACTGATGGGTTTTTTAGCACTATAATATCCCTATGGTGCATATACAACCCTAATGCTTAGGATCTAAGTTTTCTCAAGTTATTATATGCAATAAAGTTATCCAAAGCATGAAACCTACAACTAGCATACAACTTTGATATTTGAAACATAAAAACTAGTTAGATGAATACCTCTTTGTTTTATCTTGTAAAACATGACCTTTCAAGAGCTTAGTACCTCAAATGTGATACCTCTAATAAGTCACAACACCATAAGCAAATGGAGGATAATGAGAAAGAGGCTAGGATGCACACAAAACGACTAGGGTTCTTCTTGGAACTCTTAGGGGCCTTTTTGGTGATGCTCGGGGTTGCATTTATAGTGTGGAATTCCTAGGGTTTCACTTGTAAACCCTAATTCACTTCCTTGGGCATTTAGTTCAATAATCCATATGATAAGCCCTTTGGACTAACTCTTCATGGAGTCCCACATAAAATTAGTCCATCCTAATCAACATGGATTATTAGCCCAAACTATATGTATTACTGATTTACTTAATCGGACCCCGTTAATTTAATTAGTCTTTTTTGATCACTAAATTAATTCTTGACCAATACGAATTAAAAAAATATGATTTCTCAATTAATATATTAATAAATTATAAATAACCTCTTTCTCAAATATCCATCCTATCAAATTGCTCTGGTGAAGGCAACCCAAAAGGACCATGCTACTATCGGGTCAAGTACATACCAATTAAAGTTATGGGCTTAGACACGTAATCCAACAAATTTCCCCTTCTAATCCTTTAATTTATGAATTTGGTAGTTTTGGCCCTTACACGGGGCATACCTGGATGATATGCTGGGCATAAGGGGGGTTAAGTGGAACGATGATGTTTTGAGGAGTATATTAGGCATATTCCATTTAGACTTAAACCCTAATATTTAGGGTTTAGACCCTATATATTGAACCTTAAGTCCCATTTCCTCATGCCATTTCCAGCTTCCATCACTTGAAACGTTTCTCCTTGAAAACTCTAGCCCCATTATTGTAGTTTGAAGTTTGAGAGTGTGTTTTTGTGTGTTTTAAAAGAAGAAGAATGTGGTGGTGAAGCTTAGAAGCTAGAAGAAAGCTTGGATCTATAAGTATTGCATCATCCTTAATCTTCAGAAGGTATAAAGTTCATACGTTGGTGATTAGCTTGGTAGATCTTATGTATATGGTGATATTATGAACTTTTATCCCCAAATATGGTCTTCTTGTGCATGGAATGCTATAGAGCAAGTGGGCCATCCTTTTGGACGTGTTTCTAAGCTTAGAGTGATAAAAATGTGTTCTTGGTACTCAATTCTTCTGCATACATGAGTTTAGTCGTCTTAATGGCTTAAGATGTTTGGGTTTTTAGTGTTAAGCACATTAGGGTCATGCAAGACGATAAAGTTGTAAACTTTATGGTCAAGGACAACATTTGGGACCTGGATCTGCATTTTGGACGAAAACGCTTACGTATTAGGTTCTTAATGGGTTGAGAAGTTTCAAATGCATACGTACGTCGCACGTACGCTGTAAGGTTCCCGTCTATTTGGTCATGACCGAGTACACCCCGCGTATGTTCGAGTACGCCCTGTATACGAGGCTGAGTCCACTCAGCTGGGCTGACTCATCTGATTTGTTGAGTTTGACCTATTTCAACCTAAGGATATTTTGGTTGATTTGGTATTGATTAAGGTTGGACAACGATTTGCATAATATGTGATGAGTAGAGCCGGTATTTTCGTAGTCGAGACTTGTTTCAGATTGTGTTCGGACCAAGAAGTGAGTTTTATCACTATGCCAATAGGTCTAAGGCACCAAGGTCGGCCCATTTATTGTGTTTATGTATCCTAGGATGTAGGATTGCTATGATAGTTATATGTGTGATTTATTGTTTATATGTCGACATATGGGTGGTTAGGTTGAGACTGGAAGTCAACATACCTGATATGGTGTGGTTGAGGCCACGTGCCAACAAACTTGGATGGTTGGGTTGAGGTGCTACTACTCTGTGTTGTAAACCAAAAAACCCGATATGGTTGGGTTGAGGTTAAGGACCAACAAACCCTATATGCATGCTTGTGTTATATATGTAATTGTTTGTATTATGGGGTATTTTGGAAAGCTCGCTAAGCTTTGTCTTACAGTTTGGATTTCAATGTTTCAGGTACTTCTAATGAGCGGGGAAATGCGAAGACATGATTGTACACATCATCCCACTGTTTATGTTGATTGATCCTTTGATTCGATGTTTTGACTTATTATGATTTGTAAACAATGTTTTGGTAACTTTTGGGATTATGTATTTGTCTTTTGAAATGAAAAATTTTACTTTGATATTGGGACGTTACAGTAAAATTTTACAAATTGTCTTTAAGCAACTTTCACAAAACGGCATAAATAATCCTTATAAATAAATATCAACCTATCAAATTCGTCCAATAGACATCCATAATAAGGACTATTTGTGTCCAAGGTCTGTTCAATAGGGACCATCTCAAGGAAAAAAATTCATACTGACCATTTCAGAAACACACAGAAAAACAAAATTACCATTTGTAAAATTTTGTCTAAATAAAACTTGTATCAAATTTAAAATTAGAGAAATTAAATATTTTTCTATTTATTATTTCTATCTATTCTTTTACCACTTTTAAACGATGATAAATATAATAAAATTTTATTAGTTTTATTAAATATGACAATTATACAATTTTAAATGTATAGGTAAATTACAGAAGAAAAAAAATAAAATAAAAAATTATTGATTTCTCTTTAAATTAATATAAACTATCACCTATAGATACTTATAATAAAAAGAGATGATTTGTATACAATAACTTTTCTCCGTACATAACATTTGATGTTTTAAAATATTATACTGTATAATTTTATAATACATATATTGTTGTATATGACAAAAAACTCTTATCTACCAATAACTTTCCATAAATAAAATTACCACAACAACAAACAACATAGACAATCTCGTCACCTCCATTTACTTTCCAACAAAGATATTTAGACAACAAACAACATACATAATCTCGTCACCTCCATTTACTTTCCAACAAAGATATTTAGACAACAAACAACATACACAATCTCGTCACCTCCATTTACTTTCCAACAAAGATATTTAGATTAAACATCTTTTATTGACAATATATGCACAATAAATGAAGACAACAACAAAAACATATGCAAAATGTTGATTTCCCTCGAAGTTTTCCCCTTTCCTTTTCTGCTTTTTGTTAATTTTGTTTTTAGTGTTTATCCTTTTTACTTGACATATTTGTATTGTTATTTTGAAATCATTATAGGTATAGCTTTTTGTTAGTTTATAAATTAAACTCATGGCATGTTTTTAAAAGCTTTTGTAAACTTTTAACTTTTTCTTTAACATAAATTCGAAAAAAATGTTGTTTAACAATAGAAGTTTTTACCTTCTATTTTAAACAAAGAACTCATAATCCAAAAATAATTCAAGATTTTACCTATTATACCATATTTACAAGATTCCCTTTAAGAATATATTCTTTATATATTTTTTTAAACAGTTATCTTTTATGTAATTTATACATTTTAAAATCTTTCAATTATTTTTGTCAAAATCTTGTATACCTATAAAAGTTATAGTTTCTACCTACGATCTATCAACTAAGAGTTTCTTTTAGTTTTGTGAAACATATTCTATAGTTAAATGACAGTTGTAATGGTATTCAAGGGACACTATTTTTTAAAAATATACGTAGCTATTACAAAAGTTATTTTATACGTGTAGAATCTCAAAAGAAAATGCCAAGACGGCGGTTAAGCGCTAACTACGTTTTTCTTTCCTTTTTGTTCTAAAAATTTACATTAAATTTTTTTAAGTTTCTGAGATGATTTCAAATCAATAGAAGGAGAAAATCAAATACAAAGAATGAATATGTTTTAGGTAGGATATGATTAGAAGTGTTTGTCATCTAAAAACATCCTTAAACCCTTATAAAAACTTTGCTTGAACCCATCTTGAATCCTTGTGACAGAGAGAGCAAAACAATGGGAAGATGTGGGAGGTGGTGAAGAGATTGAAGATCGACATTAAGGAAATTAACAGAGCCTAGTATGTTCGATTCTGCAACTAAGAAAGAAAGATTACGAAGAATGTCAAGTGTTAAAATGAGATGATTGGAGAATGTAAAGTGTTAAAACTGAGAAGTTATCCAACTTTTCAATTTAACACTTTACATTCTCCGGTAATATTTGTTTATGTATTCAATATATATAAGAAACAAAAAGGTAGGTTTGTATTCACTAAAACGATAGAAGATATGTTAAACATTTAAACAGTATATTTGTAGGATTTGACAGCATTTGAGTAAAAATATATAACAAAATTAAGTTTGAAAATAAGAAAGAGGGAGGGGAAGGGAAGCAATGGTGAGGTAAGGATTAGGCCATCAGTACATCCATCGGACGTCATATCCATAGCATTTAAAAGTCAAACCTTTACACAATGTTTGGTTCCACTTAGTTTCTTAAATTAAAAACATATTTACTTACTTACTTTCTTAATACTAGTTTTCTTGTAAATGAGAATTTAAATTAAAAAAAATCAAGCTTTTCTGTTTTGTAGAAAAATGATTTTGTTATAAATGCGTTTTTTTGACATTACGGATATATATATATATATATATATATATATATATATATATATATATATATATATATATATATATATATATATATATATATATATATATATATATATATATAGGTTCAGGTTCATTTGAAACCATTTTAATTTTGTGAGACCGTGAGACCAAATATAAAAATAATTTTAAAATGCAAAATAAATAGAAAAATCCAAAAATTCTTTTTTTAAATATTATTTCCGGAACTTGAATTAACTAAAAAAAATTAAAAAAAAATAAAAAAAATTCCGTTTGTTTTTTTGAAAAATACGTAAAATATTCTAAATAGAATATTACACTGATATATTCTAAAAAATAATTTTAAAATGCAGAATAAATGGAAAAATCTAAAAATTCTTTTTTAAATATTATTTTCGGAACTTGAATTAACTAAAAAAAAATAAAAAAAAATTCTATTTTTTTTTTAAAAATACATGAAATATTCTAAATAGAATATTATACTGTACATATTATAAAATTAATTTTAAAATGCAAAAAAATGGAAAAATCAAAAAATTCTTTTTTTAAATATTATTTTCGGAACTTGAAATAACTAAAAAAAATAAAAAATAAATAAATAAAATAAAAAAATGCGTCTCACGGTCTCACAAAATATAAGTGGTCTCAAATGAACCTAACCCTATATATATATATATATATATATATATATATATATATATATATATATATATATATATATATATATATATATATATGGTGAGATAATCTAGCATGTAATAATCTATTAATTAATAAACAGAAATTAAATATTCTCCTATATTTTATTTTTATTTATCCTTTTACTATATCAAATATTGATATGTGTCATATTTAATAATATATTTAATAAAATTAATATTTTTAATATTAAAAGAAAATATAGAAAGATATTTAATTTCTTTCTAATAAAAGCTTTTTTCATTTACTTTGGAGTATATATTTGGTCCGTACGGTATATATTAATAGAGATTTGGTTGTAATTTTGAAAACATGACATCATTAATACGTATTGTTGACAAAGCCAATCAATTTTGGTCCCCTACGATGTTACCTTTAATGCCAATACGATAAATATATGCTAAATATATATGAAATGACTAAAATTTTCTTGTTGTCTATTTGATTTTTTATTTTCCTAATTAATATTTTGTTATCAGAATTTAAAGTAAAATTACAGTTTTAGTCGCTATTGTTTATAGTTATCAACGATTTTAATATAGATTTTGAATGTTCTACATTATTCGTCTTTTTTCGAAGAAAAAAACACCACTTGTATTTGTGGTTTCCGAAAGTTGCATAGGTGGCTTCTAAATAGCTACGTTAAGTACCTGTAAAATTTTAAAGATTCTCATATTGTTTTTTTTCTCTTTTTCTATTGTTTTTTTTTATTATTATATTTATTTCAAATAATAAATAAGTTTAGGGTTTTTTTTTTTGTTTGACATATTTAAGCAAGTTAGAGTTTCCACAAAAAAAGATGCACTTATGAATTTTTAACTGACCCGGTAAAAGGAATGTCAACCTTTAGACCGGTTGATGTTTTGGTATTTGGATGAGTTGAAGGGAAACATGTTTGTGTTGATCGTATAGGTTATCCTCTCCTCTTTTGAGGATTGGGAGTTTGAATGTGGGGCAGACTACTTTAAAAGTTGTTACATGAAAAATCACAAAACATGAGAAATCATGCATCAAAAATCACCCGTGTTTATACCATTCGTGTTTGATACAATTTTAGTCCCTATGGTTTATAGTTATCAACGATTTTAATTTTTGACATTATTCATCTTTTTTCAAAGAAAAAAGCACGACTTGTCTTTGTGGTTTCCAAAAGTTCCCACAATGATTCATGAACCTCCATTCACAGAAGATACTTCAATTCCTGAATAAGATGACCTCTCGTCATTCGAGGGGGAGAATAAAGATGCGAATGATGATTCAGATGTTCAATCAGAATTCGAAGAAATAAATGCTGAACTAGATCCCTCTTATGATCCAAACTATCTTCCTCTAACCAAATGGACCAGAGATCACCCAAGAACCCAATTAATCGGTGAATCTTCTGCCGGAGTTCTTACGAGATCTCAGCAAAAAGCGAAACAAACAACATTAATCTCTAAAGTGGAATTTTGTATGTTTAACTCATTCGTTTCCAAGGTCGATCCCAAAACAGTTAACGTTGCTCTTGATTATTCTAATTGGGTGCAAGCGATGCAAGACGAACTCAATGAGTTTGAACGAAACAAAGTTTGGAGGCTAGTTCCAACCCCACTAGATGCATGTTGTAGGCTTAAAATGGGTGTTTTGTAACAAAATGGATAAAGAAGGGAATGTTATAAGAAACAAGGCGAGAATCATGGTTAAGGGATATTGCCAGGAAGAATGCATCGAATATGAAGAAACCTTCGCACCAGTTGCAAGGTTTGAATATGTTCGCATCTTCTTGGCATACGCAGTGCATAAGAACTTTGGGGTATTCCAAATGGATGTCAAATGCGCATTCTTAAATGGCGAACTTGAAGAGACTGTTTATGTGGAACAACCACCTCAGTTCGTTAATGAGAAGTTTCATAATCACTGCTACATCTTAGACAAGGTTGTTTATGGTATGAAGAAAGCTCCAAGAGCCTGGTATGAAACTCTCACTCATTTCCTTAAAATGTCTAAATTTAAAGAAAGTTCGGTTGACCCACGCTTATTTTGCAAGAACGAGGGTGACCACTTGATGATCGTCCAAACTTATGTTGATGACATCATTTTTGGTTATACGAATCCCAGTCTAACAGTTGAATTCTGAAAGTTGATGGAAACTAAATTTGAGATGAGCTCCATGGGTCCAATTAACCTTTTCCTTGGATTGAATATAAGTTAGGGACCGGAAGGCATTTTCATAAATCAGGAAGCATATACGAAGACTTTTCTCACTAAGTTTGGCATGGTGGGTGACTCTAAAGCGAAGGTTCCAATGGAATTCAGAACGAAACTGACATAATATCTGGAAAAACCAGCTGCTGATATGACCCTTTATCGTCAGATGATAGGATCATTGTGTTGGAATAGTGTCTAAGGCTGCAACTATATTAGGCAAGTATTTGACCCGATTGTCCATGGTCCTTTTGAGTTGCCTTCACCATAGCAACTTGATAGGATGATTTATTATGAGAGAACATATATTATTAATATATTATGAGAATAATATAAGGAAGAATAATATTGTTATTTGATTAATATAAGTCATAGATTAATTAGTATTAATTTGGTGACTTAAAGAGATTAATTAAATAAGAGGGTATAACTGTCAATTGTTTGATAGTTGCACTTTGGGCTGTAAATCCTTAAGGGATAAGGGTTGGACGATTTCTAGGGCTTGGGATAAGCCACAAATCATCCAAGGCGTTATCATGGAAAGGATTTGGATTGCTTTAAGGAATGATTATCCAACTAGGGTTTAAGGGTGAAACCCTAGGAGCCTTACAAGTATAAATAGACCCCTAGGGCAAGGGAAATCGGCATCTCTGCTAAAGAAAAGAAACCCTGGCCGATTTCTTCCCTAACCTCTCTCTCAAATCATCCTACTTGCTAGTTGGTGTTTGTAAGCCATTAGAGGAGTAACAATTGTGACTCTAGAGCTCAAGGACAACAAGATCAAACAAGAGATTCAAAGGTAAACTTCTAGATCTGATTTTGTATTGTTCTTATACCTAATTAGTCATTAGAAGTCTTGGATTCAAAGCATGTTTAATTAGAGAAACCTAGAGCCAAGCATTAGGGTTTGCATGTGCACATAGGAATGTTCATATGGCCAAAACCCATCAGTGGTATCAGAGCCTAGATTGGTTTCTATTAAATTGTTGCTTGTTTGTTTGAATCTTACTTGCAAAATTCGAATTTTGTGTTTCTGAGTCATGGACTCGGCGAGCTAGCCTGACTCGGCGAGTCCCATGACGCATTCGGCGAGTCCGAGCGTCAGGAAGGGCCAAATTCGGGATTTTTTTATATTTATCTTATGGAAACTTGCCTTTATCATATTAGATCAACCCTAATCCGATTTTTTGATATATATGACTGTAATCTTGATCTAATTAAAGATGTTTATCAATTAATAAAATATTTAATTTCCTTATGAGATAATTAATTAATTATTTTGATTAAATTGGTAAATTATTATGCAAGAAATCTTAAATAAATCAAATATGGATAATTATGGAATTAATTGTTAATTAAGATTATTTGTTATTTGATCCTCCATGTTTTAAATGTTTAAAACTTGTCCTCAAGTTTTGAGATTTATGTTTTGTAATTAAAAGTTTAATTTAGAAAATTTAAATTTCAAACCCTAGAATTTTACAAGTTTAAAATACAACCCTATACTAATATAATATTACAAGATTAATATATATATATATATATATATATATATATATATATATATATATATATATGTATAACTAAAATGCTAGTCTTACCGTTAGTAGGCCTTATTCACGAAGCCGATCTATAAGGTGGGTATAAGGTTGCGGCCTATAAAATGGCGCTTAGTGGGTGTACACTCGCAGCCACCGCTTGCTTGATCGGTGGAGGGTCGTTAGCTGAACGGGTAGGATAGGGCAACCTCATCCTCTCATTAAAAGTATAATATAAAATACAAAGTAACTACACATTTTTTTTAAAATTTCTCAATCTAGTTACTTTAGGAAAAGTGAATTGATGCAATCCCATGAGATTACACTTTGCACCCTTGCTAAGAAGTTAGTGGAGCGTGTGTGGTTTACCGGAACACTAATTGGTTCTAAGCAAAGGTGGCAAAGGGTGATTCATTGTTTATCATAGTTCGATGGAGCATGTGTGGTTTACCAGCACATCGAATAGGTGATCGTTACAATGAAGGCACCATCTGAATTTGCATGGTAATTCACACCCGCTTTGTGATCCTCGGTATCCCAGTCACAAACAAGAGGGGCATATCGAGATTTAAACATGCCATTGAAATGTTTCAATGAATCTTATCTAAATCTAGGAATTCTCAAATTCATTTAGAACTTAAAGTTAGGTTTTCATGGTGGAGAATTAGTGAATCGTCATTCACTTACCTTCAAATTGTTTGCATGTTAGATTATGACATCCCTTTTCTAATATGTAAATATTGTTGTTGGATCCTAGCCCTAATTTTTCTTATTGGGTGATAATTAGGGATTCATATTCTAATCTATCTTTGTCCTTTCTATTTGTAGATGTCGAACGCGAACAACGCTGCTGCTAGTTCATTCACATTGATGAGCCTTTGTCAAAAGGTCACCTTCGATGGGACGAACTTTAGCGAATGGATAAGATACATTCGCACTATTGCTCGCTATGAGGACAAAGAGTATGTCCTCGATGAGAAGCTCGAGAAAATCAACCCTAAAATCGCTACTCCGGCTGAAATGACCGCTTTTGAAACTCACGAGCATGATGCAACGAAGGTTCATTGCATCATGATAGCCACTATGAACTCCGAATTCCAAAAGTCCTATGAGGACATGTACCCGTACGAGATGCATCAAGACTTATTGGAGAGATACCACCAAAACGCGAGACAAGAGCGTTATGAGATTTTCACTAACATGATATCCGCTAAGATGGGTCATGGAGAGTCTCTTACCGTGCACCTGCAAAAGATGCAAATGTATGTCGACCGTCTTCGCAAGTTGAATGTTGACTTTGGGGAAGACTTGGCGATCGACATGGTGCTTCACTCTTTGCCTCCAAGCTACAATCAATTTAGGATGACCTACCACATGAACAAAGAGGAGGTCACCCTAAGCAAACTCCAAGGTCTCTTGAGGGTCGCTGAGAGCAACTTCAAGGACAAGTCTGTTGCACCAACTCCCAATCCACCCGCTGCTCCTGTTTTGGCTATTGGACAAGGAAAGGGAAAGAAGAGGAAGGCTTCGTCTAAGAACTATCGCAAGGTTAAAGCCCGAGATGGTGCCTCTTCTAGTGGGACCAAAGTTGATCCTGCTAAGCCCTGCCCTAACCCAAAGGAGGCAGAGTGCCACCACTGCCACAAAATAGGACATTGGAAGAGAATCTGCCCAGAGTACCTGCAAGCCATCAAGGAAGGAAAGATCAAGCCGTATTTTGCAGGTATATACACAATTAAATCTAACGATTCACCTCATGCTATTTATTGGGTTCTTGATACCGGTTGTGGTTACCACATTTGTTCTAATGTGTAGGGACTAAGAAGAAATAGGGATGTGGAGCATGGAAGGATTAATCTAATCATAGGGAACAAAAAATCGTCACCTGTGACCAAGATTGGAGTGTATTCTTTAGTGCTTAGGAATGGTTTAAGTTTAGATTTGAACAATTGTTGCTATTCGCCAGAAATGGCTAGAAATATCATTTCATTTCATGGTTTGTTTAGAGAAGGTTTTATATTTTCTTTTAATAATGAGAATGGTTCTATTTTGGCTTATCTAAATGGTGTCTTTTATTTTGAAGCAATACCGTGTAATGGAATTTATGAAACTGTTATGATTGTTGATAACTTAGGAAATGATGTTTTGAACATAGATTCTTCCAATAGTATGGATAAAGCATCCTTGTGGCATTGTCGTCTTGGACATGTCAACAAGAAACGCATAGCCCAACTCCAAAAGGATGGAGTGTTGGAGTCATTCGACCTTAGGGAAGATGACACATGCGAGTCTTGTTCGCTTGGAAAGATGACTAAGTCACCCTTCGCTGGTTCTTGCGAAAGGGGTGAGGGTCTATTGGACCTAATACATACCGATGTATGTGGACCATTTAGATCAACCACGAAGGATGGGAACCGCTTCTACGTGACTTTTACCGATGACTATAGTAGATATGGGTATATCTATTTAATCAAGCAAAAGTCAGAAACTTTTGAAAAATTCAAAGAGTTCAAGAATGAAGTGGAGAATCAATTGGGCAGGAAAATCAAGATGCTTCGATCCGATCGAAGAGGAGAGCACCTAAGTCTTGAATTCCACGATTATCTTAAGGAGTGTGGAATAGTTTCACAATTGACGCCACCTAGGACACCACAGTTGAATGATGTGGCAGAAAGGCGTAATTGAACCTTGTTGGACATGGTTCGCTCTCTGATGAGTCGTGCTTTAATATCAATCTCTTTTTGGGGGTATGCCTTAGAGATTGCTGCCCATATCCTTAACCGAGTCCCTACTAAGAAGGTTGCGAAAACACCTCACGAGATGTGGACAGGGAAAGCTCCCTCGTTAGCACATATCAAGGTTTGGGGTTGCGAGGCTTTCGTAAGACGAGATACTCACGACAAGCTTGAACCTCGTAGTGAGCGATGTATTTTCATCAGCTACCCGCAGAAATCCTTTAGATATCTCTTCTATAAACCGAAGGACAATGTTGTCTTTGTTGCGAGGAGAGGAGTTTTCTGAGAGCGAGAACTCATAGGCCAAGGAGACAGTGGGAGGCAAATCGAGCTTGAAGAGATTCAAGAGTCGATAGATGAAGAAACCTCTACCGCTGGCACTCAACCCGAGGAGGAAACTCCAAATGAACCGATTGATGAGTCCTTACCTCTTAGACGTTCCGAAAGAGTTAGAGTTCAACCCCAGTTTTATGGTTTTCATATTACTACCGAAGGGGACACGTATATTAGTGATGGTACACTAATAAACCTTGATGAACCAAATAGCTATAAGGAAGCCATGGCAGGCCCGGAGTCTGCAAAATGGAAAGAGACAATGGATAGTGAGATCCAATCCATGTATGATAACCAAGTTTGGAATTTGGTTGATAATGTGCCCGGACGTAAGACCGTTGGGTGCAAATGGATCTTCAAGAAGAAGACCGACGTGGATGGAAATGTACACACATATAAAGTGCGATTGGTCGCGAAGGGATTTACTCAAACTCCCGGAGTTGACTATGACGAGACCTTCTCACCAGTTGCGAAGATAAAATCTATTAGAGTGATGCTAGCTATTGCCGCATTTCATGATTATGATATTTGGAAAATGGATGTCAAGACCGCTTTCCTTAACGGAAAGTTGGCTGAGGATGTTTACATGGCTCAGCCAGAGGGGTTTGTGGATCCGAAGCATCCGAATAGAGTGTGTAAGCTTGAGAAGTCCATTTATGGACTAAAACAAGTGTCTCACAGATGGAATCTTTGCTTCGATGAGAAAGTCAAAGAGTTTGGATTTGTACGAAGCGAAGATGAATCGTGTGTATATGTCAAAGCCAGTGGTAGTACAGTTAGCTTTCTCGTTTTGTATGTAGATGACATACTACTCATAGGAAACGACATCCCGACTCTGCAGGAGGTTAAGTCCTGGGTCGGGAAGTGCTTCGCTATGAAGGAACTCGGAGAGGCTTCCTATATTTTGGGAATAAGGATAGTAAGAGAAAGAAATAAGAGACTAATAGGACTTAGTCAGAACACTTACTTAGAGAAAGTACTAAAACATTTTAGTATGGAAAACTCGAAGAAGGGAGAATTACCGATACAAAGTAATGCCAAGTTGAGTAAGACTCAAAGTCCGAGTACCGAAGCTGAGATAGCTGAAATGAGCCGAGTTCCATACGATTCCGCAGTTGGCTCAATCATGTATGCTATGACTTGTACTCGCCCTGATGTAGCCTTTGCTTTGAGCATGGTTAGTAGATATCAAGGGAACCCTGGCAGAGCCCATTGGATTGCGGTGAAGAATATCCTAAAGTACCTTCAGAGGACGAAGGAATGGTTTTTAGTCCTCGGAGGGAGTGATGACTTGAAGGTGCGAGGGTATAGTGACGCCAACTTTCAGACCGACAGGGACAACTACCGTTCGCAGTCGGGCTGGGTCTTTACCCTGAATAGAGGAGCAGTGACATGGAAAATTTCCAAGCAGGAAACTGTAGCTGATTCAACGTGCGAATCAGAGTACATTGCCGCTAGCAAAGCGTCGAAAGATGTGATATGGTTGAAGAACTTCATTGGTGATCTTGGAGTTGTACCTGCCATAAAGGATCCCATGGAGATTTTCTGTGATAATGAAAGAGCAGTTGCCTTGACCAAGGAACCAAGGGATCATGGTAGATCTCGACATATCGACAGAAAATATCACTTCATTAGACATCGTGTAGAAAAAGGACAACTCGTAGTGAAGAGGATATCATCAGAAGATAACCCAGCAGATCCGCTTACGAAGGGACTGAGTAGGGTTAAGCACTTGCAACATGCTAGGAGTATTGGGCTGAAGGATGATATTAGCATAGATTAGATAGTATTAGAAACGTGTAATAGATAAATGTAATTAACATTTGATGATTAAATAAAGGAGTTTTATTTATGAGTATTGTTACTATCTTATGTTAATTGTTTAACTATTGTTTCTCTTTGCATGTTTTGACTTCCAGAATAATTGAGTTTATTAAGAATAATCGAATTATTCAAATTGTCCACAATCGTTCATATGTTGGAAGTAGATATGAATGAAGATTGTCATGAATTGGTGTGTAGATTGTCTAAATGGTATTAGACATAGCAAAAGATTGTTGGGACGTTCATGAGTGCTTATGAACTGGTTCTGAGCATTGGAACAAACCTACGCTTGCTGGAATCACCTTATGGAATACGACAAAAAGGGTGATCGTAAGACGATAATATCATATAGTCTTAAAACCTAGATATATGGTTTGTTATTTGTTAATTGATTGTACATTGATAATGCGAAAACACATTGGTAACTCGGTGTTATAAAACGCATTGTTGTGTATAGTTGATTAATGAATAAGTAAATGCATATAAGTAGAAGTTTATCTGTTACTTTTATCCTAAGAAGGTAAAAGCAATATCTCAGCTGATCGATGATTTGATTTGTCTTATGTGCCGGCCCGGTCAGAACTGAATTGATGTGCTCGATTAAGTTCTATGTCGAATAAATCGGAGATCGAGAAACCTTAATGCTTGACTAATCATTCCATAGAATTGTCAGCATGATATCTAACAGAGGACTGTATGATCCCTTATCTAAAGGACAAGATTGATTAGATCAGAGTTTGAAAGCGTCTTTGAGAGCTACGAGTGCAAATCGAATTGTACTTGTGCATATAGTTACTTGACTTATCCAAGTGGGAGACAGTTGGAATAGTGTCTAAGGCTGCAACTATATTAGGCAAGTATTTGACCCGATTGTGCATGGTCCTTTTGGGTTGCCTTCACCATAGCAACTTGATAGGATGATTTATTATGAGAGAATAAATATTATTAATATATTATGAGAATAATATAAGGAATAATAATATTGTTATTTGATTAATATAAGTCATAGATTAATTAGTATTAATTTGGTGACTTAAAGAGATTAATTAAATAAGAGGGTATAAACTGTCAATTGTTTGATAGTTGCACTTTGGGCTGTAAATCCTTAAGGGATAAGGTTTGGACGATTTCTTGGGCTTGGGATAAGCCACAAATCATCCAAGGCATTATCATGGAAAGGATTTGGATTGCTGTAAGGAAAGATTATCCAACTAGGGTTTAAGGGTGAAACCCTAGGAGCCTTACAAGTATAAATACACCCCTAGGGCAAGGGAAATCGGCACCTCTGCTAAAGAAAAGAAACCCTGGCCGATTTCTTCCCTAACCTCTCTCTCAAATCATCCTACTTGCTAGTTGGTGTTTGTAAGCCATTAGAGGAGTGACAATTGTGACTCTAGAGCTCCAAGATAATAAGATCAAACAAGAGATTAAAAGGTAAACTTCTAGATCTAATTTTGTATTGTTCTTATACCTAATTAGTCATTAGAAGTCTTAGATTCAAAGCATGTTTAATTAGAGAAACCTAGATCCAAGTATTAGGGTTTTCAGGTGCACATAGGAATGTTCATATGGCCAAAACCCATCACATTGATGTATCTAACAACTAGTAGACCAGAAATTATGTTTTCTGTTTGTTATTATGCTAGGTTCCAAGAAAATCCTCGCGAACCTCACATGGTGGCCATCAAAAATATCTTCAGATACTTGAAACGAACTTCATCACTTGGCATATGGTATCATGCGAACTTAGGGTTCTTCGTTGGGGATGTGGATTAGAAGGAAAGAGCACAACTGGATGATGCCAGTTTCTTGATGGCAAACTTGTCAGTTGGCAATCCAAGAAGCAAACATGTATATCCTTGTCAACAGTTGAAGCTGAATATATTGCTGCTGCCTCATGCACATCCTAGGTTATTTGGATTCAAATCCAGCTTCGAGATTATGACTTAAGTATGAAACAAATATCATTACATTGTGACTCTGAAAGTGCTATTTGCATTTGTCACAACCCAATGCAACACTCAAAGACGAAACACATAGCACTGAGGTATCATTTCATTAAGGATCACGTCGAAGACGACAACGTTGAAATTCAATTCCTAAGATTCTCTGATCAGTTATCCGAAATATTAACAAAAGCCTTGCATGAAACCACCTTCAATAGAATTCTTCAAGGCCTAAGGATGATGGAAGCTGAATCTGTACCAAAGCCTCTTTTGCATCAATAAAGTTTACACTGTGAATCACTACGAACGCTCGCAGTAGTTCACAGTCAACTGTTCATTCACAACCACTTCATCATTGCGAACCGGTTTTCTTCTTTTGTTAATTAACCATTGGTGCAGGGATCATTGCCAAACTTTTAACATGAATGATGAGGCATGTATAAATCTCTTTATTCATGAACTAGCTAAGTGTCCCTAGAAGCATGTTGTTGCATGTTTTCTAAAGTCTCGACGACCTTATGTTGAAACCTTAATGAGTCGATAATACCAATCGTTTCTTCAAAATCAGGCTACAATTTCAAATAAGTCATGAGCTACCTTACTCTTCTCAAAATGAGTCAAGAGTTGTCTGCTTGGTCACTTTCGCATAGCAGAGGTACTTTCGTATTCTTACACCACTTTACTCTATTCTCCATCACGTTCGCTTTCATAACAAGCAACCCTTGAGACTCTTAGCATTTACCACTGAGGTTTATGGTTGCAAAACATCTGTGTTAATGATCTTAGTTTCGTACAACCACGAACCGAGTGAAACCCAAAATTCAACACACTTGAATGCAAGGTTGTAAAAATCGCTCGGCGGTCGACTGGTGATAAGCGATTAATCGGACTAGGATGATTAATCGGAGATTAACCGGGGACTCTTAATTATTAATAAAATTATTTAAAAAATTAATATTCCTTAAAAAACTAAGTATTTGAAAATTTTAAATTTTAAAAATTTACATATTTTAAAATTGTACTTTAATATTTTAAAATTTGAAAGCTTAAAAATTTGAAAATTTAAAATTTTGGTGTAATATTTGAAAATTAATTTTTTTTTAATTTTTAAAAAAATTCCAGCCTATGACCGCCAAGGACCGCCAGAGCCGACTTTGACCGATTTTGACCAATTTCCGCCAAGCACCCTAATTGTAATCGATTTAAGGCCGCCAAGCGATTAATCGGCCGCCAAGGCCGATTTCTGCAACACCGTTTGAATGTATTGACGGTGAATAATTAAATGTTCAAGATTTTCACCAAGAAATTAATGAAAGTCACATTCGTGGTCTATACCAAGAAATCTCTTTTTCTTTTGCGAGATCTTTATGACGTGTTCTTGTCCCAAGTCACTTCTACCCATAAGATCTAGTTTTTATTTTTCTGAGATTTCTAATCTTTCCTTGCCACTCATATATTTTACAACCTAATCGTTCAATTGACTACACTGGTCACACGAGTACTTCATTTGAACATTCGTACTTATATCAAGTTCTTTGTTTGGTAGGAGGTTAAGCCACCCATTTAGCCTAAGGAAAAGATGCCTTTAAATGTTTTTTTTTATCAAACACTTGATCGTACTTCAACGGGAAACCACACAGACACTTCTTAGTCTCTCGTGACTTCGAAGGATGAGATCTTTGCCCGAGATCCACAGTTTCGTGTCTTTATTTAGACATCACAAAATCCAACATAAAGGTATTGTTTTATTTATTTATCTTTGACACTCTTGCACGAAGATCCTAATGATCTTCCCAAAGTCTAGTTCATGGTTCTCATGGTTGCTCTTAGTTTGGCAGGTCGATATTGTTATAACACGAAAAATCATGATTCACTGCGAATGTCATAATTACCAACAATGAGAATTTGAAACGGCTATATTTGAAGAGATAAGATTTGCTTTGGGTGCGTGATAATTTTAACGGTCGTGTATCTTGTGACAACTCGAAATTTTCATTCGGTCAAACCCTAAAAGTCAATCACTTCGATTTATAGGTCAATTACATTATTACTTATTTTTAGCAAGTTTAAAGTTCGTTTGGTTATTTTACTATTATTCTTTTAACGAACGGGTGAA
Organism: Lactuca sativa; assembly: GCF_002870075.4. Classification (NCBI taxonomy): domain Eukaryota; kingdom Viridiplantae; phylum Streptophyta; class Magnoliopsida; order Asterales; family Asteraceae; genus Lactuca; species Lactuca sativa. The sequence continues at coordinate 208,279,027 of NC_056629.2, read as the reverse complement.
AGAAAGTGTCGTCTCGGGTTTTGAAATTTAAAAACCGCAAACACCTCGTGTCTTAGAAGTTCACAACCAAACTTTTATGTTTGGTTCGAAAAATCATCCAAAACCGTGAACTCATGCATAAGCACGAGTTTACTACTCAAATTAGTCACTTTTCATTTCTTCACCCTAAAAGAGTAAACTCAAAAACCCTCTCAAGTATCATCCAAGTTTTGTTCAATATCTTCAAACTAGTAAGTGTTTCTAGCCCTTTCAAGTTAGTATATCACTTAATCTAGTGATTGTACATCCTTTAATCCATCCATTTTTGTGTTTTGATTAGTTTTCCAAAAACACCAAGAACACACACTAAGTGTTCTTGGACATTTAGCACAATTCAAGCTCCCTTATAGTAAGTACTTCCATCCTTGAGTCTTATTAAGCTTGTATTACATGTTAGCATCAAAGAAAAGTCCCAAGAACACCAAGATAAAGGTGTTCACGGTTTTGGGAGGTCCCAAAACCGTAAACACCAAGATTAAGTGCAAAGTGGTGCCTTAGGTTGCCTAGATGCTTCGCCATGCCTTACGGACTTGTGTAGATTCATCCTTGATGAGTTTATCACACAAAAAGCACCAAAACCTTACATTTTTATGTTTTTATGGTTTGGGGATTTCCCAAAACCGTAAACACCCCAAAAGGTGTATAAAAGTCCCATGGTTGTTCCTTATGTCTAAATCTAACCTAAACTATTGCCATGATTGAGCTAAGGACTTGAAAACCCCCAAATACCAAACTTATGGGTTTTAGGTAGTAAACTCACGAGTTTAAGGTAGTAAACTCATGGAGAAATGGTCCTTAGACCGTAAACTCCATTTAGGAGTGTTTTGATGCCACACAACACTTCCTAAGGCTTAAACATGAAGTAAGAATGTTTGGAATAGCTTAGAAGACTTCAAAACAACAAATGGTCAAAAGGTTAGGAGTTTACGACCGTAAACTCAAGGGGTGTTGGTCTTTAGGGAGTAAACTCATTTTAGGAGTGTTTCTTGAACCCCAAACACACTATCCTTTCCCTACAACACTTAGATGCACTCCTTAGCACTTATAACATTTATACAAAGTGTTTGTCATGTCCTAGAGTGACTTGATTTGTTTATTAGTTGTTTAAAGACTAATTGTTTATATATAATTTTCCTCATATGTAATTAGGATCTTTGTGCGTGTCTAAGTCTTCACTTGACACCAAGCACTTATCCGACACTTCCTTCCGATCCACTCGCAACAAGTGAGTTCATACCCCTTAATCAATATTTTAAATGATTTTAAATGCTTTAATGGGGGGGGGGATACAAGTAGAAAAGAACATGTTATTAAATCAATCATAGGTATTTATAACTGTGTTTCCATCCAACTGATTTCACATGCTTCAAAATGTGATGTATGAAATGGTTTTCTATCTTAAAAATACCATGTTATCAAAAGTATTACGTTTGAAATGTTTATTAAAATGACATCAATTCATTGTTATTTATTGTTCAAAACTCTTAAATGTCATACAAAACCGTTTCTTTTACCTTCTTGAACAAAACTATATCTATATACTTATGTTCTTATATAGGTATTGATATTATAGTTTTCATCCTTCATTCAATTTCCCACACTCTTGTGTAACAAGGGTGTATAAACCTGCTTGGACAATCACTTACCTTCCAGTTAACTATTATAGGGATAGTTAGGAGATACAAAACATTATTCCTATTACAAGAAAATTACACTAGAGTCAGTTCATTCATGAGTCTATACTATACATTACATGTTACATGAATACGTCTACGTCGATACGCTTACATGAATACATTTACATATATAGATTTATTTGTACACACTTACATGGATAATTGTACCTAGATTCACTAGGATGATTTACTAGTACATTATGTGTAGATTGTCCTGCCCATCCCAGTTCAACGGGATGTCTAGACGGGACTAACCATTCCGGAACCCACCTGTTAGCAACAGTGGTAGATGAACATCTATGGATGCCTACGGTTATTATTTATATTAGGGGTACCTTTACGAGACTAACCATTCCTTTGGCCTACTGTTCGCTACAGAGGTAAATGACCATCTACGGATGCCTACGGTTAATACTTATACTAGGAGTACCTTTACGGGACTAACCCTTCCTTAAACCTGCTATAGCTATACGCAATGTCGTGTTAATCCTAATACAAAAGGATATCACTTACATGATTATATTTTTCCAATTACTTTATTTCGTGATAGATTTACGTAAACGATGAGTTAGACTAAGTACTGTTAGTAATAGTCAAAAGGAAGGAAAACCATCTTTGTTATAGCAAAACACACGAGTCTTGGTAGAAGACTACTTACAAAACACACGAGTCTTGGAAGAAGACTACTTACAAAGCACACGAGTCTCGGTAGAAGACTACCATCAAAACATTTAGGTCTTGGTAGAAGGCTACTCGTTATACTAATAGAAATCATAGGGATTTGCTAGAGTATTCAAACGTTTTCAACTGCTTTCAAATAGTTCACACTTATACAGTCTATTTTCCAAATGATTTACAAGTCATTACTTTACAATTTTACAAATCAAAGATACATTAATACTTATGAATTCACCAGCTTTACGCTGATACTCGCTTTCAAAATAACTTGTATTCTCAGGTCACCAGTTAGACAGGTACGATGGCCATGTTTTGAGAAGACGGAGCATAGACAAGACTCGTATTTTATTTTGATTACATATTTTGGTGTCTTGTTAAAATTAAAGAACACACATGTATTAAAATTATATTATTAATGCAATGGAACGTTTCCGCCGGTCTTGGTTTTGGGGTGTGACAGATTGGTATCAGAGCATTGTTTATAGTGAATTAAGTATATCAACCAATAAAAGATATACTAACTATAAATACATTGGGATTAAAACACTGTCACACCCGAGAACCATGAACGGCGGAAACGTTCTAGGGCGGAGGACGTCATGTACAGTATCACAAAAATGAAAAGTAGTAAACAAGCAACAACATCATCCATTGCATTAATAATATACTTTTAATACAAGTGTGTTCTATCAAAATATAATAGACACTAAAGTATAAATCAAAAAGAAAGATGAGTCTTGAACGAGCACCATCTTCTCTGAACCTTGCATCGGTACTTGTCTATGGTTGACTTAAGGATACAAGTTATTTTGAAAGAGAGTATCAGCTTTAAAGCTGGTGAGATCATAAGTATTTTAGCGTCTTAATTTGTATGTAAGTATTTGTATGTATATGAACTGTAAGTATTGAAAATGTATATGAACTGTAAGTATGAAAATGTTTTGTATGATCCTAGGAAGCCCTATGTTTCCTACTAATCGTATTCTTCTACCAAGGCATCTAGTGTCTGTGTGTGTGGCTCTTGTAAGAGTGTGTATTTTCCCAAATCTAACTATCATTAACCAAAAATGTAGTTTCTACATTACCGCACGTCGTGTGAATGTTCATGAAGTGAATGTAATGGGAAAATGAAATAGTATTATGGTGTAGTGTCGAACTACAACCGTACTAATCACCTTAAATCTAGGGTAATTTTTATAAGTACTGTAGTATTTGTAATAAGTGACTACTTCTGTACTCCTATTGCCTTATTTAAGGGATAAGGCATAATGTGATGGCTAGATCCAAGGCTAGACGCTCCCCTATCAAAGGGATTTTGGGACCTTTACACGACCCCTGCATATTTGCATGCCGTGAACATCCACATTACTATGATCATGTATACCCAATATAACTATCACAATGTGTTGCGATTCATTGGTATAGTTAGATCCTAAACTCGTTCCATGCTATAGCACCTAGTGATGTCTGTCCTACTATCGTATATGTAAGCGCACTCATGTAAACGTATCTATGTATACGTACTCATGTAAGCATAATCATGTAAAAGTATATGGACGGAGTCTAAACGAAAGTCGTAGAGTGTAGTCTCACCTACGCGTGGATATAAAGAACGTCGAAAACGGAGTTCGTATGAAGAAGATATGAATTTTCGAAGTTTATTAATGAATTAATAATTAAATTTAATTATTAAATCTCGGTATTATCCGAAGGCGAGTCATCAGAGTCATCCGAAGTACGCCCCGCGTACAGCGAAGCATGACGAACCTCGCACTCAAGTTCTTCGGATGACGAACGCCATGACGTTTCGGACGCGTACGCCCCGCGTACTCCGAGGCTCCAGCCTCCTATAAATAGGATGCGAGGGCAGCCGGTTCTTTTGTTCATTTTCCCTCTTCTCTCTCCCGTTTTGCATCGATTTGCGTGCCAGAAATACCCGAAGCCCCGGTATTATTCTCGATCCCCGAAGCAAGTCCCGAGATCCCGAATATCCCGAGAAGTGCGGTTCCCGAGCAGAAGCTCTGCCCGCGAGAAGTTTGATTTTTGTGGAGATCTTCCAGATCTACCGAAGAATTTTACTTCTGCGAGTCGTAGTGCTGTCCGATCATCTTCTGATCAAGTGAGTGTATACTACCTTTCATAAACACGATAATAATACAAGTATGGTTTGAGTGTATTAAGTATATTGTTGTTTATATGTGTGAGTGTGTAGTTAGTTTCTTCTAACACATAAATATGAAGTATTTGCTATGAAATACGTGCTATGTGTTTACATGTTATTTGTCTATTTGAGATGGGCATGGAAATTGGAGTTTTATACAGGTGTTAAATGATTTAAACTGTGTAAGTATTTATATCTACATAATTGTTGGGTAGAACATAGGTAGATGGAATAGTTGGTGACTATGGAGTTAGTGCCTATTGTATAAACCTTGGCGACGATGTGACTTCGTGCCTAATTGATGAACCTTGGCGACTATGGAGTTAGCGCATGTTAAGTAGACCTTGGCGACTATGGAGTTAGCGCTTGTTGAGTAAACCTTGGCGACTATGGAGTTAGCGCTTGTTGAGTAGACCTCGGCGACTATGGAGTTAGCGCTTGTTGAGTAGACCTCGACGACTATGGAGTTAGCGCTTGTTAAGCGCCAGATAACTATGGATTTAGTACTTGATAAATAAGCTTTGGCAGCAATGGAATTCGTGCCAAATTCCTTATGAATAAATGAATGAAGGATAGTTGGTTCTTAGGGTAAAACCTTAAGAAGATAATGAGGATGGGTAATTGGGTTGATTGTTTGCTGATTAAATATAATGATTATATTATTGTGAGTTGAAAACCCTATATGCTCACCAGGCTCCCAAGCCTGACCCACTCAGTTTTCTTTTCATTACAGGTAATGGCACAAGGGTATAAGTTGTCCACTATTGTTTCTCTTTGCATGTTTTGACTTCCAGAATAATTGAGTTTATTAAGAATAATCGAATTATTCAAATTGTCCACAATCGTTCATATGTTGGAAGTAGATATGAATGAAGATTGTCATGAATTGGTGTGTAGATTGTCTAAATGGTATTAGACATAGCAAAAGATTGTTGGGACGTTCATGAGTGCTTATGAACTGGTTCTGAGCATTGGAACAAACCTACGCTTGCTGGAATCACCTTATGGAATACGACAAAAAGGGTGATCGTAAGACGATAATATCATATAGTCTTAAAACCTAGATATATGGTTTGTTATTTGTTAATTGATTGTACATTGATAATGCGAAAACAAATTGGTAACTCGGTGTTATAAAACGCATTGTTGTGTATAGTTGATTAATGAATAAGTAAATGCATATAAGTAGAAGTTTATCTGTTACTTTTATCCTAAGAAGGTAAAAGCAATATCTCAGCTGATCGATGATTTGATTTGTCTTATGTGCCGGCCCGGTCAGAACTGAATTGATGTGCTCGATTAAGTTCTATGTCGAATAAATCGGAGATCGAGAAACCTTAATGCTTGACTAATCATTCCATAGAATTGTCAGCATGATATCTAACAGAGGACTGTATGATCCCTTATCTAAAGGACAAGATTGATTAGATCAGAGTTTGAAAGCGTCTTTGAGAGCTACGAGTGCAAATCGAATTGTACTTGTGCATATAGTTACTTGACTTATCCAAGTGGGAGACAGTTGGAATAGTGTCTAAGGCTGCAACTATATTAGGCAAGTATTTGACCCGATTGTGCATGGTCCTTTTGGGTTGCCTTCACCATAGCAACTTGATAGGATGATTTATTATGAGAGAATAAATATTATTAATATATTATGAGAATAATATAAGGAATAATAATATTGTTATTTGATTAATATAAGTCATAGATTAATTAGTATTAATTTGGTGACTTAAAGAGATTAATTAAATAAGAGGGTATAAACTGTCAATTGTTTGATAGTTGCACTTTGGGCTGTAAATCCTTAAGGGATAAGGTTTGGACGATTTCTTGGGCTTGGGATAAGCCACAAATCATCCAAGGCATTATCATGGAAAGGATTTGGATTGCTGTAAGGAAAGATTATCCAACTAGGGTTTAAGGGTGAAACCCTAGGAGCCTTACAAGTATAAATACACCCCTAGGGCAAGGGAAATCGGCACCTCTGCTAAAGAAAAGAAACCCTGGCCGATTTCTTCCCTAACCTCTCTCTCAAATCATCCTACTTGCTAGTTGGTGTTTGTAAGCCATTAGAGGAGTGACAATTGTGACTCTAGAGCTCCAAGATAATAAGATCAAACAAGAGATTAAAAGGTAAACTTCTAGATCTAATTTTGTATTGTTCTTATACCTAATTAGTCATTAGAAGTCTTAGATTCAAAGCATGTTTAATTAGAGAAACCTAGATCCAAGTATTAGGGTTTTCAGGTGCACATAGGAATGTTCATATGGCCAAAACCCATCACATTGATGTATCTAACAACTAGTAGACCAGAAATTATGTTTTCTGTTTGTTATTATGCTAGGTTCCAAGAAAATCCTCGCGAACCTCACATGGTGGCCATCAAAAATATCTTCAGATACTTGAAACGAACTTCATCACTTGGCATATGGTATCATGCGAACTTAGGGTTCTTCGTTGGGGATGTGGATTAGAAGGAAAGAGCACAACTGGATGATGCCAGTTTCTTGATGGCAAACTTGTCAGTTGGCAATCCAAGAAGCAAACATGTATATCCTTGTCAACAGTTGAAGCTGAATATATTGCTGCTGCCTCATGCACATCCTAGGTTATTTGGATTCAAATCCAGCTTCGAGATTATGACTTAAGTATGAAACAAATATCATTACATTGTGACTCTGAAAGTGCTATTTGCATTTGTCACAACCCAATGCAACACTCAAAGACGAAACACATAGCACTGAGGTATCATTTCATTAAGGATCACGTCGAAGACGACAACGTTGAAATTCAATTCCTAAGATTCTCTGATCAGTTATCCGAAATATTAACAAAAGCCTTGCATGAAACCACCTTCAATAGAATTCTTCAAGGCCTAAGGATGATGGAAGCTGAATCTGTACCAAAGCCTCTTTTGCATCAATAAAGTTTACACTGTGAATCACTACGAACGCTCGCAGTAGTTCACAGTCAACTGTTCATTCACAACCACTTCATCATTGCGAACCGGTTTTCTTCTTTTGTTAATTAACCATTGGTGCAGGGCTCATTGCCAAACTTTTAACATGAATGATGAGGCATGTATAAATCTCTTTATTCATGAACTAGCTAAGTGTCCCTAGAAGCATGTTGTTGCATGTTTTCTAAAGTCTCGACGACCTTATGTTGAAACCTTAATGAATCGATAATACCAATCGTTTCTCCAAAATCAGGCTACAATTTCAAATAAGTCATGAGCTACCTTACTCTTCTCAAAATGAGTCAAGAGTTGTCTGCTTGGTCACTTTCGCATAGCAGAGGTACTTTCGTATTCTTACACCACTTTACTCTATTCTCCATCACGTTCGCTTTCATAACAAGCAACCCTTGAGACTCTTAGCATTTACCACTGAGGTTTATGGTTGCAAAACATCTGTGTTAATGATCTTAGTTTCGTACAACCACGAACCGAGTGAAACCCAAAATTCAACACACTTGAATGCAAGGTTGTAAAAATCGCTCGGCGGTCGACTGGTGATAAGCGATTAATCGGACTAGGATGATTAATCGGAGATTAACTGGGGACTCTTAATTATTAATAAAATTATTTAAAAAATTAATATTCCTTAAAAAACTAAGTATTTGAAAATTTTAAATTTTAAAAATTTACATATTTTAAAATTGTACTTTAATATTTTAAAATTTGAAAGCTTAAAAATTTGAAAATTTAAAATTTTGGTGTAATATTTGAAAATTAATTTTTTTTTAATTTTTAAAAAAATTCCAGCCTATGACCGCCAAGGACCGCCAGAGCCGACTTTGACCGATTTTGACCAATTTCCGCCAAGCACCCTAATTGTAATCGATTTAAGGCCGCCAAGCGATTAATCGGCCGCCAAGGCCGATTTCTGCAACACCGTTTGAATGTATTGACGGTGAATAATTAAATGTTCAAGATTTTCACCAAGAAATTAATGAAAGTCACATTCGTGGTCTATACCAAGAAATCTCTTTTTCTTTTGCGAGATCTTTATGACGTGTTCTTGTCCCAAGTCACTTCTACCCATAAGATCTAGTTTTTATTTTTCTGAGATTTCTAATCTTTCCTTGCCACTCATATATTTTACAACCTAATCGTTCAATTGACTACACTGGTCACACGAGTACTTCATTTGAACATTCGTACTTATATCAAGTTCTTTGTTTGGTAGGAGGTTAAGCCACCCATTTAGCCTAAGGAAAAGATGCCTTTAAATGTTTTTTTTTATCAAACACTTGATCGTACTTCAACGGGAAACCACACAGACACTTCTTAGTCTCTCGTGACTTCGAAGGATGAGATCTTTGCCCGAGATCCACAGTTTCGTGTCTTTATTTAGACATCACAAAATCCAACATAAAGGTATTGTTTTATTTATTTATCTTTGACACTCTTGCACGAAGATCCTAATGATCTTCCCAAAGTCTAGTTCATGGTTCTCATGGTTGCTCTTAGTTTGGCAGGTCGATATTGTTATAACACGAAAAATCATGATTCACTGCGAATGTCATAATTACCAACAATGAGAATTTGAAACGGCTATATTTGAAGAGATAAGATTTGCTTTGGGTGCGTGATAATTTCAACGGTCGTGTATCTTGTGACAACTCGAAATTTTCATTCGGTCAAACCCTAAAAGTCAATCACTTCGATTTATAGGTCAATTACATTATTACTTATTTTTAGCAAGTTTAAAGTTCGTTTGGTTATTTTACTATTATTCTTTTAACGAACGGGTGAAAGAAAGTGTCGTCTCGGGTTTTGAAATTTAAAAACCGCAAACACCTCGTGTCTTAGAAGTTCACGACCAAACTTTTATGTTTGGTTCGAAAAATCATCCAAAACCGTGAACTCATGCATAAGCACGAGTTTACTACTCAAATGAGTCACTTTTCATTTCTTCACCCTAAAAGAGTAAACTCAAAAACCCTCTCAAGTATCATCCAAGTTTTGTTCAATATCTTCAAACTAGTAAGTGTTTCTAGCCCTTTCAAGTTAGTATATCACTTAATCTAGTGATTGTACATCCTTTAATCCATCCATTTTTGTGTTTTGATTAGTTTTCCAAAAACACCAAGAACACACACTAAGTGTTCTTGGACATTTAGCACAATTCAAGCTCCCTTATAGTAAGTACTTCCATCCTTGAGTCTTATTAAGCTTGTATTACATGTTAGCATCAAAGAAAAGTCCCAAGAACACCAAGATAAAGGTGTTCACGGTTTTGGGAGGTCCCAAAACCGTAAACACCAAGATTAAGTGCAAAGTGGTGCCTTAGGTTGCCTAGATGCTTCGCCATGCCTTACGGACTTGTGTAGATTCATCCTTGATGAGTTTATCACACAAAAAGCACCAAAACCTTACATTTTTATGTTTTTACGGTTTGGGGATTTCCCAAAACCGTAAACACCCCAAAAGGTGTATAAAAGTCCCATGGTTGTTCCTTATGTCTAAATCTAACCTAAACTATTGCCATGATTGAGCTAAGGACTTGAAAACCCCCAAATACCAAACTTATGGGTTTTAGGTAGTAAACTCACGAGTTTAAGGTAGTAAACTCATGGAGAAATGGTCCTTAGACCGTAAACTCCATTTAGGAGTGTTTTGATGCCACACAACACTTCCTAAGGCTTAAACATGAAGTAAGAATGTTTGGAATAGCTTAGAAGACTTCAAAACAACAAATGGTCAAAAGGTTAGGAGTTTACGACCGTAAACTCAAGGGGTGTTGGTCTTTAGGGAGTAAACTCATTTTAGGAGTGTTTCTTGAACCCCAAACACACTATCCTTTCCCTACAACACTTAGATGCACTCCTTAGCACTTATAACATTTATACAAAGTGTTTGTCATGTCCTAGAGTGACTTGATTTGTTTATTAGTTGTTTAAAGACTAATTGTTTATATATAATTTTCCTCATATGTAATTAGGATCTTTGTGCGTGTCTAAGTCTTCACTTGACACCAAGCACTTATCCGACACTTCCTTCCGATCCACTCGCAACAAGTGAGTTCATACCCCTTAATCAATATTTTAAATGATTTTAAATGCTTTAATGGGGGGGGGGATACAAGTAGAAAAGAACATGTTATTAAATCAATCATAGGTATTTATAACTGTGTTTCCATCCAACTGATTTCACATGCTTCAAAATGTGATGTATGAAATGGTTTTCTATCTTAAAAATACCATGTTATCAAAAGTATTACGTTTGAAATGTTTATTAAAATGACATCAATTCATTGTTATTTATTGTTCAAAACTCTTAAATGTCATACAAAACCGTTTCTTTTACCTTCTTGAACAAAACTATATCTATATACTTATGTTCTTATATAGGTATTGATATTATAGTTTTCATCCTTCATTCAATTTCCCACACTCTTGTGTAACAAGGGTGTATAAACCTGCTTGGACAATCACTTACCTTCCAGTTAACTATTATAGGGATAGTTAGGAGATACAAAACATTATTCCTATTACAAGAAAATTACACTAGAGTCAGTTCATTCATGAGTCTATACTATACATTACATGTTACATGAATACGTCTACGTCGATACGCTTACATGAATACATTTACATATATAGATTTATTTGTACACACTTACATGGATAATTGTACCTAGATTCACTAGGATGATTTACTAGTACATTATGTGTAGATTGTCCTGCCCATCCCAGTTCAACGGGATGTCTAGACGGGACTAACCATTCCGGAACCCACCTGTTAGCAACAGTGGTAGATGAACATCTATGGATGCCTACGGTTATTACTTATATTAGGGGTACCTTTACGAGACTAACCATTCCTTTGGCCTACTGTTCGCTACAGAGGTAAATGACCATCTACGGATGCCTACGGTTAATACTTATACTAGGAGTACCTTTACGGGACTAACCCTTCCTTAAACCTGCTATAGCTATACGCAATGTCGTGTTAATCCTAATACAAAAGGATATCACTTACATGATTATATTTTTCCAGTTACTTTATTTCGTGATAGATTTACGTAAACGATGAGTTAGACTAAGTACTGTTAGTAATAGTCAAAAGGAAGGAAAACCATCTTTGTTATAGCAAAACACACGAGTCTTGGTAGAAGACTACTTACAAAACACACGAGTCTTGGAAGAAGACTACTTACAAAGCACACGAGTCTCGGTAGAAGACTACCATCAAAACATTTAGGTCTTGGTAGAAGGCTACTCGTTATACTAATAGAAATCATAGGGATTTGCTAGAGTATTCAAACGTTTTCAACTGCTTTCAAATAGTTCACACTTATACAGTCTATTTTCCAAATGATTTACAAGTCATTACGTTACAATTTTACAAATCAAAGATACATTAATACTTATGAATTCACCAGCTTTACGCTGATACTCGCTTTCAAAATAACTTGTATTCTCAGGTCACCAGTTAGACAGGTACGATGGCCATGTTTTGAGAAGACGGAGCATAGACAAGACTCGTATTTTATTTTGATTACATATTTTGGTGTCTTGTTAAAATTAAAGAACACACATGTATTAAAATTATATTATTAATGCAATGGAACGTTTCCGCCGGTCTTGGTTTTGGGGTGTGACAGATTGGTATCAGAGCATTGTTTATAGTGAATTAAGTATATCAACCAATAAAAGATATACTAACTATAAATACATTGGGATTAAAACACTGTCACACCCGAGAACCATGAACGGCGGAAACGTTCTAGGGCGGAGGACGTCATGTACAGTATCACAAAAATGAAAAGTAGTAAACAAGCAACAACATCATCCATTGCATTAATAATATACTTTTAATACAAGTGTGTTCTATCAAAATATAATAGACACTAAAGTATAAATCAAAAAGAAAGATGAGTCTTGAACGAGCACCATCTTCTCTGAACCTTGCATCGGTACTTGTCTATGGTTGACTTGAGGATACAAGTTATTTTGAAAGAGAGTATCAGCTTTAAAGCTGGTGAGATCATAAGTATTTTAGCATCTTAATTTGTATGTAAGTATTTGTATGTATATGAACTGTAAGTATTGAAAATGTATATGAACTGTAAGTATGAAAATGTTTTGTATGATCCTAGGAAGCCCTATGTTTCCTACTAATCGTATTCTTCTACCAAGGCATCTAGTGTCTGTGTGTGTGGCTCTTGTAAGAGTGTGTATTTTCCCAAATCTAACTATCATTAACCAAAAATGTAGTTTCTACATTACCGCACGTCGTGTGAATGTTCATGAAGTGAATGTAATGGGAAAATGAAATAGTATTATGGTGTAGTGTCGAACTACAACCGTACTAATCACCTTAAATCTAGGGTAATTTTTATAAGTACTGTAGTATTTGTAATAAGTGACTACTTCTGTACTCCTATTGCCTTATTTAAGGGATAAGGCATAATGTGATGGCTAGATCCAAGGCTAGACGCTCCCCTATCAAAGGGATTTTGGGACCTTTACACGACCCCTGCATATTTGCATGCCGTGAACATCCACATTACTATGATCATGTATACCCAATATAACTATCACAATGTGTTGCGATTCATTGGTATAGTTAGATCCTAAACTCGTTCCATGCTATAGCACCTAGTGATGTCTGTCCTACTATCGTATATGTAAGCGCACTCATGTAAACGTATCTATGTATACGTACTCATGTAAGCATAATCATGTAAAAGTATATGGACGTATGCCTTTGCTACCCAAAGGTACTGAACTGACTGAAAGGAACTATTATGTCCATATATGTACACATGATATATAACTAATGTTTAAACGAGCTTCGGACAGATACCTGATATCCCACCAGACCATATCTCAAGCGCGAAAAGGAAATAGGGTGGATATGCTTCCTAGTCCTTTAAACATTACTTATATAACTATACATATATAGGCATGCGTATAACAGGATCTCTATGTAAACATATCTATGTAAATGTACTCGTGTAAATGTAATCATGTAAACGTACTCATGTAAAAGTAATCATGTAAACATACTCATGTAATTGTATAGTAATGTATTGTAATGTTCTGTGTGTGCTAGCTGTAATGTGTGTTCTTTCTCTATCTAGCAAGTATGGACTCATGAATGAACTGACTCATTGTATGATATCGCGTTCTAGTAATGGTTCTAATATCTTCCTAAACTACCCATATGGTAGCTTACTAGTAATGTAACTGGTATGTATGAACATGAATGTATACCCTTGCTACCCAAGGGTATTGAATGAACTGGAAGAACCTTTATGACTATATATGTGTAACGCCCGTAGATCAGGGCTAGTCAATTTAGAGACAATAAGCGTCAAAAATGACTTTTGATAGAAGATTATTTAGGATGAATAATCCTAAATAAGTTGTAGTATATGTTACAAGGTTTCCGTGCATATAAAGAACGCAAAAATCCGAGTTATAACAAAGAAGTTATGACCTGTCGAAGTTTCGTGACAGAACCGACACGACACAGCGCGACGTAAAAAGTGAATTTACGTTAGAGCGATATTTAGCCTTAGCAATCTAAACAAGAATCGAAGATCTCTTTGTTGGTATCGAAGCGATAAAAAGTTAGGCGAAAACGGACGTCAGACGAAGAAGTTATGAATTTATAACGAAATTTTCTGTCCCGACCTATTAAAAATAAATAATAAAAATAAAATTCAAAATTAGCCTACGGAGTCTAAACGAAAGTCGTAGAGTTTAGTCTCACCTACGCGTGGATATAAAGAACGTCGAAAACGGAGTTCGTATGAAGAAGATATGAATTTTCGAAGTTTATTAATGAATTAATAATTAAATTTAATTATTAAATCTCGGTATTATCCGAAGGCGAGTCATCAGACTCATCCGAAGTACACCCCGCGTACAGCGAAGCATGACGAACCTCGCACTCAAGTTCTTCGGATGACGAACGCCATGACGTTTCGGACGCGTACGCCCCGCGTACTCCGAGGCTCCAGCCTCCTATAAATAGGATGCGAGGGCAGCCGGTTCTTTTGTTCATTTTCCCTCTTCTCTCTCCCGTTTTGCATCGATTTGCGTGCCAGAAATACCCGAAGCCCCGGTATTATTCTCGATCCCCGAAGCAAGTCCCGAGATCCCGAAGATCCCGAGAAGTGCGGTTCCCGAGCCAAAGCTCTGCCCGCGAGAAGTTTGATTTTTGTGGAGATCTTCCAGATCTACCGAAGAATTTTACTTCTGCGAGTCGTAGTGCTGTCCGATCATCTTCTGATCAAGTGAGTGTATACTACCTTTCATAAACACGATAATAATACAAGTATGGTTTGAGTGTATTAAGTATATTGTTGTTTATATGTGTGAGTATGTAGTTAGTTTCTTCTAACACATAAATATGAAGTATTTGCTATGAAATACGTGCTATGTGTTTACATGTTATTTGTCTATTTGAGATGGGCATGGAAATTGGAGTTTTATACAGGTGTTAAATGATTTAAACTGTGTAAGTATTTATATCTACATAATTGTTGGGTAGAACATAGGTAGATGGAATAGTTGGTGACTATGGAGTTAGTGCCTATTGTATAAACCTTGGCGACGATGTGACTTCGTGCCTAATTGATGAACCTTGGCGACTATGGAGTTAGCGCATGTTAAGTAGACCTTGGCGACTATGGAGTTAGCGCTTGTTGAGTAAACCTTGGCGACTATGGAGTTAGCGCTTGTTGAGTAGACCTCGGCGACTATGGAGTTAGCGCTTGTTGAGTAGACCTCGGCGACTATGGAGTTAGCGCTTGTTAAGCGCCAGATAACTATGGATTTAGTACTTGATAAATAAGCTTTGGCAGCAATGGAATTCGTGCCAAATTCCTTATGAATAAATGAATGAAGGATAGTTGGTTCTTAGGGTAAAACCTTAAGAAGATAATGGGGATGGGTAATTGGGTTGATTGTTTGCTGATTAAATATAATGATTATATTATTGTGAGTTGAAAACCCTATATGCTCACCAGGCTCCCAAGCCTGACCCACTCAGTTTTCTTTTCATTACAGGTAATGGCACAAGGGTATAAGTTGGTGGACTTGACGAGTGATTTTGGATTATAGATCAGTAGTTGAATAACTATTGTAAGGTCTATTTTATATTGTTTATGCTTTTGGTCTGTAACAAACATGACATCCCGAGTTTTTATTATTTAATGAAAATACATTCTTTTCGAGAAATGTTTTGATAAATGGTTATCATATTTTATTTTGGGAACAAATTCCGCAACCGTTTTCTTTAAACGATCACTCTGATTTATAAAACAAAGCATCAACAAATCGGTCTTTTCTGGTCGTGAAATTGGGGATGTCACAGTTGGTATCAGAGCATTAGTTTAAGCGAACAAAGAATATGAGTTTATTTCTAGACTTAAACTTAGAATTCTAAGCAATGATTGTGAGTTGAGTGTGTCCATTATATTTTAGGTAGTACACCTAAATTGACACAGACACTATTTTATTTTAGGAAAATTGCCTAGAATGCTATTATGTGCTAATTGTTATATGTTTGCCATATATGATGTTAATTGTTCGGATCTATGGTCTGTTGCCGACCGGATCTGGAAACCTTATGTGTTTAGGATTCTAAGCGTGCGTCTACGATATTAGAACTAACATGTAAACGTTTCGGAGTGATAAGGATGATTTGAATATCTATCATGACTAAGGATCTAATTTCACCTTATTCGGTGTATAGATCGAAAATGGTGAGAACGAGGAGTGGAGTTGGAAATGCTAATGAAAACAGGAATCAAATACCAGTAATTGAACAAATACCTGTTGTAGCAGCAGCGCCTGAACCAATGACAATGGCCGAAGTTCAAGTGATGATCCAGGCAATGTTGAATAATCAGATGGAAGAAACTAGACGTCTGATCAGGCAGAATCGCGAGGAATTGTCAATTCAAGTTGAAGAGCCCGAAGTAAATGCAGGGCAGTCTGAAGGAGGAAACTACAGTGGGACCGTTGGTCAACCCAACCCACCAATAGTTCGCCAAAACAACCAGGATAGAGGAAATGATGGACGTGGATGCAAGTACAAGGATTTCATGGCATCCAAACCACCATGTCTTTCTGGGAGCCCGATACTGGTGCAAGTCATGGACTGGATCTCCGAAATGGAGACAATGTTTGAAAGTTGCAAGTGTAGCAACAGACAGAAGACCACTCTTGCAATCCCTCTGTTAAAATCTGGAGTATTGAGTTGGTGGAAGTTACTGGCTGGTTCGACGCCTAAGGGGGAGGCTAGCAAGATGTCTTGGGAAGAATTCGTTGTGCAACTGAAATTGCAATACTGCTCTGAGCAAGATCTTCTGGAAATCAACAATGAGTTCCAGAATCTGAAGAAAGGAAAATTGAGCGTTACTGAATACGCTACGAGCTTTACGAAGAAGATGAAGCTTATTCCACACCTAATTCCAACTGAACTTTCCAAGGTCAACAAGTTTGCCAATGGATTACCAGTGGACTTTGGTCTGATAGTCGAGCAAGCAACCACTCTGAAAGCCGCCATCTGGCAGCCAAGAATGTTAAGACCCAAATAAAAGAAAAGGGTCTGGAAAGAGCTGAAGTTGGAGAGAAAAGGAAGCGTGAAGGGTCTTCAATAATCGACAAAGAAAGTAAATTCTCGAAATCTGGGGGAAGAGATGAAGCTAAGTGGTGTGATAAGTGTAAGAAGAAACACTTCGGGAAATGTAGCGAGGAGATGACTTGCTACAAATGTGGGAAGACAGGGCACTACGCCAACAAGTGCGCACCTATCAAGAAGGTATGCTATAGGTGTAACGAAGAAGGTCATATTTCTAAAGACTTCCGACAGAAAAACACACCTCCACAGCCAAAGGCATTCAACATGTTCCTCAACGAAGCAGAAAACGATGGGAGGATTAAAAGATGAAGACTTCATATTAATATATAAAGTCTATATCAGGAAGCATAGCCTATTAGAGGCATAGTATAGGGTGAACTTGAACTTTTGTGTAATAGTTTCAAGAATTAATATAAACCCTGGTTTTGTTATCTGATGTGTTGAATGATTATATGATTTATGTATGGTGAATTGGTTAACTGCGAGACAATACTTGGGACCAGTATAAGTAGGTGTGAATGGTAGTAGAGATCTATACTACCAGAAGCACAGGACTCACGCTTGGATCAGGGGAAGTCACAAGGTTATCAAGAAGCTAGTAATTGATTCCGTTTTATTCAAGTATGTCATTACCATTGTTTCGGTAATGTCTAGTAAGATAGTTGTTATTCCGACCCTAGGGGTCATATCAATTGAGTCCGACTACGATGAGAGGTCATCGGGACATGACCCATCAAGGTTATTACTTAGAATGGAGAGATAACTTATGGAGTCAATATACGAATCCTATTTCGTTGATGATTCCGGGACGTAATCATCCTAAGGGGGAGATAATTGTAATGCCCGTAGATCAAGGCTAGTCAATTTAGAGACAATAAGCGTCAAAAATGACTTTTTGATAGAAGATTATTTAGGATGAATAATCCTAACTAAGTTGTAGTATATGTTACAAGGTTTCCGTGCATATAAAGAACGCCAAAATCCGAGTTATAACAAAGAAGTTATGACCTGTCGAAGTTTCGCGACAGAACCGACACGACACAGCGCGACGTAAAAAGTGAATTTACGTTAGAGCGATATTTAGCCTTAGCAATCTAAACGAGAATCGAAGATCTCTTTGTTGGTATCGAAGCGATAAAAACTTAGGCGAAAACGGACGTCAGACGAAGAAGTTATGAATTTAAAACGAAATTTTCTGTCCCGACGTATTAAAAATAAAAGTCAAAATTAGCCAACGGAGTCTAAACGAAAGTCGTAGAGCGTAGTTTCACCTACGCGTGGATATAAAGAACGTCGAAAACGGAGTTCGTATGAAGAAGATATGAATTTTCGAAGTTTATTAATGAATTAATAATTAAATTTAATTATTAAATCCCGGTATTATCCGAAGGCGAGTCATCGGACTCATCCGAAGTACGCCCCGCGTACAGCGAAGCATGACGACCCTCGCACTCAAGTTCTTCGGATGACGAACGCCATGACGTTTCGGACGCGTATGCCCCGCGTACGCCTGTACGCCCCGCGTACTCCGAGGCTCCAGCCTCCTATAAATAGGATGCGAGGGCAGCCGGTTCTTTTGTTCATTTTCCCTCTTCTCTCTCCCGTTTTGCATCGATTTTCGTGCTAGAAATACCCCGAAGCCCCGGTATTATTCTCGAGCCCCGAAGCAAGTCCCGAGATCCCGAAGATGCCGAGAAGTGCGGTTCCCGAGCCGAAGCTCTGCCCATGAGAACTTCGATTTTTGTGGAGATCTTCCAGATCTACCGAAGAATACTACTTCTGCAAGTCGTAGTGCTGTCCGATCATCTTCTGATCAAGTGAGTGTATACTACCTTTCATAAACATGATAATAATACAAGTATGGTTTGAGTGTATTAAGTATATTGTTGTTTATATGTGTGAGTGTGTAGTTACTTTCTTCTAACACATAAATATGAAGTATTTGCTATGAAATACGTGCTATGTGTTTACATGTTATTTGTCTATTTGAGATGGGTATGGAAATTGGAGTTTTATACAGGTGTTAAATGATTTAAACTGTGTAAGTATTTATATCTACATAATTGTTGGGTAGAACATAGGTAGATGGAATAGTTGGTGACTATGGAGTTAGCGCCTATTGTATAAACCTTGGCGACGATGTGACTTCGTGCCTAATTGATGAACCTTGGCGACTATGGAGTTAGCGCATGTTGAGTAGACCTTGGCGACTATGGAGTTAGCGCATGTTGAGTAGACCTTGGCGACTATGGAGTTAGCGCTTGTTGAGTAAACCTTGGCGACTATGGAGTTAGCGCTTGTTGAGTAGACCTCAGCGACTATGGAGTTAGCGCTTGTTAAGTGAACTTTGGTGACTATGGAGTTAGCGCCAGATAACTATGGATTTAGTACTTGATAAATAAGCTTTGGCAGCAATGGAATTCGTGCCAAATTCCTTATGAGTAAATGAATGAAGGATAGTTGGTTCTTAGGGTAAAACCTTAAGAAGATAATAGGGATGGGTAATTGGGTTGATTGTTTGCTGATCAAATATAATGATTATATTATTCTGGGTTGAAAACCCTATATGCTCACCAGGCTCCCAAGCCTGACCCACTCAGTTTTCTTTTCATTACAGGTAATGACACAAGGGTATAAGTTGGTGGACTTGACGAGAGATTTTGGATTATAGATCAGTAGTTGAATAACTATTGTAAGGTCTATTTTATATTGTTTATGCTTTTGGTCTGTAATGAACATGACATCCCGAGTTTTTATTATTTAATGAAAATACATTCTTTTCGAGAAATGTTTTGATAAATGGTTATCATATTTTATTTTGGGAACAAATTCCGCAACCATTTTCTTTAAACGATCACTCTGATTTATAAAACAAAGCATAAACAAATCGGTCTTTTTTGGCCGTGAAATTAAGGATGTCACAATATGTACACAAGATATATAACTAATATTTAAACGACCTTCAGACGGGTACCCGATATCCCACCAGACCGCATCTCAAGCGCGAAAAGGAAATAGAGTAGATAGCCTTCCTAAGTCCTTTCAACATTTCTTATATAACTATACATATATAGGCATGCAATTGATAATATAAAAGCATAAAATAAGTTTTGTAAAACCTTTGAACATAATTATTATCTAAGAAAAGATTGACTTGACGTAAATCTATAAAACGGGTTGAAAGCATGGGTTTGATAAAACAGTTTAAGTATAAAGAAACATTTGTTTGAAACACAATTGTAAATGAGTTTGAAATGAAACATACAGAGTAAAATGAACAGTTTAGTAAGGAGTTTTAAACATATAAAACGTTTATGAAAATAATGTGAAGAAACTGTTTTGTAAAACGGCTAATGAGTAGCAAAGCATTTAAATGCTGCTTATTAATCACATGGGATTGATATAATAACTAGCATGATTCTACTTGTATCCCCCCATAAAACATTTAAAAACATTTAAAACATTGATTAAGGGGTATGAACTCACCTGTTGTGAGTTGTACGGATGAACTGAAGAGGTAGGATGGCTAGGTGTCAAGTGAAGTCTTGAACACACTCTATGATCCTAGTTAACATATAATATCACATATATGTATCAAATTAGTCTATAAACGACTAATAAACAAGTTAAGACACCCTAGGACATGCTAAACACCTTTATCAAGTGTTAATTGCCTCTAGGATTGCATCTAAGTGTTTGTAGGGCTCAAGGAAAACTCCATAAGGGAGTTCACGGACCTAATGGCACTACCAAATGAGTTTACGGTCGTAAACTCATGACTTTACGGCCGTAAACTCATACTTATATGACCATTTGATGTTTGATGCTCTATAAGCCCTAACAAGCATTCCTACTTAATGGCTTGGTCTATGGAAGAGTTTAGGGCATTATATAACTCCTTTTAGGAGTTTACGGCCCTGGGACCATATCCCTTGGAGATTACATCTCCCTTGGGAGGATGTTTTTGGTGTTTTCAAGTCCCTAATTTAACTAGGAACTAAACTAGGCTATTGTACAAGGCTTTAGAAGAGTTTATAGCACCATTTCGCACTATTGCTTGGAGTTCACGGCCCTAGAACTTCTTGGGCCGTGAACACCTTACTCTTGGTGTTCTAATAGTGTTTGCTAGTCCTAAACGCATTAGGGTACATGTCTAAACTACTCTCTTGGCTTAAGGAAGGCTTTTAGGGTGTTTTAGCACCTAAAAATGGAGTTCACGGCCCAAGAACATCCTTGGCCGTGAACTCACTTCTAGCCTTTGTTTCTTAATGATTTTGTGGTCTAAACATGTCATGGTAGTTTCTAGGTTGAGTTCCAAGGCTTGGAGGGACATTGGGCACACTTTGGCCGTTATAAAAGAGCTTACTCCCCAAGGTGTTCTTGGCCGGTAAACTTACAGATCTTAGTGTTTTCCTATGATTTCTAGTTCATTAAGCATATAAAAAGATTTAAAACAACATTAGATAGAAGTACTCACTTTCCGGAACGAAAGTCCGAAGATCCTTGAGAGAGAATTCGACTTTTCTCTAGTTGGAAATGTAACTAGTTAATAAATATGGTTCAGAATCCTATATATAGTCCTGGGATTTTTGGCAGAAAATATTTTTATTCATCCAATGAACTCTAATATCATAGAGTTTTGGAATAACAGTGTTGCACAAAACCCTAGTGCATCCACTCTCCGGATATCTCCTTAAGTGTAAATCCTGAAATACTCAAACTTATACCTAAAAGTCTAGAAATTCTCTGTAACTGTTCTAACTTCTATTGACTTGATATGGTTTGTACGGAATGGAAATCTCGGGTTGTCACATCATCCCCCTGTTAAAGGGAATTTCATCCCGAAATTAAAATTTAGGTAAGCAAGTAGGTATAAATGATCGAGTCGTGAGGTGGAAACTTCCTAATCGATTGGTTCTCTCTCTCCTAAGTGAAATCGGGTCCTTGGTTGGTATCCCAACAAACCTTCACTAACGGGCGATGGCGTTGCTTCGTCCGCTTGACCTCTCGGTCGAGGGTCACTACGGTTCTAATACGAAGGCGAGGATCTCGATGAGTGGACTTACAAGAGTCCTAACGGAAATGTTTGGTTTGACGATCGAGACGCGAAGGGTAAAATGTACGTTACTGAGTTCGTGGAGTAGGTCTAGTTTGTGAGTTACAGGACCGATTCTGGTAAGAATCTCGGAGGTCCTATCTATCATGGATTTAGCTTTCCACGCTTTATGAAGCGTATTAAGCCATTCCCAGAGTGAGACTTCCTAAAGTACTTGGTCTCTCACTTGGAATTCCAAAGGTTCTTTCTCTTGCTTATCTTCCCTGTCAAGGGCCACCCCTTGCTGGGTCAAAGTCGTACGGGTTTCTATGATTTGCGAGGAGTTATGGATGAACTATGACAGTAGGTCTGTAAGACCTAGAATTTGGCGAATGCCTGTCGGCATCTCTGGTGTCGACAAATTCTCAACGGTTTTGACAAATTGTAAGAGTACTGAAAATTTCCCACATCACTAATAGTGTGTCATAGAAATTTGACTCTTCAATTTCAAAACTCGTGCTTAGAGAACTTCGTGAAAGTTCCTCCGAGAGTAATGTTTCCATGGGTTTCTTCTTACTACGAGGGTAGATAAGTAAGTCATTACATGGAGAAATGAAGAACTGATCCTAGTAAGAAAGACGTACCCTACTCATTTAGCTCATGAAAACTATGGGCGTATTGGTCCTATCCGAAGGGTATCACTACGGACTCGAAGTGTCCACATCGAGTTCGGAAGATAGTCTTCCGGACATCCTTCCCTAACACTCGAATTGGTGATATTCGGATCTCAGATCCATTTACAAAAGTAATTCTCTCCTTGCATTTGCTCAACCAATTTATCTATGCGAGGCAGAGATAACGATTTCTACTGGAAAATCTTGACGGAGTCCTTGATAGCCGAGGTACATATGCTGCAATCCGTCGATCTTTGGAAGAATATGACCAGAGTTCTCCAGGGTGAGAAACCTAGTCTTCCTATTCTATTTCTATGTGGTTCACTAAGTTGTCTGTACTGTTCTTGTATCTACATAGGTGTTTAGACTATAGGGCGATCTGTTTATAGGAGTCATACTGGGTTCTAAGTTTATTCACATGACGATGCGATAACTCGTAGTCTTGGGCAGTCTCCATCCCGAAGTACATATTTTGGAATCATACATGGTTTCACAATCACAATCTCGTGTATACGAGTCGTATATAATTAAGATTGAAAAGGTAGTCGAATAACTGATTCTTCTTTAAGCTCATCCCATAGGGGAAAAAGAAGTTAAAGTGGAATCATCAACCCTAAACCTGTAGAACCTTGATTATATATCACTCTTATGTATACATTCCTTAGTGAAGATCAACCGCATGAATCCTTGGATTAAGCTTGACGTACTGCATGAGTGGTACTTCGGGGATTTCTTCAGAAAAAGAAAAGAACTATGAGGTACTCTAGGCATGACTACTTCGGTGTTCTGATATGACGGTTTCGCTAAAAAGGCGTTTACTGATAAAGAGATGTACGTACGAAGCTGATTGTTTCTTGATGTTGACATGATTCTGTTAATACGAAAAATAAGGATTTTGTGAGCGATTATGTTTGACCCTAGATGTACTTCGATTGCTCAAGAACAGAGTAAGAGTATGTTCTCGAAAGTTTGACCTACATCCCTATGATGCAGTCCTAGCACGGAATGGAAGTGTGTTTATGAAGGGTTGACCTACATCCCTAGGATGCAGTCCTAGTAATGGAATGGAAGTAAGTTCGTAGAATGGTCTCAAGACGTTTGTCGTTCAAGCCGAGGTATCGATGGTTGGTGAATAACAGGATCCAACCACTAATAGAGACTTGGAAATGTCTCCGGAGTTAAATTACTATAGTCCAATGACTTGACTAAAGCATGTTTCAGATAAACTCTAATGAAAGTATGATAAGAGTACTTGAATAAAGAACGACACAGGAGTTAGCCGATTGTCAAAATCTTTGATATTCAAGATGTACAAGTTCGGGAAAAATGACCTTCTAAAAAGGTCTTACATCATATCCAGAGAAGATAGTTCTCGACAACATAAAGACCTAATCAAAAGTACTTACAGTACAAGATAGTTTCATAGAAAATTCCACATCGGGCATAGACAGAAAAACGATTCCTTTTAACAAGGAAAATAAAGTAAAGCATCTACTACTGGCGACGATCATCCCTCTGGTGAACTCTCAGTTCAGCCAGTTAACGTTCCACATCAAGTAGGTGTCTTTCGTACACCCTCTGGCGTACTCGAAGCTCTATGACTTCGGCTCATGATTCAGCCAGTGCTTGCAGCAGGGTTTCATGGTTTCTCTCAGATCTCTCGCGAGCATCTTCTAGACGAATGGTGCGGAGGGTATGCATTCTCGCATCGGCGACAACCTCGGTGATCTGATGTAGGGCTGTCCTGCCTTGAATCTCATTTCGAGCCACTCTGCGGACCAAGATTGGCAAGATTCTGTCTGGTGAGCCCCCATTGCTCAGGTCATAGAAGCTTCGGTCACCATTAAATGGCATGGGCTGATCTTGTCCTTGGCTCCATGTTTCCAAGCATTCCACCCACTCGGGCGTCGGGCCATGAAAAGCCGAACGAGGGTTAGGAATTGGAAAGGGAGCTGCTTGGGGTAGGTTCTCAACCTTGGGTTCGGAGTTAGCATCGTTTGAGAGGTCTTCATCATGGTGATCATTCACAGAGATACGATGATCATTCTCTGATTCTTCTCCAAACCAACCAGCAATGAGTTCGTTCGGAAGATACTGGTTGCCGTGGGGATGGAGTCCAGCCGTGTTATCAACGCGAGAATTGGGGTAAGAAATTAATTATTAGACGAACTATCTAGATAATTATTTAGAAAATCTTCATTAGTTACATCACTATTTGTGAAGTGCATACCAGTTATATGTAATCGAAACAGGATAGGCCTTCGAATAAGTGATCTTAACTCCAAATTCACACAAAATAGGGGTAAAGTAAAATTTTCACAGATTCTAAGTCTATAACATCCTAATTACATATAGCCTTAGTGTATCCACTTAGAAACTATCAGCTTAGTAATGAAGATCCCGTTTTAGTTCTCAATTATAAAGTACTTATAGTAATACCAAATACCTCTATAGTATTTTAAGTTAAATGTTATGTTCTAATTTTCTCATTGTGGTAGGGTTGGTAAGATTTTAGACTAGTTGCAACCACATAATTAAACTTAGGCACATGCTATTCAACCTTCGGATAATATAGTTGATCAGGCTATATCTTCCCAGTTTTGACTATATGTCTCTAAGTCCACCTGTGTTGCCCAACAATCGTAATTCTTTTGTACTGTCCTAGTGACACTGATTTTAGTATGAATGCAGGCATGTATACTTATTTAAATATTTTATTATTTAAAGTATATACTCTTGGTCAGAGTATTTTTAATCCCATTGTATTTATAGTTAGTATATCTTTTATGGGTTGATATACTTAATTCACCATAAACAATGCTCTGATACCAATCTGTCACACCCCAAAACCATGAACGGCGGAAACGTTCTAGGGCGGAGGACGTCATGTACAGTATCACAACCATGAAAAGTAGTAAACAAGCAACAACATCATCCATTGCAATAATAATATAATTTTAATACAAGTGTGTTCTGTCAAAATATAATAGACACTGAAGTATAAATCAAAAAGAAATATGAGTCTTGAACGAGCACCATCTTCTCTGAACCTTGCATCGGTACCTGTCTATGGTTAACCTGAGGATACAAGTTATTTTGAAAGAGAGTATCAGCTTTAAATCTGGTGAGATCATAAGTATTTTAGTGTCTTAATTTGCATGTAAGTATTTGTATGTATATGAACTGTAAGTATTGAAAATGTATATGAACTGTAAGTATGAAAATGTTTTGTATGATCCTAAGAAGCCCTATGTTTCCTACTAATCGTATCCTTCTACCAAGGCATCTAGTGTTTGTGTGTGTGGCTCTTGTAAGAGTGTGTATTTTCCCAAATCTGACTATCATTAACCAAAAATATAGTTTCTACATTACCATGCATCGTGTGAATGTTCACGAAGTGAATGTAATGGGAAAATGAAATAGTACTATGGTGTAGTGTCAAACTACAACCGTACTAATTACCTTAAGTCTAGGGTAATTTTTATAAGTACTGTAGTATTTGTAATAAGTGACTACTTTTGTACTCCTATTGCCGTATTTGAGGGATAAGGCATAATGTGATGGATAGATCCCAGGCTAGACGCTCCCCTATCAAAGGGATTTTGGGACCTTTACACGACCCCTGCGTATTTGCACGCCGTGAACATCCACATTACTATGATCATGTATACCCAATATAACTATCACAATGCGTTGCGATTCATTGGTATAGTTAGATCCTGAACTCGTTCCATGCTATAGCACCTAGTGATGTCTGTGCTACTGTCGTATATGTAAGCGCACTCATGTAAACGTATTTATGTAATGTAAAAGTATATGAACGTATGCCTTTGCTACCCAAAGGTACTGAATTGAATGAAAGGAACTATTATGTCCAAATATGTACACATGATATATAACTAATGTTTAAACGACCTTCGGACAGATACCTGATATCCCACCAGACCACATCTCAAGCGCGAAAAGGAAATAGGGTGGATAGCCTTCCTAATTCCTTTAAACATTACTTATATAACTATACATATATAGGCATGCTTATAAAAGAATTTCTATGTAAACGTATCTATGTAAATGTACTCGTGTAAATGTAATCATGTAAACGTACTCATGTAAAAGTAATCATGTAAATGTACTCATGTAATTATATAGTAATGTACTGTAATGTTCTTTGTGTGCTAGCTGTAATGTGTGTTCTTTCTCTATCTAGCAAGTATGGACTCATTAATGAACTGTCTCATTGTATGATATCGCGTTCTAGTAATGGTTCTAATATCTTCCTAAGCTACCCATATGGTAGCTTACTAGTAATGTAACTGGTATGTATGAACATGGATGTATACCCTTGGAGATTATGGCCGTAATCTCCCTTGGGAGGATGTTTTTGGTGTTTTCAAGTCCTTAATTTAACTAGGAACTAAACTAGGCTTTTGTACAAGGCTTTAGAAGAGTGTATAGCACCATTTGGCACTATTGCTTGGAGTTCATGGCCCTAGAACTTCTTGGGCCATGAACACCTTACTCTTGGTGTTGTAATGGTGTTTGCTAGTCCTAAACTCATTAGGGTACATGTCTAAACTATTCTCTTGGCTTAAGGAAGGCTTTTAGGGTGTTTTGGCACCTAAAAATGGAGTTCTTGGCCCAAGAACATCCTTAGCCGTGAACTCACTTCTAGCCTTTGTTTCTTAATGATTTTGTGGTTTAAACATGTCTTGGTAGTTTTTAGGTTGAGTTCCAAGGCTTTGAGGGACATTGGGCACACTTTGGCCCTGATAAAAGAGTTTAATCCCCAAGGTGTTCTTGGGCGGTAAACTCACAGATCTTAGTGTTTTCCTATGATTTCTAGTGCATTAAGCATATAAGAAGCTTTAAAACAACACTAGATAGAAGTACTCACTTTACGAAACGAAAGTCCGAAGATCCTTGAGAGAGAATTCGACCTTTCTCTAGTTGGAAATGTAACTAATGAATAAATATGGTTCAGAATCCTATATATAGTCCTGGGATTTTTGGCAGAAAATATTTTTATTCATCCAAGGAACTCTAATATCATAGAGTTTTGGAATAATAGTGTTGCACAAAACCCTAGTCCATCCACTCTCCGGATATCTCCTTAAGTGTAAATCCTGAAATACTCAAACTTATACCTAAAAGTCTGGAAATTCTCTGTAACTGTTCTAACTTCTATTGACTTGATATGAATTGTACGGAATGGAAATATCAGGTTTTCACAAACACTCTATCTAAGAGTTTATACTTTTAAATAATAAAATATTTAACAAAGTATACGTGCCTGCATTCATACTAAAATTCGTGTCACAACGACAAGAACAAAAGTATTACGATTCTTGAATATCACAAGTAAGCCTGGGGATGTATGGTCAGTCTTGGGAGTAGCATAGCCTGATCAACTATGCTGGTGCGAGGAGTGATTAGCATATTCCCAAGAATGGTTGTGATATGGCAACGAGTCTAAAATCTTACCAACATTACCACAATGAGAACATTATAACAGAACCTATGTCTAAAATACCATAGAGGTGTTTTGTGTTACTATAATTACTTACTTGAGAACTAAAAAGGGTCTTCATTACTAAGTTGATAGTTGCTAAGTGGATACACTAAGGCTATATGTAACTAGGATGTTATAGACTTAGAATCGGTGAAATTTTTGCTTTACCCCTATTCCATGTGAATATGGAGTTAAGGTCACTTGTTCGAAGGCCTATTCTGTGTTGATTACATATAACAGGTATGCACTTTACAAATAGCGATATAACTAATGAATATTGTCTAACAATTATCTAGATAGTTCGTCTAATAATTATTTTCTTACCCCAATTCTCGCGTAGATAACATGGATGGACTCTATCCCCACGGCAACCAGTACCTTCCGAATGAGGTCATTGTTGGATGGTTTGAAGAAGAACCAGAGAATGATCATCCTATCCCTGTGAATGATCACCATGATGAAGACCTTTCGGACGGTGCTAACTCCGAACCTGAGGTTGAGAACCGACCCCAGGCAGCTCCCTTTCAAATTCCTAACCCTCATCCAACTTTTCATGGCCCGACGCCTGAGTGGGTGGAATGCTTGGAAACATGGAGCCAAGGACAAGATCAGCCCATGCCATTTAATGGTGACCGAAGCTTCTATGACCTGAGTAATGGGGGCTCAACAGGCAGAATCTTGCCAATCTTGGTCCGCAGAGTGGCCCGAAATGAGATTCA
This sequence comes from Lactuca sativa, assembly GCF_002870075.4. NCBI lineage: Eukaryota > Viridiplantae > Streptophyta > Magnoliopsida > Asterales > Asteraceae > Lactuca > Lactuca sativa. The sequence continues at coordinate 208,249,925 of NC_056629.2, read as the reverse complement.
AGGCAGGACAGCCCTACATCAGATCACTGAGGTTGTCGCCGATGCGAGAATGCATACCCTCTGCACCATTCGTCTAGAAGATGCTCGCGAGAGATCTGAGAGAAACCATGAAACCCTGCTGCAAGCACTGGCTGAATCACGAGCCGAAGTCATAGAACTTCGAATACGCCCGAGGGTGTACGAAAGACACCTACTTGATGCGGAACGCCAACTGAATGAACTGAGATTTCACCAGAGGGATGACCGTCGCCAGTAGTAGATGCTTTACTTTATTTTCCTTGTTAGAAAGGAATCGTTTTTCTGTCTATGCCCGATATGGCATTTTCTATGAAACTATCTTGTAGTGTAAGTACTTTTGGTTAGGTCTTTATGCTGTCAAGAACTATCTTCTCTGGATATGATGTAAGACCTTTTTACAAGGTCATGTTCCCAAACTTGTACGTCATGAATATCAAAGATATTGACAGTCGGCTAACTTCTGTGTCATTCTTTATTCAAGTACTCTCATCATACTTTCATTGGAGTCTACCTGAAACATGCTTTAGTTAAGTCATTGGACTATAGCAATTTAACTCTGAAGACATTTCCAAGTCACTTTTAGTGGTTGGATCATGTTATTCACCAACCAACGATACCTCGGCTCGAACGACAAACGTCTTGAGACCACTGTATGAGCTTATTTCCACTTTTTCTAGGACTGCATCATAGGGATGTAGGTCAAACCTTCATGAACATGCTTCCATTCTGTACTAGGACTGCATCATAGTCATGTAGGTCGAACCTTAGAGAACATACTTCTATTCTTTACATGAGCGATCGAACTACGTCTAGGTTCAACCATTCTCGCTCACAAATTCATTTTCTTTCCGTGTAACAGAATCATGTCGCCAAAGAAAAACGATCAGCCTATCAACCAACCACCAACTCTTCAGATTGATGCAGCTACCTTTCAAGATGCAGTCTCGACTGCCGTGTCAGCTATTCTGACCCACCTTAACGCTAACAATGCAAATGTTAGAGGGATTGTTAACAACAATTCCAATCCGGGTAACAATCAAGCACCCCAACGAGCAGCAAACTACCACGACACCCCGAGTCCCGAGACCAAGAGTAACAAACGGAAGTCTTGGGTTAAATCTAAGGACAAATCGCTCCAAAGGGCGAACAGGAAACAACCACCAGTAACAACCTTCATAGCCACGACATCGGTACCTCCTACTACCATCCCTTCGGGTATCCCAATTGGCCCTAAACCAGCCAGACAATATGATGGAAATCTCCCAAAATGCATCAAATGCAGTTATCACTACCATGGACCTTGTCGGGAGATGCAGTGCTCAAATTGCAACAAAAGGGGGAACACCATACGTTACTGCAAGAGCCTAACAAGGCCGATCAACCAAGTGCCCAACACCGGTGGGAACCAGGCTTGCTACGGTTGTGACAAGGTGGGTCACTACAAAAGGAACTGCCCAGAGGCAACAAATGCTAGCACAGACGGAAGTATGCTACCAACCACCGCCGTAGGAGAGACTACTTCGGACCAATGTTAATGTAATTTAGGCGTTTCATTGTAACAGACTTATGAACCATCCAAAACTAGTGCAACCAGAATCTTATCTTTTGCGAGAGCCCGTCCGTTTAGGGATGCTCGTGCTGCATATGCTTGTATTTTTGTAGTATACCTTATTCGCAGCAATAGTCTTGAAGCCTAAAGTGTTGTAACTCTGTTGATGGTCGCACAGTTGTGTTTTGTCTGTAACGTCTTATGTTAAAATCTAATGTCTTTAAGTTTCCTTATGATTCCGACATTTTCTTACATCTAGATTCGATTTGATCCGCACCAAAACCAGCTTCATACGTACACCTCTTTCTTCGAGATCGCTTTTCCAGCGAAGCCGTCATATCAGAACACCGAAGTACTCATGCATGGAGTACCTCATAGTTCTTTTCCCTTTCCGAAGAAATCCCTGCAGTATCACTCGTGCAGTACGTTAAGTTCAATCCAAAGATTCATACGGTTGATCTATCACTGATGAATGTATACATAGGGGTGATATATAATCAAGATTCTACAGGTTTTGAATTGATTATTCCACTTTAACTTCCTTTTCCTCGATGGGATGTGAGCTTAAAGAAGAATCAGTTATTCGACTACCTTTTCAATCTTAATTATATATGACTCGTATACGCGAGATTGTGATCGTTGAACCATGTATGAATTCTAATATGAACTTCAGAACGGAGACTGCCCAAGACTACGAGTAATCGCATTGGCATGTGAACAAACTTAGAACCCAGTATGAATCCTGTAAACAGATCACCCTGCAGTCTACACAACTACGGAGATACAAGAACAGCCCGGACAACTCAGCGAACTACTCAGCAATACAATTGGAAGACCAGGCTTCACAACCTTGAGAGCTCCGGTCTTATTCTTCCAGAAGTCGACGGATTGCATCATATGTACCTCGACTACCAAGGACTGCGTCAAGATATCCATTAGAAATCATAGGAAAGAATTGCTTTCAGAAATGGACCTAAGATCTGAATATCACCAAGTTTGAGTGTGAGGGAAGGATGTCTGGAAGACTACCTTTTGAACTCGATGCGGACACTTCGAGTCAGTAGTGATACCCCTCGGATAGGACCAATACACTCGAAGCATTCATGAGTTTAATGAATATAGTCCGTCTTTCTTACTTGGATCAGTTCGTTATTCCCCATGTAACGACTTACTTATCTCCCCTCGTAGTAAGAAGGAACTCGCGCAAACATTAACCTCAGAGATACTTTTCGCAAAGTTCTCTAAACACGATTTTTGGAATTGAAGAGTCAAAATTTCCTAAGACACACTATTAGTGATATGGAAATTCTTGAGTACCCTATCAATTTATCAAAACCGTTGAGAATTTGTTGACACTAGAGACGCCGACAGGAATTCACCAAATTCTGGGTCTTACGGACCTACTGTCATAGTTCATCCAGAACTCCTCGCAAATCACAGAAACCTTTACGACTTTGACCCAGTAGGGGGTGGCCCTTGACTGGGAGGTTGAACAAGAAAAAGAAACCTTGGAGATTCCAAGTGAGAGACCAAGTTCTTTAGGAAAACTCACTCTGGGAATGGCTTAATGCACTTCGTAAAGCGTGGAAAGCTAAATCCAAGATAGTCAGGACCTCCGAGATTCTTACCAGAATCGGTCCTGTATCTCACAGACTAAACCTACTCCGCGAACTCAGTAACATACATTTTACCCTTCGTGTCTCGATCTTGAAACCGTACATTTCCTATGGGACTCTTGTAAGTCCAACCCGACGAGATTGAGATTAATGAGATCCTCGCCTTCGTATTAGAACCGTAGTGACCCTCAACCGAGAGGTCAAGTGGACGAAGCAACGCCGTCTCCAGTTAGTGAAGGTTTGTTGGGATACCAACCGAGGACCCGAATTCACTTATGAGCGTGAGAACCAATCAATTAGGAAGTTTCCACCTCTTGACTCGATCATTCATACCTACTTCCATACCTAAATTCTAATTTCGGGACGAAATTCCCTTTAACAGGGGGATGATGTGACAACTCGAAATTTACATTCGGTCAACCCAAAAAGTCAATCACTTCGATTTATAGGTCAATTACATTATTACTTATTTTTAGCAAATTTAAAGTTCGTTTGATTATTTTAATATTATTCTTTAAACGAACGGGTGAAAGAAAGTGCCGTCTCGGGTTTTGAAATTTAAAAACCGCAAACACCTCGTGTCTTAGAAGTTCACGGCCAAACTTTTATGTTTGGGTCGAAAAATCATCCAAAAACCGTGAACTCATGCCTAAGCATGAGTTTACTACTCAAATTAGTCAGTTTTCATTTCTTCACCCTAAAAGAGTAAACTCAAAAACCCTCTCAAGTATCATCCAAGTTTTGTTCAATATCTTCAATCTAGTAAGTGTTTCTAGCCCTTTCAAGTTAGTATATCACTTAATCTAGTGATTGTACATCCTTTAATCCATCCATTTATGTGTTTTGATTATTTTTCCAAAAACACCAAGAACACACACTAAGTGTTCTTGGACTTTTAGCACAATTCAAGCTCCCCTATAGTAAGTACTTCCATCCTTGAGTCTTATTAAGCTTTTATTACATGTTAGCATCAAAGAAAAGTCCCAAGAACACCAAGATAAAGGTATTCACGGTTTTGGGGGGTCCCAAAACCGGAAACACCAAGATTAAGTGCAAAGTGGTGCCTTAGGGTGCCTAGATGCTTCACCATGCCTTACGGACTTGTCTAGATTATGGTTTAGGGATCTCCTAAAACCGTAAACACCCCAAAATGTGTATAAAAGTCCCATAAATGTCCCATGGTTGTTCCTTATGTCTAAATCTAACCTAGACTATTGCCATGATTGAGCTAAGGACTTGAAAACCCCCAAATACCAAACTTATGGGTTTAAGGTAGTAAACTCATGAGTTTAAGGTAGTAAACTCATGAGTTTAAGGTAGTAAACTCATGGAGAAATGGTCCTTAGATTGAAAAGTCCATTTAGGAGTGTTTTGATGCCGCACAACACTTCCTAAGGGTTAAACATGAAGTAGGAATGTTTGGAATAGCTTAGAAGACTTCAAAACAACAAATGGTCAAAAGGTTAGGAGTTTACGACCGTAAACTAAAGGGGTGTTGGTCTTTAGGGAGTAAACTCATTTTAGGAGTGTTCCTTGCACCCCAAACACACTAGCCTTTCCCTACAACGCTTAGATGCACTCCTTAGCACTTATAACACTTATACAAAGTGTTTTTCATGTCCTAGAGCGCCTTGATTTGTTTATTAGTTGTTTAAAGACTAATTTTTTATATACAATTGTCCTCATATGTAATTAGGATCTTTGTGCGTGTCTAAGTCTTCATTTGACACCAAGCACTTATCCGACACTTTCTTCCGATCCACTCGCAACAGGTGAGTTCATACCCCTTAATCAATGTTTTAAATGATTTTATATGCTTTAAGGGGGGGGGGGGGGATACAAGTAGAAAACAACATGTTATTAAATCAATCATAGGTATTTATAACTGTGTTTCCATCCAACTGATTTCACATGCTTCAAAATGTGATGTATGAAATGGTTTTCTATCTTAAAAATACCATGTTATCAAAAGTATTACGTTTGAAATGTTTATTAAAATGACATCAAGTCATTGTTATTTATTGTTTAAAACTCTTAAATGTCATACAAAACCATTTCTTTTACCTTCTTGAACAAAACTATATCTATATACTTATGTTCTTATAGAGGTATTGATATTATAGTTTTCATCCTTCATTCAGTTTCCCACACTCTTTTGTAACACGGGTGTATACACCTGCTTGGACAATCAATTACCTTCCAGTTAACTATTATAGGTATAGTTAGGAGATACAAAACATTATTTCTATTACAAGGAAATTACACCAGAGTCAGTTCATTCATGAGTCTATACTATACATTACATGTTACATGAATACGTCTACGTCGATACGCTTACATGAATACATTTACGCATATAGATTTATTTGTACACACTTACATGGATACTTGTACCTAGATTCACTAGGATGATTTACTAGTACATTATGTGTAGATTGTCCTGCCCATCCCAGTTCAACGGGATGCCTAGACTGGACTAACCATTCTGGAACCCACCTGTTAGCAACAGTGGTAGATGAACATCTACGAATGCCTACGGGTATTACTTATATTAGGGGTACCTTTACGGTACTAACCATTCCTTTGGCCTATTGTTCGCTACAGAGGTAAATAACCATCTACGGATGCCTACGGTTAATACTTATACTAGGAGTACCTTTACGGGACTACCCCTTCCTTAAACCTGACGTAGCTATAGAGGAAAATTGAACAATCTACGGATGTTCAAAGGTTATACATGTCGCTATTCGCGATGTCGTGTTAATCCTAATACAAAAGGATAACACTTACATGATTATATTTTTCCTATTACTTTATTTCGTGATACATTTACGTAAACGACGAGTTAGACTAAGTATTGTTAGTAATAGTCAAAAAGAAGGAAAACCATCTTTGTTATAGCAAAACACACGAGTCTTGGTAGAAGACTACTTACAAAACACACGAGTCTTGGTAGAAGACTACTTACAAAACACACGAGTCTTGGTAGAAGACTACTTACAAAACACATGGGTCTTGGTAGAAGACTACTTACAAAACACACTAGTCTTCGTAGAAGACTACTTACAAAACACACGAGTCTCGGTAGAAGACTACCTTCAAAACATTTAGGTCTTGGTAGAAGGCTACTCGTTATACTAATAGAAATCATAGGGAATTACTAGAGTATTCAAACGTTTTCAACTGCTTTCAAACAGTTCACACTTATATAGTCTTTTTCTCAAAGATTTAAAAGTTGTTACTTTACAATTTTACAAATCAAAGACACATTAATACTTATGAATTCACCAGCTTTACGCTGATACTCGCTTTCAAAATAACTTGTATTCTCAGGTCACCCGTTAGACAGGTATGATGGCCAGGTTTTGGGAAGACGGAGCACAGACAAGACTCGTCTTTTATTTTGATTACATATTTTGGTGTATTGTTACAATTAAAGAACACACATGTATTAAAATTATATTATTAATGCAATGGATGATTTTGTTGCTTGTTTACTACTTTTAATTGTTGTGATACTGTACATGACGTCCTCTGCCCCAGAACATTTCCGCCGTTCTTGGTTTTGGGGTGTGCAATTTCTTACCGCCGCCTAACACATGCTTTTGACGTCAGAGCTGTCCAATTGTGCTTTTTCAGGAGTCTTTTCAATACCCTTCATAATCTCTCTCTAAACAAATGGTATAATAGGTTTTGGTGCTTCATATAAAATTATCACTCACATAATTCTCTCAAAGATCTCCGGCGATTAAAAAGCTTTCTACTGTTCATCCTCTTCCTCAAGAGCTCTTCAATGGCAGGCCCGTCTGAAACTCCTTTAGTTCAAGAACAAACATCACAATCTCACCTTCTCACCATCAAGCCTCACTAAAACCTGTTCATCGATCTTGATCCGTGCAAGTATGAAAGCCACCTAATCATGATCGTCGAGTCCTTGAAGTATTCTCCACTAATTACACCCTAACCAAGACGGAGACTGTTATGATGTCCATGCTCTCAAAAGCTTACTCTTCAGCCTGTTATATCAAAGAGGAACATAGGATTACGTTTGAAATCCTTAATCACAAGACCCCCATCTCCAAATCTCAATTTTGTTCCATTCTAGGGTTTCCTTCATCTGAGGACATAATTAACCCTATGTCCAACGCGGGCCTATTGGAGATGTTTTATCAAATGGGCTACAAGGTGTTGAAACAAGAAAGTGACCCTCTTAAACTTATCAATCCGAAGTCTACTTTTCTACCGCAATGGATCTTTTGCTACCGTAACATCAAGTGAGGAAGTCATCTGCAACGTCCTCATCCGCAACACAGACTAGTTGATTTGTTTTTGACTTATTTGTTTACATTGTATTATCCAGTGAGCATTCATAGTCACTGTGGGTTATATGTTTAGTCTTTGTTTATTTGTTATGTTTTTTCTCGAGTCTCTATAAATAGAGTACTCAACTTCATGAATGAATACATCTCTTCATTCTCCTAATTTCAATTTTTCTCTCTGAATTCTTACCTTCTCATCCTCTAAGATCTTACTGAACTTACTCTCAAATACATTAAGATCAAACTCTCATATCTCCTTTGGAGCAAGTCCTTGTGACTTCATTCACATTAATCTGGTCACATAATCTAACTCAGTTTGAATGCAAACCTTGTTAAGAATCAGCTTAGTGTTTACTTGATATATAACTTGTTGTCATTTACATTTCATTTACTTTTCTCACTTACATTTCCACAACTAACAACTCTAACAACTCTAACTTCTTATTATTTTTGAGCTTTATGATCCTTTGAGATTAAAGTATTTCTGCAATAATTAACTTGCTCTAACATTTGTTCAAGTGTGTCTCAAAAGTTTTTCTCTCAACAATTGGTATAAGAGCCAAAGTGGTTGTTTTTTCAACCAAAACTCTGATTTTGAAAAGCCTTGTAAACCACTAAAGCTCTTTTTCTCAAAAATTAAAAAAAAACAAAGGAAATATGGCACAAGCATTATCACTTAATGTTTCCAACAATGTTGGTGGTTCTAATCGAGCCCCAATACTTGTTGCAAATGAGTATCGTCACTGGTCCCAAAGGATGGAGCGGTATCTAAAAAGACTTGGACGAGATGTGTGTAGATTCGTAAAAGAAGGACCTCATGTCCCTATTCTGACTCCAGTTCAAGCCGATGGTGCTCAAGCTAGACTAGGATGAGGTCAAGCTGCCATGAATCGTCCTACTAAAGATGATCTTGATAAGATGGAAAGTCATGTTGTTGCTTTTTATGAAATATCCTATGGAGTTGCTCCTGACAACTTCAACATTATTATCAATTGCAAGTTAGCCAAAGAAATTTGGGATTTCCTCAAGAACTTGTATGAAGGTTTTAAGCAAGCTCAAGATAAGAATCTCACCACCACACTCAATGAGTTCAACAACTTCAAAGCTCATGCTGGTGAATGTCTTGAAGACTCTTTCAAAAGATTCAACCTTATCTTCACAAAGTTATCAAATGTTGGCACCGTCCAAAGTAATCATGAAACAAACCTTCAGTTTCTCAATGGTTTGGGTAAACACTGGACAACAGTGAAGATGATAGTCCAAGGAGATAGGAAGATTCACACTTTATCTCTGTTCAAACTATATGGCAAGCTTCAGGCACAAGAATTGACTGTTCTAAAAGATTGTGTAGACTTCGGAGGTCGAATTTCTCTCTTAGCTCAAACCTCACAAAACAAAATCACCCAATCATATGAACCCTACCCTCTGTCATATGGCAACCCACCACAGTCTTACGAAGCAGATACATAGTATCATGATGAAGAAGCATTCCAAAATGAAATTACTCTTGTTAGCCAACAATTCAACAGACTACCTCCAAAATCTTTTTGTAAAAATCAGTAGTTTACTAAAGCACCCTTCAACCGTAACTTCAATCCGTATAACAATCATTCTTAATATCCCAAAAATCCTCACTAGACTCCACAACCTCAGAACACTCATCAATCCAAGGAGGCACCGTAGCCTATCAAGCCAACTGAATCCGCTACCTCAATGGAAGACAAAAATGATGTTATCATTTTTCGTAAATGCAACAAAGAAAACTAGTTTGCTAAGGACTATAAAGCCAATATGGTGAAGGACAGAGCATTCTATCATAGAATGGCTCAAGAGATAGAAGAAAAGGAAAAAGGCAAGGGCATACATGGCCCAAGTTAAGAGGGATGATCAAGTTTGGTCTTTAGGAGATGAAGATGAAGATTTCAATAACATCTAGGGCAAGGGAAAATTTTGCATTATGGAAACTGCTGATAAGGATGGGTCAACAAAGCTAGAGAAAAAGTATTGCTACATGGCAAAAGATGGAACTCTTAGCATCGTTGAACATGTAAAACTCATGGTCTAATCTAATAATTACAGCATGCATGATTGTCAACCATTCTTAGATAACCTTAATGACACTTGTGATGCCGTCCTTTCAAACTATAACAAGGCCTTAGATGAGAAGAACATAGCATACCAAGAAATATTTCATGTAAGAGGATGACTAGAAGACAAGAGACTCAAATTTGCCATCTTAGAAAGAGACTTAGTGTTAGAAAAGGATTCCAAAATATTGTGTGAAACTTAGTTAGGAATATCTTTAAATCAAAGGGATCTAGCCCAAAAAAGAAAATGCACGTTTGAATCTGTTAATCGAAAAATTGTTTAATGAAAGTGAAGCCATTGAAAATCTTGTGAATAAGGGGACTATAGATAATACATACAATTGGGATTGGTCCAATGGGTATTCCACCGCTAAGGATTCGTCACCCTGATTTAACAAAGATCGTCCTTATGTCCCACCTGATCAAGAGTTTTCATTTCCCAGTCAATGACAAAACATTCCCCGATGACATTAGATGTCACTTCTGTAGACTTCATGAACCGAGTAACAAGTGTGTTATTGAAGAAATTCTTCCAGAATCCTCAGATCCAATACCAGTCATTAACACAAGTTGTCCCAATTCTCATTCATCTTCTATTATAGATGAAAAAATTGTGTTGAAAGGACCAAAATTCGCCGATAATTGCTCATCCTTACCTCCCATAGAGCACTCTAACAAAAAAACCACCTCTGACATACTCTGTGGTAGTCCAGTCATCCTTACCGCAAACTAAAGTAAAACACACAGTGACCATACAACCCATTTTTCATGAAATACGAATTGAAAATTTCGAATATGGTTAATGTTCACAAAGCCCAAAATCTTCAAGTTCAAAAAATTCTAGTCCACATTTTCAAAAACAAACAAAGATTTTCAAAAAACCACAGTTGAACACTTCTTATTGCGGTTCCCTAAAAACTCAGGAAAAACTGGCTTTCAAAGAGGAACTTAGATCTCGTGGTAAAAAGTAGGAAATCTTTTTCAAAACCAAAAAACAAGCCAAAGTTTCAAACCAAAAGAGTCCTGAAAAATCTGTTGTATCAAATCAGTTTTTGAAAAACACTGCAGTCAAGGAATTAGACAAAGAAGAATGTACAATACTAACGACTTTTTCTAACTTTTCTGACAAATTCCAAATGAAAGTTAAGTCTTTTTGAAGGTATCATTTTGAAATCAATTGCTTGGATGAACCAAAGTGGAAAGGAATTTTACCAACTCCTACACCTTTTAAGTTGAATCAAGTTTTCAAAAGAGCACAACCTTGGAAGACTGCACTTGCTCACACTTTTTCAAATTCCAAGGGCAACACAGTCAGAACTATCAAAACTCACTCTTGGACTAGTCATGAGACTCACACTACCCCCTCTGGACCGCTGACCAAGTATAGTGTCTGGATGAATGAGAAAAATATTTCCTTTGGATTTTATCATCATAAAAGGTCATTTCAAGTCCAACCTTGTAACTTTCCAAAGCCTCGTAACACTCTAAAAGTTCAAAAACACCCAGGTTTAGGACTCAAGATTGACAAGAAACCTATTCCTACAGTCCCTGCTCATGCACCTAAGAAGAAGAATCCACTTGTAACCCCGGGCTCCAAACTTGTTTGGGTGCCCAACTAACCGTATAATTCTGCATGCAATGTGCAAGGAGGAACAAGAAGAGGGTGGTTGATTGATAGTGCCTGCTCCTTGCAGATAACCGGATGGTTAGAATACATTCGGGATTTCTGGCCTATATGTAATGGTAGAAATGTCACATTCGAAAACAATGCGAATGGAGTCATCAGAGGTTATGGTGTGTTAACAACATAGAACTTCTCACTACAAAAGGTTGCTTACGTAGAACGCCTCAAGCATAATCTCATTAGTGTAGGCCAACTATGCAAAGCAGGCCATCGAGTTGAGTTTGATAATGAGTACTGCTACATCATGACAAGTGATAGAAGCACCTGTTTGACCAAATCTAAGTCCGAAGGGACAATGTATCCTTTGGATGTCTCATTGATCATTGGGAAACCGCAGTTGTATTTTCTGTCCGAAGCAGTATCCGAAGTCAGCTGGTTGTTGCACTGCAAGCTAGCTTATCTGAACTTTCGGTATATCAACAACCTTGTCACCGGAGAACTCGTCCGATGTTTCCCATTCTAAAGTACAACAACGATACAGTCTGCCCAGCTTGTGAGTGAGGTAAACAATCGAAGGGAAGCTGTCCATTGGTGATTGATTCATCCATTTATGAAGCCTTAGAGCTCTTGCACATTGATCTCTGCGGTCCATCTACCGTAGCAAGTATCCATCACAAGAAGTATGTAGTGGTTATAGTTGATGACTTCACTTGTTTTACTTGGGTCTTCTTCCTAAGGCTCAAATCAGAAACACCCCAGGTTTTGATCAACTTCATCAAAGAAATTGAACTCCAAATCAAGTTACCAGTAAGAAGAATCCGAAGTGACAATGGAAGCGAGTTTACGAATCATCTCCTGAATAGTTTCTTGGTTTCCAAAGGCATCAGTCAAAACTTCACCCGACTTGCCAAGTTGCTTCATCGACTCACCGAGTCCCCAAACCCTGAAATTGTGATCTATCTCGTCGAGTCACCCCTGACCCGTCGAGTTCCTGGCTACTAATGGTCGCAATTTGGCGAATCAACTCGACGTGTTCTACCCTAAACAGAAAAAGGGGCAACGCGACTCAACTCGTCGAGTTTCTCTATGGACTCGACGAGTTCCTCTATCTGTTTGGGCCATCTTAACAGATTAAGCCTCTACTCTTCATATCCATACACCATAACTCCTCTAAGTACTCGAAATACCTTCTTAAGGGTAAAGTTCCAACTTTACCCGCTTATAGTCCTTCTTAATGGGCTTAGCTCTAACCCTAGTTCTTTAGGACATAGATCTTTGTCCAAAAGCGTTATTACTCCAAACCAAAGCATGAAAACCTAGATATAGGTCCTAAACACCCAATAAACACGTAAAGTCTCAGACTTTCCTTCCATGCATGGCCTTTTGGGGCTTAAAAGGCCATAAAAACGTCCTTAGGCTTGCATGGGGCTTCCATGGTCATAATGTTTGCACCTTTATGCCATGAAACCCCTTCTAGATCCCAAATCTGAAAGGTAAACCACTTGGGACGTCCATGTCCCAAGGATCAAGGTTCTTGAACCAACCCCCCCCCCCCCCCCCCCCCCCGCATAAATGGACATAAGAAGATCTAATGAAATAATAACCAAGATGGAGACTTGATTACCAGAAAATGATGAGGATGGAAGGAAGTTTATAGATCTACTACCTTCTCCTTGAGCCTTCTAACTCCTTCTTCTTCAAGCTTCAAGAACACACAAGATTACTAAAAAATGGCTCCAACACTCACAAAATGCTCTAGGGTTTCATGGATTAGGGTTTGGGACTTGGAGGTTGGAAATGAGGCCATAATGTGACAACCCAAAAATTTCCATTATGTACAACCACTCATTTCAAAAGAAGTCAAAACTGTGTCTGCTAACTTTCAAGCTTTTTGGAATAAGTTTGAGTGTTTTAAAGTTAGTGCTTCAGAAGATATCAGGAGAGAGGATACCCTAGGGTTTATTATGTAGCAATAAGTGCCCAAAACTTCAAGAGCTTGGAGTTTACATTCCATGATGGTATTGGGACCATAAACCCTCAAGACTATATAAGTAAGACTTAGCCATTTTGGTTCATTTCTTTCATTTCCACTAGAGAAAACCCGATTTCTCTCCCAAGGATCTTCAACCGTTCATCCCAAATTGTAAGTACTTCAATCCTAGAGTGTATTAAAGTGTATTACATGCCTAGATAACGTGGAAATCGTGCAAATATCCCATGGAAAAGGTGTTCACGGCCTAAGATCCTCTTGGACCGTGAACACTAAAAATGAGGCCAAAGTGTGCCCTATGTCCCTATAGACCTTGGAACCAAACATAGAAACTACCCTTGACATGTTTAGACCTTATGAGCATCAAGAAAACACCCAAAGATCATAAAGAACAAGGTGTTTACGGCCCAAGAATCTTTTTGCACCGTAAACCCTAAAATGGGTGCTAAAGTGTCCCTATTCTCTTGCCAAACCATGGAAACAAACCTAGAACTTTCACTTGATGTGTTTAGCACCTAAAAGTCACCAAAATACCCCATGTATATGTGTCTACGGTTTGGGAAACCTCCCAAAATTGTAAACACCTCAAATGCTTGTTTTGATGCACCAAACTCTTTCCTTAAGCCTGGAAACTAGCCTAGACTTTTACCTCGAAGTGTTTAAGACTTGAGAACATCATTTGACCATAAACCATTTGGGTTTATGACCGTAAACCAAAAGACAAATGGACCAAAAACCGTAAACCCCATAAAGGGGTGATATGTTGCCCTAATTAATTCCTAAGGCTAAGACTTAAAGTTAGGATGCTTCAAAATGACTTCTAGGACTTCAAATCACAAAATGGTCAAAGTACCATGAGTTTACGACTATAAACTCATGGTTTTACAACCGCAAACCCAAGTGGAGTTGGTTACAAAACCGTAAACACCCTTAGATTCCATTTCACTTCCGTTTGTTGAATCACATGTGATTCCAACACTTAACCAAGGTGTTTCCTAGTCCCGGAAGGTGTTTCCTTTCATATAGTTGTTTATAAACACTATATTCATGTCAATATGTGTCCTTATATGTCATTTAGGACTTGTTGTGTCTCGGGAGTTCATTCGTGGAACTTCTCATCCGTACGCGAATACCCGTTGGAATCACCCACATCAGGTGAGTTCATACCCCGTAAAGAATCTTTTAACTATTTTAACTGTTTAAGGGGGGGGGGGATACAAGTTGAACACAATGATAATTATGTAAATGTTTGTTATAAACATCTTTCCAAATGTTACTTATGTTATTTATAAGTTGTCAAAACATTTCCAAGCTCTATTAAAGGTTATGTTACTTTATAGTCATACAAAACTCCTTTTTTTAATGTACAAGAATGACTTAGTAGAGAAACGAGTCTTTTCAGTAACAGTCCAAGTAGAGCATTAGTAAACTATTATAGGCATAGTTTAGGAGAATGCTATTCATTACTTCTAGTATAATGAAGCACACAAAGAGTCAGTCCAGTTCATGAGTCTATACTAACGCAATACGTTTACATAGATACGCTAACATGAATACGCTTACATAGATACGATATCAATATATGATAACAAAACAGAACATAGTAAGGTGTTATAGCATGGAACGTTTTTAGGATCTAACTATACCAATGAATCACAACACATTGTGATAGTTATATTGGGTATACATGACCATAGTAATGTGGATGTTCGCGGCTTGCACTCATGCATGGGTCGTGTGTAGTTCCTAGAATCTCTTGACAAGGGAGCGTTTAGCATAGGAGCTAGCCATCACATTATGCCTTAACCCTCAATTAAGGCAAAATAGTACTTAAAGTAGTCACTTATTACAAATACTACAGTACTTACACTGTCAATACGACAATTACAGAAGGATATAAAATTCCAGTTTCAATATTATTAATACCTTTACCATGTGTCATATACACATAATCGATGAGGTAAGTTAGACTAAATAGCCGTACAGTCGGGTCTTGGTAGAAGGCTACTTTCAAAACAGTCGAGTCTTGGTAGAAGGCTACTTTTAAAAGTTTGGTCCATAATGCTAATCTTATGATTCATTAATGTATATACTATAGGATACATATATACTAATAGATTCCGACAGCTAACAGGATGTGTGCTATGCACTTCATTTCCTGTTCTCTTTGGATTGTGGGCTTGGAACGAGTTCACCCAATCTCTTGTCTACCCGAATCTATATATATTTATGCTTAGTATACATTAAGTCATCATAAGGGTACTAGGTATGGATCAGGTTATAGGACACAGAGTCAAAGCACAACTTTTCTAGTACAAACCATACTTTTCAAAGTCATTACTTTTGGTATACAAAACTAGAAACTTCCCAGATAACGGCTTAATCCATTTTTTTAAGCCAGTATAAACTTAGAGACTATAGGTGAAAAACTCTATAACACCTTAGTTTATACACCATGTTTATATATAAAACTAATACCCAAAAGATAGTTAAATGTGTGTTTTCCGCCTTACTTCTTTTCCTCGTTGGGTTGTGGACTTAGGGCAGATTCACCCAATTAACTATTCTACCCGATATCGGATTATATATAGCAGTATAAACAAAGCTATTATAAAAGTAGTCACTGTGGTCAATATTTTACTATTAGAAATATAGGTTCTCTTAAAAGAACTTTTCATTAAATATAAAGGAACCATTACGAATAACTCCATGAGTAAAAAGTGAATACACTAGGGTTATATATGACAACGATCTAACAACCACTTGAATGTTTGCTATCCGCCTTACTTTCTGTTCCCCATTGGGTTGTGAGCTTAGGGCAGATGCGCATAATCGATTGTTTGTTTACTCTGAGTATATATAGCTTGTACTCACTTAGTACCCATAGAAAGGCTTGTAGTGTGATTTTACTGAACTTTCATTTAAGTAGGAAATATAGGATTTTCTAGAGGAACAGGCGAGCTTTTCAAAACAGAACTTTTAGCTTACATCACTTGTGCATATACATTTTCAACCACATTTTACAGCTTACTTACATCACTAAAATCTTATGAACTCACCAGCTTAATTGCTGATCAACTCTTTCAAATAACTTGTATTCTCAGGAGACTATTAGACAGGTGCTCATGATGGGACTTTAGAGATGGAGCATTATAGCTTCAAGTCTTGTTTTGTTATTTGTTTGTGACTTATATGTTTTGTGAACACACACATTATAAACACTTTCTTTCTAAATGAAATGGTTTTTCATTACTTGCTTACCATATACATATCTCGTGATACTAAACATGACGTACTCCGCCCCTGAATGTTTCCGCCATTCCGGTTTTGGGGAGTGTCACATAAGGTAAGGATTAAGTTGCTTAAGTAGAGGGAAAAATCCCGAAATTAGGGTTTCATTCTGGCAGACCTACTTTCCAAGTTGAGGGGTCTCAACTCGTCGAGTAGATGGCTTAACACCCGCATCTAATCTTCGTTTCTACTCGACGAGTATGGGGCTCACAATTCATCGATTAGCTCTACAAAAATAAACAAATTACAATTAAATGCGTACCAGGAATGAGGCGTTATAGACTTGTACGCCTTATTGGCCTTCAGTCTACCCAGGACGCCCTGGGTCTATTGGCCTTCAGCACAAAGCAAGACCGCCTCAACCCAACTGCACATAACATGTCGACATATAACAATTAAACATATAACAAGTCAACATAAAAATAGACAAATCTTACAGATCACTAAGCAAGTAAGCAAGCATCATCTTATTACTAGGATATCGATCTAACAAATTACTACAATACTTAATCACGCAATAATCAGTGTTGGGGGTCCGAAATGACATCGACCAAGTCCTCACACGATGGTCGTTGTGCCGCAATTGAATGCCTGGTCCTGGAGGGCTGAATGTGCTATATGGGTTAGGTTGCGCTCTTTTTAACACCAACTTGGTTTAGATCAACCGGTAGCGCTGATGCTCAACAAGTAGTATCAGAACCAATGGCGAGGGTTCGATTCTATCAAGGAGCAATTTCTGAGGGGGGATTGTTAGGGGTCAGAAATAGCATCGACCAAGTCCTCGCGTGATGGTCGTTGTGCCCCAATCGAATGCCTGGTCCTGGAGGGCTGAATGCGCTATATGGGTTAGGTTGCACCCTTTTTAACACCAATTGGTTTTAGATCAACCGGTAGCACTATGCTCAACAATCAGGATAACAACCGGCCTTGGTGCCTTTCACCCAACAAGTACAGTGAGGAACACTCACCTCACAAGTAGTGCTGAACTAGTAAAACCCAAATCCAAGACTTAGCTTCGGACTCAAATGTCTACAACCACCATGTGACCAACCCCATCAAAACCCCGAAATACCCAAGATGCCCTTAAGAGTCATACTTGGTCAACCATGGTCAACGTCAAAGCCAATGGTCAAGGTCAACAGTCCATGTTGACCAAACTTGTCGAGTTTCTACCGTATTTAGAAAGTCGGGAAAACCCTAGCCAACTCTCCGAGTTTTCCCAACATAACACATTCAATCCTTTTTCATCAAGTCTAACAATTTAAATTGTCTAACATGTCACAAAGAGGCTCTAAAACTCAAGGAAGGCTTAATAAGGGACTAGAGCATGAAGGAGGCGTAAAACTTGATAAAGCTTGAAACTGTAAGCCCCAGGAGGCCACAAAACGTCCAGATCTGAAGTGGTAACTTCACGAAATGCTCAACCCCTTGAATAATCTCAAAAAATGAGCCGAATATAACAATAAACTTCCAAGGAAGAGATCTAATCAATAGATAAGCAAGGTGCAACTTTATACCTCAAAATGACTGCAACAAAAGAGTAGGTTCTAGATCTATAGCCTTCCTTTCATTCAAGCCACCTCAAACTTCAAGCTCCTTCAAAAGAACATCAATAAATCACTCTTCAAGTTCACACACACACACAAATATAGGAGAGGATGCCAGAAACTAGGGTTGCTGGACAGAGGAGACTGGTAAGGAGGCCATCCAAAGGGTATAAGGCCTTTAAATAGGGTGCAACACCCTAAAAATTAGGTGTTCATAATCAGATGCCAACTCGTCGAGTTGGCCCACTAATATCCGTGGCCAAAACCATCTCAAAACGACGAGTTGAGGCCTTACAACTCATCGAGTTGTATAGGAAAAACATGACTAAAGATTTAAATATCATACTTGAGGATAAGGATGTTACACCAGCTTAATGGATTAAGATAATTCCAATCCACTCCATAAGCTTCAAAGCTCAAATGTGATTCTACTCAAGGTCTAAATAGATAAATTTTCCAACTTTGTCCATTATGACATCCCTCTAAGCCAAGATCTTAACTCCAAGGTTATTAATAGAAACATAATTGTGAGTACGATAATCAATGCACAAGGACAAGGTTTGAAAACTCAAATCTTGAGTTAATCTTTAAGATCAATGTCTTCTCTTAATATAAAGTTTCAGTCGAATCTGGTAAACCAGTTAGGATTTGAAGGTAAATACTCAACAATATATTTAAGTAATAAATGAAGTAACCTTAGAGTATAATCAATGCAAAGATATTGAAAAATCATGAAGAATGTTATGAAAGAACTTTGACTTGAAGGGAAGTGAAAGTTATGTGAAGAGAATATTTGATATTCTTGGATTATAGCTTTGAATCATTCACACACACTGAATTGTTGAAATATTCACTTCTTATATAGTGGAGGAGGAACAATGTACAAACCAAGAAAACATTCTTATGGCTAGATAAAAATCAGTGTTTAACAAACTGATATCTAAAAGATACACATAAATAAGTCCTACGAACTATTACATCAAAGATAAGACAAAGTACATGAAATGCGTGAACAGACTTCGGATTTCGGAACATCTTGATCTCGGACATGATCTCAATCTCGGAACTTCACCATATCTTGGACTTAGTTGGCATCAGAACTTCAATGCTTGGGATTATTAGAGGTTCACTTTTCATGATTCAACAATCTCCCCCTAGGTGAACTTAGCAATCATGTCAACTTAGTTGTCTTATTCATTAATGAACAGGCACCATTAGAGATTGTTGATGAATTTTTTTCTTCACGTGCTTCAGAGCATCGGATTTCTCTGTATTTGGCAATGAATTTTTGGAGGATCTTGGAGGGAACGAGGTGTTTTTCAAGGACTCGAAAGAAATCCTTTTTGTTGGTCTTCTTTTACAAGTAGACATATCCAAGAACTGGTTCGTCAATAGGTCCTTCTACCATAATTTCTACTTTAGCTAGTTTATAGTCGATTTTAGCCAAAAGTTTTTATGTTTCGAACAGATGTGCAAGCTTGAAATCACATCATCAGAACTCAGAAACGTAATGTTTGAGGAAGTTCATTGCGGTACTGTAAGCAGCGATGCTTATTTGATCATTCTGTCAACTTCGGAAGTGAGAAACAATTGTGAGAATGTCTTTCAGATTTATGGAAGGGAAGTCTGCATACGTGATGCTGATGGTGGTTGTTTTGTTCCGATTGATGTAGTACCTGTACAACATGCAATTCATGTCAAACATGCTCTGAACCTTTTGTCCAAACCCATCAATGTTTGTGATTCTCTTCCGATACCACACTTCCTTTTGAGGTCGTGCATTAACGAAGTAGAATGTGTTTAATCTCTCTTGCTCTGTTCTAATGATTGTTTGAGGATCATCATTTGGATGGAGTGGAGTGAAATTGATGTAATACCTTCCAAAGGGAGAGATTGGTAGATTGATTTGGTCTGAATCTTGCTTGGGTAGATGATAGTACATGAATTGCATAATTTCTTGATCATGAATTATCCCTTCTCAAAAGAGCGGGGATATGCCCAACATTAGATTAGGATTGTCTTTTAAAGCATGTATCTGAATGACTCTCCAAGTTCTTGATCGATTTGGGCTTGTGACCATCCTTCAGACTTCTTGAATGTCCTTTGAGGGCTATGAGGTTCTGAGGCAGGCTCTTTCCCTTTGTCTTGATGCTGCTTGTTCAAGTCAGAAATGACTTTTGGAAGTTTTTCGATGATTGTGAAATCTTGTGGAGGAGGAATTAGAGGCTCTTCCAAAATGTCATCAGGTTTCCGAAGAGGAGAACCTTCATTGATGGGAACAATTCTTGGAGAGGGAATCGGAGGCGGCATAGAATGGGTAGCTCAAAATGCATCGACAGTGAGCTTAGTCTTTTCTCTAGCCATTTCACAACTTTGTTGAAGAATATCTGCCAAGGATGATGGCCAGGTAATAGTGGACCGTGTCCTTTTCTCTTCCTCTGAAAGAACTTTAGAAATTTCCGAGGAGCTTGAATTCCAACAATCGCATTGGTGATATACTCAACTTCTTCTTCATTTTCTTCTTCATCAACTAGATGGGGTGACCATGGACAAAACCTGAATGTAATTGTCATCATATTTATCTCGGAGATTTAACTCCAAGGAAGGTTTCCATGAAATGGTACGACCATTTCTACTTGGTCCTTCTCCCCCTCTTGTATCGGATGGCCCAGTGTCCAATCCAAGTCGAGATGAATATCGAACTTCGGACATCTTTTCGAATACCTTTTTGGTAGCTCATGTTGAGTTTCTTAGTGAGATCATCAGAGGTTCGGAAGTGAGAGCTTATGCTTTTAAGTGATCAAACAAAGAGGCAAGAATGGAGAGCATTTCATCGAACTTCTTGTTTGAAATGTCGAATATATTTCAACAAGCTTAGATTAATTTGATAAGGACCCGCTGCATGATGAGATTAAGTTCATGCTTCTTTCTGATTTCCTTCTCAAACCTCTGGATCTAGTTCTCATGTAGGACACGGGTTTTCTTAATCAACTCGTTGGTGGCACTGATCATATCTTCATGGATTTTGAGCATGGTAGCGGTGGTGTCAATGTGGTGATCCAGGCTGTTCAACTTATTCCAAAGTATGCTTGAAACATAGGGATATGAGTGGATCGAGTTGATATGCCCTTTTTGATTTGGAGGGCCCAAACTTTTCTTTATCAACACTTTTGTTGACAGGAGGTTCGGATGGAGTTGCATTATTCTCTGTTTAATTTTCTTTAGGAGGATTTGCTTCTATTTCACCTCTAAGTGTTTCCTGGACTTGGTTATCTATCTATATTTCTTCATCAACATGCTCCGATGAAGATGGCGTCAGTCCAAAATCATAAATAGGTCTTGATGATGAAGGTTTTGTAGTGAATGGAATGAAAAGAAAGCTAGAAAGTGCCAACGGAAGCGTTGTCATCATCGAACATGAACTCGGTTGAGTTTTCTTCGTCTCAGTGAGGTTGGAAGACATCATGATGAGGAGACTTTAGAGGATCGTACGAGTTGATTATGGTTTCATGAGCTTCTGCTGATGCAAATTTTTGATCTGTGACCTCATCTATGGGAGAAATAAATGGAATGTTGCTCTTAATGGCTCGATTTCTCATAGAGATGAGAGTAGATTCAACTTTAGAATGAGTAAGATTTGGATGTTTCGTGTGATCCCTGTTGACAAAATCAATCCAATCTACATCGTTACAACATGGTCTTCCTTTACCTGAGCCGCCAGGTATCAGACCAGTTGTGGCTCTTAAAGTTGGAGGGACAACCCCAACTTTAGAGAGCTTAGGATCCAAGGCGGGGGCCTCAGATCGTGCTTATGTGGAAGAAAGGTGGATATCCAAAATGACTCATGAGTTTGTTCCAGGGAGTTCAAAGAAGTCTTTTCAAAACTGACATCGCCTTTTTAGGAAGGTGTGGGTGGATTATGTGGTGACTCCCCGTGTTTGTGTGTGTGCATGTGGTATTGAAGCTCCAAAGGGTACTTCGGAAGAGTGGCATGGGGGAGGGTGTAACGACCCAAAAATCATGACTAAAAATTTCGTTTGAAAAACATTACTTAAACCACGATTGTCAATCCATAACACAAATTATGGCATAAAATCAGAGTGTTAATTCAAAACATATTCTTATCATCAGAGTAAAACATCCCATGCGATCACCCCGAGCTCTTCCCTTTGCTACCGGAAGTACCTGAAACCAACACTAAAAATTATAAGCATGAAGCTTAGTGAGCTCCCCCAAACTACCACACACCATATAATAACATATAAAGCACATACTAGGCCTTGCCCACTGCATCGGACCGAAGTCCTGACTAACTGGGGCCTTGCCCCCTACATCAGACCGAAATCCGGACTAATTGGGGCCTTGCCCCCTGCATAGGACCGAAGTCCGGACTAACTGGGGTCGTGCCTCCTGCATCGGACCGAAGTCCAGACTAACTGGGTCCTTGCCCCTACATCGGACCGAAGTCCGGACTAACTGAACATAGCATAACATGATCATATCATATAACATAAGTACATATACTGTATACTGCTTCGGACTGAGGTTCGGACTAACTAACACATAAACATGCCTGAGTCATAAAGACATCAAGCATACTGAACTACTGCATCGGACCAAATTCCGGAACTACTACTATCTAAATGGGCCGCATTATGGCTGTAGACCCATTCCTACTGGAAGGACAACTCACCTGAACTGCTGAACTCTGTTGATAATCCTCTAGCTGCTAATCGACTATTCTCTGAAGCGCTGCTCTCCTAGCTCACCGAGCTACCAACACCAAATAACAGAACTTAGCCTAAACTTTCCTCCAGAGGTAAACTATGTCAACTATGGTCAAGGCCTTGGTCAAAGTCAACCTTCCAGTTGACTCGACTCGCCGAGTTGTTCTACCAACTCGCCGAGTCCATGCTCCTCAAATCCTAAACAACCCCGACTCCACTCGTCGAGTCTATCAAGAACTCGACAAGTTCTCCTTCATCTAACACTTCGGGACTATCTTCAATCGACTCGGCGAGTTGTTCTACAACTTGCTGAGTCCATCTTCATCGGCTAAGGAGATTGGCTTGGACTCGCCGAGTTCCTCCTTGAACTCGTCGAGTACCATGATCTTCATGTCCCTTACGGGTACAGACTGGTTGAGTCCTTCTCTAACCCCACTCATTGATCCGACTCATAAAAAGAAGGGTTTGGGTTTTTCGATCCGACTCGCCGAGTCCATGAGCTTACTCATTGAATCCTCCTTGTGACAACTCTATTCTGTTGATTTCAGTCTATTCCAACATTTCCAACTCATAGATATGGACTCGTTATGCTAGCATTGCACGTAAAGTTCCTAACTTTACGTGCATGCAAGGTGTTATGAGGCTAGAACACCCTATTCTAAACTACAATGGAGGTCTAAGTCATGAAAGGAATCCGTAGCTAAGTAAAGCTTCTCACTCAGAGCTTCTAGATCTCAGAAATGCTTAGATCTAATCTCTATTCGTCCTTAAAGGCTCAATACTCAGGTTGGCCTTGGAAATGGTCCCAAAGTGACAAGATACTCGCAAAGAAGGGGATCTAGATGATTAATAGCCAAGGTATGAACTTCATACCTTCAAATGATCTAAGATGATACCCAAACTCTGGATCTATACTCCTTTCCTGGCTCCTTTCTCCTTCAACCTTCAAGATGCACTCAAAAGGGACCTTAATCTTCTCACATAAGCTCAAGAATGAAGTTGGGTGGCTAGGGTTTCATCTATGGACAAAGGAGGTTGGAAATTAAACCCTAGAAATGAGAATGAGATGCTTAAATAGGGTGCCAAGTCCCGAAATTAGGGTTTCCCAACCCAGACCAGACTTGCCGAGTCAGTCTCCCTGACTCGCCGAGTCGGTCACTTAATCCGCGACACAGGTCACGCTCCGACACGTCGAGTTCCTCTTTGTAATCGACGAGTTGACTCCTTTGACTTAGGGATTTTTTTCCTTTCTTGGTCTTCCTGATTCTAGGTGTTACAACTCTCCCCCACTTAAACTAGACTTCGTCCTCGAAGTCCGCTACGGCCAACTGTCCTGCAATCCGCTCACATCACCCTTGCCTGATGAATGTAACTCCGAGCGACCACTTCCATGGACCTTCTGCCCGGTCACTCAGAATAAAATTAGTTCTTGTAGCTAATCACCTTGAGTGCACTCTAATTCTCAACAATCCTGAGAACACATCTTACCCAACTGACCATCCATCTAGTACTACCCGAGTACTTATGATGAACATCCTAGGGGCTCACCCTCTTTTCCTTGCACGTTTTCTGGCTTCCCCAAGGAAACTCCCCATAACTAACCATCTCCCCTGACACTACGAAGAGTATACCTTTCACGCTATCCATTACTCCGGCCATTCAAATTATATTTCATCCTCGAAATCATTCCTTACCATTCCATACATGCTAACTACTCCAGATTCCCACTAGAACAACATAATTCACAGATCCACTTATACTTGGCCATAACTTAGATAATCGTGCTATGAGTGACTTGCCACTCCCCAAGCTATCAATGAAAATCCAAAATACCATTACCGTTGGAGACCCAATACTGTCTGAAACACAGACCTGCCTGGAAACACCGAACTGCCTGAACACTGAACTATCTGAACACTGAACTACCAGAAACACTGATTGCCTGAAACACTGAACTGCCTGAACACTGAACTACCTGAAACAGCATGCTGCTACATGGCTGCTTTTCCAACATCTCTCGAGACCTTCCTGGTCTCAATTCATTCATCAGCCATCTGAAATATCGGGTTCCAACCCGACTGCGGAGCCAAGGGACTCCCTATTTTAGTCGCCTTACACGACCTCCGAACAAAAACCTTCCCTAGAACTTGTTGCCACTAGTTATCATGTCACTAAGGCTTTAACAACCTCCTGATCCAACCGATCGGGTCCGAGCGTCGAATCCTGATGTTACCAACCCGCGGCTAAACGTGATTGCTACATGACCAATTGTAGCCTTATATAAAAAGTAACCTGAAGCACTCCATTACTTCCTAGATCTCAAAACTGCAGTGGCATTCCTACAGTCTTATCACTGGCTCAACAAGGTCTAATCCATCCAGATAATTCCGAAATCCACTTCGTGGATTTCCACATCCTTATTATTACGCTCGAACTGGGGGGCTAATGTTCCTTCCGCGTCCTAATAACGTGCTCATGCTGTTTACCAGCCAAGTGTATTCCACGGCTACGCCCACAGTCTCACGACACTCTAGCACTACCTAACTGCTAGTGAATGCTACGGCTACACCTGCAGACTTACAACACTCTTACACTATCTGGCTGCTAGTGAATGCTACGACTACACCCGTAGACTTACAACACTCTAATACTATCTGACTGCTAGTGATTGCTACGGCTACACCCACAGACTTACAACACTCTAACACTATCTGGCTGCTAGTGAAGGCTACGGCTACACCCGCAGACTTACAACACTCTAACACTATCTGACTGCTAGTGAATGCTACGGCTACACCTGCAAACTTACAACACTCTAACACTATCTCATTTGCTGGTTACTGATCCAATCACATCTGACGACGAGTATACATACGACCTATCATTCAAGACTGAACCTAGGTCCAGATTGGAATCCCCAACCTGATTCCGTAAGGCTTGCTAGAAAACATTACGAGAATGCGACCTCCTTACTAGCAAGTTTTTTCCAAACTTCCATCTCACACTAACCTCAAACCACACAGCTGCCTAGGCTGTCTTCCTTTTTGATAAGGATGCGAAACTTATCCCTGTTTCAAAACTGCTTCTACTTCTGAATCCATGGAGGATTCTCCCCCACTTTGATTCAACTAACGTCTTACAGCACACAATGCTGGAAGGATCCTCAATCCTTCTTACCATTCTATGCCTAATCTGCTGAAAACCATTTTTGCCACTGCTAGTGTGTCACTACTAACCAATCCAAAAGATCACACCACTCCCAAGAATTTGAATACATCTCCGGTGATAACCTGCTAGACCCAGGAAGCTCCGAATGTCAATTGGAGACATCAGAAACTCCCACTGCATCACGACCTCTAACTTAGCTGGAACGACTAGAATACCCTTCTGATTGACAAGGTTGAAGGGTCTAATTAATAATTTGGTCTAGGATTTCAATGTAATAGGTTCTTTTGAGTCAATACACACGTTTTGGTAGTTTGTGTGTAGTTTACGGCCATAAACCCAAGGCCGGCCTAGGTCTAGTATATATAGAGGTGTGCTAGGTCTTTTGTTAGTTGTTGATGCCACAGAGTTCACGGCTGCTATTCCACAAGTTGTACCAGACGTTTTTCCTAATAGAAAGCATGTGCAAGCTTGCTATCATTCTTGTTTCTACTTGTTCTTTATTGTTATTGATTGCTTTTGTTATTTGATCACTGGTAAGATCCGTTTCAGGACCTTACAATTGGTATCAGAGCAAAATCAGTGTCAAAGCATCCTACAATTGAATTTTTGACTATATTCCTCATTTTTTACGACTGAAGTTTTTGTTTGCTGCGAAAGGGTTTCAAGCTTAATTAAAAAACTACATTTTTATCGAATTTCTGGGAGTTTACGGCCGTAACTTACGACCATAAACAGAGATTATGGCCGCAATCTCCACTCAGTTCTTGAACCGTAAACTTGGTTCTTAGGTCGTGAATAAGGATTAATCAACAACCGGAAACTTGGATTCTTAAACCGCAAACTTACACCACAAACACTTTACGACCGTAAACTCCAAACCGTGAACAAAGTTTATGGCCGCAAACTCTCCTTTGACCGTGAACATAGTTTACGGCCGCAAACTCTCCTTTGACTGTGAACCTTTGTCTGACCGGAAACTTAATTTATTTATTTTTAAATAATTTAATTTCTATTTAATATTAATGGATTCACAAAGTCAAACACACCACCACGAGCTGGATTCTTTAATGGGCACAACCACTCGAATTCCAAGACTGTTGTCCGCTGAAGGTTTCCGTGAATGGAAGTATATGATTGAGAAGTACATCAAGATGAAGGACTTCAAAATCTGGAGAAGCATCATAAAAGATCCCGTCAGGATAACCACCACTGTTGTAGGGAAAGTGGTTGACAAGAAGATTGAGAATTACACATATGAAGACTTTGAGAAGGTTGAAGAGCAAGAAAGGGATTTGGACACTCTAAGCATGGCCCTATCTCCGGACATTGCTCAAGGTTTTAGGGAGTACACTTCTACTAAGGCTTTGTGGGAAGCCCTAATCGAGGTTTACAAAGGGAACTAAGACATGAAGGAGAGTTGCTAAGATATGCTGCGACAATGGTTCAACACGTTCAAATACGTTCCTGGAGAAACTCTTGAGGCACAGCTACAATGTTTCACAACTCTTAGTTTTGAAATGACTAGAGCCAGGATCTTTTACACCAAGTCTGAAATAAACAAGAAGCTACTGAATGCTCTCCCAAAGTCATGGGACATAAAGGTAGCTGTTATAAAGAAAACTAAAGATCTAAGCCGGCTCACTCTTACTGAAATGATGGCAGTCATCAAGGCTTGTGATATTGATGACAAACAGCGGGAGATAAATCATGTGAATTCATACTCAGCTACAAACCTTGGGATCTCTTCTAAAAATTCTCTTTCATCTCTCACTTTTTCTTCTGCAGGTCAACCCTTTGCTGCTCAGCAAGCTCAGATTCCGTCTTCCTCTACTCCATCAACTTCTTCTCTTCCTGCTGCATCAGCCATGCCTTTCTCTGAGAATCAATCATTCGTGGCTACTCAAGCTTCTTCTCCCTCCAATGTGGCTTATTCATCAAATGAAAAGGAGGGTGATGAAAATCTTGCTCTTGCTACAGAGCTTGTTAACTGCTACAATGCACTTGTAGCTGGAGATCTTCTGCCCTAATTGTCATTTGTCGATCTTGATCAAATTCACCCTGAAGACGTAGAATAGATGGATATCACATGGCAAATCGCCATGGTAGTTTTCAGGGCGAAACAGTTTGCTAAGAAGACCGGAAAGAACAACTGGGGGATGAGTGCAGACAAGAAGGTTGGGTTCAGCAAGGGAAAGTTGCGTTGTTTCAACTGCTACGAGCCACAACATTTTGCTCGTGAGTGTCCGCAGCCGGATAGAAGATTGAATAATGATCGGACAATGGTTGTAGTTGGAAACAATCAAAGCGGTGCTCAGGTCAACAGCGAGAAGGCCATGGTTGCACAATCGTTCGACTGGGAGGATCAGATGCAGGCC
This sequence comes from Lactuca sativa, assembly GCF_002870075.4. Taxonomy (NCBI): domain Eukaryota; kingdom Viridiplantae; phylum Streptophyta; class Magnoliopsida; order Asterales; family Asteraceae; genus Lactuca; species Lactuca sativa. The sequence continues at coordinate 208,221,614 of NC_056629.2, read as the reverse complement.
CTGAACATATTTGGACTTGAAAATGCACATTTGGCACAGGTTGGTGATAATGCTCCGGCAGAGATTATTGCAGCTGAAGATCAAATTATGGAGTTGCAGTTTGCGTTGATGGTATCCTCTTCTCATGAACCAAATAAAAACGAGTTAAGTCTACCCTCATGCTCTCAAGCTTGTATTGATTAAGTCAAAATTCTCCATGAGGCAATTGAGACATTACGTAGAGAAGTAGAGAACCTTACAATTCTTCGTGAACATAATGACTTGTTTAAAAGGGAAGTAGAGGACCTTAGGTATGAGGGTTACCAACTTACAACTGGACAAAAACCTCTTAAGGCCCAGTTAGAATCTAAAATAAAGGACTTTAGGAGACTTCAGGAAGACTATAGTAATAAATGTGAAAATCATAACTACATAAAGAAACAGAACGCTGAGTTAGTGGCTGAAATTGAAACATTAAAGGGCAAATTTGAAACTGCTGATTTTGATTTTCGAAAATATGATGTATCAAGTGAGGTAGTTGCCAATATGATAGACCACTGCATGCAATTTAAACGTAATCAATCAAAGGGTCTAAGGTATAGTCAAGTGCCTCCTCCTTTCAACCATTCATATTAGTTTCAACCTTTGTCCACGGAAGAGATTGCCAATGAACCATTCATGGTTTATGGCAAGCCATCTGGTTTTGTTTTCGGAGGATTTATTAATGTTGAAAGTACTAACATTTCTACTTCTTGTAACATCTCCAAAATTCAAGCCCAAAAATTTCGTTTTTGGTTAATTAATTCATAAAAAATTCATTAGGAAATATTGTCTAAACACGTCATGTCAAAACCAAGTATCATGTTTGAAACCCACAACCATGGAAAAATGTCATATCAGAGTACAATCCCAGAAAAAAACACTATGCGAAATTCATATGTGAGTGTGTGTGATGCCATGCTACGCCGCCGACTCCTTCCCCTTGGATGAAGAGGTACCTGAAACCTAAAACTAAAACCGTAAGCACAAAGCTTAGTGAGTTCCCCCATCATACCACATAACATACAATACCATCAGTATCTTTCAACCGGTAATCATCATCGGTATCTTTCAACCGGTAAACATCATCGGTATCTTTCAACCGGTAATCGTCATCGGTATTTTTCAACCGGTAATCGTCATCGGTATCTTTCAGCCGGTAACTGGGGACTATTCCATCCCCTACTACTAGCATCCAATAGCAAGATATAATCACACATTCAGACATATCCGGGTACCGACCTACCCCTTGGTCCTAAGGACCACTATCAAGGAAACTATCCCTATCATGTAACATATCATACAGATATAACTCATAACCAAACTCAAACCAGACCAAGATAAATTATCACAAATACAATTATCTTCTAAGTACTCCTCAATGGTGGGCCGGCATTGTGGCCTTAGACCCACCCCTTATGGAAGGCAACTCACTTCGTTTCTGCTGAACTGTGCGGGAATCCTCTGACTGTTGCCACTGCTGCTCCGGAAATCCACCGGCTAAAATTCCCACAAAACACTTAGTTAGAGACTGAAATCTACCCTTAGGGTAAAATGACCATTTTACCCCTTGACCAAATCAAAGTCAAAGTCAAAGTCAACTTTCGGTTGACCCGACTCGCCGAGTTGACTCGTCAACTCGCCGAGTCCCTATCCTTCCATCAGATCTCATACCCGTCTCTACTCGTCGAGTTAGGCGATGAATCGACGAGTTTTCCTTCTAAATGAACACTGACTGAATCCACATCCGACTCACCGAGTTGTATGAACAACTCGTCGAGTTCATCATCAACTAATACTCATGTCCTGACTTGACTTGCCGAGTTCTATGAACAACTCGTCGAGTTACTCTTCATCCTATGAACACGTTCTGCCCTCGACTCTCCGAGTTGATGAACAACTCGCCGAGTTCCATGAAGATTTTCTTGAACTCGCCGAGTGCGTTCATGCACTCGCCGAGTAACTTGAATTCCCATAACACTTTGCTTAGTCCAGAACGTTGGGTCACTCCCCGGGACTCCTAAAACCCTTCCACACTTAACTGGTCCATATGACCCTCACTGATATTGGACCAAAACCCTTGGACTTGCCGAGTCCAGGAATGGACTCGCCGAGTCTATCACATTCCTTACTAAGAACTTCGATTTCTGATGTACAACACTTAACCAAATGATAGATCCAGGCCCCCAAACTCGATCTAGCACATAAAGTTACTAACTTTACGTGCATGCATGGGACATTAGAGCTTAAAAGGCTCTAAAATGGTTCTTTTGTTGCATGGGGCCTTCCTTGGTGCAAAAAGCAACCTGGCTCTGACTTGTGGCTCATAAAATGATATGATACAGAAACCCAAACCCCCAACCATGTTTGCAAACACGGTTGGCCACCAAAAATGGCTTATAGAAGCCCTAAATCACCCCAAAGAGGAATCTAACAAAAGAATGAGCAAGGTTCAGACTTTATACCTTCCAAAGACTGCAAATGATGAACCAAATTCTAATCCTTCAGTCCCCTCTTGATCCTTCTATGGTCTTCCTTCTTCTTTGAGATCAAAACTCACAAGAATCACTCAAAAATCCTTGGATCCTCACAAAAATGGCTAGGGTTTGCTATGAGGAGTGTTTTGGGGCATAAAGGTGAAAAGAGACTGCATAAGGTCGTTAAAATATGGTGCAAACCCCTGGATTAGGGTTTTTTCCCAAACAGTGGCTACTCCTTGAGTCCGGGACTCGACTCGCCGAGTCCGCAACTTAATCCCCACGCGTCATCCCGCTTCTACTCGGCGAGTCAGTCCTACGACTCGCCGAGTCCAAGGCCAAAATGCAAAAATAAATGAAGATTTAATAACAGAATAAATACCAAGAACCAAGTGCTACAAATCTCCCCTGCTTATTTTAGACTTCGTCCTCGAAGTCTACCACTCGATCCTGAAACAACTCGGGTTAGTGCTCCATCATCTCACTCACCGGCTCCCAAGGCCATTCCGACCCCTTCCGGTGCTGCCACTGCACCTTCACGAGTTCTACTCTTTTGTTCCTCAGATCCTTCGACTTCTGGTCAAGGATCTCCACAGACCGCTCGATGTAATTCAGGTTGCCATCAACCTGAATGTCCTCCAAGGGTACCACTGACGTATCGTCCACTAGGCACTTCGCAGCCGAGAGACATGGAAGGTGCTATGGATCTGACTGAGTTCGGCTGGCAGATCCATCCGATACGCCACCTTGCCCACCCGGGCTACAACCCTGAACGGTCCGATATACCTTGGGCCCAACTTGCCCCGCTTCTTGAATCGGATGACGCCCTTCCATGGCGACACATTCAGGAGAACCATATCCCCGACCTGGAATTCGAAGTCTGATCGACGCTTATTGGCGTAACTTTTCTGCCGACTCTGAGCAGTCTGAAGCCTGCTCCGGACCTGCTGAATCTTCTTTGTCATCTTGAGCACTACTTCGGTGCTCCCCATGACTCTCTGTCCAACCTCACCCCAACATATCGGGGTCCTGCACCTCCTCCCATATAACATCTGGAAGGGAGGATGGTCGATACTCGCATAATAGCTATTATTATATGAGAACTCCGCTAACGGGAGGTAGGTATCCAGCTACCTCCGAAATCTAAAACGCATGCCCGCAGCATATCCTCCAGAGTCTAGATGGTCCGCTCGCTATGGCCATCCGTCTGCGGGTGAAAATCGGTGCTAAAATGCATACGAGTACCCAGATCATCATGAAACCTCTTCCAAAACATGGAAGTAAACCGCACGTCTCTGTCCGAAATCACCAAAACTAGCACTCCGTGCCGCGCCACCACCTCCCTGATATAGATATCAGCCAATTTCTCGGCCGAGATGCTCTCTTGAATAGGAATAAAGTGGGCGCTCTTGGTCAATCGATCCACGATGACCCATATCGAATCCATCCCCCGTGCGGTCCTGGGAAGTTTTGTGATATAATCCATCGTAATATCCTCCCATTTTCATAGCGGGATATCCAACGGCTGCATTTTTCCATGTGGTCTCTGATGCTCGTCCTTGACCTTCCTGCAGGTCAAGCACTGCTCCACGTACCATCCCACATCCCGCTTCATGCAGGGCCACCAATATTCCAGACGAAGATCCCTATACGTCTTCGTCGCCCCGGGATGAATGGAGAATTGGGATTTGTGCGCCTCCTCCATTAGGACCTGGCACACTCCTCCATGATAAGGGACCCACACCCTGCGGTGAAGAGTCAATAAACCCTGACTATCATAGTCGAAAGAGGAAACCTGCCTCACAATCTGCTCGCTCTTCCGATGTTCCTCCTTCATGGCCTCCTGCTGAGCCTCTCGAATCCGCTCCAGGAGCAGAGTCATCACTGTCATCCTTAGACAGATATCGCTGATCAGTGCTGCCTTGCGGTTAAGTGCATCGGCCACGACATTAGCCTTCCTCGGATGGAAGAGGATCTCACAATCATAATCTTTCACCACATCAAGCCACCGATGCTGCCTCATATTTAGATTTGGCTGGTCCATGAGATACCTCAAACTCTTGTGGTCCGTGTAAATCGTAAAACGAACCCCATAGAGGTAATGACGCCAACTCTTGAGGGCGAACACAACAACCCCCAGCTCCAAATCATGCGTCGGATAGTTCGCCTCGTGAGGCTTCAGCTACCTCGACGCGTAGGCGATGACATGCCCTCCCTGCATCAATACCGCTCCCAAACCTGCGATGGATTCGTCACAGTACATAGCAAAATCCTCCATGCCCTCTGGCAGGGCTAAGATTGGCGCCTCGCACAATCTCTGTCTCAAAATCTCAAATGCGGCCTGCTGCTCAGGCCCCCAGCGATACACCACCGACTTCTTTGTCAGTCGAGTGAGCGGAACTGCTATCTTGGAGAAGTCCTGAATGAATCTCCAATAGTAGCCTGCAAAACCTAGAAAGCTCTGAATCTCAGATGGAGACCTCGGAACCTCCCAATTCATCACGGCCTCTACCTTGGCCGGATCTACCGAAATCCCGTTCTGGTTGACAAGGTGCCCAAGAAACTGCACCTCGCGCAACCAGAACTCACACTTGGAAAACTTAGCATACACGTTCTCCCTCCTCAAAGTCTCCAGAACCTCCTGCAGATGCTCCTCATGCTGCTCCCGCGTCTTGGAATAAACCAAGATGTCATCAATAAATACCATCACAGACCGATCCAACATCGGTCTATACACACGGTTCATGAGATCCATGAACGCGGCATGAGCATTGGTGAGCCCGAAAGGCATCACCAAAAACTCATAATGGCCATAACGCATACGAAACGCAGTCTTCTGTACGTCCTCCTCACTAACCTTCATATGATGATAACCTGAACACAAATCAATCTTGGAGAACCAAGATGTTCCCTGAAGCTGGTCGAAGAGGTCATCAATCCTCGGGAGAGGGTAGCGGTTCTTCACCGTTACCTTGTTCTGCTCCAGATAATCTATACACATCCGATGCGACCCATCCTTCTTCCTCACAAACAGAATCAGGATCCCCAGGGTGAACTGCTCGGTCTAATGAAACCCTTGTCTATCAGATCCTGCAGCTATGTAGACAACTCCTGCATCTCATAAGGAGCCAACCGACACAACGCCTTGGCTATCGGAGCCGCACCAGGAACCAGGTCGATCCTGAATTCCACCTGTCGTTCCGGAGGTATCCCCTACAACTCCTCGGGGAATACGTCTGTAAACTCTCGTACCACAGGTACATCGTCCACCGTCGCCCTACCCGTTTCCCGGGTATCCATAACATACGCAACATAACCTGCGCAACCCCGCTGGAGGTAGTGCCTAGCTCTCGCTGCTGAACAGAGAGCTTGTCCTCGCTGTGGCCTCTCGCCCTGAATCACCAGCTCTCCCCCACTTGGGGTCCTGACCCGCACCAACTGTTGCGCGCAGTCGATCACTGCCCCATTAGGGCTGAGCCAATCCATGCCTATAATCACCTTGTTCCCACGCAATGGAATGGGAACCAATTCTACCAAGTACCACTCCTCAAATAACCTCAGCACACAATCTCGAAATACCGTCGATGCCCGCACCGAACATTCGTCTGCAATATCTACCTCCAGAGGGCAATCCAACATGCCCAAACACTCGGAAAATCACTTGGTAAGAGCAAGAGACACAAATGGTCAGGTAGCACCCGAGTCAAACAACACCAGAACTGGGATACCGTTCACATGGAACGATCCTAAACAGAGCACTTATCAATAACACAATCACACGAAAGAAGATCAGAGGAAAAGAATCATCCCCGTCACCACATCGGGTGCAGCGTGTGCCTCCACGGATGTCAGCTGAAATCCTCGGCTCCGCACTACTAGAACCTCTATCTTGACCTTCCGGCCATTTGTAACCCGCGTCGTCGCTGAGATCGGCGCTGCCGTTGGCACTGCTGCTGACGCTACTGTCAATATGGGGCAATTGGCCCTTTTGTGGCCCCTCTGATTGCAATGGAAGCAAATCAGGCCTATCATCTGTACCGCAGGGGCAGGGGCAGTACAATCCCTGCCAAAATGCCCCACCTTGCCACACTTATAACAACCCGAACCCGGCCTAGTGCGACAAGCTCCCTCGTGTGACCGACCACATTTCCCACAACGGTCAGTCCTGCCTGGCCTTTCGGCCTACCATCAGATCCCCTGGGCTTTTTCCCGAAAGCCCCAGTCGTCAGCCCCTCCATTGCCTTCCTCTTTTGGACGTGCTCCAGATCAATCTCCCTCTCCCTAGCCCTGGAAATCATGGAATCCAAGGTAGGACAAGCTGAAAAACTAACATGCTCCTGAATTCCAGCTCGTAGCATGTCATGGTAGTGGGTCCTCCTCATATCCTCATCACCCGCGTAATGGGGCACCAACAATGCCCTCTCCCGGAACTTGGTGGTGATCTCCGCCATAGTCTCCTTAGTCTGCCTCATATCCAAAAATTTTGTGGCCAGCCGCTGAAGCTCCACAGCTGGCGCAAAATCCGCCCTGAATCTGGTCACAAAATCCAACAAAGTCATAGCCTCAACAGCCGGGGCCCCCAATGAGAGTCCAACAGACTCCCACCAATCCCTAGCCCTGTCTCGCAAGCATCCTGCTGCATATCTCACCTTCGACTCCTCTAGGCAGAAGCTCGTCAGCTGCACATACTTAATGTCTGCGATCCATCTCCTGGTAGCAATGGGCTCTTTCACCCTATGGAAATCGGGCGCACCACTCCCACGAAAGTCCTTAAAGGACAGTGTGCGCGTACCCATCTGGCTAGACGCCATATCACTCCTGAATGATCGGAGACGATCCTCCATCAGCTCAACAATCTTCTCCTTGATCGACCCGAAGATGATAGGGGTCGACTCATGGATGCCCCTCGTGATCTCAAACGCGATGAACTCGCGTAGCCCGTTATCAACCAGTTCGGATCCCAAACCCAAACCCGATCCCGATCCTGATCCGGAACCTCCTGCTCCAAGTCGTGTGGTCACCATACTGAAAATGCACGTATAAAGGTCAGGTTCATTCATATACTCGAGGGATCTAACATACTTCCCAAGGTTCTCGACTTCGTCTAGGCCCTCCTTGATTCGAGTACGGGTCCTCTGCTTTCAGTAGTACGGGCCCATACTAACTTCCACATCTACCCGTGCTTTCCTCAAGGATTGCTTCAACTTCACCAAGTCCCTTTACCGATACCCCTTTCCGCTAACCTCATCCTAGGCTTCCCTAGGGCACTCTCTGACCTACTCTCTGCCATCAGCTGCACAGGAGCCCCCTACCGTTTCCCCTAACTAACTTGCAGGTACTGTTACATATCCGATCCTTAGTTAGTTGTAAATAGCCAGAACCCGCATAGCACAAAGCAAGCAGCATTCGTGCATCGAGTAACCAAATCAGGCATAACCTATACAGGCCATCCTACTGCTAACTCAACAGCCCAAGCCTATAGCTCATACAATAGGCATATAAGGGATCCTCCTAGTGATGGGTTTTGGTCATAAGACATCCTATGTGCTCATACAAACCCTAATGCTTGGATCTAGGTTTCTCTATTGTACATGCTTTGAATCCAAGACTATAAACCGTAACACTAGCATATGGAAATCAATATTAACATATAATTAGGTTTAAGTTCTTACCTTGATTGTTATGTAGTAATAACAATCCCTATTCCTCCTTGAATTGGCTTTGGAAGGCTTAGAGTCACAAGTGTCACTCCTCTAATGGCTTACAAACACCAAGAGCAAATAGAGAAGGTATAAAGAGAGAGGAGAGAGGTAGGAATTCATCCTTAGGACTTCTTGGGAAGGCTTAGCCGAATTCATGAGCCTTAGGGGGTTTATATAGGTGTAAAGATTAGGGTTTTAGTCCTTATCCTTATCTAGTTGCTTGCCCACCAAGCAACCATAAGATAAGTCTTAGAAACCCTTATCCTAGTCGAATTCTAAGGCATTATCTCCTTAAATTCGTTCACCCTATATTTAAGATAATCCTTACCTTATTTTGTAACTATCACATAATTACAATTCAGCCCCTCTAGTTTAATTAATTACACTTGATCACAAAATTAATTCTTAATTAATTATTGACCAATATTAATTAAACAAATATGATTTCTCCTTTAATATATTATTCTTATAACATATTAATAAATCATAATAACATCTCTCTCTATTTATTTCTCCAATCAAGTTGCTTTGGTGAAGGCAACCCAAAATGACCATGCACCATCGGGTCAAGTACATACCAAAATAGTTATGGACTTAGACACTAATCCAACACCTAGATCCTTAGCCCTAGCTAGCATGCGATTATCAGAATCATATATCAGGCACACAAGGCATCTTCCTAGATCCTTAGTCCTATTCTATCATGCAATTTTGAATCAGGCCATATAGCATAACCTAACATGTATGGGTATCTTGGGGAAAACTTACTTGAGCCCGGACGGTCGCATGCATCACACACCTTTCCTTTCATAAAATCCTTTTGCTTAGATTTTTTTTCTTCTAGAAAACCATTTTTTTGTAAAAATCTTTTAGCCCCTTACTCTGAGTCCAGTCACCCCCGAGGGCGTGTCCGAATCCCTTAAACAAGGGCTCTGATACCAACTTGTAATATCCCAAAATTCAAGCCCACAAATTTCATTTTTGATTAATTAATTCATAAAACATTCATTAGGAAATATTGCATAAACACGTCATCTTAAAACCAAGTATCATGTTTGAAACCCACAACCATGGACAAATGTCATATCAGAGTACAATCCCAGAAAAAAAAACACCGTGCGGAATTCATATATGAGTGTGTGTGATGTCATGCTACGCCGCCGGCTCCTTCCCCTTGGATGAAGAGGTACCTGAAACCAAAAACTGAAACCGTAAGCACAAAGCTTAGTGAGTTCCCCCATCATACCACATACCATACAATATCATCGGTATCTTTCAACCGGTAATCATTATCGGTATCTTTCAACCGGTAAACATCATCGATATCTTTCAACCGGTAATCATTATCGGTATCTTTCAACCGGTAATCATCATCGGTATCTTTCAACCGGTAACTGGGGACTATTCCACCCCCTACTACTAGCATACAATAGCAAGATATAATCATACATTCAGACATATCCGGGTATTGACCTACCCCTTGGTCCTAAGGACCACTATCAGGGAAACTATCCCTATCATGTAACATATCATACATATATAACTCATAACCAAAAGCAAACAAGACCAAGATAAATTATCACAAAGACATTTATCTTCTAAGTACTCCTCAATGGTGGGCCGGCATTGTGGCCTTAGACCCACCCCTACTGGAAGGTAACTCACCTCGTATCTGCTGAACTGTGCCGGAATCGTGTAACTGCTGCAACTACTGCTTCGAAAATCCACCGGCTAAAATTCCCACAAAACACTTAGTCAGAGACTAACATCTACCCTTAGGGTAAAATGATCATTTTACACCTTGACCAAATCAAAGTCAAAGTCAAAGTCAACTTCCGGTTGACCCGACTCGCCGAGTTGACTCGTCAACCCGTCAACTCGCCGAGTCCCGTCTCTACTCGTCGAGTTAGGCGATGACTCGATGAGTTTTCCTTCTAAATGAACACCAACTGAATCCACATCCGACTCATCGAGTTGTATGAACAACACGTCGAGTTCATCATCAACTGATACTCATGTCCTGACTTGACTCGCCGAGTTGTATGAACAACTCGTCGAGTTACTCTTCATCCTATGAAAACGTTCTGTCCTCGACTCGCCGAGTTGATGAACAATTCGCCGAGTTCCATGAAGGTTGTCTTGGACTCGTCGAGTCCATTCATGCACTCGCCGAGTACCATGAATTCCCATAACACTTTGCTTAGTCCAGAACGTTGGGTCACTCCCCGGGACTCCTAAAACCCTTCCACACTCAACTGGTCCTTATGACCCTTATTGATATGGGACCAAAACCCTTGGACTCGCCGAGTCCAGGAATGGACTCATCGAGTCTATCACATTCCTTACTAAGAACTTCGATTTCTGATGTACAACACTTAACCAATTGATAGATCCAGGCCCCCAAACTCGATCTAGCACGTAAAGTTAGAAACTTTACATGCATGCATGGGACATTAGAGCTTAAAAGGCTCTAAAATGGTTCTTTTATTGCATGGGGCCTTCCTTGGTGCAAAAAACAACCTAGATCTGACTTGTGGCTCATAAAATGACATGTTACAGAAGCCCAAACCCCCAACCATGTTTGCAAACGTGGTTGGCCACCAAAAATGGCTTATAGAAGCCCTAAATCATCCCAAAGATGGATGTAACAAAAGAATGAGCAAGGTTCATACTTTATACCTTCCAAAGACTGCAAATTATGAACCAAACTCGAATCCTTCAGTCCCCTCTTGATCCTTCTATGCTCTTCCTTCTTCCTTGAGATCAAAACTCACAAGAATCACTCAAAAAGCCTTAGATCCTCACAGAAACAGATAGGGTTTGCTATGAGGAGTGTTTGGAAGCATAAAGGGGAAAAGAGACTACATAAGGTCGTTTAAATAGGGTGCAAACCCCTGGATTAGGGTTTTTGCCCAAACAGTGGCTACTCGTTGAGTCCGGGACTCGACTCGCCGAGTCCGCAACATAATCCCCGCCCCTCATCCCACTTCTACTCGGCGAGTCAATCCTTCGACACGCCGAGTCCAAGGCCAAAATGTAAAAATAAATGAAGATTTAATAACAGAATAAATACCAAGAACCAGGTGCTACACTTCTCCTGTAGATCAATCCTTAAATCAGTCAAAGCACGAAGTTGAAGGATTTGTTTCTGAAAACTGAGTCTGAACCTGAAGTTTTAGTTTTAAATAAAGAGAATAATTTTTCTGATGTTGTAAGTGACAATGTTTTTGTGATGTTTCTACACCGTCTGATACTGCCTTGAATTGTTTTAAAGTGTCTGATACTGTTTTGAATGATGTGGTTGGCAATTCTAATGTCTGTGATGATAATAATGAAAAACCACCAGTTTCACAAGTTTTTCCATCTCATTCACCCTCACATGTCTCACAACCTAATTCTTGTTCTTGTTCATGTGAGAAAAGCAAGGGTGTTGGTGTGGAAAACAATTCTGAACAATGTAACACAAGTTTTAACAATAACAAACAGATTTGTTTCAATTGTGGTATTGGTGGTCATATAGCTAGGAACTGTCATAATCGAATGTTTGTACATTTTGAGTTGCCAAGAGGAGAGAACGAATTTAGAGGAAGGTCTTTAATTAGAATGTCCTCTAGATATCGTTCTAGGAATGATGATTGGAAGGACGATCAGAGTAGAAAACGAGCTATTTTTCAAAAGCGCAAAAAGCTCATTCATGACAAAGTCCCAAGCAGTTTGCCAAAATCGAACATGGCCAAGCCATGGTCGGTTTCTTCAAGAAGTAGCAATGCGTCTTCAACCAACTCTGGTAGAAAATCCAAGTGCTCCAAGCAAACTGATAAAAAACCTATTTCAAAATCACCCGGGACTGTTAGAAAACCTAATTAACAATGGTTGCCCAAATTAGCTTCCAATCCATCATCTGTGTCCTCTAGAATATTATTAAATAATGATAGATTTGAAAAGGCATCAGGACAACCCAGGAAAATGATGACCTGGGTTCCCAAATCTAAATAAACCTGCACATTTTGCAGGGACAGTTGTGGGGGAATGTCGTCAGACCTTGGTTCGTCGATAGCGGCTGCTCCCGACATATGACATGAGATATCGCCCAACTGCACAACATTCAATCTTTTAATGGGGAATATATTTCCTTTGCGGGTGGAGAAGGTGGAAAAATCACTCAAAGAGGAACCATCATAAATGGGGTGTTAAGTTTCGAGAATGTCAACTTTGGTCTCGAATTGAAGCATAGTTTGTTGAGTGTGTCTCAAATATGCGACAAAGCCTATTCTACACATTTCACTGAAAAGGAATGTATAATTCTAAAGCCAGGCTTTGTCATCCCAGAAGAGTGGATTCTTGTCAAATCTAAAAGGGATGGGAATGCTTACATCATTTATATGAATAACAATCTTCCAGAACAAGTTACATGCCTCTTTTCAAAGATCTCATAACAAAATGCAATGCTATGGCACCGAAGACTCGGTCATGCTAATGCCAAGAACTTGAATCGTCTTGCAAAGAATGATATGGTCCATGGTTTTCCTGTCAAAGTCTTTATCAAGTTTGAAAAGTGTGTTTCATGTGCCCAAGGTAAGCATCATAGAAAACCACACCTGCCAAAACAAGTCAACTCAATTAGTCAGGTGCTTCAATTGCTACATATGGATCTGTTTGGACCAGTAAACGTTCTCAGCATTAACATAAACTCTTATTGTCTGGTTGTGATTGATGATTTCTCTCATTTTACGTGAGTTTTCTTTCTATCCAACAAAGTTGTAGTTGTTGATCTAATTAAGAAATTTATTGTGTCGATTGAGAACCAAACTAACATCCGAGTGAAGGCGCTTCGTACCGACAATGGAACAAAGTTCAAGAATTTTGTTCTCGATCATTTTTGCGCAGAAAAGGGTATTATGCGTCAATACAACTCCGCTCACACACCTCAACAAAATGGTGTTGCTAAGAGAAGAAACAGAACTTTAAAAGACGCCGCAAGGACGATGACGTGTGACTCCAAACTACCAGTTTTCTTTTGGGCTGAGGCGATAAACACTACTTGCTACGTTCAAAATCGCGTGTTGATCAACAAAGCTCAGATGAAGACCCTATATGAGATTCTATATGGTCACAAACCTTCAGTCATTCATTTCTGTGTATTTGGCTGCCCTTGCACCCTTCTTCACTTAGTGACCAACCCGAAGTTTAATGCCAAAGCTGATGATTGTTACTTCGTAGGGTATGCTGCTCGCACCGCTTATAGGGTCGATAATAAGAAGACAAAGCAGGTTGTAGAATTAGATGGAAGAAAATGAGACGGATGCTCGAGTAGGCCCGAATTGGTTGTTTGATTAGACACTCTTTTCAAATCCATAAATGTGTTTTCGGGTAGCTCATCTGGATCTGTCTCCAGTTCGAAGAATGTTTCTGAAGACGAAGACGAAGAAGTTGTCTACAGACCTCCAACGGTATCCTCTTCACAACCTGAGGGGGAGTCCTCAGCTTCTCCTAAGGGGGAGTCCTCTGCTTCGCCTGAGGGGGAGTCATCTGTACATCATGATAGTCCAAAATCTACAGTTCAGAATGATACTCCTGATGCTGAAACTACACCACTCACTCCTATAGAAAGAGAGGTCATGTCTAAAGATGCTTCCACTGTTACTTCAACCTTTGTGGAGCTACTCTTTCCTGAAGACATTTCAAATGAGTTTGTGGCAGAGTCGTCTGGCGCGACTCAATCAGCAAATGAAGGAGGGGTCAATATTCACAATCTTTGATGTGCACAAAAGTACCCACTAATTTTAATATTTATAACCTAACAAACTTAGACTATCTATGCACTTATAGGCAGTGTACCTAGTCAGATTACAGTATAGCTTAGGTAAGTCGGGTGTCGATCACAGGGAACGGTGGATTAATTTAATATATTTGATTATAGGTTACAGGTCACACGAAAAGAATTAAGAAATAGTTTAATAAATCTCAAACTAACAATTAATTAACAACTCTCGATAAACTAACAGGAAAACAAATCTCTTCAGGTACTTTGGTTTAGATAAATTACACCTTAATATCATAGACAATTGCATACACAAATTCATTTATTCAATGTTCACCGATTCCTAAAATGATTAGATTCATGTTCACTATAACTAATCCTTTAGCAAACAAGTCAATTCAAACAGTGATCAGTTGATTAAACTAACATGCTTCCTAGTATTCAGTTCGTATCAAGCAAGACTTGTAAATATAGTTAATTAATGTAAACATTTAATTAACGTCTTGTTGATGGTCATCAAACAAGGCTCACACATTAACTTACTTTATTCTCAAATTAATCCTAGTTTCACATTCGTTATTTCTAGTCTTATAATGTCGATGGTCATCAATAATCATAAGAGACAAGCAAATCAAGCAGATGTTCGAGCAACTTAATTCACTTAACAATTAACAGAAAATAATCATCATTAACACATGAGGATTTTTAAACAAGCTTAGCAAGATAAATTAAACACAAATAAACTATTTAATATAGCAATTAGTCTAATAATCAAAGCTTCATTCAATCATAAACACAAAGTAAAAGGTTTTTACACCCAAATCAGAAACTAAATACAAAAAAGTACCACAATGGAATGCTAAACATGGTCAAGTCAACAATCCATATGATTACCGACATGTATCCACTCTCCAACCCTTCCGATCTCTGCTCCCGTTAGCTTAACGGCCTTCCGGCCGCCTTCTAGACCCTCAAAACGGCTTAACAGAAGTTAATTGTCGACTAAATTAGGTTAGAAGTCGAATCCCCTCTCCTGGTTAGCTAAAAATCGACATTTATAGTCTTTGTGGCCGACCTAAGTACGCTGGGCGTACTTAGGATTACGCAGCGCGTACTCAAGATAATCACGCGATCAAGTCTATCCGGTGCAAAGGTGTACGCGGCGCGTACTATTACCTTACGCGGGGTGTAAGTCGCTTTCTCAGCATTCTTTTCTTTCTTTTAGCTTCGAAGTCCGGTTTCCGCTTCAGTCTTTTCTTTTGTGCTTTATCGACAACAAATAGCTGCAAAACATAATTCAAAGTATTATGAGTACTTTTTAGTTCTAAAATAGAATAAATAAGGCCAAAATATTAAGATAAAGTGTATAAAAATATATATAAAAATACACATATCAAAATACCCCACACTTAACCTTTACTTGCCCCCAAGCAAATTTGCTTTTTATTTTACCAATATCGCACTAAACAATCCATTTAAAACTCAGCCATTATGCCAAGACCTCAACGCGTACATTTGTGTCTAATATTTTCCTAAAGTACCCCCCATATTTTAAATACTCACAATCTTCATAAACACTCGCCCACTTTTTCCGAACAATGCTCATTTTATGCAACCCTCCGAATCCATCCGCAGAAAACCTCCTAACCTCAAGGTATTTTTAGTTGAGCAACCTAAGCATACATAATCTAGAATTACAATTTTCCGATACCACTATAGAGCTTTATTTGAATTCTTCATTTCTTTGGCAATTTGATCTTTGATTTCTTTGAATTCACCACCTTGTTGTTTGATTTTTGTATCTTCAACTTTTTGGATTTCTTGGAATTTTGATCTTTTTAATCTTCACTTTATTTGCTCCAAAATTGTTCAACCTTTTTTCGTAACTCTCTCTCTCTCTCTTTTTTTTTCTCTTTTTTTTTTCACTCAAATCCTACATGCTTAAGCAGAGGCGCTCAACCTCAACCTTTATTGGTTAATGATAATAATTTTCCTTGATACATTTCAGGTTTAGGCTGCTAAACATATTGCATCCCTCAAACCAAGCAGGGTTGTGTTTTTGTTCCATGATTTCACTAAAATAAGGGAGGCCACAAATGCACTATAACGTATATTGGCTCAACTAAACATTTGAGTTCTCATCGGATCATCTCATACAATATTAGCAAAATTTAAATTATAACTAGATTTTCTAAATTAAACTATTATTTCAAGTTTTTTTAAAATTTTAAATTTTCCAAATTCTAGCAATTTCATTTTTTCTTAATTTTAATTTACTTTTACCGACCCCCTACCCCACACTTATTTCATACAATGCCCTCATTGTATGCTAAAACGAATTAAGAACATAGAAAGGAGAAAAAGGAACAGACTCCCCTGGGTAGTTGTGGCGAGATCGAATGGGGCTGCTACAAGTTGTTTCAAATATCGCTGAAAGACTGAAAACTGGAACTGCTGCTTCTGAATTTGCCGAAAATAAAATCAAGACCGCCGTCTTCGAAAATGTGGTGAAAAATATTGCAAATAAATGCAATGTATAATAACCATGACGTGGGAAAGTGTCAAGAATGACATCCTCTACTCGCGATGAAAAATCCCCCATAACATAGGAAAGTGTCAACCATGTCGTGGCAGCCGGGACGATACTTCCTCCTCGCGTCGAAATAAAACTCTATAGCATGGGAACTGCTCATCCATATCATAAGAGTCAAAACATCGTAACAATGCCAATCTTTAAAACGATCGCTCACGAAATAAATATGCACCCCACACTTATGACAAATTGTGGGTCTCGACTATAATCTTCAACTCTCATACCGCTCTCTCTAGCAACAATCGGACCTAGCTGCTGAACTTACTGCCAGCTTCCTAAGGGCGAAAATTCTGCAGAAATCTAAACAACCAAAGAGCATCAACATGGAAAACAAACTAAATCAAACTAAATCAAAGTTTAATTACATACCAAATACTAAAAACTAAACTAGACTAAAAATAATAGAAATAAACAAAATAAAAAGGATCACTCGTCATCTCCATCATCATGTGGCTGTGTCCCAGAAGTACCGGCCCCATCAAATCGTGACTGGAATGGTGGTGGAAAAGGAACCGAATACTGAAACCCCTGGTGGGCAAAGAATGCGTTCAACGCATTCCCATACCACTGTTGTTGCATGTCCACATGTGCAACATACTCGCTAAGATTCTGGACCCTCATGTCAAGCCGGTCAATACCCTGAGCCAGATAGCGCATATCAATCTCCCGCTCAGTTCCCTGCTGCGCTCCCCGAGGAGCAGGTCGACGCCGCTGGACCCGTCTCGGCTGTGGCTCGGCAGCACCCTCCTCATCTGCCACATCATCTACTCGAACCCTCAAAACACCATCTCCACCCCGCTCTAATACGCGCATCGACTCCAACAGCTGAAGACTCATCGGCCTCATGTTGTGAAACACCATCGATCTCGTGATCTCACGTGTCATCAACTGGTATGATCGAGCTAACCGTGTGATAAAATGCCCTCCGCATATCGGGCTATCTCCCCTAAGTCCCCTGGCCCTCCGTCCCAAGTATGCAGCTAACGCGACTGGAAGGTTCAGGTGCCTCCCTGGAGTAACTAGTGCCCATAGGAAATACAGGTCTGTCGAAGGCACTCTCTCACTATTCTTGTGATGCGTGAGAGATATAGAAATCAACCGGTGCAACATTCGGTAAGTAGTGGACCGAATCATCCCCCCTCGAGCGGTAGATGGTGTATAAATTCCTCCCGTAATCTCGGCCCAAAAGGTGTTCTCATTATAGTCCTCCGGTCGTTCCGTGAGACAGTCAGCAAGGAATGTCGGGAAGTGGACACTCCTCGTCTCGTCGGCTGTGTAAATACCCACCCGAGTCGCAAGCTCTATCACGTTGCATTCCCGGCTCACTCCTCCCAGTCTGAAAGCAAAGGCTGTCCTGTCATTGAGTACCTTCCTAGGATCATAGGAAACTGTAGCGTAGAACTCCAGCAAAAACTCCCGATACACAGGCTCCT
The DNA here is from genome assembly GCF_002870075.4 of Lactuca sativa. Classification (NCBI taxonomy): domain Eukaryota; kingdom Viridiplantae; phylum Streptophyta; class Magnoliopsida; order Asterales; family Asteraceae; genus Lactuca; species Lactuca sativa. The sequence goes on along the minus strand of NC_056629.2, from coordinate 208,203,630 downwards.
GGATCCTGAACAAACGCGCCCATCCCTGACACACAAACAATTCCACACCACTCGTGTCCGAGTGTGTGTATTGCAAAAATTCCTGGATCAATGCATCAAGTCCTGTCCTGGTAGCCAACTCCCAGTCGAATGAGGGTGCAATATCAATCTCCTTGGTGAGAAGCAAGCTTAAGTTGGTGACCTAACGCGACCGGGTAGCATCGTTCAGCGTTTGTGGAAATTGTAAAAAACGATGGTCGGTCACATCCTCGGGAGGGTTGGTTCTTTGTGTCCTTCGAGCCATAATTTGTGTGTTGGATTTAACAAGAAACACAAAAAAATCGAGGATCTTGGAGGCTTCTTCCGTCCACAGCGTATGCGATAAAGGAGATGGGTTTGAAAATAACAGCGAAGTCAAAGGGTCAAGATATATTTACCTGGTCGCTTATGTACGTGGGGCGTAACACAAGGGTACGCGGGGCGTACCTCAACCCCCTGAAATGTTCATTCGCGAACCGGGCACATTACGCATGGCGTAAAATAACTTACGCGGGGCGTAACGTTTAAATGAAAATTTCCTTCTTTCTTTTAATTTGAATTTCCTTTTCTTTTTAAACATTTAATCTAGGGACTTAAAACTTATTTATTTATTCCTTTTTAATTTCTTAAGCTAATGATGACTTCACGATGAGTGATAAAAAAAAAGGAGATGTCATAATCACTTATCTTTGTCAAGATCAAACAACAATGGTTGATCAAAAACCTTTGCATGCAAGAATTGGTTTGCGAAAACACCCACTTTCGGGACCCGTTAGAATATTTCCTTTGTTTTCCTTGCACCTTTAACTAAAAGCGGAACAAGAAGTGACCTAACTAGTCAAGAACAGCAAGAGCTCGGTCTTCCACTTAACCACCACAATACGCCTTGCTATACTACGCCTCATGGATTGAGTTGGACAAATCAACAAAGTAGTAGGCTAAGCAGGTCAAGAATTCCCTAGTCGCTTTCATTCCCGAAACCCATGCAAAAAGTAACGTCAAGCAATGTGTACAATCCCAAATTCCTGCAAAATAAAAACAAGAACCTTCCCGACAAGTGAAATGATATCATCGAAAATCAAATAAAAACTAAAAACTAACTAAAAACACATAACGAATAATCAAATAAAATAAATTAATGACAAGCCGTTCCCCGGCAACGGCGCCAAAAACTTGATGTGCACAAAAGTACCCACTAATTTTAATATTTATAACCTAACAAACTTAGACTATCTATGCACTTATAGGCAGTGTACCTAGTCAGATTACAGTATAGCTTAGGTAAGTCGGGTGTCGATCACAGGGAACAGTGGATTAATTTAATATATTTGATTATAGGTTACAGGTCACACGAAAAGAATTAAGAAATAGTTTAATAAATCTCAAACTAACAATTAATTAACAACTCTCGATAAACTAATAGGAAAGCAAATCTCTTCAGGTACTTTGGTTTAGATAAATTACACCTTAATATCATAGACAATTGCATACACAAATTCATTTATTCAATGTTCACCGATTCCTAAAATGATTAGATTCATGTTCACTATAACTAATCCTTTAGCAAACAAGTCAATTCAAACAGTGATCAGTTGATTAAACTAACATGCTTCCTAGTATTCAGTTCGTATCAAGCAAGACTTGTAAATATAGTTAACTAATGTAAACATTTAATTAACCTCTTGTTGATGGTCATCAAACAAGGCTCACACATTAACTTACTTTATTCTCAAATTAATCCTAGTTTCACATTCGTTATTTCTAGTCTTATATTCTCGATGGTCATCAATAATCATAAGAGACAAGCAAATCAAGCAGATGTTCGAGCAACTTAATTCACTTAACAATTAACAGAAAATAATCATCATTAACACATGAGGATTTTTAAAGAAGCTTAGCAAGATAAATTAAACACAAATAAACTATTTAATATAGCAATTAGTCTAATAATCAAAGCTTCATTCAATCATAAACACAAAGTAAAAGGTTTTTACACCCAAATCAGAAACTAAATACAAAAAAGTACCACAATGGAATGCTAAACATGGTCACGTCAACAATCCATATGATTACCGACATGTATCCGCTCTCCAACCCTTCCGATCTCTGCTCCCATTAGCTTAACGGCCTTCCGGCCGCCTTCTAGACCCTCAAAACAGCTTAACAGAAGTTAATTGTCGACTAAATTAGGTTAGAAGTCGAATCCCCCCTCCTGGTTAGCTAAAAATCGACATTTATAGTCTTTGTGGCCGACCTAAGTACGCTGGGCGTACTTAGGATTACGCAGCGCGTACTCAAGATAACCACGCGATCAAGTCTATCCGGTGCAAAGGTGTACGCGGCGCGTACTATTACCTTACGTGGGGTGTAAGTCGCTTTCTCAGCATTCTTTTCTTTCTTTTAGCTTCGAAGTCCGGTTTCCGCTTCAGTCTTTTCTTTTGTGCTTTATCGACAACAAATAGCTGCAAAACATAATTCAAAGTATTATGAGTACTTTTTAGTTCTAAAATAGAATAAATAAGGCCAAATTATTAAGATAAAGTGTATAAAAATATATATAAAAATACACATATCAATCTTCTTGTCTCACTTAATGATATCAGCCAAGAAATACCCTTAAGGATTCAACGTGATCATCCGATCGAAAACATCATTGGTCAGTTGGGCGACGACGTTAAAACCAAAAGTCAGAGTGGAGATGTCAATACCTGTCTTTACTCTTGCTTTATCTCTCAAAAAGAGCCCAAGAATGTTGAAATGGCTCTGAATGAGCCCAGCTGGGTAGATGCAATGCATGAAGAATTACATCAATTTGAAAAACTCGGGGTTTGGAAGTTGGTTGAGTTGCCAAAGGGCAAAAAGTCTCTTAACACACAATGGGTCTATCGAAACAAGCAGGATGATTTAGGTGTTATAGTGCGAAATAAAGTTAGATTAGTGGTTCGCGGGTTTCGACAAGTCGAGGGTCTTGATTACACTGAAGTTTATGCTCCAGTAGCTCGCTTAGAGGCTATTCGTATCTTCCTTGCATATGCCTCTTACTTGAACTTCACTGTTTACCAAATGGACGTCAAGACTGCCTTCTTGTATGGAAAGGTGAAGGAAGAAATCTATGTTGATCAGCCTCCTGTGTTCGTTGACTCTAAGTTTCCTAATCATGACTACAAGTTGGACAAGGCATTGTATGGGTTACATCAAGCTCCTCGACCATGGTGTGCAACCCTAACAAAGCATTTGCTCGAGCATGGATACTCTCGTGGCACTATCAATTAAACTTTGTTTATCAAGCATGTCGGTACTGATCAGATTCTGGTTCAAATCTATGTTGACGACATTATCTTTGGGTCGACCAGTCCACAGCTTTGCAAGGAATTCGAAGGTGTTATGAGAAAGAGGTTCGAAATGAGTTCATTGGGGGAAATGACCCATTTTTTGGGGCTTCAGGTCAAACAAAATTCAACCGGAATACTGCTACATCAAGCCAAGTATGTGGAAGATATTCTTGACAAGTTCGTGTTTCACGACGCTAAATCTGCATCGACGCCAATGGCTGAAAGACCTCTTATGACTCCAGATCCTGATGGCGAATCCGTAGATCAGATACACTACAGATCGATGATCGGATCGTTGATGTATCTTACTGCAAGCCGACCTGACATCATGTTTGCAGTTTGTCAATGCACACATTGTTAGGCTAATCCTAAACTTTCACATCTTATTGCTGTCAAAAGAACTTTCTGGTATATCAAAGGTAGCCCAAAATTGGGTCTTTGGTATCCGAAGAATTCTGAATTTGATTTATGTGCTTTTTCTGATAGTAATTGTGGAGGCTGTGAGGTTGATAGGAAATCTACTTCAGGAGGGTGTCAATATCTTGGTGATAGACTAGTGTCATGGCAGTGCAAAAAGCAACACGCTGTCTCAACCTCATAAGCGGAGGCGGAATACGTTGCTGCATTTGCCTGTTGCTCTCAAGTTATCTGGATCAGCCCTCAGCTATTGGACTACGATTTGAATTACATAGAAACCCCCATTTACTATGATAATGAGGCCGCAAATTGAAATTGCCAAAAATCCAGTCCAACATTCTAAAACCAAGCACATCGATATTAAAATTCATTTCATCAGAGATTGTTATGAACGTTCACTAATCCGGCTGCAACAGGTTCCCACTGCTAATAATGTTGCGGATTTGTTCACTAAGCCTTTTAACAAATCTCGTTTCGATGTGCTTGTGGGGTTTCTGAAAATGATTCATTTTGAGGATTAAGTTTTTCTGTTTTATTTTTTCTTTTCTTTTCTTAATTCTTCTAAATTTTTAAATTTATTTTTGTTAATAGTAGGTAGGTTAGTTTAAATTTGCGCATTTTATTTTCTTTTATTTTTATTCTCACCCATGCACAAATTTAGGGGGAGAAATAATCAAAAATCCAAAAACAATAAGAATTTCAAAAATCCAAAAACAATAAAAGTTTCAAAAATCCAAAAACAATAAAGAAATCCAAAAAATTAAAAATATTGTTGATAGTTTTGTTTGCAGGTGTTGTGACGGGAAATGATATTAGCAAGTGATAACGGGCAATCTAAATCCATGTAACGTACCTAAATTGAATTGTCTACGCTCTGTGCTCGATGCGCTGGTAGGCACAAAAGATTATAAATGGACTTGGCTAGGGAGAGTTGAACTTAAGTAATTCAAGGACTTTAAAACATTGACCTAGTTAGATCCGTTTAGCCTGACATTACGATGCTCGGATAGGTTGAGTAGGGAGATATACACGGGAATCTACTGGTCTCACTAACGAACTCGTATCTAGAACTCTGGATTCACTTTTCCTTGATGTGCGAATTCTGTCCTTAATTCTGATTTTGATGGGGTGACCGGGCAATTCCGATAAACTAGGTCTGTAGAAGATTATTTTCTTGCTTTCTGTCTGTTAGTCATATGTTGCCTCCTATGCGTGGTTGAAAGATCTGACCTGGACTACGACATATGCAATTCTATCTCTCTGCATCTTCTCTCTATGCAATTCTTTCTATCTGTTAGCCATATATTGTCTCCTCCGCGTAAGTCATAATCCAACCTGGTACACAGTATATGCATCATTATCTTCTCAACCCCACTAAAACTTTAGTTAGTCATATGTTTCATCCTCTACGTGATTATAAGAGATCTGACCTGGATGTATAGTATATGCACTCTAAATCTATTTTCTCTCCTAATAATTGTCTGCTCACCCGGTGTAAGGAGTATTCTGGAAGTCCTTGATGGTTGGAGCATGTCAGGAAGCGGGAAACACGTTCTAGTACAATTAAAATTTGAACACATACAGATTGTCTGTAGATCTCACTGCTCAATTTAGGTGGACAACAATATCCCTGGTTGTAGTCAGTTAAATGGCCACAAGCAAATTTATTTAAGAATATGGGCTAAAAATGTCATGTTATTAGTAAATTGTCCAAATTCCGTCATAAATGTTTTGTGCTTAAGTGGACCACAATACTGGCGATCAATCAAATGAAGACGTGAAAATAAGGGTACCGACAAGTGGAATAGGGTTGTCCAACAACTTTGATCCCAGTGTCATAAATTTATTATCAATAATTAAATTCTTGTGTTTTGTTGTAACTCATTTGATTTTATTTAATCTTATTTTTATTTTTATTTTTATTTTTATTTTTATTTTTTCATTTTATTTTATTAATTGTGAAAATTTAACTGTTAATTTTTAATTTTTAAACTTTGCAAATTAATTTTATTTTATTTTACTTTATTTTATTTTATTTTTAATTTTAATCCTCAAAAAGGTTTGTTTTTGAAATTTTTTGAAAAACATGGACTTTGTCTTACACTGTGTGGCCAGCAGGTAAAGGGTTCTTGGGTATTTAAGGAGTTTACAGCCGGAATCCTCCTCACTTTTTGATTTTTGGCCGCAAACTCCTCTCTCTCTCTCTCTCTCTCTCTCTCTCTCTCTCTCTCTTTTCGATATTTTTTTCTTGTTTGTAGTGAAATTGCTCGGATAGCTTCAAAGGTATCATGATTTCGATCGTGAATATGTGTTTCTTTCAGTGATTGAACGGTTTTTGAGCCTAAAATCAACGAAAAAGGGTTCGTCAGAGTTTACGGCCCAAGCTTACGGTTGTATGGAGCTTACGACCATAAACTCAGTTTGCTGCCACAGGCATGCGGTCATGAATTTACGGCCGTAAACTCGCGTTGACCGTAAACTTTCCGTTGACCGTGAACTCCCCATTGACTTGAAATTTAATTTAAAAAAAATTGATAATTCACTCTTGGGCTGAAAATTAAATTATTTAAAATATTATTTGCTCAAGTTTCTCTCTTGTCTTACTTGGTGTGTTTTAGTGTAAATAAAATGGCAGCATTGAAATTTGCAAATATGCACAACCTGGCTATGGTTCTTGATGATCCTTCGTTGGCACATGGGGACTTCAAATCGATGATTCACAGATTACGAGAATGCTGTCTGGCCTCTGCCATCACTATGAACACTGTTGTCTACCAGAAAATCATTCGGGAATTCTAGTAGACTGCCAAAATGACAAGGGACGATGATGGAGCTGTGACTGTGAATGAGAACGTTCAAGGATGCAAGATTGTTATTAATGAGACCTTTGTAAGAGAGACCCTGCTGATCAATGACCTTCTGAGCTTCACCATGGAGATTGGTATTGAATATGCTCAGAGGATATTAAGGAAGATGGGGTACGAAGGTGATTCTCCACCAACAATGAAGAAACTTCTGCCGCCCTATTGGAGATTTCTAGCCCACGTGTTCGTGAGCTACATCTCTGGCAGAAGGTCCGGTGCAGATATGATATCCCTGAGAAACAATGGCTCTATTGTTTCTCTCGCTGCGGGGATTGGCTTCAACTTTTCTAGGTTTATCCTGGACGAGTTTGTAGTCAACATTAATGCCACCACTCGGGATACCTTCTTAATGTACCCACGGTTTGTTCAGCTCTTCATAAATAAATAATTTCCCGACTTGGTGAAGGAGGGAGAAACTCTCGATATGAAGTCCTTGGGTCCATACCCCATTGGGCTCATTAAACAAAATCGCAAGCGGATGGTGATATTTCAAAGGTTGTATCCTTTGGTTATGTTCGGACGATTTGCGGAACCGAATGAAGCCACCGAGTCACATGGATCTTCAGATAAGATATCATCGGAGCACACTTCGTTAGAAAAGGTGATATCAGAAGGAGATGTGATCACCGTGTCAGATCAAGAAGGAGAAGAGACTGTTTCTCCTTCTGTGTCAGTAGCAGAGGAGCATGACCTACAAACAGTTCAAGTTGAAGGAGATTACAATGAAGGGTCTTCCAAGAGTACTACTGGGCCTACTCAATATGAAGACCTTGATCTCACAGGTTTCGATAGAGATGAGATTCCAACTAATTTTGGAACTAATGATGATTTTTTTTCAAACGTCAACCTCAACTCGCTGCTAGATAATCTCAGTGACGTTGCTCACATGGCAACGGAGAGTAGGGATACGGAAGACGCGCTCGAATCAACACCCATAACTACAGAACAAGTGGTTGTTTCTTCAATTCCAATGGTGACAGTATCAGGGATTCCTCCCCTTGATGTTGCCTCGCCTACATCTGAACCACTTCAGGGTGATTTTTAAACAGACCAGACTTCGCAGCCTCCATCCAAAAGAAGACGACAGGATCATAGGTTCGGGCATCTGGACTCTAGTTTGTCTTAGGGCTTTCCATTTACTCCAACTACCACTCCTGCTATGGTAACTACAGAACCTTTACGTGAAGGCCCTAGCACATTCTTTGAAGCCGATGGCTGCTCTGTTCCACCAGGATTCTCTCCGCCAAGAACAGATCTCGATGCGGCCTCTGTACGTTTGGCCTAGCATCTTGCTCAGGAACAAGCTGTCGCACCTTCGTCAAAGGGCAAAGGAATTGCTTTAGAAGAAGGTCAGTCAAGAGAAGATGACTCCGTGATTGGCGAGCTTCAGAAAAGAGTGAATGTGCTGGATCTGAAAAATATTGAGCTCAACATTCGTGTTGAAGATCTCTTGAGTGAGAATACAAATTTGAAGATTCAAGTTTCTGATCTCCAAGAAGATAAAGCAATAAAGTCCAGGCAAATCTCTGAGCTCTAATATCATTTCAACCTTCTGACCTCCAATTACTTTAATCTCAAGAAAAAGCTTGAAGAAGACTTTGGTGATAAGTATAAGACATCTGCAGATGAGCATAAAATCGATCTTCACTCTCAGGCTCATCCTATTGCCATGCCAACTACTCAGACTTCTTAAGTGGTGAATCATTTTGAAGAAGAGCCTGCTCATGCTCCACATGTTGTAGAGATTATTCGAGATAAACAAGACAAAGCCGCCAAGAAGGGACCACTCTTGTTCAAGAGGAGTTCCGACAAGAATGCACAAGGAAATCATTCCACAATCACTATTCTGGATCTCGAAGCCGTAAGGTTTAGAGACACATATGGTGATCGGTTAGGAATCGTATCTTGGGGTTTTCATGATCCCCTGAAAATATGGATTGTTCATAGAAAGAGCGGAAATATGGAGCTTTACAAAGATTGTCATGATTTTAAGTCTTGGACCAGGGTGGATCTTTTAGAGCTATCTTAATCTCCGTTTTCAAACCCAATGGATAATCAGCAAGCAACTAACTTCAAGCACTTTCAGGAAGATCAAGTAAAGAAGGGTTTTCCAGCTATGAAGACTGCTGAATCTATAATAATGGATCATCCTAACGTCATTGATCCCAAAACTGGTAATCCACTCCAGGTCGTGATGTGGCCTGCTGCAAATCAGGTCAAACAAATTACCATGCTTCAAGATTACCCAGATGGATCCTTAAGCTTTATGCTCTACTGGGTATTTGATGAAACCACAGCATCTGCTGTCATCAAACTAAAGGATTCCTTTTAAGAGGAAGCATCAACTTTGGCCCTATTTTTGGTTTGGGGGGAGATGTTTTTCGTTTAGTTGCTTGCTTTTTCTTGCCACCAGTCAAGACTGGTTTGACCATATCTGAGGGTTGTTCAACAGAGACTAGGGTAGACTGTGTTGGGTCATACACAATCAAAGTCTCTAAATGATATTTCAAGAAAACAAAATCAGTTGGTAGAGTGGCCAACATGTGTTGTGGCAGTCTAATTATGGTCCCAAAAGCTGATTGGTTCGAAAGTCTATAAGTTTTTATAGCGTTAAAGGAGAGAAATACCTATTTCGGTTCTGTGTTGATCGGAATTGGCTCTTGTCTCTCTCAGTAGAGTTGCTGAAGTGTAAGAGCCCGGAACCTCGGACTATAAATTTCTTGTGGATTTCTCTTCATGGAAAACTTCTGAAAGTCTTACCAGAGGACCTCAGTCAAATCTATTGCATTCGTCCTTCCTGAGAAGATGTTGTAAACCACATAGAGCCAGTCTTTGCTAATTGTATCAGTACCTCCATGTTTGCCTAAAAGACCTCGAAGAATGAGGTGCATGAGTATTGTCTAAAGGCCAGGAACAACTAATTTCTTGAATTTATTGGCCTTAAACTCCTCTCTATACCCGATTTCACTAAGAAATGTCTGGAACTCTTCAGTCTTTGGTTCTTACACTGTAAAACCCTTGGGGTTTTCTAGTATTCCAATCACCTTGAGGAAGGTTTTCTTTGACACAAGAACAATGCGATTGCCTGTGATTTTTGTTTCCAAAACTCCATCTTGGATCTTAATCCTCTCAAAGTCAGTATGAATGATTTGAAGAGAAATTTGGGGATTTGGGATTTTAGTGAGACGGATGGAGATGGTGTGGTGTGAGATGAACTCAATCATCACTCGAATGGATTCATCATAATCCATTCGACCAAGTGAGAATAGTTTAGTGGTTTCACAAATAATAGGTTCAGTTAACGAAGATAAGGCAGAACCTTTTGAGGATTTCTTTTTTGGGACTGATTTTGGAGTTTCTGGGGCATTTTGTAAGGACGCCATTGTTGCAGGTATAAAGTCCAAAGAATAGGTTTGCAGAGAGAGTATTAGAGAAGATGAAGACTAGAGAGTAAAAAGCAACAATTAGGATTTGAAATCTTTATATAGTTTGGAAATTTGGGTCGGGTTGTGAAAAAGCATAATGATTATACCTGATTGGTAGATGGATCGCGTTTAATGTGTTGCCAAAAATGGCATGCGTTTGACCTACAAGGAAGAAAGATGCAATGGCAATGCGTGCGAAATTGAAAACCATCTTTTCCGTTTGAGATGGTGTGCACTTTATCGAGACGTGTGCAAAAAGCATGATTCTTTAGGAATTAAGGATAATCATTAGAAAAAGAACCGTTAAGTCATTTAAGAAAATATTTTGAAAAAAAACTTTAATGAATAACCTTTGAACATCTCTTGAAACGGGTGATCTCGGAATAAGGAAATTATGAGATAGATTGTCATACGGTGCTTCAAGGACAAAATGAGAACACTTTTACATGATATAGAGATCGAGATTGCATAGAATCAAACTTAATACCAGATGTAAAATGTATGAAGATCTTAGACGTCATTTTTTAAACAGATTTGAGATTCCAAGACATAAAGAGTCAGAGCTTGGACAGAGGTCAGAGGTAAATGAAAATTACCGTTTCGGATTGGAATTCCAAGGTGAACTTCATAACACACTTTGAGATAGATTTTGAGGTGACATCAATGAAAAATGCCAATGCGACTATATTGGTCATGAACTTCAAAAGATATGGAAAGGTGTACAACTTAAAACTAAAATAAGAGGTTAGACGAAAAGACATGTAAAATGATCCTATTTATTCCAGCAGGAAATGATTCTAAGATGAAAAAGATTTTGACTTCAGAATTAATTCACTTTCTGGTGTTCCCATCAGAGAGTACAAGCTTCTTGGAAGAATTGAGGATCAAGATCCATCATACCCATATTGTTCTAAATCCACGCATGCAAACCAAAATATATGGTCTAGCTATCAGATAATCACTAAAAGTCTGAAGCTTGCTTCTATGCATGGCCTTTTTGGGCTCAAAAGGCCATAAATACTTCTTTAGCACTTGCAATAGGACTCCAAGGGCATAAAGTTTGCACCTTTATGTCTTCACGGACTCTCAAGGCACTAGATCTGGAACAGTAACTCATGGATCAATCGTTAATCACAAGTTAGCAAATCTTGAACCAAAAACCCTCAAAAGAGGTCATAAGTAGATCTAAGGAGAGAATGATCAAGTTTGAGGCTTTATTACCAGAAAATGTAGCTAAAGGAATGAACCTTATGGATCGACAGTCTTTCTCTTGATTCCTCCAACTTCTTCTTCTTCTTTCACAAACTTCAAAAGGAACAAATAACACTCAAAAGTGGCTCACAAACTCAAAAAGCACTCTAGGGTTTCGTTTTTAAGGGTTTGGGACAAGGAGGCTACAAATGAGGCTAAGGGGTGGGGATTAAGGTGTTTAAATAGGTGGAAAACCCTGAAATTATTATTTCACCCTGACTGAGCTACTCGCCGAGTCAAGGACTTGACTTACCGAGTAGACAGCTTAAACTCCACGCACAGTCTGCCTTCTACTTGACGAGTTAGGGCTACCAACTCATCAAGTCCTTCTCTCAGAATAAATAAATAATTAAATGAAATGTGTACCAGGGAACTGGGTGTTACAATTCTGCCCCACTTGTCTTAGACTTCATCCTCGAAGTCTGCTGCATCTGAAAATAACTTCGGGCTGTGCTCCCTCATCCCCTCCTCGTGCTCCCAAGTCCACTCCAAGCCCTTGTGGTGCTACCACTGTACCTTCACTAGCTTAACCCTCTTGTTTCTTAGCTCCTACGTCTTGCGATCCAGAATCTCCACCAGTCTCTCAATGTAATTAAGGCTGTCATCAACCTGAATATCCTCTAAGGGCACAACTGTCGTGTCATCCACTAATCACTTCCATAGATGGGAAACATGGAAGGTGTTGTGGATCTGTCTGAGCTCAGCGGAAGATCCAGTCTGTATGCTACCTTGCCCACCCGGGCTATGAATCTAAAGGGGCCGATATACCTAAGGCCCAACTTTCCCCGTTTCTGGAACCGTATGACACCCTTCCAAGGCGACACCCTCAGGAGGACAATGTTGCTCACTTGGAACTCTAAGTCCCAATGCCTCTTGTCGATGTAGCTCTTCTGCTGACTCTGAGCAGTCTAAAGCCTGCTCCGGACCTGCTGGATCTGCTCTGTGCTCTTGAGTACTACTTTAGTACTCCCCATAACTCTCTAACCAATCTCACCCTAACAGATTGGGGTCATACACTTCCTCCCGTAGAGCATCTCAAAGGGAGGTCAGTCTATGCTGGCATGGTAACTGTTGTTATACAAAAATTCTGCTAACGGAAGATACGTATCGCAACTACCACCGAAATCTAACATGTATGCACGTAGCATATCCTCGAGAGTCTGTATCGTCATCTCACTCTATCCATCTGTCTGAGGGTGGAATGCGGTGCTGAAGTAGAGACGAGTACCCATCTCCTCATGAAACCGCTTCCCAACCCTGGAAGTGAAACGAATCTCTCGGTCTGACACCACCGAGACAGGCACCCCATGTCATACCACTATCTCACGCACATAAATCTCAGCCAACTTATCGGCCGATATGCTCTCCTAGATCGGGATAAATGAGTGCTCTTGGTCAACCGATCCACGATGACCCATATCAAATCTACTCCACATGCGGTCCTGGGAAACTTGATAATGAAATCCATGGTGATATCCTCCCATACCCACACAGGAATGTCTAGCGGTCGCATCTTGTCGTACGGTCTTTAGTGCTCGGCCTTGACTTTCCTCCAGGTCAAGCACCTCTCAACATACCGTGCTACGTCCCGATTTATGCAGGGGCAACGGTAATTAGGGCAAACATCTCGGTACATCTTCGTCGCCTCGGGATAGATGGAGAACCTCGACTTATGGGCCTCATCTATTAGAACCTGCCGTACTCCACCCCAGTATAGAACCCAGACCCTCCCATGTAGGTTCACAACCCTCGGTTGTCATAATAAAATGAGTTCACTCTTCCCACAATCCTCTCGCACTTCGGGCACTCCTCCTTCACACCCTCAACGTGTGCCTCCCTAATCTGCTCCAATAGTGGAGTGATCATAGTCATCCTCAGACATAAATCTCTGATCGGAACCGCCACCACCTTGTGGATCAGGGCGTCAGCCACCACATTGGCCATGCCCAGGTGGTAAAAGATCTCACGATCATAATCCTTTACCACATCTAACCCCCAACACTGCCTCATGTTTAGATTCGGCTGATCCATGAGGTACCTCAAAATCTTGTGGTCCATGTAAATGGTACAACGGACCCCATAGAGGTAGTGTCGCCAAATCTTGAGGGTGAATACCATAGCTCCCAACTCTAAACCATGCGTCGGATATTTAGCCTCGTGACGTTTCAGCTGCCTCGAGGCATAAGCGATCACATGACCCCGTTGTATTAACATTGCTCCCATGCCTGTGATCGAAGCATCACAATACACTACGAAGTCATCTACACCATCTGGCAGAGTGAGAATCAGTGTGTAACATCCCGAAATATCAAGAGTAGAGTTGAAGGGCTAAAAGAGTAAATTGGGAAAGAGCGACTCGGCGACTCCATGGGTGGACTCGGCGAGTAGAGTCGCGACTTGGTCGCGTGTTAAGTAGCCGACTCGGCGAGTCAGTAATATGGACTCGGCGAGTAGGCGCTGAATAGAGAAAACCCTAATTCTCGGGGTTGAGCCCTATATAAAGAACATAACATCCATTCCCCCAGCCTCTTTACTCATCCTCAAGTCCAGAAACCCTAACCTTCGTATGTGAGTGGATCATGTTGCATTTCGAAGCTTGGAGAAGCAATTGTTGAGGAAATCGTGAAGAAGAAGAGGCTTGGAGCAAGGGGCTTTACTTGGATTCGAGTTCCATTGCAGTTGGGGCGTTCTTTTGAGGTAATATCTCGTCCTTGGGCTGTTACTCTTATGGATTCATTATTTTGGGGTTTGTGGGGAGCTTATCTTGGTATGTTTTGGAGTTTGGAAGTTAGATCTGAGGTTGCTACCTCAGATCTGGAGTGGTGATGGTCCTAATGTGCATAAAGTCCTTGTGTTGAGTGTTGGGTGAAGCTATCATGTCCCAAACTTTAGCCCTAATGTGCAAAATGCATAGATCTCTTTGGATTCATGTAAAGTTTGCCACTTTACGTGATGGATGGGTAGTAGGAGTCTAGATCTATGTTTTGGATCAATTGCATGGCCTGGAATGTTTATGTATGGATTCAGACCGATGGTACTCGGCGAGTCACATGGGTGGACTCGACGAGTTGCTTGAAGATGAGCTGCAACTCGATGAGTTGGAAGAACAATCGGCAAGTTGGATGAAGATGGCCTGGAACTCGGCGAGTTGTATGAACAACTCGGCGAGTAGGTTGAAGATAGCCTTAGACTCGGCGAGTCTTGTCGAAGAGTCCCAATATTTTCTGGTTGAGTCGAGAATCGGCGAGTCAAGGGATGATTCGGTGAGTTGTGGGCGAGTGGACTCAGAGTTGTTCGACTCGACGAGTCTTGGGGTGACTCGGCGTGTTAGGTCGCGGATTAAGGGAAGTTCTGAGTATGGGGACTCGGTGAGTCATTGGGTTGACTCGGCGAGTAGAGTCAGTCAGGGGTTGACTTTGACCTTGTCCAAAGGTTGACCAGTTGTCTTTCAGGGGTATTTTGGTAATTAAGGGTATTTATTGAGTTGAGTGTGTTGGTGTTCAGTGGAGGAGTTCGTGTCGGAGCTTGGAGCAGCGGGATCTTATCCTTTCAGTCGGCAGTTTCGAGGTGAGTTATCCTCACTATATCAACAGGGTCTAAGGCACCAAGGCTGGCCCTTATCGGATTGAGATCCGGGTAGTTGTTGTTATGTTGTTGCTGTGATATGTTTGCATCCTGAGAGCTAGGATGGTATATGTTAGAGACCTAATTAAGATCGGTATCCTGAGAGATAAGGAGATGCTATGCTAGTGACCTGTTAGGTCGGTATCCTGGTTAGGATGATGATATGTTATGTGATCTGTTTGATCTTCTTGTTGACTGTGAATTGCTATATGATTGTATGTATATGTGCACATGGTTGTTTGGAATGGAGTTGGGTTGAGGCGGGTCCTGCTTTGTGCTGTAGGCCAAGATACCCAGGGCGGACGGGTTGTTCCGAAGGCCCAGCGAGCGGTCCAGATAGGCTGTAGGCCCCAAGAGGGCGGACCAGACGTGCCGAGGCTTGGAGAGTGGACCAGGCAGACTGAAGGCCCGGTGTGGGCAGACCAGTCATACTGTAGACTCAGAGAGTGGACCAGGTGGATTGAAGGCCCGGTGCGAGCGGACCAATCACACTGTAGACTCGAGGTTTATGGCTAGACTCAAAGGGTGGACCAGGTGGACTGTAGGCCGGTGCGGCGGACCAGTCACACAGTACACCCGAAGTGCATGGCTGTTCTGTGATCAGATATGTTGTGGCATGTTATGCGTGTATGGTGTATGTGGTTGGTATTTTGGGGATATCTCACTAAGCTTTCGGGCTTACAGTTGTGGTTTTATGTTTTTCAGGTTCTTCCGGAGACCGTGGCAAGGCGAAGGCATGATCGTACCTCTCCTCATGATTTTGTAGTAATGTGATTCTAGGAATACGTTAAATGTTTTGTATTGAAAACCTTTTTGTAAGGATTTAATGGAATAGAGCTGTTTTTTGAAAAACTTAAAAGTTGTTGTATTTTTCGGTCGTTACAAGTTGGTATCAGAGCCTTGGTTTGAGTGAATTGGAGGAACATTCGTGTGACTCCAGTCTCAAATCAAGGAGAGTTTTCAAAAGAGTATTTAAAATGGTTTTCAAAATGAGTATGGGAGGACGCGAAGGTACGATCAGCTGGAGCCAGTAAGTAACCTCAAAATACCATGCATGTTATTTGTTTTTGAGATTTGATAGAACAGCATGCTAGTGATAGGCTAGGGATCTTCAGGATTTCATGATAATGTTGCCTGATTTGTGATGCTTATAGCCTAGGGTTCGTTATGGGAGATTTTCAGTGTTCCTCTAGTGGTGAGGGTTGAGCGTTGTTATGCATGTTTCTCTAGGGTGTTGTGGTAGTACTTCATACAAATATGGGTAGGTGTGGAAGGTAGTATGGCCCGTACTACTGAAAGCAAAGGACCCATACGCGTATTAGGGAAACCATGATCTCTAGGGTTGGGTTGAGAGAGTTGGATCCCAAGATAGTGGGAAGAGTCTGAGATTTTGTGTGGTGTTTTTCAGTATGGAGATTCCGAGGCATGATGAGGGTGGATCCGGATCAGGATCGGGAGCAGAAGAGGGAGTTCCGAGCGGGTCAGTACCGCCCGAGGTTATCAGTCAGATGAGCACGTGTGAGTTGGATGTGAGGATTCGTGAGATCCTGCGTGATGAGATTGATGAGTTGTTCCGGGCTGAGTTGCCGGAGCTGTTTGGGTCGACCAAGACCGACATGGTTGAGTATTTTGATGAGAGCTATGCAGCTCTCACAGAGACAGTTGCCGCGACGGCTACAGCGGCTGTAGCGGCGGCAGGGGGAGGAGCTGGTCGGGGCTTTCAGTATCGGGACTTCGATAATACGAAGCCTCCCACCTTCGATGGAGTTCAGGACCCGGTCGTCGCTATGAGATGGTTATCAGACATGGAGGGGTGTTTCTTCACGTGTTCATGTCCTGCTGATCAGAGGGTGAGGTGTGCTCTGAACCTGTTGAGGCTCGGGGCGAAGGATTGGTGGAGATTGACCACGGGGTCATATTCGGATGCGCAGAGGGCTGCGGTTTCATGGGATCAGTTCAGAGAAATGTTCAACACTCGTTATGTTCCGCAAGTTGAGAGGGAGAGATTGGCTTAGGAGTTCCTTGAGCTGAAGCAGGGTTCGGAGTCGGTGACTGAGATCACCAGGATGTTCACTGAGAGGGCGATGTTTTGCCCAGAGTTCACCTCGGAGCAGGCTCAGATGTCTCGATATCTGAGCATGCTCAAGAGGGACATCAGACAGTTTGTGTCTGCGCAGAGGTGCGAGACCTTGTTGGAGTTGCAGGAGGCCGCTAGGCGGCGTGAGTTAGAGATTGAGTTGCAGTTGCGTGAGCTGAGGCAGGCTCCAGTGCAGTCGCAGCCGGCGCCGAAACGGTCCAAGACCGTTGATGTTAGAGTAGGGGATCTGAGAAACCACACTTATGGGAAGTGTGGGAGGGGTCACACCAAAGTTTGTAGGTCCGGTGGTGCATGCCGCAAGTGCGGAAAGGAGGGGAACTATGCGAGGGATTGTCGGCAGTCAGTGCCGGTTCGGGAATTGAGGATTTGTTATCATTGTCATCAGATTGGACATTTGAGGGTCAACTGTCCACAACTTGCTGCAGGACCGGTACAGGCTCTAGCACCGGCCACTTTGAGGATTACATGTGGAGGTCACGGTGGAGCGGAGCCCCCAAGGGCTCAGGGTCGTGCTTATCAGCTTGCGGCAGAGGAGGTCAGAGCAGTGCCGAATGCAGCTGCGGGTATGTTTCTTTCTTGATATCTTGTTATCTTGTGATTATTGTGGTGTATTGTTTATGTAATGGTATCTTTGTGTGGTTTTTGATGTGGTATTTGTCGTTTTGAGGGTTATGGTTTGGTTATGGGTTATTGTTTTGGGAATTTCGTTGGTTATCATCCATGAGAGTTATTAATGGGAACCTGGCATTGGTTTGAAGGCCGGGTAGCATCTGCTTTCTGAGGAGTGGTTAGATGCAGATTGAGTTTCTTTCGAGCGGGTTAATCGATGTTGATGTGAGATCTCGTTAAGGTTGTTTATGCCTGCGGGAAGCAGTCCGCATGTAAGTGTTTTCTTTGTGCAGAGTTGTTCTAGGAGGTCGATGAAGGGGACCGGTGGTTGTTAATCAGTGCTACAAATGGGGGAGAATTGGAGAATTCTCCGGGAGATCGATGAGTATTTCAGGGTGCTTATATGTTGGGATTCAGCAGTGTTCTGTCAGCCCAGAGTATAGGCTGATAGGAGCAAGTGTCGGGCAAGCGGGGCAGGATACAGACCTAGGGCATTTGATTGTGGATGGCTGGGGAGCAAGCCGGGATCGAGCATGTGCGATTGAGACAGAGTTCGTAACCCTTAAAGGGCTAGAACAGTACGCATAGGAGGATTTCCGGGAGTGATAGCTCGGAATGATGAATGCTAGTTGAGCGGTCCGGATAGACTGAAGGCCGGTAGGCGTACCAATCAGGCCGAAGGGTCGGAGAACGGTCCAGCCAAACTGAAGGCACTAAGAGCGGTCCAGATTGGCTGAAGGTTTTGAGAGTGGTCCAGATTGGCTGAAGGCCTGGTGAGGCGGTCCAGTCATGCTGAAGACTCTGCAGGTATTGTTGGATCGGTTCGAGGATATGGATTGTGTATGTTGCAGTGTGATTGCATTAGAAGGTCTGGCCCCGGGTAGTGATCTTGATTAGTTGAGATAGTGCATGGTCTTGAGAGTCCCTGCGATGAGAGTCAGAGTATGTGTGTTGGATGGATAGCTGATACGCTATAAAAGGGTGAGACTTGTCGGAGTGACAATGTGGCCAAGTGGATTCCTTGGTAAAGGAAAAAGAGATGTGTGTAACTCCGAGAGGGAGTGCAAGTTCACGGAAGTGAAAGCGGCAGAGCAGAGTTATAATTAGAGTATTTCGAGTATGGTTATTGAGCAGCGTGTTTGCGAAAGTGGAATAGAAGCTCATCCGGTTTGAGATGTCTGCTGAGGTCGTGGAGGGAATTTCGCAGGTGTAGAGCCAAGAGGCTCGGAAGGGATGCAGGGACAGAGTCTTGGGCTCTCAGTGTGATTCTGATCAGGGTATTGGGTATGTATTAGTGGTTCATCCTGGAGGATGTTTGAGGATATCATCAGTGTATCGAGTTTTCCCAACCTGAGGGTGCTAGAGCTAGTTCAGCATGTGTATGTGATTGCAAGAGGAGAACTCGTGGGAGTTGCTCTAAGATTGAAGAATGGGTCTTTCCGTCAACATGGAATGGATAGAGTGGGATTCGGATCGGGGATCCGATGGTTCATGGTGTTCTAGCGCATATGGGTCGAGTGATTGTTGAGATTTGGAGCAGTGATGCATCATGGGTAATTCTCAGTTGTGGAGTGTGATTATCAGAAGGTACAGCCGGTTCCCGGCTCAACACGGTGGTCAGGACACCGTAAGGAAGGAGAAAACGAGTTTCTGGTTCTATGGTTGTGTTGTGAGAAACCTGGTTGGATTAATGCCAGGTGGTGCTTGACAGGAGTATTTCTAAGAGTTGTGTTTCCGTAGGCTTCGAGGACGAAGCCTAATTTAAGTGGGGGAGAATTGTAACATCCCAAAATATCAAGAGTAGAGTTGAAGGGCTAAAAGAGGAAATTGGGAAAGAGCGACTCGGCGAGTCCATGGGTGGACTCGGCGAGTAGAGTCACGACTTGGTCGCGTGTTAAGTAGCCAACTCGGCGAGTCAGTAAGATGTACTCGGCGTGCAGGCGCTGAGTGGAGAAAACCCTAATTCTCAGGGTTGAGCCCTATATAAAGAACATAACATCCATTCCCCCAGCCTCTTTACTCATCCTCAAGTTCAGAAACCCTAACCTTCGTATGTGAGTGGATCAAGTTGCATTTGGAAGCTTGGAAAAGCAATTGTTGAGGAAATCTTGAAGAAGAAGAGGCTTGGAGCAAGGGGCTTTGCTTGGATTCGAGTTCCATTGCAGTTGGGGCGTTCTTTTGAGGTAATATCTCGTCCTTGGGCTGTTACTCTTATGGATTCATCATTTTGGGGTTTGTGGGGAGCTTATCTTGGTATGTTTTGGAGTTTGGAAGTTAGATCTGAGGTTGCTACCTCAGATCTGGAGTGGTGATGGTCCTAATGTGCATAAAGTCCCTGTGTTGACTGTTGGGTGAAGCTATCATGTCCCAAACCTTAGCCCTAATGTGCAAAATGCATAGATCTCTTTGGATTCACGTAAAGTTTGCCACTTTACGTGATGGATGGGTTGTAGGAGGCTAGATCTATGTTTTGGATCAATTGCATGCCCTGGAATGCTTCTGTATGGATTCAGACCGGTGGTACTCGGCGACTCACATGGGTGGAATCGACGAGTTGCTTGAAGATGAGTTGGAACTCGACGAGTTGGAAGAACAACTCGGCGAGTTGGATGAAGATGGCCTAGAACTCGGCGAGTTGTATGAACAACTCGGCGAGTAGGTTGGAGATAGCCTTAGACTCGGCGAGTCTGTTCTTGGACTCGGCGAGTCTTGTCGAAGAGTCCCAACATTTTTTGGTTGAGTCGAGAATCGGCGAGTCAAGGGACGACTCGGTGAGTTGTAGGCGAGTGGACTCAGAGTTGTTGGACTCGACGAGTCTCGAGGTAACTTGGCGAGTTAGGTCGCGGATTGAGGGAAGTTCTGAGTATGGGGACTCGGCGAGTCATCGGGTTGACTCGGCGAGTAGAGTCAGTCAGGGGTTGACTTTGACCTTGTCCAAAAGTTGACCAGTTGTCTTTCAGGGGTATTTTGGTAATTAAGGGTATTTATTGAGTAGAGTGTGTTGGTGTTCAGTGGAGGAGTTCGTGTCGGAGCTTGGAGCAGCGGGATCTTATCCTTTCAGCCGGCAGTTTCGAGGTGAGTTATCCTCACTATATCAACAGGGTCTAAGGCACCAAGGCCGTCCCTTATCGGCTTGAGATCCGGGTAGTTGTTGTTATGTTGTTGCTGTGATATGTTTGCATCCTGAGAGCTAGGATGGTATATGTTAGAGACCTAATTAAGATCGGTATCCTGAGAGATAGGGAGATGCTATGCTAGTGACCTGTTAGGTCGGTATCCTGGTTAGGATGATGATATGTTATGTGATCTGTTTGATCTGCTTGTTGACTGTGAATTGCTATATGATTGTATGTATATGTGCACATGTTTGTTTGGACTGGAGTTGGGTTGAGGCAGGTCCTGCTTTGTGCTGTAGGCCAAGATACCCAGGGTGGACCGGTTGTTCCGAAGGCCCAGCGAGCGGTCCGGATATGCTGTAGGCCCCAAGAGGGCGGACCAGACGTGCCGAGGCTCGGAGAGTGGACCAGGCAGACTGAAGGCCCGGTGTGGGCGGACCAGTCATACTGTAGGCTCAGAGAGTGGACCAGGTGGATTGAAGGCCCGGTTCGGGCGGACCAATCACACTGTAGACTCCAGGTTTATGGCTAGACTAAGAGGGTGGACCAGGTGGACTGTAGGCCGGTGCGGCGGACCAGTCACACAGTAGACCCGAAGTGCATGGCTGTTCTATGATCAGATATGTTGTGGCATGTTATGCGTGTATGGTGTATGTGGTTGGTATTTTGGGGATATCACACTAAGCTTTCGGGCTTATAGTTGTGGTTTTATGTTTTTCAGGTTCTTCCGGAGACCGTGGCAAGGCGAAGGCGTGATCGTACCGCTCCTCATGATTTTGTAGTAATGTGATTCTGGGAATACATTAAATGTTTTGTATTGAAAACCTTTTTGTAAGGAATTAATGGAATCGAGCTGTTTTTGAAAAAATTAAAATTTGTTGTATTTTTCGGTCGTTACACAGTGCCTCGCACAACTGCTGCCTGAGCGTCTCAAAGGCTGCTTGTTGTTCAGGTCCCCAACGAAAAACCACCGACTTCTTGGTCAGTCGGGTCAACAGAATTGCAATCTTGGAGAAGTCCTAAATAAATCTTATGTAATACCCTAAAAGACCCAGGAAACTCTGAATCTCAGTTGGAGACCTCGGAATCTCCCACGGCGTCACGGCCTCTATCTTGGCTGAATCGACCAGAATACCCTTCTGGTTGACCAGATGCCCAAGGAACTACACCTCGGGCAACCAAAACTCACACTTGGAGAACTTTGCGAAAAGTCTCTCCCTCCTCAGTGTCTCCAGCACCTCTCTCATGTGCTCCTCATGCTGCTCCTGAGTCTTGGAGTAAACCAAGATATCATCAATGAAAACTATTACAGACCGATCCAACATTGGTTTGCACATGCGGTTCATGAGGTCCATGAGCGCGGATGGAGCACTGGTGAGCCCAAAATACATCACCACAAACACATAATGACCATAGCGAGTGCTAAAAGATGTCTTATGCACATCATCCTCCTTGACTTGCATCTGGTGATACCCTGACCGTAGATCAATCTTGGAGAACCAAGATGCTCCTCGATGCTGGTCAAATAAATCATCTATCCTCGAAAGTGGGTAACGGTTCTTCACTGTTACCTTATTCAGCTCCCAATAGTCTATGCACATGCGATGTGACCCGTCCTTCTTCTTCACAGACAGGATGGGGGCTCCCCGTGGTGAAATGCTAGGCCTAATAAAACCCTAGTCTAGTAGCTCCTGCAACTGCATAGAAAAATCCTGCATCTCGAGATGATCCATTCGATATGGTCCCTTGGCTATCGGGGCTGCACCAGGGACTAGGTCAATCCTAAACTCAAGCTACCTCTCCGAAGGTATCCTGGGTAAATCCACCAGGAATACGTCCGGGTACTCTCGCACTGCCGGTACATCATCAATGGTTGCCTTACCCTTATCTCAGGTATCCATGACATAGGCGACATATCCTATGCAACCCTGCTGAATGTGGCGTCTCGCCCTTACTGCTGAACAGAAAATCAGTCCACGTTGTGGCCTCTCGCCCTGGATCACTAAACCTCCTCCATAGGAGTCTAAACCCTCACTAGCTGTTGCCCGCAGTCGATCAGTGCCCCCATTGGGGCTCAACAAATCCATGCCCACTATAATCTTATTCCCATGCAGGGGAATAGGAACCTAGTCTATTGAAAACTGCTAATCGAATAACTGAAGAGTACATCCTCGGTGAACCCTAGCACACCTGACGGTCCCGTCATCTGCTATCTCTACATCAAGTGGGCAATCCAGCTCCCCCAGAGCTCCTACGAATCTCTTTCTAACTGCGAGCGACACAAAAGATCGGGTAGCTCCCGAATCAAACAATACCAAAGTTGATATACCATTCACTAGGAATGATCCTATAATAAAAACATAAGCAATAATCAACATAAATAAAGAGATAAGGAGAAGATACATACTAGTAACAACATCAAGTGTTGCATGTGACTCCTCTGATGTTAGCTGGAAGGCTCTACTCTTCGCCATTAGCGCCTCAGCATGGCCCTGTCGGGCATCTGTAATCCTCAATGTAGCAGGAGCGGATACTACCACCTGTCCTGCTGCTGCCAAGCTCGGACATTGGGACCGCTTGTGGTCCCTTTGTTTGTACTGGAAGCAAATCAGTTTAGATGTGGTAGTGGTGGTGGTGGTGGCTGTAGAGTCCCTGCTCACATGACCCGTTCGGTCGCATTTAAAGTAGCCTGCACTACCCGCCCTCCTAGACCTTCATTCGAGAATCCTTCTTGGGCTTTTTTCCCAAACCCTCCATACCAGATGCCGCATCTGGTTTCCTCTTCCTCTCCATCTCTAAGTCAATGTCTCTCTCTCTCTCTCTAGCTTTGGCATTCATATCCTCCAACGTTTTGCAGCTGGATCGGCTCACAAACTACTGAATGTCACTCCTCAACATCTCATGATATCGGGCCTTCTTCATCCCCTCGTCCGCCACATACTGTGGAATAATAAGGGCCCTCTCCTTAAACTTAGCAGTGATCTCCATCACCGTCTCAGTAGTGTGCTGTAAATCCTAAAACTCCCTAGCAAGCTGCTGCACCTCTATCATAGGTGCAAACTCAGCTCTGAATCTGGCCAAGAAGTCACCCCATGTAATTGCATCCAACGTGGCATCATCCCCAATAGCATGCTTGACCTCCTCCCACCAATCACGTGCCCTGTCCTTCAGAAGACAGGACGCTAGTCTAACCTTGTCCCCCTCGGGACATCTGCTGGTGTGGAATGCGTCGGCGACATCAGCCAAACATCTAGTACATGCAATGGTGTCCCGAGTCCTATGATAGTCGGGAGATCCACATGCTCTAAACTCCCAGAAAGTGAGTGTGCGTGACCCCATCATGGCTGCCACCTCAGTGCGGAAAGCACTCAATCTCTCCTCCATAAGCTCTATGATACCCTCCTTGATCAAACGGACTATCACAAGAGTCTGCTCAATAATATGGCGCGTGATCTCTGAGGAAATGAACTCCCTAGTTTGGTTGTCTAACTATTCAGCCCCAAAGCCTAAGCTTGATCCCTCATCGGCACCTGAACTGCCACCTGCTAGTCTAGGGAGTAAAACCACCGTTCTGAAAAACAACACGTCATAACTAACATTAGAATACTAAACATAACTCGAGGGATCTCATACACTACAAGTTCCCTGGATTCATCTCAGCCTTCATTGGTTCGAGTACGGATCCTCTGCTTTCAGTAGTACGGGCCCATACTATTGGATAAGGTGTCTAAGTCCATAACTATATTTGGTATGTACTTGACCCGAGAGTAGCATGGTCCATTTGGGTTGCATTTCACCAGAACAATCTTCAAGGATGGACTTTTGAGAAGAGGTTATTTATGATTTATTAATATATTATAAGTTCTAATATGTTAATATGAAATCATATTATTTAATTACTATTGATCAAGAATTAATTTGGAATTCATTTTGTGATCAAAAGAGACTAATTAAATAAATGGGGATTGATTGTGTAAATCATTCAATCTTATAAAGTGCGCTTATGATCCATACTTCTCTATGTTGGGCTAAACCCATGTGGTGACCCATGGATACTCCATGGAGGTTCAAACCCATGGAGCCTAAGGAGTAAGGAATGTGGAAGGTCATGAACATTAGGGTTTGCATGGTGTAACCCTAATCATGACACACTATATAAGGACCCATCTAGATAGCAAAATTGGCCACTAAGTGTACACAAAAGAGTGTGTCACACCCCGCTAAAGCGGAAACGCAAGATATGACAGCGATAACGGTTTCATTGCAAAAGATAAAGATACATCACCCTAGCAGTATTTAAAAGTTTACAACCCATAGCTGAAAAAGAAACAAAGTACAAGTTTTTCCAAAATAACATTGTTCAAATATAACTTCATCAATAACTTCAACACGATGCAACATGCTTTATGATGATGAATCTTCATATCCACTTACTAATTATTTCTTGAAAAAGCATGTAAAACGAGCGTCAACTATGAAAATAGTTGGTGAGTTCACAAGTTTATAAAATCGAGCTTGAAATAAGGCTTTTCGTAAATACAAGTACATTGCTTTAATGAGAAAGAAAGTTAATTGCTATTAATGAATAAAGGTTTATTGCTATAACGAGAAACGAGTTTGTATGTGTATGAGCAAACAATAAGTCTCAACCAAACCTATGACTGAAGCCCTATTGAGATCTATGCTTATCGTTCCATACATGAATATGGTATCATGCACTCCAACAATAGGGCGAGTGAGGAGTTGTCAATTCCTAATAGCGCTATCCATAATGACCATTGGCTCAAAGAGTTAATGGTTAGAGATAAGGGAAGGACCTTAGTACGATAAGTTCTCATGTTTCGTGTTGCATAGACATACATAAAGAGACATAACAATACAATAGCAATCATGTTTGATAATAATCAATTTAAATACAACATCCAAACAGTAGTTTTTCTGGACATGCTTTTCCACCACAAAACATAAAAACTGAAAATAAGGGAGTGCGTGAATACTCACAATTTTCGTGTAGGTACAAGTGGTGCCTCGGAATGCACCAACGTCTTACTACTGAGATTCTACGACATCATACAAACACTAGTGAGTTTCCATGTCAAAATCTAATGCTAATATACTAAACTCTACATATAGCGAAATGCCAATTTATGTTTTAGTATTGGATTTTATATTAATTGGTTACACTTTTTCTGAAATGATGAAATTCTACAAGTCGTGCGATTCATTACAACTTTGGAATATTAATTTTCCAGATTTAGTAATATAAATTAAAGGTATTTCTACACATTTAAAGGTGTTTTATATTACAAAAAATGTAACATATTATCAAACAGTTTCGAAAAATTGCCAAACCTTGTATTTTCATTGTAAATACAATAGAGGTTTTCCAGAAAATTTTCCTTGAATTTTTGTTATGGTTAACTAACTTTCAAATTTTTAAGTCTTCGTAACAACATAAATTCACGAAAAATAGCATTCAAGGGATAAAAATTATCAAACTTTTCATTTAACTGTTATTACACAATATTAAGATGGGAAAAATATAAAAATTGGGTTTCCAAGCTGTTTAATTATATTTTATGATTTTTGAGTATTTATTCCAATAAAAATTGACATAAATAGAAAACCGTTTCCAAAATTACCCAAACTTTTTAGTTAACTGTTATTATACATAAATAGGCTAGGAAAAATAGAAAAGATACTTTCTAGTGGGTATTTCTATTTTTTATTTGTTTTATTCCTTTAAATAATCAATAATTGAAGAATAAATATTAAACAGTTAAAATAAATTACCAAAAATTTTGTAACATCATTTAAAGTGTAAATAATATGCGAAAAATACCAAAAGTGGTTTTCATATTGTATATTCCGGTTTTGGGTATTTATGTGTACTTAAGTGTATTGAAGTGTATTTAACTTTAGAAAATAGGAGAAAAAAAGTTTACAGTAGAAACAAATCATCAAAATTTGTATGTAAGCTCCTACTGTACAACATGATGTTCTGGTAAATTTTCATGAATTTTGGATCATCAGAACTATTTTTCCTATTTTTAGGCCATTATAATTACTAAAAATCGGGAAAAACAGCAAGGCATGATGAAAAATTCTGAAATTATTTTTCGGAGTCCCACCGCAGGTAAGGGATGCGAAAATTGTTATATACAATTTTAACACTTTCTAAAGTGGCTTTGTAATTTATTATACCCAAACAAAAAGAAAATCGGAAATCATACCAAACGGCAACAAAAATCAATGAAATTAAATGAGGAGTCATTAGTCACCATAGGGGTCATCCATGAATTCATTCCGGATTTATAGACCTTTGGAAGTATTTTATGTGATTTATTCCCTTGTTTTTGACAATAATTTTAGTAAATCAAAGAAACGATAAAAGTTCTTCAAATTTTCCAGATGTTCATATTTCCTTAATGGGAATCTGCAAAAATTTTGGTTTGAACAGAAAAAAAGTTTTAGATATTTTTGTAGACAAAATCGTTTACATGCACTATTAACAATGTACTTTGATCATCAAGCTCATTAGCTTGGTGTTCATCACATGCATCACGGTTTGAAGACCATGCACGGACATATGTTTGTTATAGTGATGTTTTTAAAATAAATACTTGAATGCATAAGGTGTTTGAACCTTTAAAACTTGCAAAGATCCGAATTTTTAGTGTTTGACATAGGTTTGGTCCTTGGATTTCACCATTAAACAACATGCGTGTTGTTTTTGGTTGAAACCCTACCACCATCATCATCAAACTCGACATTCATGAACATGTTCATGAATGTTCATAAAGAATGGTGTAGAAAGAAGATAAATACAAGAAAAACCTTTTAAAAACAAGAAGAAAAGTAAGGAAAGGTGAGTGATTTTCGTGTATACCTTGAAGAATAGCCTTAGAAGATGAAGATTTGAGTGTGGAGAGGTGTTCTTGTCTGATGATTTTCTTGAGTTAGAGAGAGAGTAAGAGAGTTTGAGTGTTGGAAGGGTGGAGTGAGAGAGAGAGAGTGAAGAGAGAAGTGGAAGAGTGTAGGAAACGATCTTAATGATTGAGTTTTGGGAAGAGAGAGCATGGGGAGAGGGTGGCCATATTTTTGAGTGGATTAATGGCCCTCTCTCTCCAAAACTTCAAATTAAATAAATTCCCTCATCATGTTTATAAAACCCAAGAATTTTTATAAAAATTCTTCTTTATGTAGTTCTTGATTTATTTAAAAATATTTGTTTTTAACTAATAAATTATGATTAATGTATCATAATTTAAATTTCTATTTCATTGATATAATCCATAATTTGATTAATAAAAATTTGATATTAGGAAGTTTATAGCCAAATTTTATAAAGTTTTTAAGCTTTAAGATTTATAAATTTGGATTTTTGGCTCTTTATGGTTTTTGGAATATTTATTGATATTCACCATCATATTGAAATATAATTAG
This sequence comes from Lactuca sativa, assembly GCF_002870075.4. Classification (NCBI taxonomy): domain Eukaryota; kingdom Viridiplantae; phylum Streptophyta; class Magnoliopsida; order Asterales; family Asteraceae; genus Lactuca; species Lactuca sativa. Next base: position 208,175,430 of record NC_056629.2, on the reverse strand, counting down.
AATATTTTAATTTATTTTTAGGGTTTTACACCCTTTTTCAATTGTAACAAGGTTTTAAGTTTCATTCTAATTATAGTATTGGCATTTCCTATTGTAGTTAAGCAACTTACTAGAATCGTAAGTGTCAGGTATATTAGTCTTAGATCTTAGTTGGATCCTAGTTTATGCAAGATTTTGACCTAATCTATACTACTAGGCCATGACATGTTGTGCATGAATCGTTTTTATAAAGATGCATGAGTCCGGAAATGACCTGAATTGACAGTTGTCACAGTATCCCCCACTAAAAAAGAATTTCGTCCCGAAATTCATTCTATGTCATCGCTTGTCATCGCATGGGAAAAGTTGTGGATACTTTTCTTTCATGAAGTCCTCACGCTCCCAGGTGTACTCCGGCCCGCGTTTTGAGTTCCATCGAACTTTCACAATCGGGATCTTACTCCGCTTAAGTTGTTTAACCTCCCTGTCAAGGATTTCTATCGGTTCCTCAACGAAGTTCAGCTTATCGTTGATCTTAATTTCCTCCAGGGGTATTATCAATGCTTCGTCGGCTAGACATTTCTTAAGATTGGAGACGTGGAATGTGTCATGAACGGCGCTTAACTCTTGGGGCAAGTGGAGTTTATAAGCTACTGGACCAATCCTTTCAATGATTTCAAAGGGTCCAACATATCTCGGGCTTATTTTCCTTTCTTACCAAAACGTACAAGCCCTTTCCAAGGCGACACTTTTAAAAGTACCTTGTCTCCTACTTGGAATTCTAATGGTTTTCGACGATTATCCGCATAACTTTTCTAACGATCTCTGGCAGCTTTAAGCCTATCCTTGATGATAGCAATCTTGTCAGATGTTTCCTGGATAAGTTCGAGTCTAGTCAACTGTCTGTCTCCAAATCCTGTCCAGCATAAGGGCGAACGACACTTGCGTCCATACAATGCTTCGTATGGAGCACATTGGATACTCGTGTGGTAACTGTTATTGTAGGAAAACTCAATTAGAGGCAAATGAGTATCCTAATTTCCTTTGAACTCAATAACACACATTTAAAGCATGTCTTCCAATGTTTGTATTGTTCTCTCCGTTAGCCCATCTGTCTGAGGGTGGTAAGTTGTGCTCAAATCTATCTTGGTTCCTAGTGCCTTTTGTAACATCCACCAAAATCGTGATGTAAAATGACTATCTCTATCAGAAATGATAGATAGGGGTACACCATGCAGAGAAACAATTTTGTCGATGTAGATTTGGGCCAATTTTTCCATCTTGAAATCTTCCCGAATGGGGAGAAAATGAGCAGATTTTGTCAATCGATCCACTATGACCCAAATTGAGTCGTCACCTTTAGCAGTTCTAGGAAGTTTGGTAACAAAATCCATAGATATTTGCTCCCATTTCCATTGAGGAATTTTAGGCTGTTGCAACAAGCCGGATGGTTTTTGATGTTCAGCTTTGACTATTGAGCATGTCAAACACTTCCTAACATACAAGGCAATATCCTTTTTCATCCCAGGCCACCAATAGTACCCTTTAAGATCCTTGTACATCTTATCCGCTCCAGGGTGGATTGAGTATTTAGATCGATGAGACTCCTCTAGTACCATGTCTCTCATATTGTTAACCCTTGGAATCCAGAACCTGTCCTTAAAATAACGAAATCCATCAGGTTTGGTTTCAAATCTCTTTTCCAAACCATGTAAGGTCTCGCCTGGAAGATTTTCCTTGAATAACGCTTTCTCCTGGGCATAAATGATTTGAGATTTCAAGCTTGTCTAAATTACCATTCCCAAAGCTCTCACACGGGAAGGTTTCACTCTTTCTTTCCTACTAAGAGTGTCGGCTACTACATTAGCCTTTCCTGGGTGATATCGTATCTCACAATCATAATCACTAAACAACTCTACCCATCTCCTCTGCCGCATGTTTAACATTTTCTGATCTAGGATATGCTGAAGGCTTTTGTGATCGGTATAAATGGTGCACTTGGTCCCGTACAAATAATGCCTACATATCTTAAGAGCAAAAACTATTGCTCCTAGTACTAGATCATGGGTGGTATAATTCTTCTCATGCGGTTTGAGTTGTCTGGAAGCATATGCAATGACCTTATCTTTTTGCATTAACATACATCCTAATCCTTGATGAGACGCATCACAATACACCACAAAGTTCTCTGATCCTTCTGGTAAAGCCAAAATCGGTGCATTGCACAACTTGTTTTTCAGGATTTGAAACGCCTCTTCATGTTTCTCTTCCCAGAGAAATTTTCTGTCCTTTTGGGTCAAAGATGTTAATGGTTGAGCAATCCTAGAGAAATTCTCAATGAAGCGTCTGTAGTACCCAGCTAATCCTAGGAACTGTCGTATTTCTGTCGGGGTTTTGGGGGGGCTTCCCATTTCTTGATTGCCTCAATCTTAGCTGGATCTACATGAATTCCTGTTTCGCCGATCACATGACCAAGAAAATGTACTTCCCGAATCCAAAATTTACACTTAGTGAACTTGGCATACAATTTATGCTCCTTCAACAGCTCCAACACTAGCTTTAGATGTCTATTGTGATCTTCTTTGGTTTGCGAGTAAACAAGTATGTCACCGATAAATACAATTACAAAAGGCATGAATAAGAAATCATAATGTCCATAACGGGTTCTAAATGTTGTTTAGTGAATGTCCCCTTCGTGAATTCTTAGTTGATGATACCCTGACCGAAGGTCAATTTTTGAGAAGTAGGAAGTGCCCTGCAACTGATCGAACAAGTCATCTATTCGAGGGAGGGGATATCGATTCTTGATTGTCAACTTGTTCAGTTCTCTATAATCAATGCACATTTGGAACGACCCGTCTTTCTTTTTGACGAATAACACTGGGGCTCCCCAAGGTGATGAACTTGGTCGAATAAACCCTTTGTCTAGAAGTTCTTGAAGTTGTCCGGATAGTTCTTGCATCTCGGATGGCGCAAGGCGATATGGTGCTTTTGCTACTGGTGCCGCTCTGGGAATTAAGTCTATCCGAAATTTGACCTGCCTGTGAGGGGGTAAACCGGGCAATTCCTCCGGAAACACTTCGGGATAATTTTGAACCACTGGAATCTCCTTGAGTTGCTTAGCTTCGGGTTCTCTTTCTAGCACGTGGGCCATGAATGCAATACAATTCTTCTTCAGGTACTTGTGAATCTTCATGCTTGATACTATGTTTAAACTTCTGCCTGGCTTCTCACCGTGTATGATAAGGGTTTCTCCATTAGGGAGAGGTACCCTAATGACTTTATCGTAGCAACTAATATCCGCTCTATTTTTGGACAACCAATCTATTCCTACTATCACATCAAAACTACCTAGCTATATAGGAATTAGGTCAATGCTAAAGAGTTTATAAGCTAAATTCAGAGTACAACCAGGACTTATATCATTAGCCCTAATTTCATACCCATCAGCAAGTTCAATAGCATAAGCATTCCTCATCTTTCTCGATTTCAAGCCAATTAACGGTCTAAATGCTAAATGTGACATCCCCAAAATCTCGGCCAGAAAAGACCGATTTTCATTTATGCTTTTAAAATAATTTCAGAGTAAATCCTTTTGATTTGAAAGAGTTGCGGAATTTGTTCCCAAAAACAAAACATGATAAAACAATGTTTACCAAAGCATTTCATAAAAGAAATGTATTTTCATTATATAATCAAAACTCGGGGTGTCATGTTCTGATACAGACCAATAAGCATAAACGATAAGATTACAAGTCATTCAACAAATATATACATATACAGACTTGTAAACAAAACAACTTGAGGGATCATCCATCTTATGCCCTCGCGCCACTTCCTGTAATACAAATAAAACTGAGTGGGTCAGGCTTGGGAGCCTGGTGAGCGTATAGGGTTTTCAACCCACAATAAATAATCATATTTAATTTTCACCAACCAACAATAACCCAATTACCCATTCCCGGTATTCTCACTTTCTGTCCCTAAGACAACTAACATAAGGGACCTAGTCTAAGAATATTTAATCGGGGCGACAACACATGCTTCGGGGGTTCCTCAGCAATATAAGTCAAATAAGGCAACCATGATGGGGATGGAGTACAGCGAATGAACACCCATGTTCATTAACACCTACAGGTGGCGAACCTGCTAATGTTTCCACAAGACTGTCTAGAAAAGTCCGTGGTCGTCATCTAAACTCCGCTAGATGACTGAATCAAACAACAACGAGGCCTCTCATCTGTTTATTACACATCAACTATCTACCCATGTTCTACCCAACATATTAGTAGATAAAAATATACATTTTTATACATGAATAAAAATCTGTATAGCATGCTTTGATCAATACATATTCCACATAACAGATGAGGCACACACACATAACACGTATTTCATAGAAAACAAATCAGATCTATGAGATAGAAGAGAGTGAATATACATTCACACATATAACACAAAATATACACATCACACATATTTTGTATAAAATACTTCATAATTATGCGTTAGAGGAAAGTGACCACACACTCACACCTATAAACAACAATATACTTAATACACACGAACCATACTTGTATTATTATCGTGTTTATGAAAGGTAGTATACACTCACTTGATCAGAAGATGATCGGACAACACTACGACTTGCAGAATTAGAAATCCTCGGAATTAGAAATCCTCAGCACTACGCCTGTACGCGGGGCGTACAGGTCCGAAATCGTCACTGCTTACGTATCCGAAGTGCTCGAGTGCGAGTGTCGACATCCTCGGTGTACGCGGGGCGTACTTCGGATGAGTCCGATGACTCCTCTTCGGATAATGCTGGATTTTCCAATTAAAAATAAATACAAATTATTTAATAAACTTCGGAAATTCATATCTTCTTCATACAAACTCCGTTTTCGACGTTCTTTATATCCACGGGAAGGTGAGACTACACTCTACAACTTCGTTTAGACTTCATCGGCTAATTTTGACTTTATTTTTATTATTTATTTTTAATAGGACGGGATAGAAAAACTTCGTTACAAATTCATAACTTCTTCGTTTGACGTCCGTTCTCACCTAACTTTTTATCGTTTTGCTACCAACAACGAGACCTTCGATCCTTGTTTAGATTGCTTCGGACCGCTCGATCTCAAATCGAGTATTTCAGGCTGCATACCGCTAAGCCGAAACTTCGATAAATCATAACTTCCTCATACGAAGTCAGATTTGGGCGTTCTATATATATATATATATATATATATATATATATATATATATATATATATATATATATATATATATATTCGGAAACCTCGTTTCAACTACTACAACATTATCCAAAGATATCAAGTTAATTTTACACTTAAATTTTGACGCTTATTTTTATTCTTAATTAATCAAACCACACAATTAAGCAATCAAGCACAAAACACATAATACTCAAATAATACAATCTTATTATTTCAAAACGGGTTACAAAGGTTAACCTAGACTATTACATTGCTTAAAATGGCAAGCCTGGAAACACAGGCGTTACACTAAAGAAACAAAACTCCTATCTGCTCCCGCATCGAATATTACTGATGCAAAATGGTTGTTCAGGAGAAACGTACCTGTTATCACCTCAGGGTTCTGATGAGCTTCTTGTGCACCAATCACAAAGGCTACACCTCTTGGCCGTCTAACTTGATTTCCTTGGAAGTTTTGCCTGGCTTGGCCTTGTCCATTGCTACCAGGCCCTTTGTTCAGTTTGGGACATGCCCTACGGATATAATCAGTACCCCGCACTCGTAACATGCCCTTTTTCATCCTTATTCAGCTTACAATACTTCGTGTAATGGCCTGTTTGTTTACAGTTTTGCCATACTAGGCAAGCTCCCTTGTGATGGAAGTTACACTTATTGCACTTCGGAAGCGGTCCTGAGTACTGCTTTCGCTCCTGCACCTCCATGACTTCTTGTTCTTGAGTTTTCACTGGTTCTTGCTCCTGGCTCTTACCATAAAGTTTCTTAAGACTTTCTGCTTCCTCCCTGACTTGCCTCCATACTTCTTCTCTCCCTGATCTGCTGGCTTCCTCTTGCTACTAGAGTTTTCCTTTGTCGATGCTCCCATCCTTATCACATCATTGGTTAGTTGATTTGCTAGACTTACTGCACTCTGAATAGTAGTTGGGTTTGCTGAGGTAACTATTCCCCGAATCTCTGGTGCCAGACCCCAGATGTAACGATCTATCTGTTTCTCCTCACGAGTAACCATGTGAGGTACGAGTTTTGCTAGTTCATGAAATCGGACTGTGTACTTCTCTATTTGTGTTCCAACCATAGAATGGTTCCAGAATTCAGATTCATGCTTCTGAAGTTCATCCTTGGGACAATACTCCTCTATCAGCAGCTTCTTTAGGTCTTCCCAAGTTAGTTGATATGCCGTTGTACGGCCTCGATTTTGCACTAGGGTATTCCACCAGGTCAATGCCCTATCTTGGAGTAAGCAAGATGCATACTCAACTTTGTTGCGCTCGAGGCATTTGCTAATGTGAAGGACCGACTCCATGCTGTCAATCCATTTCAGCAACCCGACTGCACCTTCCTTTCTGTGGAACTCCTTAGGTTTACAAGCAATAAAGGACTTGTAGTTGCATTCTCTTTCATTGTTTCCCCGGTTTCCTCCACTACTTCCTTGGTTAGCATTAAGTCCCGCAGTTAATTGAGTAACAATGTTTGGGATTGCTTCCATGAGTTGTTGGGCTACAACTTGAGCAGCATCGGGTGTTTCGTTCTGTGGGCGCCCGCGATTAGGTCTTCCTGACATGGTTCTATGATACAAGAGTAGAAATACGTATAAATACATAAAATAATGTATAATATTTAGTTCACTACTATTTTGAAAACCATAAGTGTTGTCAAATTAATGGGTTGCAATAATACTGTGCATATAGATTTGAGAAAGAAAAGAAAAGAAAAATCTTTTTATTCAACCATTTACTAAATAAATTCTAGGGTTTGACCTCATAGTAAAAGTTTTCAAACATAAAATAAACTTCTCATCACCATTTGAAATAGTCTTAAAACCAAAACAATACATGAATTCCCAAAATAAAGTTTTAAATGTTTTTCCCAAAAGACACCCAACATGGGTTTTCATTTCATGACAAAATAAAATAAAATACTGAAATCAGAACCAAATGCTAATTGCTATCCCAACAAGAAACATCATCACCACAATCAGTAATAGCCCTCCAAGCACATAATATACGGTCATCGCACGACCTGCCACTCGTCTAGCAGCACTAGCAGTGTCAGTAGCCTCCATCGAATGCTGAAACAGGATTTCCATCCTTGTCAACACTTCATCCAAAACCTCCCGATGCCCAGCTATCATAGCGAGACTGTGACGTAGGCCCGCTGCCATCGACTGCAATCTCTGGGACTCCTCCGGGGTCATACCTGGCTGCCTGACAGGTATCCCTATGACTCGCTGTGGTGGGGGTGCTCTCGGTCCTGCAACGCTGGGTCCTACCCCGCTAGGTCCTGCCGTATCAAGTCCTACTGTGCTGGTGGCTATCCTTCCTGGAATGGGAACACTCTTCCTCTCCGTCCTCCGAATGCGAAGTCCATAAAGTGGCGGCTGTGGCAACACCGATGCAGGTGATGCCTCGCGTTGTTGACTCGGGGCGTTGTCATTGCTGATCTCCACCGAGTTTCCTGTATCTTCCGTGTCCTCCGATGGGTCTTCTTCTACCGAGGCGGGGGGATTACATCGAGGGATAATAGTGACGTAGCCGGACTCGTTGGCTGAGGCGGTAGCGCGAGAAGATGACGATGTTGACATAGTGGACTAAGACATAGTTTCAATGAGATATGAAAGAAATGACAATGCATGCCTATAATATGCAATGCTTACACACACCAAAATTAACCTTTTGAATTTTTTTGAAATAAAGCTTTCTCAAAAATTTTGTTGAACATATTCCCATTATAATTAGTTCAAGCTTTGTATAAATTTTTCCTTAATTAAACATAGGTGATCAGGCTATGTTTAATCGAGGTCCAATGATACAACTCCCGACCTAATTATACTAGTAATATGTTTGATGTAAAAAGAATTTCTTTGTAAGTTTTAGTTATAGGTTGTGTTTTCTTAAAGAAAAACCGATGCTCTCTATAACTTTAGCTCTGATACCACTTATGTCACACCCCGCTAAAGCGGAAACGCAAGATATGACAGCGATAACGGTTTCATTGAAAAAGATAAAAATACACCACCATAGCAATATTTAAAAGTTTACAACCCATAGCTTAAAAAGAAACAAAGTACAAGTTTTTCCAAAATAACATTGTTCAAATATAACTTCATAAATAACTTCAACACGATGCAACATGCTCTATGATGATGAATCTTCATATCCACCTACTAATTATTTCCTGAAAAAGCATGTAAAACGAGCGTCAACTATGAAAATAGTTGGTGAGTTCACAAGTTTATAAAATCGAGCTTGAAATAAGGCTTTTAGTAAATACAAGTACGTTGCTTTAATGAGAAACAAATTTGATTGCTATTAATGAATACAAGTTTATTGCTATAACAAGAAACGAGTTTGTATGTGTATGAGCAAACAATGAGTCTCAACCAAACCTATGACTGAAGCCCTATCGAGATCTATGCTTATCGTTCCATAGATGAATATGGTATCATGCACTCCAGTAATAGGGCGAGTGAGGAGTTGTCAATTCCTAATAGCACTATCCATAATGACCATTGGCTCAAAGTGTTAATGGTTAGAGATAAGGGAAGGGCCTTAGTACGATAAGTGCTCATGTTCCGTGTTGCATAGACATACATAAAGAGACATAACAATACAATAGCAATCATGTTTGATAATAATCAATTTAAATACAACATGCAAACAATAGTTTTTCTGGTCATGCTTTTCCACCCCAAAACATAAAAACTAAAAATAGGGGAGTGTGTGAATACTCACAATATTTCGTGTAGGTACAAGTGGTGCCTCGGAATGCACCAACGTCTTACTACCGGGATTCTACGACATCATACACACACTAGTGAGTTTCCATGTCGAAATCTAATGCTAATATACTAAACTCTACATATAGCGAAATGCCAATTTATGTTTTAGTATTGGATTTTATATTAATTGGTTACACTTTTTCTGAAATGATGAAATTCTACAAGTCATGAGATTAATTACAACTTTGGAATATTAATTTTCCAGATTTAGTAATATAAATTAAAGGTATTTCTACACATTTAAAGGTGTTTTATATTCCTAAAAATGTAAAATATTATCAAACAGTTTCCAAAATTCCCAAACCTTGTATTTTCATTGTAAATACAATAGAGGTTTTCCAGAAAATTTTCCTTGAATTTTTGATATGGTTAACTATTTTTCAAATTTTTAAGTCTTCGTAAAAACATAAATTCACGAAAAATAGAATTCAAGGGATCAAAATTCTCAAACTTTTCATTTAACTGTTATTACACAATATTAAGCTGGGAAAAATATAAAAATGGGTTTCCAAGCTGTTTAATTATATTTTATTATTTTTGAGCATTTATTCCAATAAAAATTGAAATAAATAGAAAACAGTTTCCAAAATTACCCAAACTTTTTATTTAACTATTATTATACATAAAGTGGCTAGGAAAATTATAAAAGATATTTTTCAGTGGGTATTTCTATTTTTTATTTGTTTTATTCCTCTAAATAATCATTAATTGAAGTATAATATTAAACAGTTAAAATAAATTAACAAAATTTTTTTAACATCATTTACAGTGTAATTAATCTGGGAAAAATACCAAAAGTGGTTTTCATATTGTAAATTCCGGTTTTGGGTATTTATGTGTATTTAAGTGTATTTAACTTTAGAAAATAGGAGAAAAATAGTTTACAGTATAGAAAAATCATCAAAATTTGTATGTACGCTCCTACTGTACAAAATAATGTTCTGGTAAATTTTCATAAATTTTAGATAATCATAACTAGTTTTCCTATTTTTAGCCCATTATAATTACTAAAAATCGGGAAAAACAGTAAGGCATGATGAAAAATTCTGAAATTATTTTTAGGAGTCACCCACGAAAGCTAAGCGCTGTGAAAATTGTTAGATACAATTTTAACACTTTATAAAGTGACTTTGTAATTTATTATACCCAAACAAAAAGAAATTCAGAAATCATACCAAACAGCAACAAAAATTGATGAAATTTAATGAGGGGTCATTAGTCACCATAGGGGTCATCCATGAGTTTATTCCGGATTTATAGACCTATGGAAGTATTTTATGTGATTTATTCCCTTGTTTTCTTCCAATAATTTTAATAAATCAAAGAAATGATAAAAGCTCTTGAAATTTTTTTGATGTTCATATTTCCTTAATGGGAATCAGGAAAAATTTTGGTTTGAACAGAAAATAACTTTTAGATATTTTTATAGACAAAATCGTTTACATGCACTATTAACTATGTACTTTGATCATCAAGCACATTAGCTTGGTGTTCATCACATGCATCACGGTTTGAAGACCATGCATGGACATATGTTTGTTATAGTGATGTTTTTAAAATAAATACTTGAATGCATAAGGTGTTTGAACCTTTAAAACTTGCAAAGATCCAATTTTTTAGTGTTTGACATAGGTTTGGTCCTTGGATTTCACCATTAAACAACATGCATGTTGTTTTTGGGTGAAACCCTACCACCACCATCATCAAACTCGACATTCATGAACATGTTCATGAATGTTCATAAAGAATGGTGTAGAAAGAAGAGAAATACAAGAAAAACCTTTTAAAAACAAGAAGAAAAGTAAGGAAAGGTGAGTGATTTTTGTGTATACCTTGAAGAGTAGCCTTAGAAGATGAAGATTTGAGTGTGGAGAGGTGTTCTTGGCTGATGATTTTCGTGAGTTAGAGAGAGTAAGAGAGTTTGAGTGTTGGAAGGGTGGAGTGTGAGAGAGAGAGTGAAGAGAGAAGTGGAAGAGTGTAGGAAATGATCTTAATGATTGAGTTTTGGGAAGAGAGAGCATGGGGAGAGGGTGGCTGGATTTTTGAGTGGATTAATGGCCCTCTCTCTCCAAAAATTCAAATTAAATAAATTCCCTCTTCATTTTTATAAAACCCAAGAATTTTTATAAAAATTCTTCTTTATGTAGTTCTTGATTTATTTAAAAATCTTTGTTTTTAACTAATAAATTATGATTAATGTATAATAATTTAAATTTCTATTTCATTGATATAATCCATAATTTGATTAATAAAAATTTGATATTAGGAAGTTTATAGCCAAATTTTATAAAGTTTTTAAGCTTTAAGATTTATAAATTTGGATTTTTGGCTCTTTAGGGTTTTTGGAATATTGCTTGATATTCACCATCATATTGAAATATAATTAGAATATTTTAATTTGTTTTTAGTGTTTTACACCCTTTTTCAATTGTAACAAGGTTTTAAGTTTCATTCTAATTATAGTATTGGTATTTCCTATTGTAGTTAAGCAACTTACTAGAATCGTAAGTGTCAGGTATATTAGTCCTAGATCTTAGTTGGATCCTAGTTTATGCAAGATTTTGACCTAATCTATACTACTAGGCCATGGCATGTTGTGCATGAATGGTTTTTATAAAGATGCATGAGTCCGAAAATGACCTGAATTGACAGTTGTCACAGTATCCCCCACTAAAAAAGAATTTCATCCCGAAATTCATTCTATGTCATTGCTTGTCATCGCATGGGAAAAGTTGTGGATACTTTTCTTTCATGAAGTCCTCATGCTCCCAGGTGTACTCCGGCTCGCGTTTTGAGTTCCATCGAACTTTCACAATCGGGATCTTACTCCGCTTAAGTTGTTTAACCTCCCTGTCAAGGATTTCTATCGGTTCCTCAACGAAGTTCAGCTTATCGTTGATCTTAATTTCCTCCAGGGGTATTATCAATGCTTCGTCGGCTAGACATTTCTTAAGATTGGAGACATTTCTTAAGATTACAGAAAACATAGATCCAAGGCATCTAGAGTTGCATGTAGACCATAGGTGTGTTAGAATGCTCAAAACCCTTCTGTGATATCAGAGCCTAGACTCTCTTTCCATTATACTGGATGCTACTTGTTTTTCAAAAGTTAGAAAATCTGCCAATTATGTTTCCACATGCCCACCACGACATGGCAGCTTTTACCATGACGTGGTGATGCATCTGTGAGCAGAATTTTGAGATTTGGCTAGCAATTGGATTATGGTCATTATCCTAAACTGTTTTTGGAACTATGAAACCTATTTTTTGATATGGTAATGATCATGCTTGTCCAATTAAAATATAATTGTCAAAGTTTCATGTTTTGTAATAATTTATATGATTAAGCTAATTACATGAAATTTGTTTGATTTGAATTGTCTTGTTCATATGAGTTTAATTGTATCTTCTATGAATTATTCTATTATTGTATTAGTTAAATAATGTTTTAAATGTTTTTAATGGACTCCATAACTTGTCCTCAAGTTATGGATGTTATGGAACTTGAAAGGTTTTTCTATTAAATATGTCATTAAACTCATATGTTATGGACTTGATGAGTTTTGATAAGTTTCAAAACTTGCCCTCAAGTTTTGGAATTTGTAAAGTCTCACTAAATGAAACTTTAATTTCAAACCTTAGAATTTTAAAAGTTAAAATTCAACCCTTATACTATTATAATATTATAGGTTTAATATTTATATATGTATAAGACAAGTCGGTTTTACCGTTAGTAGGCCTCATTCAAGAAGCCGGTCTATAAGGGGTATAAGGTTATTGCCTATAAAATGGCGATTTAATGGGTGTCCACTCTCACCCATCGCTTCCTTGACTGGTGGAGGGTCGTTAGCCGAACGGGTAAGATAAAGACTAAAATTCTCATTAAAAGTATAATGATAACTATAAAGTAACTAAACCTTTTATAAATTCCCAATCTTAGTTACATTAGGAAAATGTTAAATTGATGCTTATCCATGAAATTACACTTTGCACCTTACCAAGTCGTTGATGGAGCGTGTGTGGTTAACCGACACATTAACTTGGACTAGTAAGGGTGGCAAATGGTAGCTTAATGTCTATCATAAGGTCAATGGAGCGTGTGTGGTTAACCGGCACATTGATTAAGGTGATAATTGACATTGAGAATGCCATGTACAAGCCATTGAATTGTTCAATGAATCTCAAAGGATCTAGGGGTTTCAAATCTAATTAAAAGATAATTAACAAATTTCGTTTTCATGGTGGAAATTGGTAAATTGTCATTTACCTACCTTCAAATATTTTGCGAGTTGGATTACGACATCCCTCTTCCAAATTGTAAAATATTGTGTTGGGTCCTGGCCTTAATAATTCATTTTTGGTGTTATATTAAGGACTTTTTAACTAATCTAAACTTTTTCTTTCTTCCTTTTTAGATGTCTTCCAAAACTGCTTTGGGCTCAAATCCTACCGGCTCCTTCTCTCTCATGAACCTTTATAGCAGAGTCATCTTTGATGGGACTAATTTCAATGATTGGATTAGGAACATCAGGATGGTCACTCGCTACGAGGACACAGAATGTATCCTCGACAAGGAGGTTAAGGAAATCGATGAGTGTGCTGCTACTCCTCAGGAGATTGCTGATTTCAGGGCACATGAGAAACATGCCACCAAGGTAGCTTGTATCATGCTTGCCGCTAAGTCTCCTAAACTCCAAGAGTCCTATGAGGACTTCTACCCTTTTGAGATGCACCAGGACCTGATGGAAAGATAACCATCAGAATGCGCATCAAGAGCCATATGAAATCATTTGATCCATGATTACAACAAATATGAAGGATGGTGAACCCATCATGGGCCACTTGTAGAAAATGCAAAGATTTGTGGACCGTCTGCTCAAATTAAATGTGAACTTTGATGAGTGGCACACCCCAAAACCAGAACGGTGGAAACGTTCTGCGGCGAAGGAGGTCATGTACAGTATCACAACAATGCATAATAGTAAACAAGCAACAACATGATCCAGTGCATTAATAATATAATTTAATACTAGTGTGTTTTGTATATAGTTTATAAGACACCAAAATGAATAATCAAAATAAGGATGAGTCTTGAAAGCTCCATCTTCTCAAAACCTGGTCATCAGTACCTGTCTACTGGTGACCTGAGAATACAAGTTATTTTGAATGAGTAGATCAACATTAAAGTTAGTGAGTTCATAAGTATTTTGGTGTCATTGCTTGTATGAAAGTGTTTGTAAATGTTTGTAAGTGTTTGTAGTAAATGTTTGTATCTCCTAGAAAATCCTATATTTTCTACTAAAAAGTAGCCTTCTACCAAGGCCCAAATGTTCTATATGTTGTTTGTTTGTAAAAGTGTGTATCTTTCCCATGTATGACTATCATTACCAAAATATAGTTTACATTACCATTTATGTGAGAAGATCACAATGTGAATGAAATGGGAAAATAACGATGTACTGTAGTATTGTATATAAGTAACTATTGATGTACTAACTACCTTAAACCAGTTTGTTAATTAAGGTAAAATGTGATGAGGTTGTAACCATACTTGATTGACTAGTAAAACACCACGATCAAAGACGTCAAAATGGTATGACATTCGTCACCCGTAGACCTGTAGGTCCCACTGTAGCTAGCAAGGTGTAGGACGGTCAGTCGCGTATAGATCTATACACAAACTCATGCTCTCCCTCCAAGAGACTCTGGTTACAAAACGTGGCACAACAATAGATTGCCATGTCATGAAGTAGTGGCTCACATTAATGCTATAGTATTCTAGTGTTTGTATAGTATGCTCTAGTGTATTATATGTTCTCTCTGCTCTAGTGTATAAGTTCTCTCTGTTCTAGAGTATAGTATGTTCTCTTTGTATAGTGTAGTGTATGTTCTCTTAGTTTCTCATTATAGAATGTTCTTTTTGTTTCTCATAATAGCGAGTTTGTATTGACTCATGAATGAACTGACTCTTGTATGTTTCATTGTACTAGAAATAGTGAGGAGTGAACTTCTAAACTATACCTGTTATAGTTTACTAAAAATGTTGTTTGAATGACTATGTGTGTTTGTACACCTTTGCGACCCAAAGGTGCTGAACTGATGTAAGAACTTTTATATCTATACACGTATACATAATATATAACTAAGATTCAAACGACACTCAGACAAATAACCGGATACCCTAAGTCCACAACCAAACAAGGAACAGGAAATAAAGTGATTTATCAATCCTAAGCCATTTCAACCTTACTTATATAACTATATCTATATAGACATGATTTTGACAATATATAAGTTTAAAAGAGTTTAATAAAAATTTTAACATATAAAAGAGTTTTAAGCATTTGAATGGTAACAGATGACTTGATGTCATTTTATAAAATGTTTTGAAGAGTTTGGTTGATAAAATAGTTTGAAGAATAAGAAAATCCACTTGTTTGATAGTTATTAATCACATGTTATTGATATAATAACTATAATGTTATTAACTTGTATCCCCCCCCCCCATAAAAGCATTTAAAATCATTTAAAAGGTAGATTAAGGGGTATGAAGTCACCTACAATGAGTGAGATGTATGTAAGATCGGTTGTAGGATGCTAAGTGTCAAGTGAAGACTCGAGCACACACGGATCCTATTTAGCATATAATGACACATATATGTATACAATTAGTGTATATACAACTAACTATGTAAGGAAACCACCTTAGGGACTAGAAAACACTTAGATTGAAGTGTTTAAATCACATATGATTGAATCAAAGGGGTCTATGGCCACACTATGGTGTGTACGACCAAGATGTGAACGGACAATGGAGTGTACAACCAAGATGTGTATGGACAATGGAGCGTACGACCGTACACTCATTGAAGAACATGAAAATGAGGTGTTTTAAGGTCCTATATAGCATCAAGGAAGTGTTCTTGGTCCCATGCTTAGCTTTAACGAAAGTTTAAGGACAACTATGAACATCAACAAGGGTTTACGACCCTATGAGGTGTGTACGGTTGTACACCCTTCATGTTCTTGCTATGATGGTCAATTTTAAGATGAATATCAAGTGTTTCTAGTAGATAACAAGCATATGAAGTAGTTACACACTATTTGGAAGCTTGATGAGGGTTCACGACCACCAAGAACTAGTGTGTGTTCTTGGTGAAAGATGAATATCTAACCAAAGATGAAATTCAAGGAATGAAAACATGGATCCTTCATTAGTTAAAGCTATGTAGCAACTAATCAAAGTAGGAAAAACTTACATCTTTGAAGATCTAGGTGAGAAACTTGATGATAGTTGAGAGAGAATCTGAATTCTTCACTTGGAAGTGTGAAAAGTGTTGAATAATGACTAAGTATCATTTATATAGGTGAGAGTTCACGACCATAGATGGGTGTATGGCCGTACACCCATGTGTACGACTGTACACTCCTCTTGAAGGAGTGTTTGGCCCGAATGCAATACTATGACTTAAGATAAATCATCCCTAAACCCAAACCTTGATTGTAATAGGCTTAGAACACTCAAATAGACTCTAAACGATGCTAAAAGATATTGAAAATGAGTCTGACTTTGATTGAATTGAATGGTTGTACAAGATAGAAATTTTGGGTTGTCACAATGAGGAGCTGGCTATAGATATTATTCTACACTCCTTACCTCCATGTTATGATCAGTTTCACATGACTTATCATATGAACAAGGAGGAAGTCACTTTGAGCAAGCTTTAGGGCCTTTTGAGGACTGTTGAAAGTGGTCTCAAAGGTAAATCTATTGTAACCACTCCTACTGCTAATGCCCCTGTTCTGGCAATTGGGAAAGTTAAGGGGAAGAAGAGGAAGGCTCCTTCCAAGAACCGCTAGGGAAAGTCTCTTGGTGGATCCTCTTCAAGTGGAACCAAAGGAGGTTCTGCTACTCCCTCGACCATCCCAAAGGAAGCAGAGTGTTTCTATTGCCATAAAAAGGGGCACTGGAAGTAAAGCTTCCCCAAGTACTTGCAGGATGTTCAGGATGGGAAGGTCAAACCCACCCATGCAGGTATTTACACTATTGTATCTAAAAACCCATCACATACTAGCTCGTAGGTGCTTAACACAGGTTGTGGATTTCACATTTGTTCTGATGTGCAGGGCCTAAAAAGAAGTAAGGATGTGGAGCACGGGAAATATTATTTCCTTTCATGGTTTGTACAAACAAGGTTTCACATTTTCGTTTAATAATGAAATTGGTGCAATAAATGCTTATTATAATGGTGTTTTTTTATTTTATTTTAGAGAATTACCTTCTAATGGTATATATGAAACTGTGATGGTTGCAGACAACTTAGGAAATAATGTGTTGGATATCGATTCTTCTAATGATTTGGATAAGGCATCCTTGTGGTATTGTCGTCTTGGACATGTCAACAAGAAGCTTATAGGCCAACTCCAGAAGGCTCGAGTTTTCGATTCATTCGACTTAATGTCGGATGACACTCGCGAGTCTTGTTTTCTTGGAAAAATGACTAAGTCACCCTTCACTGGTTCTTGTGAAAGGGGTGAGGGTTTGTTGGATTGCTTATGGGCCCTTCAGAACTGCCATAAGGGATCCTAACCTCTTCTATGTGACTTTTATTGATGATTACATCATATATGGCTTTATCTACTTAATCAAGCGTAAGTCAGAAAACTTTGAGAAATTCAAAGAGTTTAATCAAGAAATGGAGAAGCAGCTGGGCTGGAAGATAAAGATGCTCCGATCCGATCAGGGTGGTGAGTATCTTAGTATGAATTCCTGGACTATCTTAAGGAGTGTGGAATTGTTTCACAGTTGACGCCACCTAGGACACTACAACTTAATGGTGTGGCTGAGAGGCGCAACCGAACCTTGTTAGACATGGTTCGTTCCATGATGAGTCGAGCTTCATTACCAATCTCATCTTGGGGTATGCCTTGGAGACTGCCGCACATATCCTTAGTCGATTCTTAACTAAAAAGGTTGCCAAAACACCTCACCAGATGTGGACCGGGAAGGCTCCCTCGTTAGCACACATCACGGTTTGGGGTTGCGAGGCTTTCGTGAGGCGCGGGACTCACGACAAGCTCGAACCACTAAGTGAGTAGTGTATTTTCATCGGCTACCCGCAAATATCCTTTGGATATCTCTTCTACAGACCGAGTGACAATTTTGTCTTCATTGCGAGGAGAGGAGTTTTCTGCGAGAGGGAACTTATATTCCAAGGGGATAGTGAGAGGCAAATTGACCTTGAAGAACTTCAAGAGTTAACCGATGAAGGAACCACAAGCACTAGTGGTCAACCTGAGGAGGAAACTCCTGTTGAGCCGAATGATGAGTCTGTACCTCTGAGGCATTCTAGTAGAGTTAGTGTTCCACCTATGTTATATGGTTTTCATATAACATCTGAGGGTGATACATTTATTAGTGATAGCACACTGATAAATTTGGATGAACCTAAAAACTACAAGGAAGCCATGGCAGGCCCTCAGTCTTCTAAATGGATAGATACGATGGACAATGAGATTCAATCCATGTATGACAATCAAGTTTGGAACTTGGTTGACAATGTATCGGGTCGTAAGACATTCGGGTGTAAATGGATCTTCAAGAAGAAGACCAACATGGATGGGAAGATACACACTTATAAGACGCGACTGGTTGCAAAGGGCTTTACTCAAACTCCGGGAGTTGACTATGATAAGACCTTCTTGCCAGTAGCAAAGATTAAGTCTATTAGGGTTATGCTAGCCATTGTTGCGTTTCATGACTATGAAATATGGCAAATGATGTCAAAACCGCTTTCCTTAATGGGAAGTTAGATGTGGATGTTCACATGAGTCATCCAAAGGGTTTTATTGATGCTAAGTACCGTAATAGAGTTTAAGCTTGAGAAATCCATTTATGGATTGAAACAAGCATCTCGCAGATGGAATCTATTCTTCGATGAGAAAGTCAAAGAGTTTGGCTTTGTGAGAAGTGAGGATGAGTCCTGTGTATATTTCAGAGCTAGTGGGAGTATAGTTAGATTTTTGGTACTGTATGTGGATGACATACTACTCATAGGAAATGACATTCTAACCTTGCAGGAGGTGAAATCCTGGCTTGGGAAGTGTCTCGCTTTGAAGGACCTTGGGGAAGCTACCTATATCCTAGGGATAAGGATATTGAGAAACATGATTAAGAGACTAAATTGGACTTAGTCAATGTATGTACTTGGACAAAGTGTTGAAGAGGTTCAACATGCATAATTCCAAGAAAGGTGAATTACCGATCTAAAGTAATGCCAAACTGAATAAGGCTCAGAGTCCGAGTACAGAGGCTGAGATAGCTAAGATGAGTCGATTACCATATGCTTCCGCTGTTGGCTCGATCATTTATGTTATGAATTGTACTCGTCCTGATTTGGCTTTGCTTTGAGCATGGTCAGCAGATATCAAGAGAATCCTGGCAAGGCTCACTAGACTGTGGTGTAAAACATTCTCAAGTACCTACGAAGGAAAAAGGACTAGGTCCTTACACTTGGTGGGAGTGATGACTTGAGAGTGGTTGGCTATAGTGACGCCAGCTTTCAGATCGACATGGATAATTTCCTCTCTTAGTTGAGCTGGGTCTTTAACCTAAATAGAGGAGCAATAACTTGGAAATGTTCCAAGCAGGAGACTATAGCTGATTCAACGTGAGAATCAGAGTGCATAGCAGCAAGCGAAGCAACGAAGGAGGCGATATGGCTGAAGAACTTCATCGGAGACCTTGGATTTTTACCAATTATAAAGGAGCCTGTGGAGATTTTCTATGACAACGATATTGCGGTTGCCTTAGCCAAGGAACCAAGGGATCATGGCAGGTCCAAACACATCGACAGGAAATATCACTTCATAAGACACAAGATAGTAGAAGGACTCCTAGTGGCAAAGTGGGTATTAACAGATGAGAATCCGACAGATCCCCTCATGAAGGGACTGAGTTGGGTTACGCATTTACAGCATGCGAGGCACATTAGGCTGAGGGATGATATTAGTGTTAATTATTAGATAGTTGATTTGAAACTCTTAATAGATAAAATGTAATGGACATTTCATGCTTAAATAAAAGGTGTTTTTGTTTTATTTACTAGTATGGTACTGTCTCATGTCAATTGTTTTACTATTGTTTCTTTTTGCATGTTTTGACTTACAGAATAATTGGATTATTCAAACCATCCACAATCGATCATACTTTGGAAGTAGGTATTGAGGCAAGGCTATCATGAATATGGCTTGTAGATTGTCATAAATGGTTAGACATTGCGATGACATTCATGAGTGCTCATAAGGTCAGCGTATTGGATTCAACCCACGCTTACTTGTACCACTTCATGGAATTTATCTCGAGTGATCGTGAGACGGTAATATCATATAAATCTTCAAACCTAGATATATGAGTTGTTGACTATGAATTGGTCATACATTGATAGTGCGAAAACGCATCGGTAACTCGATGTTGTAAAACGTGCTGTTGTGTATGGTTTGGTGAATAGTTAGTACAACCATATATTGTCAAAGTTTATTTGTTCCTTTTAGTCCTTGGAGGATTAAAAGTGATATCTTGCTCCCCTCGATGATTTTGTTTTGGATTATGTGTCGGGCCCGGACAGAACTAAATTGATGTGTTCGATTAAGTTATATGTCAAATGAATCAGAAATTGGGAAACAAACTGCTGGACAATAAGATTGATTGTGTTCCATGTGTTTGTCTGGCTGATATCTTGAGAACAGAGGATTCTATGATCACTTATATAAAATGGTACGTCTAAGTTCGATAAAGATATTTAAGAGACACGATTGCTAGTTGGATCCTGAAGTTTTACTTACAACTATACTTTTTAGACTTATCCAAGTGGGAGACTATTGGATAAGGTTTCTAAGTCCATAAGTATATTTGGTATGTACTTGACCCAAGAGTAGCATGGTCCATTTGGGTTGCATTTTACCGGAACAATTTGTAAGGATAGGCTTTTGAGAAGAGGTTATTTATGATTTATTAATATATTATATGTTCTAATATATTAATATGAAATCATATTATTTAATTAGTATTGATCAATAATTAAGTTGGAATTAATTTTGTGATCAAAAGAGACTAATAAAATAGATGGGGATTGATTGCGTAAGTCATTCATTCTTATAAAGTGCACTTATAATCCATAGTTCTTTATGTTGGGCTAAACCCATGTGGTGACCCATGGATACTCCATGGAGGTTAAAACCCATGGAACCTAAGGAATGTGGAAGGTCATGAACATTAGGGTCTTCATGGTGTAACCCTAATGATGACACGCTATATAAGGACCCATCTAGCTTGCGAAATCCACCACTAAGTGTACACACAAGAGTGCTAGCCGAAATTTGAGTGCAAGTAATCTCTCCTAGTTCTTCCATTTGTTAGTGGTGATTTGTGGTTCCATTTGAGGCATTCACATTATTGGTGCTAGGTTCTTAAAGCTTCAAGGTTTCCAACCACACTAAAAGGTATGTCATATAACTAGAATTGTGTAGTATAGATACTCCATCGTATGCTAGTTAGGATGATGCTTTGGAATCTTGAATGTTTGCATGTATACTAGAGAAAACATAGATCCAAGGCATCTAGGGTGGCATGTACACCATAAGAGTGTTAGAATGCTCAAAACCCTTCACATACTACATTCCACATCTATCCATGCTTTCCTCAAGAACTGCCTTGACTCCTCCATGTCCCTTCTACTACTACTGCTTCACGTGCTACTCTCAGCCTAGGCTTGCCCTAGGGTAGTCACCATCCCACTCTCTGCCATCGGCAGCATAAGAAGTCCATGCTTTCTTCCCCTAACTAGCTCACGACTACTATCACATATCACTCAAACTAGATAATTCTTCGAATGAGAGACCCTACCCTATGACGGTTGGAATCAAACAAGAGCTGCGAAATAGAGCTAGACCTAACCTTCTAAAATTATTTAGTCCTTGCAATATGTAACTTTGCATATTCGTTTACTAGTTCGTAAAGGACAACTAGAACTCCTAAAATCACAAAGCAAGCAACATTCGAGCATTGACTACACATAATCAAGCATATACTTTTCAGGCTATCCCAGACTAGTTTGTACTAGCATGTAGTTCTTATAGAGATGATACACATATAATATACACATAAGGCATCCATCCTAGATCATTAGTCCTAATCTAGCATGCAGTTCTCATAAAGCTTATAATCATATCATAACATAAACTTGTATGGGTAATTTGGGAGTACTTACTTGAGTTCGGCTGATTGCATGCACCACACCCTTTTCTCTTTTCAAATTTCTTTTGTCTTTTCAAATTCTTTTCTCTTTTCTAAAAAATCTTTTTATAAAAATGATTTCCTTTTGAAAATTTTCATACCAAGTTCTTAGTTTTAGTTCAGACACACCCAAGAGTGTGCCCGCATCCCTCAAACCAAGGCTCTAGTACCAACTTCAAACGTCCCAAAACTACAACCCAAAAATTTCATTTTTAAATCATTGTTAAAACCATAATATCATCGCCTTAGTATAAAATCATAAACCATGTGTATCAAAATATCATAATTTATGTCAACATCCCAAAATCTCATATTAAAAATCAGAGTAAGTCTCCCAGGCTAAAGACTGCGTTGTGTGCCATGCGATCATCCCGAGCCCTTCCCTTTGCTAGTGGAAGTACTTGAAACCAAAACTGAAAACTGTATGCACGAAGCTTAGTGAGCTCCCCCAAACTACCATATACCATACAATAACTTACAACTAGGAGATACGGGCCCCACCCACTCCCATGGATATTCGGCCCTTAACCACACTCCGATGTCTAGGAGATTCGGGCCCCACCCACTTTCCACTTTCGAGAAGATTCGGGCCCAGCCCTCACTCTGTTTTCTAGGAGATTTGGGCCTCATCCACACTCCGCTGTCTAGGAGATTCGGGCCCCGCCCACACTCTGCTACTAACATGCATACAAGTATCACACAAACAACAAGTATATCTATCAAGAAATCACATAACTATCCTCAAATAATACTGTGAGATTCAAGCCCTGCCCACACTCGACTGCTAGAAGATTCGGGCCCCGCCCACACTCAGCTATTAACATATCACATATACGGGCCGACGTTGGTTCCTTTGACCTGTTCCTACTGAAAAGGAGCTCACCTTGCAAGACTGACTACTGAATACTCGAGTGAGGAATCCCTGTCCGCTACTCCGGCAACTCTCCAGCTATGATTTCCATAACAACACTTAATCAAAATCTGATAATCCTTCTTAGGGAAAAATGACCATTTTATCCCTGGTCAAAGTCAACATCCTGGTCAAAGTCAAAGTCAAGGTCAGCTCCTAGTCAACCCCAACTCATCGAGTCATCTTCCAACTCAGCAAGTTCATGAATAACTTAGACACATGGTCAACTAAGTCAACTCGTTGAGTCCCTAAATAGACTCGTCGAGTTCTTCCTATTATAAAGATCGGGACAACCCGCTTCAACTCGTCGAGTCCTTTCCTAGACTCGCTGAGTTCCCCTGTCTGTGTGAGCTATCTTAATAGAGTAAGCCCTTATCTTATGGATCCAAGGTCCTTGGTTCCTTTGCTCGCTGGAATGGCCTTTCTAAGGGTAAAGTTTCCAACTTTACCCATTCATAACTCTTGTTAAAGGGTTTAGACAAAATCCTAATTCCTTTAGGACATGGATCTTGTTCAAAGAGCCTTAGAATCTAAATCCACGCATGCAAACCTAAATCTAGGGTCTAGCTGCCAGATAATCACTAAATGTCACGAGCTTACTTCCATGTATGGCCTTTTTGGGCTCAAAAGGCCATAAATACTTCTTTAGCACTTGCATGAGGACTCCAAGGGCATAAAGTTTGCACCTTTATGTCCTCACAACCTCTCAAGGCACTAGATCTAGAAGAGCAACTCATGGATCAATCCTTACCCACAAGTTAGCAAATCATGAACAAAAAACCCTCAAAAGAGGTCATAAATAGATCTAAGGAGACAATGATCAAGTTTGAGGCTTTATTACAAGAAAATGTAGCTAAAGGAACGAAACTTCTGGATCTACAGTGTTTCTCTTGATTCCTCCAACTTCTTCTTCTTCCACAAGCTTCAAAAGGCACAAATAACACTCAAAAGTGGCTCACACACACTCAAAAAGCAATCTAGGGTTTCGTAGCAGGCTGCAAATGAGGCTAAGGCATGGGATTAAGGTGTTTAAATAGGGTGCAAAACCATGAAATTAGGGTTTCACCCTGACTGAGCTAGTCGCCGAGTAGACAACTTAAACTCCACATATAGTTAGCCTTCCACTTGACGAGTTAGGGCTACCAAATCTTCCAATCCTTCTCTCAAAATAAATAAATAATTAAATTAAATGTGTACCAGGGAACTGGGTGTTACACTTGAAGGAGGAAACTCTCATTTGTTGGATACCAGATTTCGAGACTCTATGTACTTTCGAGGTATCAGAATATTTGCTTAAACCGCCAAAAGGTGAGAAATAGTTGGATTGGCCTGATATCTGGAACACGAGCATGTAGAGAACATGATGTCCGGATGACTTGCTATTAGGTAGAGTAGTGATCCAATCATTCCCGTATACTTCTTTTCATCGACAGTAACACCAGATGGGTCCGGGAAGATCTTGTGTCCAAAACCCATAGGAACCTTTGTAGAGGCACAGGTGTCCATTAAATATTACTTAAGAAGCTCGGAAATGTATTTTTCTTGGTGAATAAAGATTCATCTATTGGTTTGATTTACTTGGATACCGTGGGAGAAAGTTAATTCACGATTCATGCTCATTTTGAATCGACTAACCATTAACATGGAAAAATCAGCAACCATTAATGAATCCTTGGATCCAAAAATGATATCGTCAATGTAGTTGGACTAGTATTAGAAGTTTTCCATTTATCTTCAGAATATGGTAGGATCGATAATTCCTCTTTGAAAATCGAAAAGCTTGAGAAAGTCGGTGAGAGTCTCGTACCAGGCGCAATGAGCTTGCTTGAGGCCATAAACAACTTTTCGGAGTTTGTAGCAATAGTTCGGATAAGAAAGACTGACAAAACCGAGAGGATGTTGGAGATACAATTCACTATCTAGTTCACCATTAAGAAAAGAACTTTTGAAATCCATTTGGTAAGCTTTAAAGCCTTTATGAGATGCATAAGCAAGAAAGATTCTGATGTCTTGAAGACGAGCAACATGAACAAAGGTCTCGTCATAATCAAGTCCTTCAATCTGAGTGAATCCTTTTGCCACCAATCTTGCTTTGTTTTGGATGATAACTCCAGTGTCGTCTAACTTTTTTCGAAAAAAACCCGTCTCGTACAAACAATAGGGTGATCCTGAGGAGGAAGGACGAGAGTCCACACTTCAATTCTATCAAATTCTGCTTACTCTTCTTTCATGGATGTAATCGAGTCAACATGTTCTAATGCTTCCTAGATGGATTTTGGTTGAATCATTAAGATAAATGTCAAGAAATGACATTCATTTTGGATGTTAG
The DNA here is from genome assembly GCF_002870075.4 of Lactuca sativa. Lineage (NCBI taxonomy): Eukaryota > Viridiplantae > Streptophyta > Magnoliopsida > Asterales > Asteraceae > Lactuca > Lactuca sativa. Next base: position 208,149,903 of record NC_056629.2, on the reverse strand, counting down.
TAGCATAACGAGTTTGAACACCAGCATTGAGATTTCCTATGACCTAGTTTGGAGGATGAACCTTTATCCAGATATGTAATCTCGGAATCTCTTGTGCGGTGGATGATCCGACATCAACAATGGAATTATGTTACTCCCCCTAAAGAATTTGAATTTTGAGGATGATGCTCCCCCTGAACTTTTGAACCAGATATATCTACGTTATCTTCGTTCGGAAAGTCAAAAAAGTTGGCATCTGCTTCGTTGTTGTTCAGAATAGGATTGAATTTGGGGGAATTGATCTGTCACATCTTTGAATCCTTCAACATTTGATTCAAGAGAGGTAAGACTATTCTCCCCCTCAACTTGAGAAGTTTAAATCGGATCGGAATCAAATGGAGGAAAAGTGGGAGTCGTACCAGAAACATTTTGGGAAATTGGAGCGCCGGTTGGTGAGCATGGTATTGATCGAGATTCCAAATATATATTTGTTTTTGAAGGTACGAATAGGGTTTCAAGTTTAAATTCATGGACAATTTGGGAATTCGAACATCTTGGAGATGGAGAATCAGACTCCATCATATGGGTTGTTACATTGGTTGAGCCAGAATTCCGAACATAGTTGTCATCGAAGGTGACATCAAAACTTTCTTCAAGAACACGAGTCCGACAATTTAGAACTCGGTATGATTTGGATTTTGCTAAGTATCCTAGAAAGATTGCTTCATCTACTTTGGGTTGAAACTTCGTGTAATGACCGATTTCAAATCGCTTCATTATTCGGGATCGTGGCCCGATCATCAATTGTGATGAGGCTTAGGGCCATGGGGAATAAAGGTTTGGACCCATTTGGATGTGGGTGGTGTTGGTTATGTGGTGATAGGGTTCAGTTTGCGTTTTAGAGCTGAAGGGTATCGGTAAAGGAGTTGGTTCGGGCCTTTTGTGAATTTTGTATTTTAGATCTGAAGGTTTTCAGACTAAATAAAGTTGATAGAAGTACAGGGATTATCGTTACCTTTATGTGGATATAAAGAACATCGAAACGGATAAGGGATGCAAAAGTTATGATCATTTGAAGTTAGAAGGATTTGGACCAAACTCAGTACGCATGGCGGACAATGGTGGTACGCATGGCGTACACAGGAATTTGGATGCGGGAGCATTTGGGAACGCCTTGTGTTCCCCAAGGGAATGTGTTGCGTTCGTCAAGCCATATTAAAAGCCTAATTTAGGGTCTTGGACCCTATTTATTGACCATAACTCACCTCCAACCTTCATTTCTTTCAGCCTCTATCCTCTCTAACCCTAAGAACGAAACCCTAGCCTCCATTAGAGTATTTCTTGAGCTTTATTGTGGTTTAAGTGCGTTTTGGTGCTTGAGGAAGAAGAAGGAGTTTCTTGAAGAGTCATTGATTGGCTTGCAGCTTTTGGAACCAAGCTTTATTCAGATAAATTTGGCCTTTGGAGGTGTAAATTCGTAACCTTTATGGTTTTCTCACATGGATTTACTTGGGTCTTGAGTTGTTATGTTTTGTAGCTTGAAGAAGAAGAAACTTTGTAATCAAGCCTTAGTTAGAGTTGAGCTTCTAGATCCAGATTCTTCATTACAATTGCAAGCCACTAAAGGTATAAAGTTCTCATCTTGATGTTTCTTTATCATAAGGTCTAAGTTAGGGCTTGAATTCTGTATGTTATGGTCTTGTGAGGCTCTTTGTGAGTTTGGGTCACTCCAAGAGCCTAGTATTGTAGATCTTGCCTTTTCTGAGTTGGACTTGATATAAAGTTGGAGTCTTGATGCATTAACTCTTCTCATGCCTGAGTTATTGGTCACTTTGTGGATTTTAAGTGCTTGAAATGATGATTGGACCTTTTTGAGCCATGCAAAGGCTTAAAGCCTTTGACTTTATGGATTAAGTCTCTAAGGTTATGCTATTATGAATTTTAGACGTCATGGCTTAAGGTATTAAGAACTTAGCGTGAATTTTTGGTCAAAGGTCGGGAACGCCGCAGGCTCATCTTAGGAACACAGTGCGTTCCGGCAAGCAGTCCCAATCCTCGGTCAGGCGAAGAACGCCCAACGCTCCTCCAGGGAACGCGACGTGTTCTTCTAACGATTCCGATATTTCTATATCTTCTGTTTGTGATAAACAGGACATGTCATGGGAGAAAGTACCTTGCGTTGATGACAAAGGTCGACCCAGTTTCAAAATGGACTGGTTTCCAAAGAGCAACTGATCCCGCTCTGTGCTGGAGCAGCTATGGAGGCATATCATCAGACTTCGGTTTGTTGGTAATGGCTGCTCCTGGCATATGATTGGGGACATCTCTCAACTATACAACACTCAGAACATTATTTGAGAGTATGTGTCCGTTACGGGAAGGAAGAAAGGAAGAGATCACAAATGGGGTTAGTGCTTAATGATATGAAGAATTTCGGATCTGTTATGAGATTATGCGTGCTGTTCTCAGACCTTCTGGATGCAGATTCAATCGGTGAATTATGGTTTACGTTTTCTTCTCTATACTCCTATGTTTTTCTTAAGCTGATTCGCTTTAAAGACTAATTTTTGTTTTAGGATAGTTTAAATTTGCGCATTTACTTTCGTTTCTCTCCTATGCACAGATTTAGGGGGAGAAATAAAAACAAAACAAAAAATTAGAAAATTAAAAAAATTAAAAAAATTGTTGGTTATGAAATGTGCTGCTTGAGGGAGATGTTCTGGGAAGTGATATTATCAAGTGATAACAGGCAATCTCAGTCTGCATAATGTACCCGAAGTTGAAGGGTCTATGCTCTGGTTTGATGCGTCGGTAGGCACGGAAAATTTTAAATGGACTTGACTAGGGAGAGTTGAACTTAGGAAATTTATAGACTTGACAAATCTTGACCTGGTTAGATCCATTCAACCTGACAATACGACGCTCAGATAGGTTGAGCAGGGAGATATATATGGGAATCTACTCGTCACATTAAATGAACCCGTACTTGGAACTGTGGTTTAACTTTTCCTCGATGTGCGGATTCTGTCCTTACTTCTGGTTGGATGGGGCGACTAGTAAATTCCGATAAATTAGGTCTGTAGAATATCATTTTCTTTCCTTCCGTCTGTTAGTCATATATTGTCTCCTTTGCATGACTTCCAATCCGACCTGGTACACAACATATGCAACTCTATTTCTCTGCAGGCTATATATATATATATATATATATATATATATATATATATATATATATATATATATATATGAAATACTTCTTATCTGTTAGCCATATGCTGTCTCCTTTGCGCGACTTCTAATCCGACCTGGTACACAGCATATGCAACCTTCTTCTTCTCAACCCCTCTGAAGTAATTAGCAATAGAATTCTGAATCTCTTCTCTCTCTGAATGGTTGTCTGCTCACCCGGTGTAAGGAGAACTCTATATGTTCTTGATGGCCGGGGCATATCAGGAAGCGGGAAACATGTTCCAGTACACTTAACATTGAACTCACACAAATTGTCTATAGATCTTGCTGCTCAATTTAGGTGGACAACAATATCCCTGGTCGTCGTCAGATGAATGGTCCTTAAGATATAATATCTAAGAAATTAGGATAAGATATAATTTTTTTAGGAACTTACATTCACCTGTCTTGTAAGAAATAGTATGTCCTAAATTTGTCACAATTTTTCGTGTTTAAGTGGACCACAATACCGACGATCGACCAGACAAAGATGTGAATATGGAAGGTACCGACAAGTGGATAAAAGTTGTCTAAAAACTTTGATCCCAAATCACTCTTAAAGTTAGATATCATTTTTGTTTTTGTTAAATTTATCATAGTTTCTTCTAATTTAAATATTAGGGGAGAATTAATATATATATATATATATATATATATATATATATATATATATATATATAATAAAAAATGAAAAACAAAAAAATTAAAAATTAAAAATTAAAAATAGTGTTAATTCTGTTTTATTTCTTGTTTAGAAAAATCAAAAATCCAAAAATATTTTTGTTTTTGTTTTAATTTGTGTGCTAAGTTTTCTTTTAGTTTTGTTTTGTCTTGAAAAGTGATTTTAGGTATAGATAAGACTCATGAAGTTTGTGTTGAAGATTTCTGAGCCAAAGGCTTCGTCCGTGAGCATCGAAGAATTCTCATTCGAAGGAGCAAGAAATGAAGATTATTCTTTCGACATTCAATCTTTCAACCCTAGAAGCAAGGTGAAGCTGAAATTGAAGAATATGTGACGGATTGCATTGAAGCCTCCTCAATTAATCTGTTGCTATCTTTGTACCTGCTGAAGTGAGCCAAAAGATTATTTCTCTTCAAAGATTCTCAAGCTGAAAGCACTATCTTTCAAGAATCAGTACGTCAAGCCTCCTCACCCAATGTGTGTTCAATGCCAAATTCTGAAGAAAACCTCAAGTGCTCAAGATGAAGTCATTCATTGAAGATTCATATGTTCATCTTGATGCTGTGAAGAAATCGAAGGTTAAAGCTGAAGCCAAGCTCTCATTGAAGATTGACAAGAAGGGCCAGCTACTTTTTAGGGGGAGCTTGTTGGGTCAATTAAGAAAAGAAAGCTATAAACCAAGGGGGAGATTGTTGGGTCAAAACATGGTTTTTACTTTACTTTTCTGGGCAATTGTAATTTTCTGTAATATTTATGAGTTTATGGTCATGTTTACGGCTGAGTTTACGGCCGTAAACACCTTACGGACATAAACTCATTTACGGCCCATGTGTTATCCGGCCCATATTCTAAGTATAAATATAGGTATTAGGGTGTGAGGAATAGATTGATGAACCAGAAGGATTTTACGGCCAGAGAGAAAGGAGCGTTTGTGTGTGTGAATCTTGTGTAAGGAATTTAATTCATATTATCAATACATTGAGATTCATCATCTTCTTCTTCTCCTTCTCTTCTATTTTTATCTGACATCATCCGTTTGATTGGGATTCCGCACCATCAAACGGATCTGATTAATACACGGGCAAATTGGGGACTTACAATTTATTGCATAGTATGATGATTGTTTGTGTGATAATTATCATCGTTCACATATTTCTTGATGATCATGTGATTTATGTATGTTATTATGTGGTAGTGGTAGGGTGAAATAGACCTAGTAATCGGTTGAAAAAGACCAGAGGGTAGGTCAGGCACCGAGATATGCTAGACAATATGTTTGTGTTGTTATTATGTGGTAGTGGTAGGGGTGAAATAGTCTTCGTAACCGGTTGAAATAGACTGAAGGGTAGGTCAAACACACAGATATGCTCGACAGGGTAGGTCGGGCACCCAAATATGCCTAACAATATGTTTCTGTTGTATGTGGTATGGTGGGGGAACTCACTAAGCTTTGTGCTTACGATTTTCAGTTTGTGTTTCGGGTACTACGGTTTTCAAACAAGGGAGCTTCGGATGATTGTAGGGCACGCACCACATGTTTTTTCATTTTAGAATTTACTCTGATTTGAAATAGTACTCATATACTTTCTTTGTTAAACTTGTATGGATAATGTTTGGAGCAGTACTTTTATTTGATTAAAAAAGAAACTTTATGTTCTTATTTTTGGGACGTGAAACTTCATAAGTTGATCACGGTTGTTTTTGATAAAGCAACGACAGCCAAATACATGTAGGAATAACTTACTCGGCTTGCGACCATCCATGGCTTCGTACGGTGTCATGTTCAGGCATCGATTGATGATGCTTCGATGTTGAGTGAAGCAGGTAGTGGATACAGCTTCAGCCCATAGATAAAGTGGAATATTTGCAAAGTTGAGCATCGATCAAGCAGCTTCAACAGAGTTATGTTTCTTTTTTCAACCACATCATTTTGTTGAGGGGTGTAGGGATCAAATAAATTGTGGTCAATTCCTTTGTCGGAGAGGAATTTCTCAATGGTGACATAAGTGACAACTGGGCCATTATCGCTTCGGATTCATCTCACATGTAGTTTAGCGAGAACTTCAATTCTTTTGATAAAGTTGATAAGTTCTGAGGTTGTCTCATATTTCAGCCTAAGGAAGAAGACACAAGTCAACCTTGTAAAATCATCAACAATCACAAGAATATACTTCTTGTGATGTAGACTTTCTACATTGGAGGGTCCACAAAGATCAATATGAAGGAGTTCTAATGGTTCTGAAATTGATTTTTCAATAATAACCGGACGACCTTTCTTGGATTGCTTCCCACAATCACATGCAAGACAAAAATGATCATTTAAAACTTGAGTGGCAGACCTCCGACTATTTCACTGGAAACAAGATCATTCATATATCAGAATTTTAAATGAGCAAGCCTCCCGATGCCATAACCGAATGGCCTTGGAGAGTAGACAGAGTTGAGGCTTGCCAATGATCATGTTGATTTCTATCACACCCCAAAACCGGAACGGCGGAAACGTTCTGGGGTGGATGGTGTCATGTCAAGTATCACAACACATGCATTATAGTAATCAAAGTACAACAAAACATTGCATTAATAGTAATAGTTTTACATAGTTTACATAACAGTACAACAAAGTAATACAGGTAATAATATAAGTGCAACTTGGCACAAAATAGTCTTCAACCGAAGCTCCTGGATTGTACCTGTCTAATGCTGACCTGAGAATACAAGTTATTTGAAAAGCGAGTATCAGCATTTTTACATATGCTAGTGAGGTCATAAGCATTTAGTGGCATTTTATTCAAATAACTTTAATAAAAGTGGTAGTTTTAGTGTATCTATTACATTAGTGTCTTTTCCAGAAAATCCTATATTTTCTTTAATAAAAAAGCAGTCTTCTACCAAGACTGGACGGAGTTATATGGTAAAAAGGTAGTTTTCCCTTTGATAAGATTAAAACTTAATCTTGAAGATCGATTAGATCTTAAACAGGTAAAATAAAGATTAAACAGCAAGAACACGAAAACAATAAACAACTCAAGAATGAATCAAACGTGTCGAATGATTATAAAACAACCCTCAGAAGAGCTCGACAAAGAACATCAACTATAGAGGGTTAGAAGGTTTACAAGAATGATAAAGAAAATCAAAGCTATCGTAATTCTCTCTATTGTATTCTAGATCGTTTTCTAAATCCTTAACCTAATATGCATGCAAGCATATTCTTATATAGTAAACCTAACAGCTCATGGTTGGACAGGCCCAAAACAGGAGTACAAAATAATTGGACTATTAGCCGAGCCCAATGACGCAATACTAAACGAATCTGCAACCCAACAATCTCCCCCTTTGCGTCAATTGGAGCGAGATCTTCACTTCTTGCTTGGGCCAGTAGCAGCGGCAGGTACCTTCTTCTTTACAGTCTGAAACAGACGAGAGATAAGAGCAAGTATCGTTTGTCTGAATCTGATGTACCATTGAATCATATCATTGAAGTATTTGATATCATCCGCTGCATTCTCTTTACACCGATGGATGATCGACAGCACATGCTCTAGACAAGCAGTGGTATAAAGATGTTTATCCGCTAAGGCAAAGAGACATTTATGTCCTTCTGCTCTAGTGAACATGACCGAATTACGCCTCGGGTCAATCTTGCCCATCTTCATCTGATTGAGATCACTGGCCGATCCAACAAGAGATATCTTCGGTTTCTTCTTGAAGACTGTGGCTTCATTCGTCAAAAGGATGTTATGCAGAACGATCCAATCATGAGGGTTGAGGTTCAGTAGATCTGCTAAGGATATAAGATGTTCAGTTCTTGCAGACCCTCTGATCGCCCTGAACCAAACTTTGATGAATCTCCCTTCGGTATATGGCTTCAGAACCCGAACATTAACGATCTTCTGAGCGCTCCATGTTTGGTACTGTGGTTGAGCGGCCCTCAGATAGAATTCGATTAACTCCCTATCAACCTCAGGATTAGGATGAGGGACTTCAAAAATGTTGGAGAAGGCGTGGAAGATAAACGCCTTTCGAGTAAAGGGCATATCAAACTGCGAATCAACAAAATTGTAGCAGTCGAAGGATATCACCGGTTCGAGCCATATGATGCTTGGAGTATCTATGGCCTCCTTTATCATTCTTTCCCGAGTCCAAGCAGGGAAAAGAGTCTTCCTGCTCTCGAGGAGATCGTGGGCTTCTTTCTTCTTGCGTTCGGCTTCTTCAGCTTCTCGCGCCACACGAATATTGTCATTTTCAACATTGCGACTATTTTTGCATTTCACCAAGTCAGCAATGGTTTCTTTATCATCTTCATCCTCTTCCTCAGCTATATTCTTTCCTTTATCCTTCACACCCAAACCCGAAGTTTGACCAGTAGGAGGTGGTTCGGTTGTGTGAGTAGCTTTTGAGGAAGGAGGTGGTTTCGATCCGGACTTCACTTCTCCCCCTTGTTTCGGAGTGGACACGAAACTAGGTAAACCTTCAATTTTGTTGAGAAGGTCCAGGGCAGGAGCAAGTTTTTCAGCAAGGGTTCGCCTCACCGAATGATTAAGAAGCAGATCGTGTGCTTCCAGGATGTTGGATAGGGCAGGGTGTACATCCAAAACACATGTTTTTATAACCTCCCATTCGGATCGAAGAGGTTCAACCTGTTGCTGAGAATTTGAAAGCTGAGCGCTCTTGACCTTAAGGGCGGTGGTTTTACTTGCAAGAACGTCCATTAACGAGTTTTCGGCAGCGAGATCCTCTTGAAGTTTAGCGAGGCGCTCGTCAATGGAGGCACGAAGGGCCGAGTTGTCGTCACTGATGGATTGGCGAAGGGTAGCGAACGACTTCAACTCCGTTGAGACGAACGTGGCCAATTGTTGAACGATTGGTTCCAACATTGTCTTTGTAGCATCAGCACTCTCCTGTAAGGACTTCAACAGGGAAGAGGCTTCAGAGAATAGTTTTTCGACTTTTTCGGTCGCTGCCTCACATGCTTTTGTAGAGGCGTCTATTGCTGCAGTGACAGAGGCGACAGAATCATGATGAGCCCTGGAGAAGGCATCAACAATCTTCTGAAGAGCGGCTTCAGAGAGAGAGGACTAAGTGTTGGAGGATGAAGCAAGAAGCAAGTCAACCTTCTCACTTAGCTCCTTAAGATGCTTCTTTGTTACTGGAGCATCGTCCTCGTCGTCACTTTGAACCTGAAACGGACTAAAGTAGACCGAATCGAAGGTCATATTTTCCCCGCCAAGGAAAGGGTTATCTCCATCAGAGGCATGACCTGGAGATGTTGGGGGTGGTGAAGCTGGGGGTGTTGTGGTATGTGTAGGTTCAGGTTTAGTGTTGGTACGGGTAGTTTCGGGTGGTGGTTGAGTGTGAGTAGGTTTGGTTGTATGCTGGGTTTCGGTTACAGGTGGTGGTTCGGTTGCATCAGGATGAACCCCCGTATCAGATACGTTGGTTGTAACCTTTGCAGTTGTTGTTGTGGTATCAGTGAAAATGGGTGGTGGTATAGGGAAAGAAGTTTTAGGAATGGTGGTAGAGGGGTTTATGGTGGGAATGGAAGTAGGGATTGTTTGAGTGGGAGAGGGAATTGGTGAGACATGGATTTCCATGTTTGGGGTAGGTGATCGGGGTGGGGTGTTGCCTCTTGGAGGGGTTTCGCCTCTTTGAGAGTCGTCCGAATCCGAACTCTCACCTTCTGAGTCACTAGAAGAGGAAGCGATTATAAGCTTTCGCTTTGGTTGAGTCTTTCGCCTCTTTGGCTGCTGGGACTGTCCAGCTTTGGTGTGTTTCCTCTTCCTGGGAGAAGGACCTTTAGCCCCTTTGGTCACTTGCTTCCCTTTATCTGCCTTTTTGCCTCTATGAACAGGCTTCTCAGCGTCGTGGATGGACTTGAGCATTTCTTGTGTGAGTTCCCTCGATCCAGACGCCTTGAACTCCTTAATAGTCCTGATGATCCTGCTGTCAAATGGAACATTGCCGTACATGGTCTCCGGAATTGAGCCAATGAATGAGAACTTGGATGCATCTGAGACGATAATCTTCGTGGTATGAAAAGTACCGATCGAAGACATCGATGCACCGGCAGCAGTGGGAACATCAAATTTATCCATTGCCCACTTGGTGATGAGAGTCCAGAACCCTGCATACGACACCTCAGAATGTCGTGAAAAAGAAGAGAGGCTTTGGATGAGTTGTTGCTAGAGAACCAACCCATAGTCCAGATTGACACCGTTGTAGACGCCATACATAATCGACAAGAAGAGTCGACTAGAACCGTCGGATCCTGAGCTCCGTTCAGACAAGACTTTGAAGAGGACAGTGAACATGTCGTTCCACTGTGGCGGCAAGCAGGATTTTTTAAACTTCACGACGGAGGTGAGGACCTCCGTGTACCCCATATTGTAAAACATGTTGTAAAGATGCCCAATCGGAATCGTCTCCGGATTAATCCTTGAAGGGTCAGCAGCAAACCCTAGCAGTGTACCAAATCGTTGCCTTGAAATCGAGGTCTTGTGATCAGAAACCTCGAAGAACACCCTATCAACTGCTTTATCGTAATGTGCAGTCGCATACACCTGTGATAGGATCTCCATGGGCACAGTTTCAACCCTAGAAAGTGCAGGAGCGATTTGTGAGTACTTCAGGCACTCGATGACCGGAAACATGTAGGAATTGTACACCTGAGGGGTTAGGTCAGTCACCAAACACTGTTGAGGGCGAATGGGAAGGATGTGTGAGGTGGCATGGACTGATGATGATTCTGCCATTGTTGAAGTTAGGAAGAAGAAGATGAACAGTAAAGGCGTTAGAAAATTTTTCTCTCTTAGGAAATCGGATGCAGTAAAGAGGTAAATGGGAGTGGAGACTGCCTTTTATAGTGTGGGAAAGGAGAGAGAAAAATCTGTTTAAATCTTCTATGGAAATACGAAAAGGTTTTCGAGAATGACAGATGCGTGACAGTTAAGGCATGCAATGATCACGTAGGAGAGAGTGTGTCAGATTCCTCGGAACACGCCGCCCAACAAGCGCTGTTTCAGAAGAAACCGTTTCAAATCCACACGCGCCTGTTTAGTGCCAGAGAGGAACCGCTTAAAATTCTCCCACGCGTCCACGACGTCAGTTATGGAATGGGCGTTTCAAATTCGCATGTGTCCCTTTTTACCGCCGTTTGAAATTCAATCCATTTATCTCCCGCTTGAGTTAGCAATGCTTTCATCTTATCCATGTAACAGCATCTTTTTGAAGGATACTCCCACGTGGATGATTTTTTACCACAGCTTTTAATTAACCTCCAATCTTAGTAAAACAACCTGTAATTATTAGTACTAGATTTTTGGAAAATCAAAGATTTTCGTGCTAAGAGTGTAAAAAGAAAAGAAATAAAGCAACTCTTTTTAGGAATAAATGTGATGTCAATAATGACACGAAACAAATGATCCCGGGCACGAATCTCTTCCTTCAAGATCAAGAGAGACCTTAACGTGTTGATGTGGTTTCCCGTTGAATGACGATCAAACACTTATTAATAAATGTTGAAAGGCTTCTTTTAATTTGGCTACTTAAGGCTGGCTTTCGCTTTGATGCAACAATTCTAATCTTGAAATAAGAAAGAAAGTGAACAAAGTACTTGTGAGACCGGTGTAGTCTGTTGAACAAGTAGGTAGGAATTAATTTTATATTGGCTTGGAAAATATAAAATCTCAACAAAAAAAAAATAAAAACTGGATCCCAAGGGAAGAATTGTTATGGTGTTTAACAATTTCATAGGAATCACACAAAATAAAAATTTGAGATTTCATCAAGATACATCTGTCAATTCGTTGGTGAAAACTTGAGCACATTAATTGTTCACCGTTAATTCAAATTTTGTGTTGAATTTTGGGTTTCACTCAGCTCGTAGTGGCACGAAACTGAGATCATTAACACATTTGTTGTGTTACCATAAACCTCAGTGGTAAGTTCTGAGAGTCTCAAGGGTTACGTTGATGAAACGAATGTAATGGAGAAATGTAATGGAGATTGTAACACCCCAAAGTTTGGAAAGCCAAGAAAAGAAAGAAAACCTCAAGTTTAGGGGAGACTCGGCGAGTCCATGGAGGGACTCGGCGAGTCCGAGCGGGATCCGGGTTGTGGTGAAAGCGACCGACTCGGCGAGTCGGCCAAGGAGACTCGACGAGTTGGGTCTGATCGAGGAAAACCCTAAATCCGGGACTTGGAGCCTATTTAAGCGTCTCATTCTCTTTCCTAGGGTTCCTTTACTGCCTCTCTACCCCAGAACACCAAACCCTAGCCGCCATATCCGTTTTTGAGCTAGATCTTGCCTTGAAGAATGCACTAAAGCTTGGAGGAGGAAGAAAGACCTTGGAGGTGCAAGAAGGGACTGTAGATCTGGGATTGTGGAGTCATTTCAGACCAATTGGAGGTAATAAGCTGTTGCTTGGACTCCCTTTGCATCTAGATCTATTCTTATGTGTGAGTTTTGGTCATTGTTGGTATGATAAGTAACCAATTCGAGTTGGAGGTTCAGATCTGAGGTTGCTACCTCAGATCCATGTTGGTTTTGGTCTTGAATCCCCTAAAGTATCAGCCCTTGGTATGTTGAAGAAGCATGTTTGCCATAAACCCTAGTTTAGTATGTTTTGAGCATAGATCTCTCAATCTACACGTAAAGTTTGCCACTTTACGTGGGGAATAGGCCCTAGAAGTATGGATCTATGAGTTGGAAGTTCTGTTTGGCTCGAAAAGCCACTGCATGGATTGAGGACTGGATAGACTCGGCGAGTCCTTCGAGTGGACTCGGCGAGTAGGTTGAAGATGAGGAGGAACTCGACAAGTAGGATGAACAGCTCGTCGAGTCGTTTGAAGTTAGGCATGGACTCGGCGAGTTGGACGAGCAACTCGACGAGTTGGTTGAAGATTGTCTTGGACTCGGCGAGTCTGTTCTTGGACTCGGCGAGTCAGATCGCGAAACCCTAAACCCTTTGAGTTGAGACTCGAATCAGTGAGTCGGGTGGTGACTCAGCGAGTTGGACAGGACAGGACTTGGAACTAGTTGGACTCGGCGAGTCATAGACTGACTCGGCGAGTCGGGTCGCGAATAAGAAAGACCCTGAGCTTATGAACTCGGCGAGTCTTTAGGAAGACTCGGCGAGTAGGGTTGACCTGGAAGGTTGACTTTGACCAGAGTTGATTTAGTTGACTGTCAGACTAATTGTTATATGTATATTGATAGCTCGGAGAGCTAGAGGAGCAGCGGTTCAGGGGATTGTCGAGTAGCAGCCAGAGGTTTATCAGCAGGGCTCAGCAGTTCAGGTGAGTTTCCTTCCAGTAGGAACGGGTCTAAGGCCACAATGCCAGCCCGTTTAGCTAGCAGTACTTTTCGGATGTTGATCTGATGCAGTAGTTAGTATGTTTGATGCCTTCGTGGCTCAGACAGGATTTATGTGTTATGTGTTCCGGGCTACGGCCCGATGTAGTACGCAGTATATGTGAGTTTATGCCAGTTGATATGTTATGATATGCTTCGGACTTCGGTCCGATGGAGGGGACAAGGTCCCAGTCAGTCAGCTTCGGACTTCGGTCCGATGGAGGGGGGCAAGGCCCCAGTCAGTTAGCTTCGGACTTCGGTCCGATGTCAGCTTCGGACTTCGGTTCGATGTAGGGGGCAAGGCCCCAGTCAGTCAGCTTCGGACTTCGGTCCGATGTCAGCTTCGGACTTCGGTTCGATGTAGTGGGCAAGGCCCCAGTCAGTTAGCTTCGGACTTCGGTCCGATGTCAGCTTCGGACTTCAGTTCGATGTAGGGGGCAAGGCCCCAGTTAGTCCGGACTTCGGTCCGATGCAGTGGGCAAGGCCCAATATGTGCTTTATATGTTTTTGTGTGGTATGTGGTAGAATGGGGGAGCTCACTAAGCTTCGTGCTTACGGTTTTCAGTTTTGGTTTCAGGTACTCGGTTTTTAAAAGAGGAGCTCGGGAAGATTGCAGAGCACACACCATAGTCAGTTAGCCTGGGAATGTTTGACTCTGATGATGATATTATGTTTTAAATTTAATACTCGAAAGTTATGTTTGATTTATGATACGTTTTATAAATCCAGTTTTAGTAATGTTTTAAAAGAAATTTTTAGTCGTGATTTTTGGGTCGTTTCAAGTTGGTATCAGAGCCTTCGTTTGAGGGATTTGGACATGCTCTTGAGCGTGTCTGGACTCAAACTGAGGGGTCTGTATAAAGGTTTTCAAAAATGAAAACACAGTTTTGTAAAAAGAGAGTTTTGAGAAAGAAAACGGTTTTTAGAAAAGTAAAAAAAAGAATTCAGAAAGAAAGAACTTTGAAAAGAGAAAAGGGTGTGGTGCATGCAATCAGCGCGAGCTCAAGTAAGTACTCCCAATTTACCCATACGAGTTATGTTGTGATTATCAGTATCAGCTTCAGTTTCAGTTTCAGTTTCAGTTCCAGCTTTAGTAGAACAGCATGCTAGAATAGGACTAAGGATCTAGGATGATGCCTTATGTGCCTGCTTTATGTGTTCAGCTTTATGAGAATTGCATGCTAGTATTGAGTAGACAGCAGTAGGATAGCCTGTTTAGGTTATGCCTGGTAGCGCGATCTTATCATTGTATGCTAGTGTAGTTTCTTGTTATGAGAATAGTTTTGCCTGAGTATGTTTCCCTTATCCGAATGCTGCTTGCTTTGTGCTTTGTGGGACTCTGAGTGATAGGAGTTAGCCATTAGGTGAATACATCACATCACATGTGATCAGGGTTGAATAATCTCAGAGTGCTGGATTTGGCCCTACTGCACAGCTCTTGTCTGAGTCCAACCGTTATAAGGACGAGTCTTTTACTTGAAGGATTATCTGAGCCTCGTCACATGTGATGGTATTCAGGTGGTGACTAATTGCCATTACTAGGAGGCCTTCAGCAGCTGAGGACTGTTGGGTAGAGTCAGAGGTTCCCTAGGGCAAGCCTAGGATGAGAGTAGCAGAGATCAGTAGAAGAGTAAAGGGGACTTGGTGGAGTTGAGGTAACTCTTGAGGAAAGTACGGATAGATGTGGAAGGTAGTAGTGGCCCATACTACTGAAAGTAGAGGATCCGTACTCGATTCAAGAGGGGCCAAGACGAAACTAGGAAATGGTGTGGTGAGTGAGAAATCCCTCAGTTGTAGTGTGTAAATTGATCAGGAATTGTTATATTTTCAGCATGGTGACGTTGCGCGAGATACCAGTTAGCAGTTCAGGTGTCGAGGAGGGGTCTGGCTTGGGCTTCAGAGCCGGGCAGCTTGATGATCAGATGAGGGATTTCATTTCCGCAGAGATTACGCGCAACATCATTGATCAGACTCCAGTGATTTTCGATTCAGTTAGAGAGGCCATTGTGGAGCTCATGGACAGTCATCTTGAGGCCTTTAAGGCCGGGATAGTTTCAGGGCAGTTTGGGGCTCGTCTAGGCCCCGAATCTTATGGAGTTCAGGGATCCATCATGGGGGGAGATCCCATTTCTAGTTTCTGCCATCAGGGGACAGGAGTGAGTCGGGCATCCTGTCTTCAAGAGAGACCTTTGGATGATTGGATAGTTGAGGAAGTTTCGCGAGCCATTCGCGAGGATCTGCCCGACATGGTCGTGAGGATCACTGATAGATTGATCGAGAGGCTCCAGGATCAGACAGTTGTTGCCCAGTCGGCGGGCAGGGAATCGGAAAGGAAGAGGAAAGTGGATGAGACTCATGTAGCCTCAGGTTCGGGTAAGAGGCCCAAGGGTTCGGATTTGAGGGCGAGGAACTATCAGAGCCGCAGTCGATGCGGGAAGTGCGGAAGGACGCACATGGGTGTGTGTAGGCGTAGAAGTGGTGGCGATGCTGGGTGTTTCAAGTGCGGCCAGATTGGTCATTTTAGCAGAGATTGTGTTGTTACCATCGACCAGGGACTTGATCCATTGTGTTTCCATTGCAGTCAGAGGGGCCACAAGAAGGTCCACTGTCCGAGTTTGTATTCAGCAGGACAGGCGCCAGCTCCTGCCCTTGGGACTCCAAGTACCGATAGTGGTTGTCGAGGCCGGGCAAGGGCGCCTACGGCTCGGAGCCGAGTTTTCCGGTAGGTTTCAGCAGAGATTCGAGCAGCATTGAGTAATGAAGGTATGTAACTTTTGCTTTTCTGTCAGCCTATGTCATGATTATATTGTTATGGTTCTGCATCAATTTGTGGTATAAGTGTTGTGTTATAGTGTGGCTTGCTTGTGATTATGTTATATGCCATTTGCATACCTCGGATAATTGGTTGGTAGTTAGGGGATGTGCTCTTATGGAGAAGGTTTTGGAGGATGTAGTAACTGTAGCATGGTTGAGAGAGATTTGGTTCGTTTCGCTAGTTCGGAGTGGTTAGTGATTGGGATGGATTGGTTAAATTCCTACCTGGCGGGATTGGGTTCCCCAGTAGATGTTCTGGAATGGTAGTGAAGATCAGGATCTCTTTTGAGTGTGAAGCAGCAAGGGGTAAGCAGGATCGAAGTGGTGGAGAACCCTCCGAGTATACATGGATAAGAGTCTCGTAGACTCAGAATGAGTGCGCGGCCTCTAAGAAGAAATGGTAGTAGCTTAGTGATGGATGGATTGAGAATTTTAGAATTGGGAGTTCGATAACTTTTCCCAGCAGTTAGTTCATGTAATCGAGATGGTTAGAAGCTGATTGGGAATCCAGGATTGGAGGACCACCTGTCGGACGCATGAGAGTCGGAATGAGGATCCTGAGAACGGGTAACAAGAGATGTTCTCGTATTGGTAGCCAGTGTCTGAGGCAGCATGCAGGTTGCGTAAATTCAGGAGTTGGGAGGCTGGAAACTTCCCAACAATAGCTTCTTGTATCCGGATTAGTAGACGGTTGGTTTGGGAACCAAGCCGAAGAATTCCTCGACGAAGCGCTAAGAATATCAAGGATATAAGATGTGGAGGTTGATGCAGTATTCGAAGACTAAGGGCTGTTTTTGAGAAATCTGGATGAGGAATCACTAGCAGTCAGATAGCAGTAGTAGTGTTGTAAGTCTGCGGGGGTAGCCGTAGCATTCACTAGCAGTCAGATAGGAGTAGTAGTGTTGTAAGTCTGCGGGGGTATCCGTAGCATTCACTAGTAGTCAGATGGCAGTAGTAGTGTTGTAAGTCTGCGGGGGGTAGCCGTAGCATTCACTAGCAGTCAGATAGTAGTAGTGGTGTTGTAAGTCTGCGGGGGTAGCCGTAGCATCCACTAGCAGCCAGATAGTATTAGAGAGTTGTAAGTCCGCGAGCGTAGTCATAGCCTTTTATCAGATTGGTAGGTAGCATGAGCGCATGTTTGACGCGGGAAAGCAGTAGTACCCACCAGTTCGGGTGCAGCAGTGAGGATATGGGAATCCACGGGTTAGATTTCGGATTTCCCAAATGGATCAGTTATGGCTAAGTCAGCAATTTGGGCTATAGATCGTCACATCAGTTATGAGATCAGACTAGCAGTGGACCGTTGGGGTTCGGGTATGTTGCGGGCTACTGTCAGTCTGGGAGCCATCATGTTGTTAGTCGTGGAATTGATGATGTCAGGAGGTGACGTATGGACCCGATCGGTTACATCGGAAGGTTGCTAGAGCCACAGTGACAGGATAACTAGTGGAAACTAGTCCTAGAGGAAGATTTCGTTCAGAAGTCGTGGAAGTGACTAAGTGAGGAGTCCCTTGACTCGACAGTTGGGTTGGAGTTCAGTGTTTCAGCCAGTTCAGTGTTTCAGGCAGCTCAGTGTTTCAGCCAGTTCAGTGTTTCAGGCAGCTCAATGTTTCAGTCAGTTCAGTGTTTCAGGCAGCTCAGTGTTTCAGTCAGTTCAGTGTTTCAGGCCGTTCAGCGTTTCAGTCGGTTCAGCGTTTCAGGCAGTTTAGTATTTCAGGCATGTTCAGTATTGCGGGCAGTTCAGTGTTTGGAAGGTTTCAGGGTTTTGGGTCAGTATTGTATTTGCGTTGGAATGCAAGTGCTGACGTTATAGTTGGTTGATTTGGAAATGGCAAGTCCCTCTCAGCAGGATCAGTTGAGCCTTTTGCCGAGTATAAGTGATTTGTAAGGATAGCTAGGCAGGTAGCTTTTCATTCAAGAGGGAAGGCTCGAGTTAGTAGGAGATGAGTAATCAGGTGGGATAAAAGCAAGTTGGTTCCAGCAGCATCGTTTCAGTATGAGCGGCAGAATGGATAGAACAGTTATAGATAGTCGAAGTATCTTCAGGAGTTGCTGGAAGAGACTAGGAGTTTTCAATGGAGTGTAGTGACCGGTGGGAGTCCGGTAACTCAGATATCGGGAGATTGGTTAGACCAGAGTAGTCTCAGTGCATCCGGTAGGCGGATGGGAGGCAGCAGGATTTTCAGTCGGAGGAAGTAACGTTGAGGAAATTATGGAAAAGAGAAGGATTCACTATGTTCCAACGGTAATGATCGGCATGGTGAGTGGCTGGAGTGACGGACAAAAGGTTGTTAGATTTTCCAGACAGAGAGTTGGTGGCAGTTCGCAGGCAGTTGACCATAGCAAACTTCGAGGACGAAGTTTAGTTTAAGTGGGGGAGAGTTGTAACACCCCAAAGTTTGGAAAGCCAAGAAAAGAAAGAAAACCTCAAGTTTAGGGGAGACTCGGCGAGTCCATGGAGGGACTCGGCGAGTCCGAGCGGGATCCGGGTTGTGGTGAAAGCGACCGACTCGGCGAGTCGGCCAAGGAGACTCGACGAGTTGGGTCTGATCGAGGAAAACCCTAAATCCGGGACTTGGAGCCTATTTAAGCGTCTCATTCTCTTTCCTAGGGTTCCTTTACTGCCTCTCTACCCCAGAACACCAAACCCTAGCCGCCATATCCGTTTTTGAGCTAGATCTTGCCTTGAAGAATGCACTAAAGCTTGGAGGAGGAAGAAAGACCTTGGAGGTGCAAGAAGGGACTGTAGATCTGGGATTGTGGAGTCATTTCAGACCAATTGGAGGTAATAAGCTGTTGCTTGGACTCCCTTTGCATCTAGATCTATTCTTATGTGTGAGTTTTGGTCATTGTTGGTATGATAAGTAACCAATTCGAGTTGGAGGTTCAGATCTGAGGTTGCTACC
Source organism: Lactuca sativa (assembly GCF_002870075.4). Lineage (NCBI taxonomy): Eukaryota > Viridiplantae > Streptophyta > Magnoliopsida > Asterales > Asteraceae > Lactuca > Lactuca sativa. The sequence continues at coordinate 208,130,942 of NC_056629.2, read as the reverse complement.
TCAGATCCATGTTGGTTTTGGTCTTGAATCCCCTAAAGTATCAGCCCTTGGTATGTTGAAGAAGCATGTTTGCCATAAACCCTAGTTTAGTATGTTTTGAGCATAGATCTCTCAATCTACACGTAAAGTTTGCCACTTTACGTGGGGAATAGGCCCTAGAAGTATGGATCTATGAGTTGGAAGTTTTGTTTGGCTCGAAAAGCCACTGCATGGATTGAGGACTGGATAGACTCGGTGAGTCCTTCTAGTGGACTCGGCAAGTAGCTTGAAGATGAGGAGGAACTCGACGAGTAGGATGAACAGCTCGTCGAGTCGTTTGAAGTTAGGCATGGACTCGGCGAGTTGGACGAGCAACTCGACGAGTTGGTTGAAGATTGTCTTGGACTCGGCGAGTCTGTTCTTGGACTCGGCAAGTCAGATCACGAAACCCTAAACCCTTTGAGTTGAGACTCGAATCAGTGAGTCGGGTGGTGACTCAACGAGTTGGACAGGACAGGACTTGGAACTAGTTGGACTCGTCGAGTCATGGACTGACTCGGCGAGTCGGGTCGCGAATAAGAAAGACCCTGAGCTTATGAACTCGGCGAGTAGGGTTGACCTGGAAGGTTGACTTTGACCAGAGTTGACTTAGTTGACTGTCAGACTAATTGTTATATGTATATTTATAGCTCGGAGAGCTAGAGGAGCAGCGGTTCAAGGGATTGTCGAGTAGCAGCCAGAGGTTTATCAGCAGGGCTCAGCAGTTCAGGTGAGTTTCCTTCCAGTAGGAACGGCTCTAAGGCCACAATGCCGGCCCGTTTAGCTAGCAGTAGTTTTCGGATGTTGATCTGATGCAGTAGTTAGTATGTTTGATGCCTTCGTGGCTCAGACAGGATTTATGTGTTATGTGTTCCGGGCTACGGCCCGATGTAGTACGCAGTATATGTGAGTTTATGCCAGTTGATATGTTATGATATGCTTCGGACTTCGGTCCGATGGAGGGGACAAGGTCCCAGTCAGTCAGCTTCGGACTTCGGTCCGATGGAGGGGGGCAAGGCCCCAGTCAGTTAGCTTCGGACTTCGGTCCGATGTCAGCTTCGGATTTCGGTTCGATGTAGGGGGCAAGGCCCCAGTCAGTCAGCTTCGGACTTCGGTTCGATGTAGGGGGCAAGGCCGCAGTCAGTTAGCTTCGGACTTCGGTCCGATGTCAGCTTCGGACTTCAGTTCGATGTAGGGGGCAAGGCCCCAGTTAGTCCGGACTTCGGTCCGACGCAGTGGGCAAGGCCCAATATGTGCTTTATATGTTTTTGTGTGGTATGTGGAAGAATGGGGGAGCTCACTAAGTTTCATGCTTACGGTTTTCAGTTTTGGTTTCAGGTACTCGGTTTTCAAAAGAGGAGCTCGGGAAGATTGTAGAGCACACACCATAGTCAGTTAGCCTAGGAATGTTTGACTCTGATGATGATATTATGTTTTGAATTTAATACTCGAAAGTTATGTTTGATTTATGATACGTTTTATAAATCCAGTTTTAGTAATGTTTTAAAAGAAATTTTTAGTCGTGATTTTTGGGTCGTTTTAGAGATGGTGTAAGAAATTAAAGTACCTCTGCTGTGAAAATGAGGACCAAGCAGAAAACTCTTATCTCATGTGAGAAGAGAGTGAGGTAGCTCACGATGAGAATAAATGTGAAAGCCTAATTGGGAAGACACGGTTTGTTTATACCAGGTCATTAAGGCTATTATTCAGAATCTTATGAGGCTTGGGACACATACAGCAGCATGCTTCTAGGGACACTTAAGTAATCTAACAATTATATCCCCATAAACGAACGAACACACAAATGAATAAAATTGAAGATAAAAATATTTTTGGAGTTTTTGATATATATAAAAAGAAAAATACAAAAAAATAAAAAAAAAACGCAAGAAAGAGAAAAAAATTAAGACTTAAAAAAAACTTTGGAAAAATTTATAACCGAACCCGAATGTTCGGTTGGTTTCGGTTGAGAAAATTTTTGAAAAACCGAACCCGAGCGTTCGGTTGGTTTCGGTTTTGAAAAATTTTGAAAAACCGAACCCGAGCGTTCGGTTGGTTTCGGTTTTGAAAAATTTTGAAAAACCGAACCCGAGCGTTCGGTTGGTTTCGGTTTAAGAAAATTTTTAAAAACCGAACCCGAGCGTTCGGTTGGTTTCGGTTGAGAAAATTTTTGAAAAACCGAACTCGAGCGTTCGGTTGGTTTCGGTTTTGAAAAATTTTGAAAAAAACCGAACCCGAGCATTCAGTTGGTTTCGGTTTAAGAAAATTTTGAAAAACCGAACCCGAACCTTCGGTAGGTTTCGGTTTTGGAAAATTTTGAGAAACCAAACCCGAACCTTCGGTAGGTTTCGGTTTTGAAAAATTTTTAGAAAACCAAGGAATTTAGGCTTGCAATCAGAAAATACGTTTGACAATAAGATAAACAACTTTATACATGCAATTTACAACCAAGAAAACTACTTTGTGGTGATGAGCGAGTCAGATTATTTAACCGAACCTAAACGTTTGGTCAATTTCGCTTCTTACGTTTGAGGTTGAGAGGTAGTTTGAGGTACTGACTCTGATTCCATCATACCTAGCCCTTGTAAAATTCTGTTGAATGATGCTTCAGGAAGAGCTTTGGTAAAGACGTCAGCCAGTTGATCAGTGGTTCGAACAAAGTGTACTTCAACGTTTCCATCTTCCACATGATCTTTGATAAAGTGATACCTCAGTGCTATGTGTTTGGTTTTGGAGTGTTGCACTGGGTTATGACAGATCCTAATTGCACTTTCAGAGTCACAATATAGTGGGATCTTCTTCATATTGAGTCCATAGTCTCAAAGTTGACTCTGGATCCAAATCACTTGAGAGGTGCAGGATGCATCAGCTATGTATTCAGCTTCGGCAGTAGACAACGACACGCACGTTTGTTTCTTTGATTGCCAGCTAACCAACTTCCCGTCAAGGAATTGACAGCCGCCAGTGGTGCTTTTTCTGTCGAGTCCACATCCTCCAAGGTCTGCATTTGAGTAGGCTTGAACGAGGAAGCCTGAGTTGGAAGGATACCATAGACCTAAGGAGGCAGTTCGCTTGAGATATCGTAGAATGTTCTTCACTGCAAGCATATGAGGTTCGCGTGGGTTTGCCTGAAATCTAGCATAGTAACACACAGAAAACATGATGTCAGGCCTGGTAGCAGTAAGATACAACAGTGAGCCTATCATTTGACGATAGAGCGTGATATCAACAACCGGTTTGTCTAGGGATGGAGTGAGCTTGGTGCCGAATGCCATTGGGACTTTCACTTTGGAATCCCCCATCATGCCAAATTTTGCCAAGAGAGTCTTCGTGTAAGCTTCCTGATTGATAAAGATGCCTTCGGGTCCCTGTCTGATATTTAAACCAAGGAAAAAGTTAATCGGACCCATTGAGCTCATTTCAAATTTAGTCTCCATCAGCTTTCTGAATTCAGCTGTTAGGCTAGGATTCGTTGATCCAAAGATGATATCATCGACATAAATTTGAACGATCATAAGGTGGTTACCTTCCTTTTTGCGAAAGAAGGTTGGGTCAACCGAACCTTGTTTGAATTTGGACATCTTTAAGAATTTAGTCAGCGTTTCATACCAGGCTCTCGGAGCTTGCTTGAGACCATACACAGCTTTATCCAGAATGTAGCAATGATTTGGATATTTTTCGTTCACGAACCTAGGAGGTTGCTCCACATACACTGTTTCTTCGAGTTCTCCATTAAGAAATGCACACTTGACGTCCATTTGGAAAACTTCAAAGTTTTTGTGGGCAGCATAAGCAAGAAATATTCTTACAGATTCCAGCCTAGCTACAGGAGCGAATGTCTCTTTATAATCAATCCCTTCCTCCTGACAATATCCTTTTACTACCCGTCGAGCTTTATTCCTTATAACATTCCCTTCCTTGTCCATTTTGTTCCTAAAGACCCATTTAAGACCAACAACTGAGGCATCTGGAGAAGTTGGAATGAGGCGCCAGACTTTGTTCCTTTCAAATTCGTTCAGTTCATCTTGCATAGCTTGAACCCAATCGGAGTGATTGAGAGCAGTGTTAACTGTCTTCGGTTCAACTTTTGATACGAATGAGTTAAACATGCAAAATTCAACTTTGGAAAATAAGGATGTCTGTTTTGCCTTTAGTTGTGATCGGGTCAGAACCTTTTCAGAGACGTCACCAACCACTTGAGAGACAGGATGGTCTCTTGTCCATTTGGTGAGTGGTGGGTAATGAGGATCAAAGGTAGGATCTAATTCAGCATTTATCATTTCTTCTGGCTCGGACTGGCTTTCGTAGTCGTATGACATATCAGCTTGCTCCCCCTCGATAGATGAGCTTTCTGGAATGCTTTGAGAAACTTGAGGTTCAGAGGTTTCTTGTGGTGCTGGTCTTTCAGGCGTTGATGCACCTTCGGATGGTGAAGTACTTTCGGTTGGTGAAGTGCTTTCGGTTGGCAAAGTGCTTTCGGTTGGCAAAGTGCTTTTCGGTTGGCAAAGTGCTTGGCTCCCCCTCAACATGTGAGGTCGGCTGATTTGATGACGGTTGATCCTCCCCCTCGACTGAAGCATCGTTTGATGGATGTTCGTCAGAATTCGATTCTTCTTCATTCATTCTCCTGGCAGCTTCTTCGATAATTTGCTTCATATGGTCTACCTTGTTGGCTGCTGCGCCTGCTTCTGAGAGAGTGGCTTTCTCTGGTTCATCAAATAGCTCCATAAACTTCTCGAATAGATTAGCGATCGAGACTGTGACTTGGTCAGTTTGAGGAAAGCTTTCCCCAGCAGTGTCTTCTTTGGCCTGTAGCTTTTTGACATACCTATCATCGAAAGTCACGTAATAAGTCTCTTCGATTTTCCTCGAATGCTTGTTTAATACTCTGTATGCTTTGGAAGTGAGAGAGTAGCCCAGAAAGATTCCCTCGTCAGGTTTGACATCGAACTTGTTGCGGTGTTCTTTAGAGTTAAAGATGAAACACCGTGAGCCGAACACATGGAAAAATTTCACATTGGGCTTCCTATTGTTGAGAATCTCATAAGGTGTGAGCGTGAATCGCTTGTTGAGATATGACCTGTTCTGTGTAAAACAAGCAGCAGAAATAGCATCAGCCCAAAAATAAAGAGGTAAGGAAGCGAAACTTAACATGGTTCGGGCAGCTTCACACAAAGATCGGTTTCGTCTTTCGACAATTCTGTTTTGTTGAGGTGTGTAGGGAGCTGAGAAGTTGTGACTTGTTCCCTTTTCTGCCAGAAATTCTTTGAATTCTCTATTTTTGAATTCCAAACCATTGTCGCTCCTGATGTTGCGAACGACCTTCTTCAGCTGTACTTCAATCTGCTTGATGAACACTTTCAGCTTATGAGTCGCTTCAGATTTAAGCTTTAGAAAGAACACCCATGTAAACTGCGAAAAGTCATCAACAATAACAAGAATATACTTGCTACCACCGATGCTTTCGATAGATGATGGACCACACAAATCAATATGAAGTAATTCAAGTGGTTCAACAACTTTAGTGTTTATTATAGATGGGTGACTTTGACGACTCTGCTTCCCCATTTCACATGCAGCACACAAATGATCTCTATCATACTTGAGCAATGGAAGACCTCGAACATGACCTCCAGTGACAAGTTTGTTGATATCTTTAAAGTTGAGATGAGAGAGCCTTCGGTGCCACAACCAGCTTTCATCAGATTGTGCTTTTGATAACAGGCATATAGCTGGGTTTCCTTTGATGGGTTTGAGGTTTAGAGGAAACATTTCACCCTTACGCTCCGATTTGAGAATAACTTTCTTTGTCTTCTTCTCAATAATTTCAGAACCCTCATCGTCAAATGAGACTTTGAGACCGGCACCTCCAACAAGCTGAGATACACAGATGAGGTTGTGTTGTAGTCCTTCCACGTATGCCACCTTCGTATAGTGAAATCACCATTGGTAATCATTCTGTATCCCTTTATGGTGACAAAGGAGTTGTTTTCAAACTTGACGTTGCCACTATTTGTAAGAGATCTGTATTCCCTGAGCTCTTCTTTCCTCCCTGTCATGTGACGCGAGCAGCCACTATCGATGTACCATTCTTCGTCAAACTGCTCGTCACTAATAACCTACAAAAATTAAGCAGATTTAGGAACCCAAAGTTTCTTGGGTCCACGTGAGCCTTTCACAGGTACAGGAATAGTAAGAGAGATGTCAACAAGATATGTTCGTTTTATTAGTGTTGTTTCATCTTTCTTTTTGATGGTGAAAACTTTGATTTTATTAGGATTAGGGGCGTGCGGTTTAGATTCTGGTTTGGATGCTGAAACCTTCTGTTTGCCTTTTTGTTCAGCTGACGAATGAGATTTTTTAGAATGAACAAAATGGACTTTAGAGCGAGATGGAGATGAATTGGAAGAATTAGAAGAATTAGATGAGTGAGATTGAGAGGGCTTAGATTGAGATGACTTCTTGGCTGGAGACTCTAGGTGACCCTTTTGCTTTTGATCATGGGTAGGACTGACCTTAGAGTTTTGATTTCTTTTGATTTCAGAACCGAACCTTTGCTTTCGGTTGGTTTCGTTCTCTGAACCGAACCTTTGCTTTCAGTTGGAGTCGTTCTCTGAACCGAACCTTTGCTTTTTAACAGGATTATTCTCAAACTTTAGGTTCTTGTCTTGATGTGAGAAATATGCATTCTGAGATTGCCAGAATTGTTTCCTTTCAGAGAGATTCTTCCTGTATCTCTGGTTCCTTTGACGTTTCTGATTCCTCATCTGCTTCGGTTGATGATGGATGTTGGCTTTCATTTTCGGTTTCTCTTTGGCTGGTTCACTTTGAACTGAGGAAGTTTCACTTTGAACTGAGGAACTAGAGGGAATGTCTTCTTTTGCCGAACTTCCATTTTCTTGAGGAATGTCTTTCGTACCACTGGTACTTGGCACATCAAAATTATCTGGCTTGTTCAAGGGTTCTGGCACGTATCTCCCTTTACTTTTCCATGAGGTCCTTTCAGATAATCCAACCGTTTCATCAGCATTATCGATTGGAGCTGACCAGAAGAACTCATCGCAGCCATCAGCATTGTCTTCGTTTACAATTGTTGTGAGTTCAGCAGTCTGATGTTCGGTTACTCCTATGACCTTGTACACTTGATTTGGAGTGGTCCTAACTTTTTGATACACAACAACCTTCTCTGCTAGGATCGGGGACTTTTTTTGGGACAATCGAGCGAACTCTACCGAATTTTCTGAAATTAGATTCTTGTGGTTTTCAGGTTCGCTTTTCACAAATTCTGAGCAGTCAACCGTGTCCTCTATAGAAATTTCACTCATATTGTCATCCTCACTGAGCTCAGATGCATTTTCAACATCAATTTTGTTTTCTGAGCTCAAGTTGGAGTTTAAAGAGTCAAATTTTTGTATGGTTTCGATTCTCAGTTTAAGTCTATCATTTTCATCCAAAAGGTTTTTGAGCATGTCCTTATGGTCCTTGGATTTAATGAAAGATTCTATTTTGTCCAGTCCATACATATAAGTCGGATTAACGTCCTCAGATGATATCACACTTTCACAATTATATGCTTCAGCATCAATTTCGTCCTCCTTAAACTCAAGGAATGGCAAAATCATGCGATGAATCTTTTGTCCTATTTCACAATCCAAATGAAGCTGAGTAATATTAGTGTAAAGACGTTTTGCAATCAAACAAAAAACATGTCGCTGTTTTAAAAGCTTTAAATTGTCTCTTTGTAAATAAATGTTTTCATCTTTTATTTTGACTAATTCCGACTCCTTCAATTCGATCCACATGCGTCGTTCCTCACTCTTCGAAGACACCCTGCTTAATTGATCAGTTAGGTTAGAATTGGTGACTCAAGTTTGAGTTAAACTACTATCTAGATGAGAGATTCGAGAATTAACACTTTTTAGTTCTTTTTCATATGAGCATTGTGGAACTTTAAATGAGACAAAAACTGATTGTACCTTCTTGATCAGCTCATCGAGTTCGTTGAACTGTACGCTGAGCGGTTTGGCTGTAAAGCACATATCCTGTTGCTCCTTCGGTTCATTGCTCCCACTATCAGTATTGTATCCCCTCATATGAGATACGTCAGACACCATCAAGCACCTTCCTCCACTGCTTTCCTCTTTTGCCACACAAGCCTTTCCATGAGAAGGCTTCCTCACTTCATCGTCTTCAGAGTCGGTTGACCAAACCTCCACACCACCGAACTCGTCATCAGCAACCGAACCCTGCACAATTAGAGCATTCATAGAAGGGTTAGCAGTAGATTTCTTCTTCCTGTTCTCATCAAGCTTTTTCTGCAGCAAAGCTTCTTCATCCTTATCCTCATCCTTTTCAGCCATCTTCTTGAGGACACAATCCTTTGCATAGTGGTTTTTCCCTCCACAGTAGTAACAGCTTACTCCAGAATCACCCTCTGCCTTCGGTTCCTTCTTAGACTCTTCAACCTTCGGTTCATCTTTAACCTTTTCTGAACTATAACTCCCCTGCCAGTTTCGGTTTTTGTTGCTGGGGAATCTCTTCTTGATGAACCTCTTGGGGTTAGATACCATCATAGCATAATCCTCAGACGTGAGGTCATACTCCTCCAAGTTGAGGTCTTCGTCCTCCATCACAGCTTTACTTTTTGACAGGAGGGCCAGCGAACCTAGGCTGGAGACAACATTCTTCTCCTGCAACACAATCTTCTCTTGAGATTTGAGAATATCCACCAGTTTCGCCAAGGAATATGATTTAAATTGCTCATGGGCTTTAACTGTAGACACCACTGCTCTCCATTCTGATCTTAGACCATTTAAAAACGTAACCTTCTGCTCAATAAGCTTCCTTTCGATGTCATGTTTGATCATCTTGCTGAGAAGATGATTGAAGCGATCGAACGTTTGGGTCACAGTTTCTGCGGCTCCTTGCCTGAATTCTCCTAACTCAGACAAGAGTAAGGTTTGGATAGAGTGTTCAAGATCCTCGTCTGTAGAGTACAATTCACGAAGTCTATCCCAAATTTCCTTTGCCGTTGTGCATGAGCTTACCAACCTGAAAGTGTCGGACTGAAGGGCGAATCTGATCAATCTTAACGCCTTGATATTGCACTGGAATTTATCTTTTTCATCTTGCGCAATATCTTTAACATCCTTCAGGAGATCATTATACTCCTTTTGAGTTTTAATAATCCTTGATGTTGCAGAGTGAGAAAATGGTCCATTAATAATTGCTTCCCAGATGAGGTATCCATCATCCTCAGATCCTATAACATAATCTTCTAAGTGATGCGCCCAGACTTCATAATCATGGGTGTATAGGATGGGAATCTTCGTGGTTGATCCAATGCTGTTGGAAATATTGATGGGATTCGATTGCGACTCGTCCATTATGATCAAATAACCTATTCAAAGATCAGACTTGTAATAAATCAAATTAGGGCAAAACAATAAATATCAAGATACGTCAATAATGAGATGACGGCTTAATAAATATCAGTAATTGCGGAAAACCCTAATTGAAACCTTTTTCATAGAAAAGAAGTGTATCGATTACACAGCCTCCCGCTCTGATACCAATTGATAAGATTAAAACTTAATCTTGAAGATCGATTAGATCTTAAACAAGTAAAATAAAGATTAAACAGCAAGAACACGAAAACAATAAACAACTCAAGAATGAATTAAACGTGTCGAATGATTATAAAACAACCCTCAGAAGAGCTCGACAAAGAACATCAACTGTAGAGGGTTAGAAGGTTTACAGGAACGATAAAGAAAATCAAAGCTATCGTAATTCTCTCTATTGTACTCTAGATCGTTTTCTAAATCCTTAACCTAATATGCATGCAAGCATATTCTTATATAGTAAACCTAACAGCTCACGGTTAAACAGGCCCAAAACCGGAGTACAAAATAATTGGACTATTAGCCGAGCCCAATGACGCAATACTAAACGAATCTGCAACCCAACACCCTTAATCGCTATCATTATCAAAATACAGAATTTGATTTTTAAGAAAGCAGGAGAATTAAGGGAAATAACATATGCCTCAGCAGTGAGGACTGCTGACTAGGGCAAGGAAATCATAAACTCCAGGAGAGTATCGAATGAACCACACGCCTGGCTCAGTCTAACAGAAAGAGACACAGACCCCAAACGGTACCAAATGAAAGGTACATCTAGTAAGGTCAAAAATAGTGAATACAGACCCCAGACAGTATCAACTGAATGATACGTCTAGCAAGGTCTAAAACAGTGAATACAGTGAATGCAATGGATACAATGAATACAGACCCCAGACAGTATCAAATCAATGATACGTCTAGCAAGGTCTAAAACAGCGTGACTCCGAGAGTGGTTTTCCAGCATACAGTGTAAATTGCTGGTGAATTATCATTACCTTAAGGCCATGAATTATAAGGTAACCTGGGATACTCGTAACCATACTAACCGACACTAGAGTACCTGACGCCCTACAAGCGTCTATAAAATATGACATTTGTCACCTCTTGGCTTGGTGGGCCATGGACTGTAGCTAGCAGTCAGAGTGCGGGGGTGTCAATCCTGTATAGATCTATACACACAATGTCCACTCTCCCTACAGGAGACTCTGGTTACCAACTAGATGACGGAGAAAGCCGTGTCCCGAGGATGCATCCCAATTAGTGGGTAGTGGGTTTCATATGTAAGTGCTAAACTAGAGGTAGAGAATCATAACTGGACTGACTAGAGTAAACCTATATGTCTATGCTCATATACATAACATATAACTAATGAATCAAACGACCTTCGGACGACCATCCGATCCCACCAGACCACATCTCAACGAAGAAAAGGAAATACGGCGGACAAGCCTTCCTAAGTCCTTCATTCATTACTTATATGCATCTAAACAAGCACAGACATACATCTAACTATGCTTGAGTGAGTAACAAGTGGATTCATATCGTGAAGTATAAGTGTACAGTGTGGAATAACCGAATCGTGAAGTATAAGTGTACAGTGTTGAATAACCGAATCGTGAAGTATAAGCGTACCAAATGTAAGTGTATCACGAAGTAGAAGCGACAGCAAGTGAAGTAGGAGCGTATCGAGTATAAGTGAAGTAGAAGCGCTACCAAGTATAAGTGAAGTAGAAGTGATATCAAGTATAAATGAAGTAGAAACGTATCACTAAGTAAGAGTGTGAACAAGTATAAGCGTCTAGCAGGTATAAGTGTATCACGAAGTGTAAAATTTATCGAGTAGGAGTTTAAACTTGGTAAAAACAAGCAGCGGCATCTAACAAGTAAAAGTAAAAGTATACGACATGAAAGAGAACTTTGATGAAAACCTTTGGAAAAACCTTTATCCTTAAGAAAATTACAACCGGGTATTCTTCGGTAAAATAAGTTTGTAACCTTTAGAATTTCTTTGGAAACCTTTCATAAACCAGTTTATAATAAACTTTGATAAAGCAGTATAAGTAAGAGCTTGAACAAGTGAAAACATTTTAGAAAACATTTTAGTATCCTACTCGGTAAAACAGTTTACAGTGTGGTAAATCCTTGTGCATGCGGGTTATCAATCACATTTGATTGATATGATAACTGGCATGTTTAACTTGTATTCCCCCTATAAACATGTAAAAACATTTAAAAAGTTCATTCAGGGGTATGAACTCACCTGGTGTAAGTGGATCTGACGAAGGTGCCGGTTGAGTGTCCGGTGTCAAGTAAGGACTTGGACACACTTAGAGACCTATTTAACATATGATAACATATGTTCACATACAATTAGTGTATTTAATACTAATTAAACAAGTATACGCACTCTAAGGAGCGGAAAACACTTTTGTTAAGTGTTTGGGGTGTCCCGGGTAACATTTAAGGGCTCAAATGGAATAGGAATGGAGTTTAATCTTCAAGAGTAAACTCACCTTATGGTGTTTACGGCCCAGGGACAACTCCCCATGAGTTTACAGCCTTAAACTCATGGTGAGGGGTTCTAGGGTGTTTTAAGGGCTCTATCTTGTTCGTGGAATTTTGCTAGGTCCAAATCCGGAAAGTATGAATGGGTTTAGGGCTTTTAAAGGGACCATAGGGGAGTTTACGGCCCATGAACCACCCCTATGGGAGTTCACGACCGTGAACTCCTACACCTTGATTTTATTGAAGTTTTAAGTCCCTATTCCAACCCTAGTAATTTATAATGAGGTATGAGGCCATTCGGGGGGATTAAAACCATCATTTGGCTTGATTTGGAGGTGTTACGGCCTTGGCATATGGTTGGGCCGTAAACTCCTTTTAATCCCTCAATTCCTTGTGTTTGAATGCTCTAAACCCAAAATAGCAAGCCCCTAATTTATGTATTAAGCCTAAGGGTGGTTCGGGAGTGTGTTTGGGGCATTTTTGCAAGGTTTAGAGGTGTTTACGGCCTAAGCATGTTCTTGGGCCGTAAACTCTCTTTTATGCCCTAAAATCTTGTGTTTTGATGACTAAACACTCCAAGACAAATTCCTTAATTGGTTCCTAGGCTCAATGGGACAAGTTCGGGTCATTTTGGCCACATTTAAGGGGTTTACAGCCTAAGGAGGATCTTAGGACGTAAACTCCTCTTTCAGAGCTTCTAAGTCCGATTTTTGGGGTATAATCACAAGCCAAGATGTTTGGAACAAGCTAGGGTAAGTGGACTTACGATTTGGAAGCGTTTGGTTGCGGATTCGAGTCGAAAACGAGCCTAGAGAGAGAGTATAGAGAGAGAGAGAGAGGGTGAAAAAAAAGTTCAAATGGGGTTTACTCCCCCTTATATATGGGTTGGAGTTGGAGCTCAGTGGGGATCTACCCAATACTATCGTTAAACGGGGCTTTTGGTCGCACCCAATTTAGTGGTCGTGATAATAAAAACTAACTTTTTCCAATTAAATGGAAATGCAACTTTAGTGTTTTTATTTACTTTATTACGACTATAACGACATAAAACATAAATAAATAAAACATTTATTTATTTGACGACCTCTTATTAACGGAAGTTTTACACAGTGGAATATTCCGTTAACGGTAACGGGGTAATGTAACAGAATAACTTTGGGTTGTCACATCATCCCCCCGTTGGAGGGAATTTTGTCCCGAAATTTAGGTCTCGGCAAAGAAGTAGGTATGAATGGTAGAGGCAGAAGGGTACTTCCTATTCGGTTTGTCCTCACATTCCCAAGTGAACTCTGGTCTGTGTTTGTCATCCCAACAAACCTTCACCTACGGGATGCGGATTCCGTCTCGTGTAATTAGTGGATTCCGACTGGTGTATCTACGAGGTTATGGTTCTCAATGGTCTCTATCAAGATGAGTGGGATACGAAGAGTGACGTCGGGTAAACACTGATCAAGTCTAAGAAGTGGATCAATCGGGGTGTGAAGCTTGTGGAATATCCAAAAGTAGTAGCGGTCTGAAAAAAGAGTTGGACCAAATCTCCATGAGGATTCTTAGATGGTCCTAAGCTCTCAGAAGGGTAGAGCTATTCAGTACTTAGAACATCGTGTACTTCTATGGCAAGATCATCACTAGCGTGATCGCCATTACGAAGTTCCTAACGTTCTCTCTCTTACTGGTAGTGTAGTCCTTCAGGTTGGTTCTTAGGAAGCTCGGGTTGTCCTTGGTTTCGCGTTTCCTGTCAACTGGTTGTTAGAGGCTTTCTAGATCGTCGGATGGGTTGCGTATCTACGGTTATCTATCTGTTGTAGACTGTCTATCTCAAGCTCGTGCAAAATGAACCTGCACTAATGATTCTTGAGAGACGGAAACCCTCAGGGTCGGGGAGATAGGGTTTCACTAGACGAGTGTTGAAGTATCTCGGGAGGTGGTTCTACTATTTCTGGGCGAGATAGTATTCGTGGAACACCTAATAGTCCAATAAATCTCTAAGACTTTGGTTTATTCTAGTGCAGAAAGCGCATGTTCCTGCATAACCTCTCGACTAACACCAAGGCTGGTGTCAAGTCTATAATCTCTTCGGGATCTGGGTCATGAGGTTTAACGCAACTACTTTCGCACTTTGATCAAGTACTCTTGGTTGCGGAGGTTATCCTGTGGTTTTCGGTATTCTAGTGTTCACTTTGGAGAATGAAGTCTATCGTCTACAGGGCGACGACGATTTCCTCCATGCGAGGGGGCGGAGGATCTTAGGCACTATTTCTCTGTAACGGGGTGGACGAAGTGCCTGAGTAGTGCGAACATCTACTGCAACTACTCTTCCGAAGGTTCTGAGTTTTCTCGGTCTAGGTCAAATCTAGTGAGCATAGGGTTTCATCACTCGGAATTTTAATTTCCTCATCTATTCTTCTCAGAGTTGAACCCATCGCAGCTTTCGGATTTCCAGGATATCCGTTGCGATGCTTAATTCGGGGAATTAAGCGTGAATGGGTGGTCGTAGTCAATGTTCTTGACTCTTACAACTTGGATTTCTTTACCAACCGAGGGTGTTAGCTACTATGTTGGCTCAAGGGAAATGACAACAACTTCGGATTTGTGGTCATTTTAGTAGCTCAGCCTGTAGAGGTTTTCTTGACTCTAGCTCCCGTTCCATGGGATAGGATGAAGGGTCTTTCGAGGGAATCTACTAGGTATGCTTCGGGTGGTTATCATCTTCTGGAATGCATGCAGTGCCTTTCGCTTCGGTTCTTATCTTTCTAAGGAGGGTTGGTTAACAGCGCGTGGTACCCCTCTCCTGGGTACTTCGGAAGGTTTGAGATAAGAGGGACGACTGACGGGTCGTATTAGGTTTGATTATTTATATTATGTTTAGGTTTGGAAGAACCTTTATTTGCCGAAATGGCTTACGGAGAAAGTTCTTTTTACACAGCACTAAGGATTTACACATGGCTGAACGAAGTCAAACCATGATCGATGGAGTCGTCGGAGTTGGCACACTTCGACACGATATAAATTAAAGATCGATAGAGTCATCTGCCGAACAGGCACACAAGTTCTAGGCGTCTCAGGTTTTGTCCTGTGTATCACTGCCGCGGATACTTGGACCGATAGAGTCGATGCGGAACTAGAGAGTCCTAAGTGTTCTGAATAGAGTACCTTTTTCATGAATGGATTCTCACGAGGCATTTCTATAATCGCCTACATATACTAATCATGTATAATTAAGGTGGGGAGGACTGTTGACTAAGCGACTCCGCCCTAAATCCACAACCAAATGAGGAACAGGAAATGAGGCGGCATTCACTCACTCTTGGTCTATCCATCTTAACTATACATGGCCGTAACGTATATGTTTAGCCATTACAGTTTTACCTAATGAATTTTTAAATTTATTACAGTGTTGTGACTTTCGCCTTATTGGAGAAGTATTTACATTTAAAATTAGCCTTTTATGTTCTCGGTTAGTTATCTAGGATCGAGAGACGTACCAAAAATCTACCGAGTTTCTTGATGCTTCTCCCTAAGCAGTAGAGTCAGACTCCTCCTGTGTCCTTGTCTTTTCCTTCGTTTGGGCAGTCCCTTTTGAGGTATCCCTTTTCACCACATACGTGACAAACTATATTGGTTGCCGCATTAGTGGTTGATGTAATAAACTCAACCGGGGTTCTGCAGACACGAGCAGTATGCCCCAACATGTGGCACCTAGCACAATAGAGCTCCCGGCAGACACCATGATGATGATAGCTGCACTAGCTACAATGGGGAAGGTTTCCTAAGTATGGTCTCCTAGGTGTAGGGATGGGAGGGTTGGCAGGGATACTGACTGTCTCAGCTCGTTGCCCTCGGAAGGTCCTTGAGCCGAGGTACTTCCCTCCTCGATCTTGATCTTTCTCTTTAGTGGGTTTGTGTGAGGTTCTTGGGCGGCTGGGTATGCAGAGGTTGGTTGCTGTTGTCCGCTACTAGGATCGGAATTTCTGATAGGGCTTTTACTAACATTGGTGTTGTTAGCATTCAGTTGAGCCATGACAGCTGCTACGGCTGCTGAGACTACAGCTTGGAACGTAGCTTCATCGAATAAGAGAGTAGGTTTCTTGCTTGTGGACTGGTTACGCTTCTTCAGTGGCATGGTTTTTCCTACACGGAAAGGAATACAAGAAAATGAGAGACGATGGCTAACCCTGGACATATCTGTCCCGAATGTATTAGCCATAAATTTTTCCCATGCCTCTGGTACTGGTTGTCTGAGTGTCGACCTACATCCCTATGATGCAATCCTCGTATGCAAGGTAGGAGTATGAGCATCGGAAAGGCCATAAGATGCGAGTCGTTCCTACTACGTTACCTTTATACTAGGAAGGTTTCACTATCCGGCTTGGAAAGATTTGAGAACAGTTCGGAACGAACACCATGGAAAGAGAGGCTTATAAAGACTTATGGCTAAATATCCTCAATAGAGGTGCGGGGATCCGCTCTAATCATGTAACTGGCAACGGGAAACGACGATTTACCTAACACATAGCGTGAGTAGTGTAATCACTAACTCACTATATTGTATTATTTTAAGGGTGTATTAGTGTGACGAACACGAAGAAAAGACACTTCTTGGGTTCCATGTACTGGCTCCCTCTGTCTACCTCGTAGCTTTGACTGGAATCGGCGTTGGTTTCCTTCGGGTAGTTACCTAGGGTTCTCTCCTCGTATGAACATATTGAATTTCTACTCCGCCTTCCTTCTGATTCCGACTCTGGGTGTCATCACTTCATGATGGATGAATGGGAATCTCCGAAGTTTAGGCGAATTTCTCACCGATGTCCCTAAAAGATATAGGCACTTGGTGAATTTAATAGTCTCGACCTAGTTCATTCGTTTCTGAGCTGGAAATCTTCTCAATGAACTTCTTCGGGGTCGGACTCAACTCTTTTGTTAAGCACTGAAGTGGATAGGGTTTTCTATAGGGTTCGTGCGAGAATGGAAATGTCTAAAGAATCCTAAAAGATTATTAACATTTCACTGGATGATCAATATCGAGTCCTGCTACGATTACATAGGGTATACAAATCATATATAGCTTAGATCCGATAGGCCTTCGAATATGTGATACTACTCTATATCCACATCCCAACGAGGAAAAGGAAGTAGAGCGAAACCACACATTCTTCGTCTATGGGATCCTTATTATATATAACCTTGGGAGTATACCCTCTGTAGTTGTAGGTATATCAATAAGGATCTTTTTAGTTCTTCACACAAGGTTAGTTATGGATCCTAAAATACCCCTACGGTATTTTAATTCTTGTTTGTTTCTTATCTTCTGATTATGATTTTGGGATTAGTGTGAATGTTTTAGTGTTCCAAAATACTCCTATAGTATTTTGACTTTATATTTGGCTCTAGCATTCCTAGTTGGTAAGTTTCAGACCTGTTGCAACATCACTATCACTCCCAAGCACACGTTCATCGAATCTCGAATAAATGTAGTTGATCATGTTACATTTATTCCAGCTTACGATTACATAACTGCCCAGGTTTGACGGTAATGCTCAACATCCGAAGACTTTTGTTATTGTTCTTCTTGTGATACTTGTGTTCGAGTGTTTAGGTTCTGGATGTTCTTATACTTTGGTAAAATATGGTTATATTTTATAGTATAATTATTGGTCAGCGTGTTTTATCCCTTTGTATTTATAGGTTGTATATCTTTTATGAACTGATATACTTAGCTCACTATAAACAATGCTCTGATACCAATCTATCACACCCCAAAATCGGAACGGCGGAAATGTTCTGGGGTGGATGACGTCATGTCAAGTATCACAACACATGCATTATAGTAATCAAAGTACAACAAAACATTGCATTAATAGTAATAGTTTTACATAGTTTACATAACAGTACAACAAAGTAATACAGGTAATAATATAAGTGCAGCTTGGCACAAAATAGTCTTCAACCGAAGCTCCTGGATTGTACCTGTCTAATGCTGACCTGAGAATACAAGTTATTTGAAAAGCGAGTATCAGCATTTTTACAAATGTTGGTGGGTTCATAAGCATTTAGTGGCATTTTATTCAAATAACTTTAATAAAAGTGGTAGTTTCAGTGTATCTATTACATTAGTGTCTTTTCCAGAAAATCCTATATTTTCTTTAATAAAAGCAGTCTTCTACCAAGACTGGACGGAGTTATGTGGTAAAAAGGTAGTTTTCCCTTAATCGCTATTATTATCAAAATACAAAATTTGATTTTTAAGAAAGTAGGAGAATTCAGGGAAATAACATATGCCTCAGCAGTGAGGACTGCTGACTAAGGCAAGGAAATCATAAACTCCAGGAGAGTATCGAATGAACGACACACCTGGCTCAGTCTAACAGAAAGAGACACAGACCCCAGACGGTACCAAATGAAAGGTACATCTAGTAAGGTCAAAAACAGTGAACACAGACCCCAGACTATATCAACTGAATGATACGTCTAGCAAGGTCTAAAACAGTGAATACAGTGAATGTAGTGGATACAGTGAATACAGACCCCAGACAGTATCAAATCAATGATACGTCTAGCAAGGTCTAAAACAGTGTGACTCCGAGAATGGTTTTCCAGCATACAGTGTAAATTGCTGGTGAATTATCATTACCTTAAGGCCATGAATTATAAGGTAACCTAGGATACTCGTAACCATACTAACCGACACTAGAGTACCTGACGCCCTACAAGCGTCTATAAAATATGACATTTGTCACCCCTTGGCTTGGTGGGCCGTGGACTATAGCTAGCAGTCAGGGTGCAGGGGTGTCAATCCCGTATAGATCTATACACACAATGTCCGCTCTCCCTACAGGAGACTCTGGTTACCAACTAGACGACGGAGAAGGCTGTGTCCCGAAGATGCATCCCAATTAGTGGGTAGTGGGTTTCATATGTAAGTGTTGAACTAGAGGTAGAGACTCATAACTGGACTGACTAGAGTAAACCTATACGTCTATTCTCATATACATAACATATAACTAATGAATCAAACGACCTTTGGACAGCCATCCGATCCCACCAGACCATATCTCAACGAAGAAAAGGAAATAGGGCGGACAAGCCTTCCTAAGTCCTTCATTCATTACTTATATGCATCTAAACAAGCACATACATACATCTAACTACGCTTGAGTGTGTAACAAGTGGATTCATATTGTGAAGTATAAGTGTACAGTATGGAATAACCGAATCGTGAAGTATAAGTGTACAGTGTGGAATAACCGAATCGTGAAGTATAAGCGTACCAAATGTAAGTGTATCACGAAGTAGAAGCGACAGCAAGTGAAGTAGGAGCGTATCGAGTATAAGTGAAGTAGAAGCGATACCAAGTATAAGTGAAGTAGAAGCGATACCAAGTATAAGTGAAGTAGAAGCGATATCAAGTATAAGTGAAGTAGAAACATATCACTAAGTAAGAGTGGGAACAAGTATAAGCGTCTAGCAGGTATAAGTTTATCACGAAGTGGAAACGTTATCGAGTAGGAGTTTAAACTAGGTAAAAACAAGCAGCGGCATCTAACAAGTAAAAGTAAAAGTAAAAGTATACGACATCAAAAAGAGAACTTTGATGAAAACCTTTTGAAAAACCTTTATCCTTAAGAAAACTACAACCGGGTATTCTTCAGTAAAATAAGTTTGTAACCTTTAGAATTTCTTTGGAAACCTTTCATAAACCAGTTTAGAAAACCATTTATAGTATCCTACTCGGTAAAATAGTTTACAGTGTGGTAAATCCTTATGCATGCGGGTTATCAATCACATGTGATTGATATGATAACTAGCATGGTTAACTTGTATTCCCCCTATAAAACATGTAAAAACATTTAAAAGGTTCATTCAGGGGTATGAACTCACCTGGTGTAAGTGGATCCGACGAAGGTGTCGGTTGAGTGTCCGGTGTCAAGTAAGGAATTGGACACACTTAGAGACCTATTTAACATATGATAACATATATTCACATACAATTAGTATATTTAATACTAATTAAACAAGTATACGCACGCTAAGGAGCGGAAAACACTTTCGTTAAGTGTTTGGGGTGTCCTGGGTAACATTTAAGGGCTCAAATGGCTTAGGAATGGAGTTTACTCTTCAAGAGTAAACTCACCTTATGGTGTTTATGGCCCAGGGACAACTCCCCATGAGTTAACGGTCGTAAACTCATGGTGAGGGGTTCTAGAGTGTTTTAAGGGCTCTATCTTGTTCGTAGAATTTTGCTAGGTCCAAATCCGGAAAGTATGAATGGGTTTAGGGCTTTTATAGGGACCATAGGGGAGTTTACGGCCCATGAACCACCCCTATGGGAGTTCATGGCCGTGAACTCCTACACCTTGATTTTATTGAAGTTCTAAGTCCCTATTAATACCCTAGTAATTTATAATGAGGTATGAGGCCATTCTGGGGGATTAAAACCATCATTTGGCTTGATTTGGAGGTGTTACGGCGTTGGCATATGTCTGGGCCGTAAACTCCTTTTAATCCCTCAATTCCTTGTGTTTGAATGCTCTAAACCCGAAATAGCAAGCCCCCAATTTATGTATTAAGCCTAAGGGTGGTTTAGGATTGTGTTTGGGGCATTTTTGCAAGGTTTAGAGGTGTTTACGGCCTAATCATGTGCTTGGGCCGTAAACTCTCTTTTATGTTCTAAAATATTGTGTTGTGATGATTAAACACTCCTAGACAAATTCCTTAATTGGTTCCTAGGCTCAATGGGACAAGTTAGGGTCATTTTGGCCACATTTAAGGGGTTTACGGCCTAAGGAGGATCTTAGGCCGTAAACTCCTCTTTCACAGCTTCTAAGTCCGATTTTTGGGGTATAATCACAAGCCAAGATATTTGGAACAAGCTAGGGTAAGTGGACTTACGATTTGGAAGCGTTTGGTTGCGGATTCGAGTCGAAAACGAGCCTAGAGAGAGTATAGAGAGAGAGAGGGTGAAAAAAAGTTCAAATGGGGTTTACTCCCCCTTATATATGGGTTGGAGTTGGAGCTCAATGGGGATCTACCCGATACTGTCGTTAAACGGGGCTTTTGGTCGCACCCGATTTAGTGGTCGTGATAATAAAAACTAACTTTTTTCCAATTAAATGGAAATGCAACTTTAGTGTTTTTATTTACTTTATTAAGACTATAACGACATAAAACATAAATAAATAAAACATTTATTTATTTGACGACCTCTTATTAACAGAACTTTTACACAGTGGAATATTCCGTTAACGGTAACGGGGTAATGTAACGGAATAACTTTGGGTTGTCACAATTTCTAGTGGATACGTATTCTTGTCGCGATTCGATTTGATGAGACATTCTTTCCGATTTTATGTCATGACGTAGCTATGCTTTTTTACAGAACTCAACTCTGCGGTTAGACTCGGTGATTTGAGCCACAACAATCAATTATGCTTCAGGTCAGCTACGTACGCCACATTTGAGATAGAGAAATTGCCATTGGTGAGGATTCCATAACCTCGGATCTGAGAATTGGAGTTGTTGCCATACGTCACATATCCAGCATTTGGTGAGAGTTTGAGATCATGCAGAAAGTCTTTATGCCCTGCCATGCGCATGAAACAAGCATTATCAATATACCAAATTGTATCTTGTTCTGAAGCATAGAGTGCCTGCAAAATTAGTGAATTTTGGAGTAATTAGGCTCCGGGTTAGGTTTTGGGACTTTGGCATGGGTTTTGGACTTAGGTTATGACTTTTGAGTACCGTACGCCTCAGAGGGTTTATTCTGAAATACTTTTGGAAAGAAGCAAAAAGCCATTGTCTTTTGATTGATCCAAAAATAATATTCAATAACAGGTTTTTTGGGAACAACTTTTCTCCGACCAACATTTTTTTGGAGTTGTACGAATCACGGTGTCACTTGAATTTACAATTTCTTTTTCAAAACTTTTTACTTTCCACTCAAATTTTTGCTTTGAATCATTTGAAATTTTTTTAGTAATAGTTTTCTTAGCAACTCGTTCTTTGTTTGCTACTTTTGATGGCACATTTGGTTTTGAAAGTTGTTGCGGTTTGAAAATTATACCATCAGTTTTAGCAACGAATACATAGGGAAATGTCCAAGGAGAGTTAGTTTTGGTGGGATGAGTATCAACAGTAATCTTTTCAGAATGGGACTGACAACCTTGATTTGAGCTACCGAGCTAGAAGGATTGGATGGCCTTTTAAGAATCGTAACAGGCGCAAATATATTATGGTTCCTTGTGGAAGGGCTAACACTCTGAGATACTTTCTATTTGGAATTCTCAATGAATCTAGAGTCATGTCTTGACCTAATTTCCTTCTTGAGGGCATTTTTTGGTTCAATTTTAGGATCGATGACATCTTTCCTATTTAACGAAGGTTTCTTCCTGGAGTCAGATGATGACTTGGAAGTTTTGCCAACTGATGGGTTGTTAAACTTAGGCTTGATTGGCACAAGGGTTGTTTTTGAAATCACTTGAGAATTAGAAACGCACGAGCTAAATGAATCATCACTTAAGATTTCCTCAACGTCACTATCTAAAGATGCCCAAACGAAATTTGATCTATTAGAGTCAGGTCCAAGTGTATCAGAGGCGTAGAATCAGGACATTTTACAACTATGGGTTGAAACTCAGGAATCAGAGATTGAAAACGGTTTGAGGTCTCAGGAACGGGTGACAGTGGTGAGACAGGGGTATCCGAATGTTTGAGGTTCAGAATGTCTCCCATAAAAGATAGATTTTGCAACTCCTTCAAGGGACGAGTAGTAGGTTTCGGAAACTCACTTCCGAGACCAGGTGCTTTGGACCAAGAATGACGAAAATTATGAGTCACCCGTTCATTGGCTTCAAGAATATATATGGAATAATGTAAAGCATCAATTTTGGCATCCAGACGTTTGTTATCAGAAACTAAAACAATCTTTTCAGAATAAGTGATTTCACATTTGTCTTTTAAAATGATACATTCATCTTGAGACATTATAAACTCTCTCTCTTTCTTTCTCTCTGTCTCTATCTCTCTAATGATTCTATATTAAGCTTCCTATCCTCAAAACGCATTCTAAGACGAGTCAGTTCACTTTCAATCTTCTCACTCACTTTTATGGTAAACTCATAGGCTTTATGGACGATGGTCATATTTGAGTGGATATGGGTTAGATATGGTTCACAAAGATATAAATCAAAATTATTATCAGTAATCATAGATTTTACCTGTTGAACGATGCTTGTGTCGGGTGGATCGTTGGTTGCCATGTAGCAAAAGTTCGGCTCATCATCTTTATCATCTCCTTATGATCCTGATGACCAGTAGCCTTCATCGCATTCGATCATTTGTCTAGCCATACGACACATGTTTCCTCTAGTGCTCACATTGTCCTCATCTGCAGATGACCAATACCCATCAACATCTCTTGACACAATGGTGATGAATGCTTTTTCACTTGCAGCCATCTCTTGGGCTTGACAGATATAGTACGTAGAATCCATGATCTTTTTTTATGTGTGGCTTCACCCATACAATCTTGGGCAAAGTGATTTCCATCACCACACTTGTGACAAACTATCTTGGGTTTGTCAGACTTTGGATTATCACGGGATTCCGAGGGATGACTTGGTGTAGAAATGTTAGGTTTATAAGCACGTGGTTCTCTAAAGGTTTGTGAAATGGTTGAGGATTACACTGGTGAGAAGCTTGGAAACGGTTATGATATGGTTTGTAAGTGGGATTCCATGGACGCTTGTACTTCATGGACAGTAAAGCAAACTCTTGTTGAAAGCCAAGTTTAGAGTCCATCGCTTTAGGATCGAGGTCTCCATCAAACTGATAGTTGGAACTAGTAGGAACTGTAATGCCTCGTTCTTAAAATATCTATTTATGGGTTCCCGAGATCAAGAGTAAGGGCGTTTCGGTCTTTTATGGGTATTGGGTTTTATTTGAAAGGGTTTTCGGGTCGGGGTGTGTCGCAAGAAACGTAGGTCTTCTCGCCACCTTTATGTGGATATAAAGTTTGTCGGGAACGAACTTAGGATGGAGGAGATGTTGTAAATTGAAAATATTGGCAACAATGGTCCCTAAGGGGGAAGTTTAGCAAAGGGGTCCCATGTATGCCAAGCATGCATGCACATGTTTGGCTGGGTACACCCAGCGTAAGCTGGACGTACACCCATCGTAATGGAGTAAATGAACACGGAGGTCTCTCGGCGTACGCCCAGCGTACGTCTATCATCCAGAAACCCTAAATTTAGGGCCAGCCACTATATAAGGAACATTATGGTTCCAACCCTAGCCTCCATAATCACTCTCTTACCCTCGAAAAACCCTAGATAGCTGTCCCACCTCCATTGTTGGGTGTGTTTGACCTTGGAAAGCTTGTTTTGGCAAAGGAGAGCCAAGAAGAAGAAAGAGGAAGTTGTCAAAGGAGTGGGGTGACTGGATTTCGTATATCTGGAGAGGCATCATCTTTTGGAGCCCTTTTGAGGTAAAAAGTCTCTGGCTTGACAATCTTATTGTATAGATCTATGTATTGTGAAGTTTTGGCACAATTCTTGTCCCAAAAACCTCATCTTGATGCATGATTCGAGCTGGTCGAGATTAGCTGTCCTTTCAGACCTTAGGAGAGGTCTTGAGTAAGAAAAATGAGGTCCCAAGGGCTTTGGTTGTCTCATATGTGATATAGGTAGGTCTTAATGGATTAAGAACTTGGGTTAAAAGCATTATGGACGTCCCAAGTAATAAAGTTTGAGACTTTATGAATCCTAGGCATGTTTGGTCTATGGATCTGAAGTTTGGGCTTAAGAGCTTAAGCCATTAAGATCTTATGTGGAGTTGTAGTTCAGCGAGGTTACGCCCCGCGTAAATAGGAGTACGCCCAGCGTAGTGTGTCTGTGTCCCGATTCCAATCAGCGACGATCGGTGTACGCCCAGCGTACCAAGAAGGGTACGCCCAGCATACTCCCTCTATTGAGTTTTCATTTTGGGCCTTAAGAGATTGGGCTGTTTTTGGGCTATTAGAGCTTAGGCCATGACTGGAAATTATGGATGGAGTAATTTGGACTCACTAATTATTATGGACCTTGGATCTAGGCCTATTTGGTGAGGCGGGCCCAATTTATTAATTGGGCCAATATTGGGTTTTACTTTGGACTTGTGGTCTTTGGGCTACTAGTGGGCTTGAGAGCTTACCTAGTGTTGGGCCTTTCATATTTTTATTGCGGGCCTTAGTCGTGGACTAGATTGAGTTAAGGGTAAATTGGTCAATTTACCCTTGGAAGGATATTGTGCTTGGGCTAATGGTTATTTTGCTGCTTTGGATAGTTCGGGATTTTTGGTGAGATGGTGGTTCGGGCATCTGCTTCTTCAGTTCAGAGTTTCGACAGTTTCAAGGTGAGTTATCCTCACTATATCGACAGGGTCTACGGCACCAAGGCCGACCCTTTATCGGATGGAAATCCGGGTGGTTGTTTGCTATGTTATTTCCTTGTTATGTTTGCATCCTGGTAGTTAGGATGGTATATGTTAGAGACCTGGTTAGGGTCAGTATCCTGGTTTATAGAATGATGCTACGCTAGTGACCGGTTAGGTCGGTATCCTGGTAAGGAGGTGCTATGTATGTGAACTGCTAGATTGGTTGATTAGTTGTGAGCTGTTATATGATTATATGTTTATGTGCACATGGTTATTTGACAGGGTTGGGTTGAGGCGGATCCTGCTTTGTACTGTAGGCCAACATACCCAGGGCGGACCGGTTATCCCGAAGGCCCAACGAGCGGTCCGGATAGACTGTAGGCCCCAAGAGGGCAGACCAGACGTGCCGAGGCTCAAAGAGTGGACCAGGACGACTGACGGCCCAGTACGGGCGGACCAGTCATACTGTAGACTCAGAGAGTGGACCAGGTGGATTGAAGGCCCGGTGCGGGCGGACCAATCACATTGTAGACTCGATGTATATGGCTAGACTCGGAGGGTGGACCAGGTGGACTGTAGGCCCGGTGCGGCTGACCAGTCACACAGTAGACCCGAAGTGCATGGCTGTACTGTTCTGGTTATGATATGATATGTGTATGGTATTGTAGTTGGTATTTTGGGGGTATCTCACTAAGCTTTCGGGCTTACAGTTGTGGTTTAATGTTTCAGGTAATTCAGGAGACCGTGGCAAGGCAAAGGCGTGATCGTACCGCTCCTCATGTTTATGTTTTATGATATAGTTATGGGAATACTCTGCTAATAAATATATTGAAAACCTTTTTGTAATAACTTAATGGAATTGGGTTGTTTTTGAAAAGTTTAAATTGGTTGGAATTTTTAGAGAGATACAAGTTGGTATCAGAGCCTTGGTTTGAGCGAATTGAAGGAACATTCGTGTGAATCCAGTCTCAAATCAATAAGAGAGTTTTCAAAAAAGAATTTAAAATGGTTTTCAAAAATGAGTAAAGGAGGACGCGGAGGTACGATCAGCTGGAGCCAGTAGGTAACCCCAAAATACCGGACAAGTTATTTGCTTATGAGATATGTCAGAACAACATACTAGTACTAGGCTAGGGATCTTCAGGAATTGCATGATAGAGTTGTCTGATTTATGATGCCTGGTAGCCTAGGGTTTCTTTCTTTATGAGATTTCCAGTGTTCCTCTTGGAGCGAGGGTTGAGTGCTTGTTATGCATGTTCATCACTAGGGTGTTGTGGTGATACTTGATATAAATATGGGTAGGTGTGGAAGGTAGTATGGGCCCGTACTACTAAAAGCACAGGACCCATACGTGTATCAAGGAAGTCACAACCCCTAGGGCTGGGTTGGGAATTGGTTCTCAGGTTAGTGAAAAGCAGCTGATGTTTTGCAGTAATTTCAGTATGGTGGTTACGAGGCATGCTGGGAGCGGATCCGGATCAGGATCGAGAGCTGGAGGGGGCGGTCAGAGTGGATCATCACCACCCGAGGTTATCGGTCAGATGAGCATAGACGAGTTGGATGCTAGGATTCGTGAGATCCTGTATGATGAGGTTGCTGCTATGTTCCGGGCCAAGTTGTCGGAACTGTTTGGGTCGATCAAGACCGCCATGGTCGAGTATTTTGATGAGCACTATGCGGCTCTAGCAGAGACAGCAGCCACAGCGGCGGTGGCAGCGGCATGCGGAGGAGCCGGTCGGGGGTTTTCAGTATTGGGACTTCGATAATATGAAGCCCCCTACTTTTGATGGATTTCAGGATCCGATCGTTGCTATGAGATGGTTGTCGGACGTGGACAGGTGTTTCTTCATGTGTTCATGCCCTGCGGATCAGAGAGTGAGGTGTGCTCTGAACCTTATGAGGCTTGGGGCGAAGGATTGGTGGAGGTTGACTTCGGGATCTTATTCTGATGTGCAGCGGGCTGCGGTTACATGGGATCAGTTCTGGGATATGTTCAGTACCCGTTATGTTCCACGGGTTGAAAGGGAGAGGTTGGCTCAAGAGTTTTGGAACTGAACCAGGATTCGGAGTCGGTGACGAAGATCACCAGGATGTTCACTGAGAGGGAAATATTATGTCCTGAGTTTGCTTCGGAGCAGGCTCAGATGTCCCAATATCTGAGTATGCTCAAGAGGGATATCAGGCAGTTTGTGTCTACGTAGAGGTGCATGACCTTACTGGAGTTGCAGGAGGTCGCTCGGCGGCGTGAGTTGGAGATTGAGTTGCAGTTGCAAGAGTAGAGGCTGGCCCCGGGGCAGTCGCAACCGGCGCCGAAACAGTCCAAGACCATTGATTCTAGGTTTGGGGATCAGAGCAATCGCACTTGTTGGAAGTGTGGGAAGGTTCACACCGGAGTTTGTAGGTCCGGTGGTGCGTGCCGCAAGTGCGGGAGAGAGGGGCATTACGCAAGGGATTGCCGCCAGTCAGCCCCGGTGTGGGATATGAGGATTTGTTACCAGTGTCATGAGGTTGGCCACATGAGGGCCAACTGTCCACGACTTGCTGTAGGACCGGTGCAGGCCCCAGCACCGTCTACTTTGAGGATTACGGGTGAAGGTCAGGGTGGAGCGGAGCCCCCGAGGGCTCAGGAGCGCGCTTTTCAGCTTATAGCAGAGGAGGTCAACGCAGAGCCGGATGCAGTTACGGGTATGTTTTCGTTTCATGTTGTCTGGTTATCTTGTTATTTTATGATGTTGTATTTTATTCGCCGTTCTGCGTGTTTCATGGTTGGGTTGAAAGTGATAATAGTCAGGAGTTGTAAGTGGTTAGCATCCAAGGAATCGATAGTTAGAAATTGCTTGTAAGGTCTTATTGTTGGGTATAGCAATTTGGATCTGACGAGGGTTCAGCGGAAAGTCGAACTCCTCTAGAGTTCGTGGGGTGTGATGCCGGAATGTGATTTTGTGGAGGTTGCTCGTTTCAGAGGAAATCAGTTCATCGATAAGAGGAGTATGTTGAGTTTGGATGATTGTTTTATGTCGGTTGAGTCACCGGTGGTTGGAAGTCAGTTTTCTAAGTGGGGAGAATTGGAAAATTCTCAGGAGGATCGACAAGCATTAGAGGTTGATTAGCCGTTGAGATTCTTCAGTATTTCAGTCAGCCAAGAGTGTGGGCTGGTATGAGGAAGTGACAGTCAAGTGGGGGTAGGGAGCAGACCATGGTTACAGGAAAGGTAGTGGTTGATGTGAGGCCTGGGTTTAGGCCATGGAAAGGATTCCGGGATCGGAACAAGAGTTTGGAACCCCTAGAGGGCTAGAACAGTATGTACGGGGAAAGATTCCATGGGAGGGTAGTTTGTAATGATGTATGATAGTTTGAGCGGTCCGGGGAGACTTAAGGCCGGGAGGCGTACCAGTCAAACCAAAGGCTCGGGGAACGGTCCAGACATGCTGAAGGTTCTGAGGACGGTCCAGACAGGCTGAAGCCCGTAGGGCGGTCCAGATAGGCTGAAGGTCTGCTAAGGCGGTCCAGTCATGTTGAAGACTCTGTATGTGTTAATGGATCGGTATGAGGAGAATGAGAGAATATGTCGCCAGGATATGGTAATTGATATGGTCTGGCCCCAAGTATTGATCATGTTAGTGGAAGGCAGTGCATGTACCCGAGAGTCCATGCAAGCAGAATCAGAGTAGGCCGAAGTTCGAGAATAGTAGTTGCTCTATATGGATAGTGTAGAGGGGAGTTTAGCTCAGTGGCACGCGCAGGCGCATAAAAGTTGTTGGGAGGATTCCTAGAAAGGAAAAGGTATGTAGCTCCGGAAGGAGCGTGGGTTCCCCTTTAGGGGAGAAAGTGGAGTAAATGGATGACCGATGTGCCTCAGTCATTAGTAGGAGGTACTGGATTTTACCAGATATGCGGAAGCACCTGCAAGTTGACTGCTCGTTCAGGTAGTGAAAATTTTCAGTCTCCTTGGAAAAGGAGGAGGTTAGTGGCTCCAGATTAGAGATTAGGAACAGAGCAAGGTGAGACAGCAGGTTAACAGACTCAGGAGTAGTTGGGTCGGTGCTGAGGATGGGGTAAATTTCGGACGGAGGCCAAGGACCTAGAGACCGTGATAGATAAGATGCGGTAGTTCGGTTGCAAGAACCTGAGTTGATTGAGAAACCGGAGTCTGCAGTGCAAGAGTTGTTCTGAAGTGTGTGCTACAGTAGGCTTCGAGGGCGAAGCATAATTTAAGTGGGGGAGAATTGTAACGCCCTGTTCTTAAAATATCCATTTATGGGTTCCCGAGATCAAGAGTAAGGGCGTTTCGGTCTTTTATGGGTATTGGGTTTTATTCGAAAAGGGTTTTCGGGTCGGGGTGTGTCGCTAGAAGCGTAGGTCTTCTCGCCACCTTTATGTGGATATAAAGTTCGTCAGGAACGGACTTAGGATGGAGGAGATGTTGTCAATTCAAGATATTGGCAACAATGGTCCCTAAGGGGGAGGTTTAGCAAATGGGTCCCATGCATGCACGTGTTTAGCTGGGTACGCCCACCGTAAGATGGATGTATGCATAGCGTAATGGAGTGAATGAAAGTGGAGGTCTCTCGATGTACGCCCAGCGTACTAGATGTATGCCCAGCGTACGTCTATCATCCAGAAACCCTAAATTTAGGGCCAGCCACTATATAAGGAACATTATGGTTCCAACCCTAGCCTCCATAATCACTCTCTTACCCTTGGAAAACCCTAGATAGCAATCCCACCTCCATTGTTGGGTGTGTTTGTGTAACGCCCGCAGATCCGGGCTAGTCAATTTAGAGGCAATAGGGGTCGAAAACGACTTTTTGACAAAAAGATTATTTAGAATAAATAATCTTAACCAATTTGTAGAATATGTCACAAGGTTTCCGTACATATAAAGAACGCTGAAATCCGAGTTATAACGAAGAAGTTATGACCCGTCGAAGTTTCGCGTCGGAACCGGCACGGCGCCGGGAAGCGTAAATAGTAAATTTATGATATATAGAGATTTAGCCTTAGCGCTCTAAACAAAAGTCGTAGAATATGTTAAACTAAGAACATCGATAAAAAGAACGCCCAAATCTGACTTCGTATGAAGAAGTTATGATTTTTCGAAGTTTCGGATTAGCGGTGTACAGCCCGAAATTCGAATTTTAGATCGATTGATTTTTAGCCGACACAACCTAAACAAGAATCGAAGATCTCGTTATTAGTAGCGTAACGATAAAAATACAGACGAAAATGGACATCGAATAAAGAAGTTATGAGATTTTAACGGACCAATCATGTCCTGGCCTGTTAAAAATATAACTTTAAAAATAAAGTCAAAATTAACCAACGGAGTCTAAACGAAAGTTGTAGAGTATGTCTCCACCTACGCGTGGATATAAATAACGTCAAAAACAGAGTTCGTATGAGCGAGTTACAAATTATAGTAGTATATTTACGTATTAAAATAAAGTATAAATCATGTATACGTACACATATATATACATATGTATATATCATTAGAAAGGTATCGACGATGCGGTCATTATAAGACTAATGTTGAGTTCTTTCGACATTAGTTTAGTGCAAATATCATTAAATCTATTTAAAATAGTATTATAAAGGGGTGTTTAGTTGTTTATATAACTATAAGGTCATTAAGTAATTATGGAGGGTAGTTTTTGTAAATTCAATTACTATAAATAAGAGGCTTGGGCTCTCATATTTCTTGCACCATTCTCTTGATTCAAGAGTCTTTCTCTCCTTATCCCCCGAGCATTTCGGTCCCTCGTGATTCGACTTCTCTTTCTGTAGTTTTAGTATAGTAAGGTGAGCGCTGAAGCGCTGCACGAATCTTTCTTAGAAAGATTCAGCGACGAAGTTCTGCCCCTGCAGAGTCCGAATCCTAGCTAAAATCCCCTTGAAAGTAAGTTATGTTTACCCTATTTTAAATATAGTTTATATTTAAAATTAGTATTGTTATTATAAATTTATAATAAATATTTGGGCTATTATTATGACTTATATAAGTGTCGTTATAATATCTTTTAACTACTCGCGGTACGGGGAATCTGGTTTAAAGGGCCCCATAGGGTTGTTGGATTTCAGAAGTGCTATACGCCAAAATGATCCTGCCCTCCGGTGTTTTATGTCTGGCCCCTGTCTGTACATAGTAGTTGGAAAGTATTGTTTAAACGCTTATATAATAATAATAATAATAATAATAATAATAATAATAATAATAATAATAAGACTAATAATTAGTCACGGTAATATTAGACTAAAATCTAGTGGTGATAATACTAGGTTTCGTCAAAGGAAATTATTTTAAAGTAAACGAAGCGCTGTCCGAGTACCGAGTCACCACCTTCTCAGGTGAGTGCATAGTTACTTTCAGCTTACACATAGATATGAAGTATTTTATATAAATTACGTGCTGTGTGTGTATATTATCTGTATACTTGCTATCTATGTTGGATGAACGTTTTATACATGTTTTCAGTGATTTAAACTGTATATGTATTTTATATCTACAAAATGTGTTGGGTAAAACATGGGTAGATGTATTAGTTGCTGTGTGATAAAATGAAATAATGAGATTCCTCGTTAGAGATGTTCTTGATGATCTAGTCATCTAGCGGAGTATAGATGACGACCACGGACTATTCTAGACAGTCCAGTGGAACACTAACAGGCTCGCAACCTGTAGGTGTTTATTCGAACTTTGTGTTTAACCGAACTGTGTGTTTATTCGAACTGTGTGTTTATTCGAACTGTGTGAACTGTTTGCTCACAAGATATACTCCATCCCAATGATAGTCCTTTGACTAGGTCCCTTGTGTTAGATGTTTTAGGGACGTAATGTGAGGATAACGGGAATGGGTAATTGGGTTGATTGTTTGATGTTTAAAAATAATAATTATATTATTGTGGGTTGAAAACCCTATGTGCTCACCAGGTTTCCCAACCTGACCCACTCAGTTTATTTTTATCACAGGTGTTGATATGAAGTCACAATACACTGAGAGATTTAAAGAGATGTAGATCACTAGTGTAAATAATTGTAAGTTCTGTTTATGCTTATGTTTCTGTATTAACGATGACATCCCAAACGTTTTAAAATGAAATAAATACGTTTCATCGAAAATGTTTTAATAACGTATTTACCATGTTTTTCTAGGAACAAATTCCGCAACATTTTTATAAAATGAAGTACTCTGATTTTTATAAAGCATAAACAAAATCGGTCTTTTCTGGCCGTGAAAATGGGGATGTCACAGTTTGACCTTGGAAAGCTTGTTTTGGCAAAGGAGAGCCAAGAAGAAGAAAGAGGAAGTTGTCAAAGAAGGAGTGGGGTGGCTGGAGCTCGTAGATCTGGAGAGGCATCATCTTTTGGAACCCTTTTGAGGTAAAACGTCTCTTGCTTGACAATCTTATTGTATAGATCTATGTGTTGTGTAGTTTTGACACCATTCTTGTCCCAAAAACCTCATCTTGATGCATGATTCGAGTTGGTCGAGATTAGTTGTCCTTTCAGACCTTAGGAGAGGTCTTGAGTAAGAAAAATGAGGTCCCAAGGGCTTTAGTTGTTTCATATGTGATATAGGTAGGTCTTAATGGATTAATACCTTGGGTTAAGAGCTTTATGGATGTCCCAAGTAATAAAGTTTGGGACTTTATGAATCCTAGGAATATTTGGTCTATGGATCTGAAGTTTGGGCTTAAGAGCTTAAGCCATTAAGATCTTATGTGGATTTTTAGTTCAGCGAGGTTACGCCCCGCATAAATGGGAGTACGGCCAGCGTAGCGGGTCTGTGTCCCGATTCCAATTAGCGAGCATCGGTGTACGCCCAGCGTACTCCCTCTGTTGAGTTTTCATTTTGGGCCTTAAGAGATTGGGCTGTTATTGGGCTATTAGAGCTTGGGTCGTGACTGGAAATTATGGATGGAGTCATTTGGACTCACTAATTATTATGGACCTTGGATCTAGGCCCATTTGGTGAAGTGGGCCCAATTTAGTAAATTGGGCCAATATTGGGTTTTGCTTCGAACTAGTGGTCTTTGGGCCATTAGTGGGCTTGAGAGCTTACCTAGTGTTGGGCCTTTCATATTTTTATTGCGGGCCTTAGTCGTGGACTAGATTGAGTTAAGGGTAAATTGGTCAATTTACCCTTGGAAGGATATTGTGCTTGGGCTAATGGTTATTTTGCTGCTTTGGATAGTTCGGGATTTTTGGTGAGATGGTGGTTCGGGCATCTGCTTCTTCAGTTCAGAGTTTCGGCAGTTTCAAGGTGAGTTATCCTCACTATATCGACAGGGTCTACGGCACCAAGGCCGACCCTTTATCGGATGGAAATCCGGGTGGTTGTTTGTTATGTTATTGCCTTGTTATGTTTGCATCTTGGTAGTTAGGATGGTCTATGTTAGAGACCTGGTTAGGGTTGGTATCATGGTTTATAGAATGATGCTATGCTAGTGACCGCTTAGGTCGGTATCCTGGTAGGGAGGTGCTATGTATGTGAGTTGCTAGATTGGTTCATTAGTTGTGAGTTGTTATATGATCATATGTTTACGTACGCATGGTTGTTTAACTGGGTTGGGTTGAGGTGGGTCCTGCTTTGTGCTGTAGGCCAACATAACCAGGGTAGATCGGTTATCCCGAAGGCCTAGCGAGCGGTCCGGATAGACTGTAGGCCCCAAGAGGGCGGACCATACGTGCCGAGGCTCAAAGAGTGGACCAGGCCGACTGACGGCCCAGTACGGGCGGACCAGTCATACTGTAGACTCAGAGAGTGGACCAGGTGGATTGAAGGCCCGGTGCGGGCGGACCAATCACACTGTAGACTCGATGTACATGGCTAGACTCGGAGGGTGGACCAGGTGGACTGTAGGCCCGGTGCGGCTGACCAGTCACACAGTAGACCCGAAGTGCATGGTTGTACTGTTCTGGTTATGATATGATATGTGTATGGTATTGTGGTTGGTATTTTGGGGGTATCTCACTAAGCTTTCGGGCTTACAGTTGTGGTTTAATGTTTCAGGTACTTTAGGAGACCGTGGCAAGGGAAAGGCGTGATCGTACCGCTCCTCATGTTTATGTTTTATGATATAGTTCTGGGAATACTCTGATAATAAATGTATTGAAAACCTGTTTGTAATAACTTAATGGAATTGGGTTGTTTTTGAAAAGTTTAAATTGGTTGGAATTTTTAGAGCGTTACAGGAACAGGTAAAGCTAGTGGAGTGGTTTGAACAGATGGAATAGGTGGGATAACAACTTTGAAAGAGTCTGAAACAGAGGGGTTCAAGACTTGAGGATCAAAAGAACTGACTAGAGCTAGAGGACCTCCTAATAGTTCTCTCAATGTTTGAGCAACATTTAATTCATATCCTTGTAGCTCATTAAACAACTGGTAAAGCTTCAACTTCTTCAGAGATCCATTACTCTGAAGACAGGATTTTATGTTTCCTTATCATTTACCAAGACTATTGATGAACTTGAGATTGTATTCTAGCGGAGTTCGGACAGTCCCATAAGTTGTCATGTTGTTGATAACGATTCGTTACCTATTGGAAGCCGAGGCAACTGTGTTGAATAATGAAAGTGAACCTCTTAAACTTCGTCTACCGCAACCCTCAAGGATCCGCAGTCAAGCCTTCCTCAACAACCTCATCTGTAGTCATCATCCAACCGCAGTCTTACTTAGTTTAACTTTATCTACTTTTCTGTACTAATCTCTATTGTCCAGTATGCCTTGCATGGCTACTCGTAGAGATTTCATCCAATGTATTTCTTGAGTCTCTATATAGAGAGCTCATTCTTTATCAATTATAACTATCTTCAAGTCTATTAATTAAATCTCTCTATTACACACCTCATATCTCTCCTTACTCTCAAAATCCTCTAGAATATAACTGAATATTATTTCTCTTCGGAGCAAGTCATTCGTGACTTTATCACTAAGCTTGATCTCACTCACTAACTTCATTTGAATGCATTCCATGTTATGAATCAACTTATGTGTATACTTGATATATCACCTGCTGTCAATTATATTTCCTTACATTTCCGCAACTAACTCTCTAATTATCTAACTCGTTAACTTATTATTGTTGAGCTTTTAGATCCTTTGAGATTAACTATTCCACAGCTATACTTGTGCTAATGTTTGTTCAAGTGTGTCTCAATTTTATCTCTCAACAATTGGTATCAGAGCCATAGTGGTTGCTTTTTCAAAAACAAAACTCTGATTTTCAAAGGGCCTTCTATACCACTCAAGCTCATTTCTTAAAAAAAATTAAAAAAAAAACAAGGAAAATGGCACAAGCACTATCTCTGAATGTTTCCAACGGTGTTGGTGGTTAAAATCGAGCTCCAATATTGGTGGAAAATGAATACCATCACTGGTCTCAGAGAATGGAAAGGTACTTAAGGAGACTTGGTAGAGATATATGGTGGTTCGTAGAAGAAGGACCACATGTCCCTGTTCTTACACCTGTTCAAACTGATGGCGCCACAGCCATACTAGGAGGAGGACAACCAGTCATGAGTCGTCCCACCAAAGATGATCTCGATAAAATGGAAAATGATGTTGTTGCTTTTTATGAAATCTCTTATGGAATTTCCCCTGACAACTTTGACATTATCATAAACTGTAAATCAGCAAAAGAGATCTGGGATGTTCTCAAGAATTTGTACGAAGGCTCAGAACAAGCTCAAGATAAGAAGCTCACAACTACACTCAATGAATTCAACAACTTCAAAGCTCATACTGGCGAAAGTTTTGAAGACTCCTTTAAAAGGATCAAGCTGATAGTCACTAAGTTATCGAATGCTGGCACCATCCGCAGTAACCATGAAACAAACCTTCAATTTCTCAACGGTTTGGGAAGACATTGGACTACTGCTAAGATGATAGTTCAAGGGGATATAAAGATTCATTCATTGTCTCACTACAAGCTCTACGGGGAATCGCAAGCACAAGAATCCACCATACTCAAAGACTGTGCTGACTTCGGAGGACCACTTGCTCTTGTTGCACAAGCTCCACATAATCAATCTTACTCTCCCTCGTATGACATTACACCGCAGTCGTACGAATCCGACTCAGAGTATGATGATGAAGAAGAATTTTAGAAGGCTATTGATCTTGTTAGTCAACAGTTCAACCGGCTACCTCCTTCTTCCTTTCGGAAAAATCAACAATTCAACAAACCTCCTTTCCACTGTAACTTCAACCCACAGAATAAACACTCTCGTTATCCCAAAAGTTCTCACCCACAACCACAATCTCAAAATTCTCAACCAAAGGAGGCACCGCAGTCCATTCAAACCGTTGACTCCGGTACTCCCTCAGAAGACAAAAGTGATGTTGTAATATGTCACAAGTGCAACAAAGAGAATCATTTTGCAAAAGATTGCAAAGAAAATGTGGTGAAAGACAGAGAATTCTACCTTAGAATGGCTCAAGATTTGGAGGAAAAGGAAAAGGCTAGGGCATACGTGGCCCATGTCAAAAGAGACCATCAAGTTTGGTCATCCGGAGATGAAGAAGAAACCATCAGCAATATCAAAGGAAAAGGAAAAATATGTATGCTAGAAATTGCTGATGATGATGGGTCTACAAAGCTGGAAAGGAACTACTGCTACATGGCAAAAGATGGAACACTAAGCATCTTTGAAAAAGTAAAACTCATGATTCAAACTCTAAACTATAACATCCATGACTGTCAACCCTTCATATACAATCTTAATGACACATGTGCTGCCATACTTACAAACTACAACAAAGCCTTAGATGAGAAGAACATAGCGTCCCAAGAGATGTTTAATATAAGAGGACGACTGGACAACAAAAGACTCAAAATGGCCATGCTAGAAAAGGATTTAGAGTTAGAAAAAGATGTAAGAATTTTGAGTGAAACACAACTAGAGATAGCTTTGAACCAAAAAGATTTAGCACAAAGTGAGATTGTATGTTTAAATCTATTAATAGAAAAATTGTTCAATGAAAGTGAAGCTATTGAAAATTTGGTTAATAATGGAACTGTGGACAATACATACAATTGGGGTTGGTCCAATGGATATCCTACCGCAAAGGATTCCTTACCCCGGTTTAACAAAAATGGACTGTATCTCCCTCCGGACCGAGAATTTCATTTTCCAGTCAATAACAAGACCTTTCCCGAAGACATCAAAACTCACTTCGGTAGACTTCATAATCTAAGCAATAACTGTGCATTGAGGAAATTATGCCTAGGGTTTCGGGTCACACATGTGATCAAACTCCTATCTGTGGCACAATATATTCAAATTATCAGGCCTTCTCAGTTGTTGATGAAGAAATTGTCATAGAAAGTCCCGAAGTCTCACAGGACTTTTCATCTCTGTCCTCAAACCATAGTATCTTTGACTGTACTCATGAGTCGCAGAAGTCCCACTAAAGTCCCATAGAAGTCACAACTCGGACTTACTCTGTGGTAGTCAAATCATCCATACCACAGTCCACAATCAAAAACTATGTAACTCTTTAGCCAATTCACCATGAATTACCTATAGAGAACTTTGAAGTAGGTCAATGCTCTCAAAACCCTGACTCTTCAAGTTCGGATGAGTCAAGCCCTTGTTTTCAAAAATCTACAAAGGTTTCCAGGAAAACGCAGCTGAACACTAATGACTGTGGTTCTCCAAAAACCTTAGAAAAAAGGCTTTCAAAGAGGAATTTCGATCCCAAGTCACAGATCGACAAACCTTTTCTAAAAATAAAAGACACATCAGATTAACAAAGTCTAAGAGTCCAGAAAAGTTTGTTTTTGCTCACTATTTTTCAAAAAACTCTCCCATCAAGTAAACATGCAAAAAGGAATGTACAGTTTCAACATCCATTCCTACCTCATCTGACACAACCCAAAAGAAAGAAAGGTCTTTTTGAAGCAATGGTTTTCAAATCTATTCCTCAGATGATCCAAAATGGAAGTGTATCTTACCCACTCCATCACTTTTAAAATCACATCAAAATTTCAATAAGTGGAAGGGAGTTTTACCAAAGCCCATAAAAAGGTCCAAAGAATTTACACGTGCTAAATCTTTTTCGAAACAAACTTTTTCAAATTCCAACAGCACCACTGTCAGATTTTACCAACCTCGAACCAGTCACAAGCCTACCTCATCCTTCCGACCGCTGACCAAACAAAGTGTCAAAACAAAAGACAAAATTTCAGCTTGTCAATGTCAATGTAGTTGTCAAAAAGGTTTATCTCATGTCAAATCTAATCCTTTTCAGAAACCTCGTAACTTTTCAAAAAAACGCAACATTCCAAAAACTCACAAACACCCAGGACTAGGATTAAAAGTTGTCACGAAACCAGTCCCTGCAACCTTGATTCATGCATCAATCAGAAACTCATCCTTTGTCCCAGGCTCCAAACTAGTTTGGATGCCTAAACTAATTGTCTAATTCTTAGGCCTTATGAAAAGAGGAACAAGAATAAGAATGGTTAATCGACAGTGCCTGCTCCTTACCCATGACAGGAAGGTTAGAATACCTTCAAGATTTCAGGCCAATTTGCAACAGTGGAAACATCACATATGGGAACAATGCGAATGGGATAATCCGAGGTTATGGTGTTCTTACTACGGGAAACTTCTCCATTCAAAAGGTTGCCTATGTAGAAAACCTTAAACACAATCTCATCGGTGTTGGTCAACTATGTAAAGTAGGCCATCATGTTGAATTTGATGACCAATTTAGCTATGTAATGACAAACGATAGGAGCACTTGTCTGATCAAGTCCAGATCTGAAGGTACTATTTATCCTATGGATGTATCT
The DNA here is from genome assembly GCF_002870075.4 of Lactuca sativa. Classification (NCBI taxonomy): domain Eukaryota; kingdom Viridiplantae; phylum Streptophyta; class Magnoliopsida; order Asterales; family Asteraceae; genus Lactuca; species Lactuca sativa. The sequence continues at coordinate 208,091,802 of NC_056629.2, read as the reverse complement.
CTAATCATAGGCAAACCACCGCTATGCTTCCTATCCAAAGCAGTATCTGAAGTCAACTGGCTATCGCACCGCAAGCTAGCTCACCTCAACTTCAGATACATCAACAATTTAGTCACAGGCAAACTAGCCAGAGGTCTTCCAATCCTCAAGTTCAGCAATGATTCTCTTTGTCCTGCATATGAATGTGGAAAGCAATTCAAGGCAAGTCACCCCACGGTGATTAACTCCTCAATTTCTAAACCTTTGGAACTCTTACACATTGCTCTTTGCGGTCCGTCTACCATAGCCAGTCTTCATCAAAAGAAATACATACTGGTTATAGTGGATGACTTCACACGTTTCAGATGGGTCTTCTTTCTTAGACTCAAGTCAGAAACACCGTAGGTGTTGATCAACTTCATCAAGGAAATTGAACTTCAGATCAAGTTACCAGTTAGACATATCCGAAGTGATAATGGAACCGAGTTTACTAACCATCTCTTAAAAATTTTCTTGGTTTCCAAAGGCATAAGTCACAACTTCTTAGCTCCCTACCCACCACAACAAAATGGGGTAGTAGAGCGAAGGAACCGCACTCTAGTAGAAGCTGCCAGATCTATGCTCAACTTCGCCCACCTTCCTCTCTACTTTTGGGCCAAAGCTGTGGCCACAACCTGTTTTGTACAAAACCGAAGAATTATGTGCAAACGTCTCAACAAAACACCGTATGAGGGACTTAACAACCGCAAGTCAAATGTCCGATTCTTTCATATATTTGGGTGTAGATGTTTCGTAATCAACAATAGGGAACACCTTAACAAATTCACACCAAAGTCTGATGAAGGCATCTTTCTTGGCTACTCCACTAACAAGGTTGCTTATCGAGTTCTCATTAGATGCACAAGGCTGATAATTGAAAGCCTTGATGTGAAATTTGATGACTATCACATCCACAACACCGCTCCATCAATCGAAACCACAACAATTCTAGAAAGTCATATTCCTGCCTCTTTGGGTCCGTTAAATCTAATTGAAGTAAACTATGACGATCTCTTCGACCCGGTAGATACATCAAAGTTATACGAAGTTCTTGTGTCCCTGGAAGCTTAGCAACAGCATGCTGACGTATCTGGTCCAACACTGTCCGATGAAGTATCACTAAATACTTCCACCTCACCGGTTGAGGGGGAAAACTCAACTCCGGACAAAACAACAACCATCGAGGTTCCAATACTCGAAGATGCAGCTCCAATCATTGTTCGCAGAGATTTTCAACCATCAAACGCTTCTTCGGATTCGGATGATGAAAACATAGAAAACATTGACACAAGAACAGATTCAAGGATTATCACACTCCCATCGGCAATCCAGGGGGAACCTTTGTAGGTTCAAGGGGAACTCCCGTCTGCACTCCAGGGGGAACCTTCAGCATCTGCCCAAGAAAACTCTGATCCCTCCTTCCCAGTTCAAGACAATTCAGCAGGATGTTCTCAAGTCCAGGGGGAACTGCCATCTCCAACTGCAGAGTCTTCCGATATTGAAGACATTCCCTCCACAGCAGCTGTTGATCATCTACAACCCCGTCTACATGTATGGATGAAAGACCACCCACCAGGTCAAATCATCGGCAACCCATCCGTAGGAATCCAGACTCGATCATCCAAGGACTTATCCGATCACTGTCACTACGCAGCGTTTCTGTCCTCGGTCGAGCCCCGAACGATCAAAGAAGCATTACTAGAACCAAAGTGGATATCTGCAATGTAAGAAGAGCTAGAAGAATTCAAAAGAAACAAAGTATGGCAGCTCGTTCTGAAACCGCAAGGCCACACCATTATTGGTAGTAGATGGGTGTACAAGAATAAATTGGATGAATCTGGTGCGGTCCTCAGAAACAAGGCAAGACTAGTTGCCAAGGGATATAGTCAACTTCAAGGTATTGACTATGATTAAATGTATGCTCCTGTAGCACGAATGGAAGCCATCCGGATTTTTTTAGCATACGCAGCGCACAAGAACATCAAGGTCCTTCAAATGGATGTGAAAAGTGCTTTTCTCAATGGTGAATTAAAAGATGAGGTTTATCTTCAGCAACCTCCGTGCTTCAAAAGTCTTGAATTCCCAGACCACTGCTACAAGCTTGAAAAAGCAGTCTACGGTCTAAAACAAGCCCCAAGAGCGTGGTACAAGACTCTCTCTGAATTTCTTGTCTCGTCCGGATACAAAAGAGGAGTGATTGATCCCACTTTATTTAGAAAAACAAATGGTGATCATCTTATGCTTGTAGAAATATATGTGGATGATATCATCTTCGGCTCAACTGATCAAAAGATGGTGAATGAATTCGCTAAGCTCATGCCCAACAGGTTCCAAATGAGCATGAATAGAGAGATTAACTTCTTCCTAGGACTTCAAGTGAAACAAGTCCCTCAAGGGATATTTATTCATCAGGAGAATTACACCTCTGAACTGTTAAAGAAATATTCAATGGACAACTGTTCTTCAGCTAAGGCCCCCATGGCCTTCGGATATAAGATATCTGTTGATCCCTCTAGTGAATCAGTTGATCATAAGACTTATATAGGTATTATTGACTCATTGATGTACCTCACCGCAAGCCGACCAGATATCATCTTTGCAACAGGTGTATGCGCAAGGTACCAGGCTGACCCGAAAATGTCACACATGACCGCGGCCAAGCAGATTCTATGGTACTTAAAGGGTAGCAAGACTCTTGGCTTATGGTACCCGATAGGGAACGATTTCAGCCTACAGGCATTCACAGATGCGGATCATGCCGGATGTAACATGGATCGTAAAATCACCTTAGGTGGATTTCAATTTTTGGGTGGAACACTCATCAGCTGGTCATCAAGAAAACAAAATTATGTATCATTGTCTATCGTAGAAGCTGAATATATGGCCCCAGCCAGCTGTTGTTCACAAGTCTTATGGATGAAAACACAAATATTGGACTACGGATACAAAATGTTGCGGATACCAATCTATTGTGACTCTAAAAGTGCTATAGCGATTTCTCACAATCCAATTCAGCACTCAAAGACCAAGCATATTGAACTACGGTATCACTTCATCAAAGACCACATGCTGAAAGGTAACATTGAACTAATTTTTGTTCATACTCATGAAGATATTGTTTATGTATTCACAAAGGCACTTGACTCTACAAATCTCAACAGTTTCTTAAAAATGTTAGGAATGATGAATCCGGACCCACAATTCTTTTTGAATTGATAGGTACCGCAGACCATCCTTGGTCTCTGTTGCGGTCCTACCTGAAGATACTTATGATAAATGTTTTTGATATATCCTGTGTACCGCAACCATATATCATACTTATTCTTCAATGGTCCTTATTATTTGTTATTGTGTAACGCCCGTAGATACGGGCTAGTCAATTTAGAGATAATAGGGGGTCGAAAACGGCTTTTCGACAAAAGATTATTTAGAATAAATAATCTTAACCAAGTTGTAGTATATGTTACAAGGTTTCCGTACATCTGTACATATAAAGAACGCCGAAATCCGAGTTATAACGAAGAAGTTATGACCCATCGAAGTTTCACGGCAAAACCGGCACGGCACCGGGAGACGTAAATAGTGAATTTATGATGGATGAATTTTTAGCGTTAGCGATCTAAAAAATAGTTGTATTATATGTTAAACTGAGAATATCTATAAAAATAACGCCCAAATCTGACTTCGTATAAGGAACTTATGATTTTTCGAAGTTTCGGATTAGCAGTGTACAGCCCGATACTCGAATTTTAGTTCGAGCAGTTTTTGGCTTATGCGACCTAAATGAGAGTTGAAGATCTCATTAATATGAACTCAACGGTAAAAAGATAAACGAAAATGGAGTCCGTATGAAGGAGTTACGAATTCTTCGCGGTCATTTAATAGTCTAAACGCCTCCTACTGTTAAATTTGAGATCGGTCGAGAATTAGCCAACGGAGTCTAAATGAAAGTTGTAGATCTTGTTTTTACCTACGTGTGGATATAAATAACGTCGAAAATGGAGTTCGTATGCAAAAGTTATGAATTTTTGAAAATCGGCTGATTTCCACCCTATGTGCGATGCCACGTATCAGCACAAGGCTTTGCCTTGGTGCTCAAGTAGGCTCACGAAGTGAGTGACCCTCCAGCCTCCTATAAATATAGATGCCCCCCTCCATTCATTCTCACACCTCCCTTCACTTCCCTCTCTCTCGAGAACTTCTCTCTAGCCCCGAAACCCCCCAAAAAGCCTAGGGAACCTCCCTAGCACGAGGCGGAAGCCCTGGAGTGCCCGACGGCTCTAAGAAGAAGAGCCTTTCGGCTCGGGAACCCTGCTCCAACGAAGCCCGGTTTTGCGAAAAACCCGCTGTAAGTGAGTTATGCCTACCGTATCTTTAGTATAGCTTATCTTTTAATATAGTAACGTTATTAGGAACTTATAATGAGTATTTGGGCTATTATTATGAGTTATATTGAGTCTTATTTAACGCTTATATAATAATAATAGTCAGACTATTAATTTGTTGCGATTATCGTTAGACTAAACCCTAGTAGTATTGATACTAGGTTTTATCGAAGGAAATTGTTTTGAGAGTATCGAAGCGTTGTCCAAGTGCTGAGTCACCACCATTCAAGTGAGTGCATGGTCCCTTTCATCTAACACATAGATATGAAGTATTCTGTATAATTTATGTGCTATGTGTGCGTACTATCTGAGTACTTGCTGTCTATGCTAGTTGAACGATTTTATACATGTTTTAAAGGATTTAAACTGTATATGTATTTAATATCTACAAAAATGTTGGGGTAAAGCATGGGTGGATGTAATAGATCGAATATAAGTTGGACGATGAGTTGAGAGGTGTTATAGACCACGAGGTGTGTGACAACCTGAAATTTTCCATCCAGTACAGTCAAACACTTCATTAAAAGTCAAACTCATTTCTGCTATCTTTTAGTACAATTAGGAGTTTATTTGAGCGTTCTAAGCCTTGTACACTTAAGGAATAAGTGTCAGGGTTTATCTGCTGGATCTATAGCTCAAAGAACAAGTCTGCAACACCTTGACCAGGAGTTCACGGCCACCACATGGGAGTTTAAGGCCGTAAACTCCATGTGGGCCGTAAACTCCTCCAATAAGGTCAAGTCATGGCCATTTGTTTCATTCCTCTCTTCCATTTGGCCCAAATCCTCTCAAGTATCATCCCGATCTTCGTCCCCTATCTTAAAATCTCGTAAGCTTATTGCCATAACTAGTTGATATATTGCATAAACTATTAATCTTACATGATTTCATCCGTGAAATCATTCCATTTTGTAGATCTTCAAGTTTCACCAAGAACACACACTAGTGTTCTTGGCCAAAACCGACCATTCAAGCTCCTAGATCGTAAGTACTCTTGATCCAACTCATTGTGCACTTGTTTTATCATATTTAGAGCATAGAAAACATAAGAAATCATGGGATTCAAGGGGTTTACGCCGAAGACATGTTCTTGGGCCGTAAACCCCTTTTAAGGGTGCAAATGACACCCTAACACCTTAGTAAGCCTTGGCTAGTGACATAGAACCTTACACCATTGACCTAAGGACTTCATTGCATGAAATGGTACTTCTTACTATGAGCTTATGGCTGTAAACTTATGGGGAAGAGGTCTCAGGGCTGTAAACACCATACAAGGTCTTTTTAGGCCCTCAAACCCACCCAAACACTTCTTTAAGCTTTGGAGCACTTAACCACTTAAGCCCTTAGAGTTTTAAGCCCCTTTTTGGTGACCAATTGAGATTTTACGGCTAGGAGTAAACTCACATGGGCCGTAAACTCCAACAAACATGGTCATTGGACCATAAACTCCCGTATGAGGCCTTGCACTGCTTTGTTGCAACCCGATGGCCTCCTTGCACTTGACCAAAGTGTTATCCTCGCAATAGGATGTTTATACATGTTTAACTAGTGTTATAATCACTAGTTATATATATACATATGTCTTCATATGTTATTAGGATCATTGTGTGTGTCTATGTCTTCACTTGACACCAAGCACTTGTATGATACTTCCTTCCGATCCGCTCACTGCAGGTGAGTTCATACCCATTAATCAATGTTTTAAATGTTTATAAATGGTTTTATGGAGGGGGAATACAAGTTAAGTCATGCTAGTTATCATATCAATCACATGTGATTAATAACCAGCATACCAATGGATTTACTACACTTTTAGCTGTTTTATCAAACATATTACTTCAGATAGCTTTCTATAACTTTTTTACTTGTTTAAAACTCTTTATTATACTATATTATGTTCTGTAAGTTTCCTTTCAAACTCTGTTATACTTTGATATCAAAAGAATTTCTTTCGAAATGCTTTATAAAATGACATCAAGTCATATTTATTTATTTATTGCTCAAAACCCATAAATGTTTTACAAAACTTCTTTTATACTTTTAACTTGTTAAAAGCATGCCTGTATATGTATAGTTATATAAGTAATGCTTGAAGGACTTAGGAAGGCTAACCCGCTTTATTTCCTTTTCCTCGTTAGGATGTGGTCTGGTGGGTATCGGGTATCCGTCCGAAGGTCGTTCAACTATTAGTTATATATCATGTATACATATATAGACATAAAAGTACCCTTAGTCAGTTCAGTACCTTTGGCTAGCAAAGGTATACCTTCGTTATACCTGTACCTTACTAGTAACTATTATAGGTATAGTTAGGACATACTACTTACCATTACAAGTACAAGGAATACACCAGAGTCAGTTCATTCATGAGTCTATACTAAATTCTATATGAAGAGATACACTTACATGGATACACTTACTTGGATACACTTACATGGATACTTTTACATAGATACCTTGTTAAAAGCATGCTTGTATATGTATTGTTATATAAGTAATGTCTAAAGGACTTAGGAAGGTTAACCCGCTTTATTTCCTTTTCCTCGTTGGGATGTGGTCTGGTGGGTATCGGGTATCCGTTCGAAGGTCGTTTAGATATTTAGTTATATATCATGTGTACATATACAGACATAATAGTTCTAATCAATTAGTTTAGTGCCTTTGGGTAGCAAAGGTATACGTTCATATATCCCTAGTAAGCTATTATAGGTATAGTTTGGGCTTATATGATTTGATAATAAATATGGATTTTGACCTAGCAATTCGTTGCGGAAGTCACCTTTAGTTCCAAACGTAGAATAGGGACTACCAATCATATTATTACTTACTTACAGCGGGTCTCGTGAGAAGACTACTTACTTACAGTGGGTCTCGTGAGAAAACTGCTTACTTACAGCGGGTCTCGTGAGAAGACTACTTACTTGCCTACTTTCTTTCACTTAAGTCTTGGTAGAAGACTACTTTCAAAACAGTCTAGTTTTGGTAGAAGACTAACTTTTTATACTAGTAGGAAATATGGGATTTTTTAGGGAAGTCAAACGTTTACACTTTTACTTATAAGACTTTTCATTAATACTTATATAAATAAAGACATTAATTACTTATGAATTCACCAGCTTTAAAGTTGATGCTCGCTTTCAAAATAACTTGTATTCTCAGGTCACAAATAGACAGGTACCGATGCAAGGTTTAGAGAAGATGGAGCAGTCAAGACTCGTCTTTTATTTTGATTATTCATTTTGTTGTCTTATACTATGAAAGAACACACTTGTAATTGAAATTATACTATTAATGCAATGGATGATGGTGTTGCTTGTTTACTACTTTACATTGTTGTGATACACTAAATGACGTCCTCCGCCCCAGAACATTTTCGCCGTTTCGGTTTTGGGGTGTGATAGATTGGTATCAGAGCATTGTTTATAGTGAATTAAATATATCAACCCATAAAAGATATACTAACTATAATTGCAATGGGATTAAAAATACTCTGACCAAGATTTTATACTTTAGATAATAATATATTTGATTGAGTATACGTGCCTGAATTCATACTAAAATCAATGTCACGATGACAAGAACAAAAGTATTACGATTGTTGAATATCACAGGTAAGCTCGGGGATGTATAGTCAGTCTTAGGAGTGGCATAGCCTGATCAACTATGCTGGTCCGAGGAGTGATTAACATATGCCCGAGAATGGTTGTGATATGGCAACAAGTCTAGAAACTTACCAACACTACCACAATGAAATACCATAGGGGTATTTAGTTTTACTATAAGTACTTTATACTTGAGAACTAAAGAAAAAGATGATCTTCATTACTAGGTCAATAGTTTCTAAGTGGATACATTAAGGTTATATGTAACTAGGATGATATAGACTCAGAATCTGTGAAATTTTGCTTTACCCCTGTTCCTCGTGAATTTGTAGTTAAGGTCACTTATTGGAAGGCCTATCCTGTTTGATTACATATAATCGGTATGCAATTTACAAATAGTGACGTAATTAATAAAGATATTCTTATAATTATCTAGTTAATTCGTCTAATAACTACTTCTTGGCTCTAATTCTCGCGTAGATAACATGGCTGGACTCCATCCCCACGGCAACCCATACCTGCCGAACGAAGTCATTGTTGGATGGTTTGGAGAAGAACCAGAGAATGATCATCCGATCCCTTTGAATGATCATCATGATGAAGACCTTTCGGATGGTGCTAAATCCGAACCCGAAGTTCAGAACCTGCCCCAAATAGCTCCCATTCCAAATCCTAACCCTCGTCCGGCTTTTCATGGTCCGACGCCTCTTTGGGTAGAATGCTTGGAAACATGGGGCGAAGATCAAGATCAGCATATGTCGCTTAATGGAGACCGAAGCTTCTAAACGTAAATGAAGGGAGCTCAGTAGACAGAGTTCTACCTATCCTGATCCGTAGAGTCGCCCGAAACGAAATTCAGGGCAGGACAGCTCTACGACGTATCACAGTAGTTGATACCAATGGAGGAATGCATAACATTCGCACCAATCACCTTGAACACACTCACGAGAGATCTGAGAGAAATCATGAAACCCTACTTCAAGCACTGGCTAAATCACGAGCCAAAGCCATAGAACTCCGAGTACGCTAGAGGGTGTACGAATGACACCTGCTTGATGTGGAACATCAACTAGCTGAACTAAGGGTTCACCAGAGGGATGATCATCACTAGTAAGAGATACTTTACTTTCCTTCTTGTTTTAAAGAACCGTTTTCCTGTCTATGTCCTATGTGGCATTTTTATATGAAACTGCCTTGTACATTAGGTACTTTTAGTTAGGCCTTTATGCGGCCAAAACTTTGCCACTCCGGATATGATGTGAGACCTTCTACAAGGTCAATTTTTCCCAAACTTATTACATCTTAAACGTCGATGATATTGACAGTCGCCTAACTTCTGTGTCACTCTTCGTTCAAATACTTTCATCATAGTTTCATAGGAGTCTATCTGAAACCCTCTCTAGTCAAGTTATTGGACTAGGGTAACTTAGCTCAGGAATCATTCCCAATCCTATTCCAAGAGTTGGATCATGTTATTCACCGACCAATGATACTCTGGCTTGAACATCAAACGTCTTGAGACCATTCTACAAACATACTTCCATTCCGTACTAGGACTGCATCATAGGGATGTAGGTCAAACCTTCGTGAACATACTTCCATTCTGTACTAGGACTACATCATAGGGATGTAGGTCAAACCTTCGAGATAATACCCTTACTCTTCAATTGAATGATCGAAGTACATCTAGGGTCAATGGTAGCCGCTAATAGAAATTCTAGTTCATCAAATAGGATTCGTAAGAAGATTATTATTATGACTTTCCTCACTTATACATTCCCGAGTTATATATAACGAAGACCTGGTAGACAATAGAATGTGAGATTTCTAAATTAGTTTCTTTTCCTCGTTGGGATGTGGGACTAGAGTAGAATCACACATTTTATTATCCGCCCATTCTTGATTATATCATAATGTGTATAAGCTAAGTTTTCATGTATAATAACTCATATCTTAGCCATAATCAAAATGATACAGGTTCAACCATACTCGCTCACGAATTCATTCTTTTTTCGTGTAACTCTGTTAAAGGTTGCACTGTTGTGTTTTCTCTGTAACACCTTATGTTCAAATCTAATGCTTGTAGTTTCCATATGATCCCAACATTATTATACAACTTGATTCAACTCGATCCTCACAATACCAATTTCGTGCGCACATCTCTCTCTCTCCGAAATCGTCTTTCTAGCGAGGCCATCATTTCAAAACTCCGAAGCACTCATGCTAGGAGTACCTCATCTTCAGAGACCTCGACAAGATCCCCATTAGAAATCATTTCCCTCTGCCTCGCATAGATGAGTCGGTTGACCGACCGCAAGGAACTATTTACCTTTCAGAAATAGACCTGAGATCCGAATATCACCAGATACGAGTTTCAGGGAAGGATGTCCCGAGGACAATCTTCCAAACTCGATACGGAGACTACGAGTCCGTAGTGATACCCCCCGGATACGACAAATACACCCATAGTATTTATGAACGTGATGAAAAGGGTACGCCATTCTTACTTGGACCGATTCGTCATTGTCCTTGTAAATGACTTATTTATCTACTCTCGTAGTAAGAAAGGGCAAGGAATCATCCGCAACTTAACCTAACCCACAAAATCAGTAATGTACTTTGTACCTTCACATCTTGAACCTGAAAACGTACCTTTCCGTCAGGACTCTCGTAATCCCACTCAACGAAATTGAGATCAACGAGATCCTCGCCTTCGTAGAAGAACCGTAGTGACCACCTACCAAGAGGTCAAGCGGACGAAGCAATGTCGCGCCCCATTAGCGAAGGTTCGCTGGAATGCCAACTGGGGACCTGAATTCGTTCGTGAGCGTGAGAATCAACCAATTAGGAAGTATCCCCACCTCTTGACTCGATCATTCATACCTACTTCCTTACCTAAATTCTAATTTCGGGACGAAATTCCCTTGTAACACCCAGATTTCAAAAAAATAAAATTTTCATTTAAATAATCAATTTAATATTAAAACACTTGCTTAAAATCTTATTTACATTCGAATTTCCAAAACATAGTTTCTTTTTCATTATAATAGAAGACCAGGATCCTCCAAACATAACTCTTTCTTCGGTGTGTACAATCGAACCGTTGCCATCCCACGTTACTGTAAGAACCTGAAACAACATAACGTAAACAACGTAAGCACGAAGCTTAGTGAGTTCCCCAATATACCTTACGCACATACGCCCTCCGGCCCGGACCTTTCGGTCCACGTAACATTGCCTTCCGGCCCGGATCTTTCGATCCACATAACATTGCCTTCCGGCCCGGATCTTTCGGTCCACATACATTGCCTTCCGGCCCGGATCTTTAGATCCACATACATTGCCTTCCGGCCCGGATCTTTAGATCCACATACATTGCCTTCCGGCCCTTACACATATATAACACATAATACAAATACTCTAACACATAAAGCACATATATCATATACCATACCTGACCTTTCTGTCACATAATACATTGCCTTCCGGCCCATATATAAGCATGTATATCACACGTAGCAACTAACTTTCCATTCATAGCATATAAACATAACACACAACATACTTGACCTTCCGGTCACACAATCAAACCCTTCCGGGTGAGGTATAGTGAGAAGACTCACCTCGCGAACACTGGAAAATAGCAACTCCTAAAATCCCTTGCACTTGATCCTCCGAGCTACAAGCTCCCTGTAACATCATATATCCCTTATTTAATACTTCTATCTTCCACGTTAACTGACCCTAAGAATCACACCAGTCAACTCTGGTCAACAGTCCAATGTCAGCTCGACTGGACTCGGCGAGTTCCATGGCGACTCGGCGAGTCTGGTCGTCCTTCAATCCTCTGAGATTCCCCTTCTACTCGTCGAGTATCCTCTTTGACTCGACGAGTCACTCCTGGAAGAATCGCGGGGCCACCCCGACTCCACTCGCCGAGTCTGAAGAACAACTCGGCGAGTCCCAGTGAATCTTCAAGCTACTCGCCGAGTCTGATCATCCGACTCGGCGAGTCCACGCCATGCAGTCGATCCAACTGCTTCCTGAGATACGTTTATTCCCGAAAAACACACCAATGGGACTTCTGGACCTCTAATCATCCTATTACTAGGGTATAAGCTTTTGTATAACAACATAATAATCCATCAAATCACCAAATGGGTTTCATAAACCCTAATTCCATAACACATCAACATAGCAGAGGATAATTCGAAATATTACCTGAATAACACCCTCTCGGTGTCTCCAAACCTCAGAACTCGATCCCCATGCTCTTCCTTTGATCCCCACCTAGCCTCTCCTTGCCTAACAACCTCTTTAAGCTTCCACTAGCCTTCACCCTTGCTCCAGATGCCCACAGCCGTTTAGGTTATCTTCAATCGGCCAAAAGACGAGACATGACGGCCCTAAAGACATTATATACGATCCAGAATCGAAACGGCTAGGGTTTCTGCTGAACAGCGTCGACTCGCCGAGTCCATACCTGGACTCGTCGAGTCCAGTCGCGAACCCACGATCAAATCTGCGACCCTACTCGGCGAGTCTGGCTCCAACTCGCCGAGTCCCTCCTTTAAAACACCCTAAAATGCAATTTAACAATACTTGAGATTTTGGGCTGTTACAATTCTCCCCCACTAGAATTAGACTTCGCCCTCGAAGTCTCGCTCTGAAAATAATTCTGGATGCTGCTCCCGCATCACACGTTTCGGCTTCCCTAGACACTTTCGATCTCTTCCGAGGTTGCCACTGAATCAATACTAGAGGTATCTCCTTGTTCCTCAGAATCTTGATCTTCCGATCTCCGACGGCCACTGGCCTCTCGACGTAACACAGGCTCACATCCACCTAATCGTTCTCTAGTAGAACCTCTGCTGACTCATCCACTATACACCTCTTCAACTGCGACACCTACCAGTGTCATGGATCCGTCCCAATTCCGTCGACAGCTCCAAACGACAGGCCACCCTTCTTACCTTCGCACCTTCACGAAAAGACCCAACATACCGGGGCCCCCCATTTACCCTTCTTCCTAAATCGAAGCACCCGTCAGAAATACGAAGTCGCTGACCTGAATCACATACTCGTAACGGCGTCCGCCTGCATAACTTTCCTGTTAACTCTAGACGATCACTAACTCTCTTTAACCTGCTGAGTCTGCTTGTCAACTAAAGCACGAACTCTGAACTGCTCATCACTCTCTGCAATCGGAAATTACCCAAGATGCACTCTGCTCCAAACCTCAACGATCACTCAACCCATGAGGGTTAGGAAATCCTGAACCACCGGATTCCCGATCCGGAGCCCACTTTGTCCATTCCGGACCGAATGAGAGATCCATTCTCACTCTCAGAGCAACTCTCACAAGTTCTCCCCTTGCCACTACATACACATACTGAACTAGTCCCAACACCCGCAGGTGGAAAGACCCGATACCCTGATGACATCCTCGAACACCTCCCAAGATGAACCACTACATCCACCCTACGCTCTGATCAGATTCACTCTGAGAATTTAAAATTCTCTCTCTCCATGCATCCCTTCTGAGCCTCAACAGACATCCCAACCGGATGGGTTCCTACTCCACTGCCGCGAACACGATGCTCAAAACCATCCTCGAAATACTCTAACTATAACTCTGTCCTGCAGCTTTCACTTTCGTGAACTTGCACCCCTTCGGAGTTACACACCTTCCTCTTTTCCTTTTTCCAAGGAACCCTCCTGGCCATAACGCCACTCCAACCGGTGCCACGGTGCTCGCCCCAGGCGACACCACCCTTTTTGCATAACCGCTATCCACATACTCTGATTCTCATTGCAGGGGCTCTCAATCTTATGCACTCTCTCCACTCATCAAGATCACTACTTCAGCTAAACAAGATCACTAACCCAGGGCCAGACCTTCCCATGCAATCACACTGCAACATACGTGCTCCGCAAATCTCAAACTAATCCAGCAATACCAACAGAGTCTCCAGTATGACTGGACCGACTCTCATAACACATACTAGCCACTCGAGGCTATATCTCTGTGGGTCCGTACACCCAACTCTGCGAACCCTCAGGTTCTAACTCTGGGAACCTTCCGGTTCCAGCTCTAGAAACATGCACAACATAATCCCGTGGGATTAATGCAGTACAACCAACACGTACCTCAAACGTACCAATACTATGATCGCAAAATTCCGTTTACTTACTCAAGCTCGATCCCGACCTCCTCTCAGGCCTCCACAATCAAATGCCCTAGGTCTGTATCTCGCCCTGCATACCCAACACTCGCTCTCGTCGGCCTATACTTTGCGCTGACAAACACTGCTGAATCCCAACAGCTAAGCACCCTTACATATTCATCGATCTCCCGGAAAATTTTCTAGTTCTTCCCCCACTAAAGCACTGACTAACTGCCACCGATCGTCATTAACGACCTTTCAGAACCATCCTGCACAAAGAGAACATTTACCCACTGACTGCTTCCCACAAGCGCAAGCAACCCTCAGCAAAACACACCTCCTCCCTGATCAACCCACTCACAAGATTCTGATCTTTCAATTATCCATTCCACAACTGCAGATGCTACCCGACACTCAACCCAGTGCCGCATCTCCACTATCAACCCTCACGAACGATGACCAAAGGATTCCTCGACAATAACCCATAACCAAACTCACAACCTGCCCAAGGATGAACATCACAACGAAATCCGTACAAGACTACTGACACCAAAATACCAGTTATAACCATACCCAACCATCAGGGAATAACGAATGCCAAAGCGAAAACCTGAAGTACCAATCCATAACCATGCCAGACCCGCGGAACAACGAATACCGCATCGAAATCCATACGAGATACCAGCACAAACCATACGCCCAAACAATGCAAGGCAATTAAGACATCATGAAAGCATCATACCCGCAGCTGTCTCCGGCACTGCTCCGTCTCCCTCTGTCGCACGCAGATAAACACGACCCTGAGCCCTCTGGGGCTCCGCTTCATCCTGTCCTCCTCAAATCCCGAATTGGCACTGACTGCCAACAATCCCGTGCACAGTGCCCCTCCTTTCCGCACTTGCAGCATGCACCACCGGACCCGCAAGCTCCGATGTAACCCCCTTTTTTTTTTACTCGATCATCGACACCTATAGTCTCATGCTTTCCTACTGCATCTCTATACTCCACTTATTACTACTCCTGACAATTCTTACTCTCTTACATACTGCACCCGGTTCTCCCCCACTAGGGTTCGAACCAACACCAATTAGTATACAATCAACCCACGACTATCTTTCACCAGCGAAGTCGTATCTGATCCAGAAAAAGTGCTGTGCAACACCCGATAGTCCCTCCCCTTATGGAGTCAATCAATCCCCTATACTCTGATCCTCTAGCTAACTCTCCAAGAACTTCTTATCACGGCTGCCTCTAATCGCTCCAAATCCCGTACTGATCTAATACTAAGCACCTGCACTGCTCGATAACATATCCGGCTCGCAGACTGCACCGCAGCATCATCGTTCCTCTCATCTCAGCCCATCAACCCGTATCCAACGCCGGATTTGTCCCAAGGACAGGGACTTACTCATAACATAGACGACAACTCTCCGCACTGCAAAACTCGTCTGAACTCTTCACTGCTACCACTATAACCCAACCTGTTATTCTCAATTAGGTGTGGTGTGGTTCTCGACTATCTCAGCCCCAACTGACTGTCTGTTCACGGTAAATCTCTGTCTCGCGGTACACCCGCTACCTGATGCTCTGAGGAAAGTCATTATCAATAACTACCTGCAGGGTGTACTCCCAAACCCAAAACTGAAACACCAGACCTCTCGCATCTCAGCGCAGACACGAACTGTCTGATACTCCCCCTCTTGAGCATACTCGGATTTCGGGACATCTGAGCCTGCTCCGAAGCGAACTCAGGGCAAAACATCGCCCTCTCAATAAACACCCCGGTGCTCTCAGTCACCGACTCCAAATCCTGCCTCAGCTTAAAGAACTTCCGAGCCAATTTCTCCTTTTCATCCCGCGGAACATAGCGAGTACTGAACATCCCTCTGAGTTGATCCCATGAAACCGCAGCCCTCTGCGCATCGGAAAATAACCTCGTGGTCAATCTCCACCAATCCTTCGCCCCGAGCCTCAACAGGTTCAGAGCACACCCCACCCTCTGATCAGCAGGGCGTAAGCTCGTGGAGGAACACCCCTCCATGTCTGATAACCATCTCATAGCAACAATCGAGTCCTGAACTCCATCGAATGCGGGAGGCTTCGCATAATAGAAGTCCCGATACTGAAAACCCCGACTAACCCCTTTCTTTGCCGTTGCTACAGCCGCTGCAACCGCCGCGGCAGCCGTCTCTGCGAAAGCCGCATATCGCTCATCCAACTACTTCAATCATAGTGGTCCTGATCGACCCAAACAATTCTGGCGACTCAGCCCGCAACAATGCAGCAACCTCATCACGCCGGATCTCGCGAATCCTCGCATCCCGCTCGCTCGTGCTCGTCCGATCGATAACCGGATAACAAGATAGCCACAAGCATCACCCACTACGAACCATGGTACTCATCCCATGACATCCTTCCTCAACATGCTTCGGTGTATGGTACCTGAACCATAGCACCACTCCTCAATCTGCTCCAATGTGTAGCACTCGAGCCACAACATCTACCTCAAACTGTTCCGGTGTATGGTGCCCTGACCATAACATCACTCTGTATCCGATCCGATGCATGGTATCCGAACCATAACATCACCCCTCAATCTGTTCCTTAGGACCTTCAGAATGCCCCCTGTATCAAGTATGGGTCCTCTGCTTTCAGTAGTACGGGCCCATATTACCTGCCACATCTACCCATACTTTCCACACGGACCATCCCAGAGTTCCTAAGTAGCTGATAAACCTGCTCTTTCACCCATCTCATCGCGCGTGCTCGCGTTCCAGCGTAATCCTCTACTCTACCAGCGCACTCATTTGGCTAGGTTTATTCCCTAGTCCCTTCCGCCGTCCTCCCACTTCTTTGCTATCAGCTGCTGAAGAGTTCCTAATGATGCCAGCCCTCTACCTCCTGAGTATCGTCATACTCACTTAGTAGCTGACTCCCATCATCGACAACTCCACAAAGCACAAAGCAAGCAGCATTCGAGCATTGAAGCATACATAGGACTCCCCATCTGTGGTAGCTCCACCTTCTCGGCTCATCCTCGGAAGTACTTCTGTACTCCGTAGCTTTACCCCTTGTGCGTTCTAACTAGATACTCTCACTCATCACATACACACAAAAGCATAACGCACATATAACAGCAAACCCTAGACTAAGGCATCACAAATCAGGCCACCCTAGTCCTAAGATGTGAAATACCTAGCCTGTCTCTAGCATGCAATAATATCTCATAAAGTGCATAATAGATATTTCATAATACAAAAGTAAAGGTATTTTGCGAAATCACCGTTTGGCTCTGGCTGATTGTACACACTGCTCTTTCTTGCTTCCTCTTTGAACTCTTATTCACTTTTAGAAAACCATTTATTTGGAAAACTTTTTCTTACTTCCTCAGTTTGAGTCCAGATTTACCCGTAGGCGCGTCCGAATCCCTCAAACCAAGGCTCTGATACCAATTTGTAACACCCAGATTTCAAAAAAATAAAATTTTCATTTAAATAATCAATTTAATATTAAAACACTTGCTTAAAATCTTATTTACATTCGAATTTCCAAAACATAGTTTCTTTTTCATTATAATAGAAGACCAGGATCCTCCAAACATAACTCTTTCTTCGGTGTGTACAATCGAACCGTTGCCATCCCACGTTACTGTAAGAACCTGAAACAACATAACGTAAACAACGTAAGCACGAAGCTTAGTGAGTTCCCCAATATACCTTACGCACATACGCCCTCCGGCCCGGACCTTTCGGTCCACGTAACATTGCCTTCCGGCCCGGATCTTTCGATCCACATAACATTGCCTTCCGGCCCGGATCTTTCGGTCCACATACATTGCCTTCCGGCCCGGATCTTTAGATCCACATACATTGCCTTCCGGCCCGGATCTTTAGATCCACATACATTGCCTTCCGGCCCTTACACATATATAACACATAATACAAATACTCTAACACATAAAGCACATATATCATATACCATACCTGACCTTTCTGTCACATAATACATTGCCTTCCGGCCCATATATAAGCATGTATATCACACGTAGCAACTAACTTTCCATTCATAGCATATAAACATAACACACAACATACTTGACCTTCCGGTCACACAATCAAACCCTTCCGGGTGAGGTATAGTGAGAAGACTCACCTCGCGAACACTGGAAAATAGCAACTCCTAAAATCCCTTGCACTTGATCCTCCGAGCTACAAGCTCCCTGTAACATCATATATCCCTTATTTAATACTTCTATTTTCCACGTTAACTGACCCTAAGAATCACACCAGTCAACTCTGGTCAACAGTCCAATGTCAGCTCGACTGGACTCGGCGAGTTCCATGGCGACTCGGCGAGTCTGGTCGTCCTTCAATCCTCTGAGATTCCCCTTCTACTCGTCGAGTATCCTCTTTGACTCGACGAGTCACTCCTGGAAGAATCGCGGGGCCACCCCGACTCCACTCGCCGAGTCTGAAGAACAACTCGGCGAGTCCCAGTGAATCTTCAAGCTACTCGCCGAGTCTGATCATCCGACTCGGCGAGTCCACGCCATGCAGTCGATCCAACTGCTTCCTGAGATACGTTTATTCCCGAAAAACACACCAATGGGACTTCTGGACCTCTAATCATCCTATTACTAGGGTATAAGCTTTTGTATAACAACATAATAATCCATCAAATCACCAAATGGGTTTCATAAACCCTAATTCCATAACACATCAACATAGCAGAGGATAATTCGAAATATTACCTGAATAACACCCTCTCGGTGTCTCCAAACCTCAGAACTCGATCCCCATGCTCTTCCTTTGATCCCCACCTAGCCTCTCCTTGCCTAACAACCTCTTTAAGCTTCCACTAGCCTTCACCCTTGCTCCAGATGCCCACAGCCGTTTAGGTTATCTTCAATCGGCCAAAAGACGAGACATGACGGCCCTAAAGACATTATATACGATCCAGAATCGAAACGGCTAGGGTTTCTGCTGAACAGCGTCGACTCGCCGAGTCCATACCTGGACTCGTCGAGTCCAGTCGCGAACCCACGATCAAATCTGCGACCCTACTCGGCGAGTCTGGCTCCAACTCGCCGAGTCCCTCCTTTAAAACACCCTAAAATGCAATTTAACAATACTTGAGATTTTGGGCTGTTACATCCCTCTAACAGGGGGATGATGTGACAACCTGAAATTTTCCATCCAGTACAGTCAAACTCATTTCTGCTATCTTTTAGTACAATTAGGAGTTTATTTGAGCGTTCTGAGCCTTGTACACTTAAGGAATAAGTGCCAGGGTTTATCTGCTGGATCTATAGCTCAAAGAACAAGTAAGCAGCACCTTGACCAGGAGTTCACGGCCACCACATGGGAGTTTACGGCCGTAAACTCCATGTGGGCCGTAAACTCCACCTATAAGGTCAAGTCATGGCCATTTGTTTCATTCGTCTCTTCCATTTGGCCCAAATCCTCTCAACTATCATCCCGATCTTCGTCCCCGATCTTCAAATCTCGTAAGCTTATTGCCATAACTAGTTGATATATTGCATAAACTAGTAATCTTATATGATTTCATCCGTGAAATCATTCCATTTTGTAGATCTTCAAGTTTCACCAAGAACACACACTAGTGTTCTTGGCCAAAACCAACCATTCAAGTTCCTAGATCGTAAGTACTCTTGATCCAACTCATTGTGCACTAGTTTTATCATATTTAGAGCATAGAAAACATAAGAAATCATGGGATTCAAGGAGTTTACGCCCAAGACATGTTCTTGGGCCGTAAACCCCTTTTAAGGGTGCAAATGACACCCTAACACCTTAGTAAGCCTTGGCTAGTGACATAGAACCTTACACCATTGACCTAAGGACTTCATTGCATGAAATGGTACTTCTTACCATGAGTTTATGGTCGTAAACTTATGGGGAAGTGGTCCCAGGGCCGTAAACACCATACAAGGTCCTTTTAGGACCTTAACCCCCCCCCCCCCCACCCCAAACACTTGTTTAAGCTTTGGAGCACTTAACCACTTAATCCCTTAGAGATTTAAGCCCCTTTTTGGTGACCAATTGAGAGTTTACAGCCAGGAGTAAACTCCCCTAGACCGTAAACTCCAGCAAACATGGTCATTGGACCATAAACTCCCGTATGAGGCCATGCACTCCTTTGTTGCAACCCGATGGCCTCCAAGCACTTGACCAAAGTGTTATCCTTCCAATAGGATGTTTATACATGTTTAACTAGTGTTATAATCACTAATTATATATATATATATATATATATATATATATATATATATATATATATATACATATGTCTTCATATGTTATAAGGATCATTGTGTGTGTCTAATTCTTCACTTGACACCAAGCACCTGTCTCATACTTCCTTCCGATCCACTCACTGCAGGTGAGTTCATACCCATTAATCAATGTTTTAAATGTTTTTAAATGATTTTATATAAGGGGAATACAAGTTAAGTCATGCTAGTTATTATATCAATCACATGTGATTAATAACCAGCATACCAATGGATTTACTACACTTTTAGCTGTTTTATCAAACATATTACTTCAAATAGCTTTCTATAACTTTTTTACTTGATTAAAACTCTTTATTAAACTATATTATGTTCTGTAAGTTTCCTTTCAAACTCTGTTATACTTTGATATCAAAAGAATTTATTTCAAAATGCTTTATAAAATGACATCAAGTCATTTTTATTTATTTATTGCTCAAAACCCATAAATGTTTTACAAAACTTCTTTTATACTTTTAACTTGTTAAAAGCATGCCTGTATATGTATAGTTATATAAGTAATGATTGAAGGACTTAGGAAGGCTAACCCGCTTTATTTCCCTTTCCTCGTTAGGATGTGGTCTGGTGGGTATCGGGTATCCGTCCGAAGGTCGTTCAACTATTAGTTATATATCATGTATACATATATAGACATAAAAGTACCCTCAGTCAGTTCAGTACCTTTGGCTAGCAAAGGTATACCTTCGTTATACGTGTACCTTACTAGTAACTATTATAGGTATAGTTATGAGATACTACTTACCATTCCAAGTACAAGGAATACACCAGAGTCAGTTCATTCATGAGTCTATACTAAATTCTATATGAAGAGATACACTTACATGGATACACTTACTTGGATACACTTACATGGATACTTTTACATAGATACCTTGTTAAAAGCATGCTTGTATATGTATAGTTATATAAGTAATATTTAAAGGACTTAGGAAGGCTAACCCGCTTTATTTCCTTTTCCTCATTGGGATGTGGTCTGGTGGGTATCGGGTATCCGTCTGAAGTTCGTTTAGATATTTAGTTATATATCATGTGTACATATACGGACATAATAGTTCTAATCAGTTAGTTTAGTGCCTTTGGGTAGCAAAGGTATACGTTCATATATCCCTAGTAAGCTATTATAGGTATAGTTTGGGCTTATATGATTTGGTAATAAATATGGATTTCGACCTAGCGATTCGTTGCGGAAGTCACCTTTAGTTCCAAACGTAGAATAGGGACTACCAATCATATTATTACTTACTTACAGCGGGTCTCGTTAGAAGACTACTTACTTACAGCGGGTCTCAGGAGAAAACTACTTACTTACAGCGGGTCTCGTGAGAAGAATACTTATTTGGTTACTTTCTTTCACTTAAGTCTTGGTAGAAGACTACTTTCAAAATAGTCTAGTTTTGGTAGAAGACTAGCTTTTTATACTAGTAGGAAATATGGGATTTTCTAGGGAATCCAAACGTTTACACTTTTACTTATAAGACTTTTCATTAATACTTATATAAATGACGACATTAAATACTTATGAATTCACCAGCTTTAAAGTTGATGCTCGCTTTCAAAATAACTTGTATTCTCAGGTCACAAATAGACAGGTGCCGATGCAAGGTTTTGAGAAGACGGAGCACTCAAGACTCATCTTTTATTTTGGTTATTCATTTTGCTGTCTTACCCTATGAAAGAACACACTTGTAATTGAAATTATACTATTAATGCAATGGATGATGTTGTTGCTTGTTTACTACTTTACATTGTTGTGATACAT
Source organism: Lactuca sativa (assembly GCF_002870075.4). NCBI lineage: Eukaryota > Viridiplantae > Streptophyta > Magnoliopsida > Asterales > Asteraceae > Lactuca > Lactuca sativa. The sequence goes on along the minus strand of NC_056629.2, from coordinate 208,069,558 downwards.
TACATGACGTCCTCCACCCCACAACGTTTCCACCGTTCCGATTTTGGGGTTTGACAAGGTGAGGGTGAGAGGTGAACGATGTGAGAAGCTTTTTCCAAAATGATGGCCCCGTCATTCAGCAGAGTATGGATGACAACCACAAACTATTCTAGACAGTCCCGTGGAACACTAGCAGGCTCGCAACCTGTAAGTGTTGTGAACGATGTGTTCACTCGGTGTACTCTAAACCTTGGCGATCATGTAGACTTGATGCCTAAACCCTGGCAATCATGCAGACTTGATTCCTAAACCCTGGCGACTATGTGCCTGATGTATAAATTCTGGCGACCATGCAGACTTAGTGCCTAAACCCCGGTGACGATGGACTTCGTGCCGATTCCTTAGGATGATCCTTAGCAATGTATGAACGAGGAATGGTTGATTCTTAGGGTAGATCCTTAAGAGTAAAGAAGATAATGGGGATGGGTAATTGTGTTGATTGCTTGATTGTTTGAACATAATAATTATATTATTGTGGGTTGAAAACCCTATGTACTCACCAGGTTTCCCAACCTGACCCACTCAGTTTATTTATGTCACAGGTGTTGTTATGAAGTCACATTACATTGAGAGATTAAAGAGATATAGATCACTAGTCTAAATAAATGTAAGTTCAGTTTATGCTTATGTTTCTGTATTGACGATGACATCCCAAACGTTTTAAAATGAATAAAATACGTTTCTTCGAAAATGTTTTGATAACGTATTTATCGTGTTTTTTTTTCTCGGAACAAATTGCGTAACGTTTTTATGAAAAGAAGTACTCTAATTTTTACAAAGCATAAACAAAACCGGTCTTTTCTGGCCGTGAAAAATGGGGATGTCACAGTTGGTATCAGAGCATTAGTTTATGCGAACTAGGAATATGGATTTATTTCTAGACTTAAACTTAGAATGATAAGCGATGATTGTGAGGACTGTGTCTAATAGATTTAGGTAATACACCTGAATAGACACAAGCACTAGCTTATTTTAGGAATGATTCCTAAATTGCTTTTACGTGCTAAATGATTTGTTATGCTATCGTTTGATCGGATCTATGGTCTCTTGCCGACCGGATCTGGAAACCTTATGTGTTTAGGATTCTAAACGTAGGACTATGATATTAGAACTAGCATGTAAATGTTTCAGAGTGATAAGGATGATTTAAACGTCTATCCTAAATAAAGATCTAGATTCACCTTATTTGGTGTATAGATTAAGATGGCAAGGACCCGTAGCGGAAACGTAAACGCAAATGGAAATAGGAACCAACCCCCTCAACCTCCAGTGATACAACAAATACCTGTTGTAGAAGAAGTTGCACCTGAGCCAGTCACCATGGCTGGAGTTCAAGCCATGATTCGGGCTATGCTAGCTGAACAAAGGGAGGAAATGAAACAAATGTTGTACGAAAATAGGGACGAACCTACCATACATGTTGAGCCAACCGAGCCAATTCCCGAACAATCTGAGGAAGGGAACTACAGCCACCAAGTGAGTCAAGTGGGGACTCAAGGCGAACGAAGGGAAGGCCCGGAGAGGAGAAACGACAAGGATGAGCGAATGTACAAGAATTTCTTGGGTGCGAAACCACCGAGTCTCTCAGGAAGCCCGAAGCGGGTTGAGATTATCGATTGGATCTCTAAGATGGAGATGGTGTTTGAGAGCTGCAGCTGTAGCGAGAAACAGAAGACTGTCTTCGCAGTAAGACAACTGAAAACTGGAGTCTTGAGCTGGTGGAAGCTATTGGCAGATACGATGCCACGAGGAGAAGCCCTAAGGATGTCATGGGAAGAGTTCTTGGAACAGTTGAAAATGCAGTACTGCTTAGAGATAGATCTGATAGACCTGAACAACGAGTTTCAGAACCTGAAGAAAGGGAAGATCAGTGTTGATGAGTATGCCACCGCATGCACCGAGAGGATGAAGCTATTTTCCTACTTGGTTCCTACTGAACTCTCAAAGATCGATAGGTTCGCTAACGGACTACCCGCAGACTTTGGCCCAATGGTCAAAATGGCAAGTACCTTGAAAACAGGTGTTAGAGCAGCTAAGAATGTAGAGACCCGGATAAGAGAAAGGGGTCTAGAAAAAGACAAGGCAGGAGAAAAAAGGAAGCATGAAGGATCTTCAAAATCCAACAAAGAAAGGAAATTCTCAAAAACGGAAGAAGGAGGAGGACGTGAATCCAAGTGGTGCGAGAAGTATAAGAAGAAGCACTTCGGGAAATGTGGCGAGGAGGTGACTTGCTACAAATGTGGAAAGACAGGGCATTACACCAACGAGTGTGCGTCCAACAAGAAGGTGTGTTATGGATGTAACAAAGAAGGGCATATTTCTAGGGACTGCCCAAGGAAAAATAAAGCAGCAAGACCAGAAACGCCACTGAGGCCAAGGGCATTTCACATGATCCTCGACGAAGCAGAAAACCATGCGAGGAATCAAGGATGAGGACTTCATATCTGAATATCAAGTTATGTAGTAGCCATAGTATTGTATGATGTAGCCTATTAGAGGCATAGTCTAGGGTGAACTTGAACACCTATGTAATAGTTTCAAGAAATAATAAAAACCTTCGTTTTGTTATCTGATGTGTTAAACTATTATGTAATTTTCTTGTGTGGTGACTTGGGGACTGCGAGACAATACTTGGGACGAGTATGAGTAGGTGTGAAAGGTAGTAGATGCATATACTACCGGAAGCACAAGACTCACACTTGGATCGAGGAAAGTCACAAGGTTACCAAGAAGCTAGTAATTGATTCCGTTTTATTCAAGTATGTCGTTACCATCGTTTCGGTAATGACTAAGAAAATTGTTGATATTCTGACCCTAGTGGTCTTATCGAATTAAGTCCGACTACGCTGAGTATGCTATGTGGTTTAGAAAAACAAGTTCGATGTAGCATCTGACTTAAGATGGAAGATTAGAATAAAAAGCAGCCAGTAGAGGTATCACGAAAAGTGCTTGTAGCAAGAAATGCTCCCTTTTAAAATGTGATTATATCACATTAGAACATTAAGGAAGGTATAGTCTATTTTGGAATTTGACTCTAAGAGACCTGAGTCTAAACATGCATCACATGATGGTAGGTCATAATTTGGAGTCTAACCTAAGATAGAAAGCAGGTGCACGATCAAGTATTGCTTACAGTCAATAAGTCTAAGAGATAGACTTGAAGAAATATAGAAGTTATAATTACTACCTAGGATGAAGAGATGACGTATGGAGTCATTATACGAGCCCTGTTTCGTTGATGATTCCAGGACGTAATCATCCTAAAGGGGAGATAATTGTAACGCCCGTAGATCCGGGCTAGTCAATTTATAGAAAATAGGGGGTCGAAAACGACTTTTCGACAAAAGATTATTTAGAATAAATAATCTTAACCAAGTTGTAGTATATGTTACAAGGTTTCCGTACATATAAAGAATGCCAAAATCCGAGTTATAACGAAGAAGTTATGGCCCATCGAAATTTTACGGCAAAACCGGCATGGCACCGGGAGACGTAAGGGGGAGATAATTGTAACGCCCGTAGATCCGGGCTAGTCAATTTAGAGATAATAGGGGGTCGAAAACAACTTTTCGACAAAAGATTATTTAGAATAAATAATCTTAACCAAGTTGTAGTATATGTTACAAGGTTTCTGTACATATAAAGAATGCCGAAATCCGAGTTATAACGAAGAAGTTATGGCCCATCGAAATTTTACGGCAAAACCGGCACGGCATCGGGAGACGTAAATAGTGAATTTATGATGGATGACTTTTTAGCCTTAGTGATCTAAATCAAAGATTTAGTATATTTTAAACCGAGAACATCCATCAAAATAACGCCCAAATCTGACTTCGTATGAGGAATTTATGATTTTTCGAAGCTTCGGATTAGCAGTGTACAGCCCGAAACTCGAATTTTAGTTCAAGCTGTTTTTGGCTTACTCGACCTAAATGAGAGTTGAAGATCTCATTAATAGGAACTCAATGGTAAAAAGATAAACGAAAACGGAGTCCGTATGAAGGAGTTACAAATTCTTCGTGGTCATTTAACAGTCTAAACGCCTCCTACTGTTAAATTTAAGAATGGTCGAGAATTAGCCGACAGAGTCTAAATGAAAGTTGTAGATCTTGTTTTTACCTACGGATGGATATAAAAAACATCAAAAACGGAGTTTGTATGCAAACGTTATGAATTTTTGAAAATCGGCTGATTTCCATCCTGTGTGCGATGCCACGTGTCAGAACCAGGCTTTGCCTTGGTGCCCAAGTAGGCTCACGGCGTGAGCATCATGAAACTCATGACATGAGTGACCCTCTAGCCTCCCATAAATAGAGATGTCTCCCTCCATTCATTCTCACACGTCCCTCCACTTCCCTCTCTCTCTAGAACTTCTCTCTAGCCCCGAAACCCCCCGAAAAGCCTAGGCAACCTCCCTAGCACGAGGCTGAAGCCCCGGAGTGCCCGACGGCTCCGAGTAGAAGAGTCTTTCGCCTCGGGAACGCTGCTCCAGCGAAGCCCGATTTTGCGAAAACCCTCTGTAATTGAGCTATGCCTACCCTATCTTTAGTATAGCTTATGTTTTAATATAGTCACGTCATTAGGAACTTATAATGAGTATTCGAGATATTATTATCAGTTATATTAAGTGTTATTTAACACTTATATAATAATAATAATAATAATAATAATAATAATAATAATAATAATAATAATAATAATAATAATAATAATAATAGTCAGACTATTAATTTGTCACAGTTATCGTTAGGCTAAACCCTAGTGGTATTGATACTAGGTTTTATCGAAGGAAATTGTTTTGAGAGTATCGAAGCGCTGTCCAAGTGCTGAGTCACCACCTTTCAGGTGAGTGCGTGGTCCCTTTCATCTTACACATAGATATGAAATATTCTATATAAATTATGTGTTATGTGTGCGTATTATCTGAGCACTTGCTGTCTATGCTAGTTGGACGATTTTATACACGTTTTAAAGGATTTAAAATGTATATGTATTTTATATCTACAAAAATGTTGGGGTAAAACATGGGTAGATGTAATAGATGGAATATAAGTTGGACGATGAGTTGAGAGGTGTTATAGACCACGAGGTTAGGGTGAGAGGTGAACGATGTGAGAAGCCTTTTCCCAAACGATGGCCCCGTCATTCGCCGAGTACGGATGACAACCATGGACTATTCTAGACAGTCCCGTGGAACACTAGCAGGCTCGCAACCTGTAAGTGTTGTGAACGATGTGTTCACTCGGTGTACTCTAAACCTTGGCGATCATGCAGACTTGATGCCTAAACCCTGGATCATGCAGACTTGATGCCTAAACCCTGGCGATCATGCAGACTTGATGCCTAAACCCTGGCAACTATGCAGACTTAGTGCCTGATGTATAAATTATGGCGACTATGCAGACTTAATGCCTAAACCCCGGTGACGAAGGACTTCGTGTCGATTCCTTAGGATGATCCTGTTGGATTAGTGTCTATGTCCACAACTATTTCGGTATGTACTTGACCCGATGGTGCATGCTCCTTTTGGGTTGCCTTCACCAAAGCAACTTGACAAGATGAATTATGGAGAGAGAAGATTAATTATGATTTATTAATATATTATGAGAATAATATATTAAAGGAGAAATCATATTGTTTAATTAATATTAGTCAAGAATTAATTGATAATTAATTTTGTGGCTAAAAGAGATTAATTAAACTTAAGGGACTGGAACTGTAAATATAAGAAAATTGCATTTGGGCTATGGATTACCTTGGAATAATAGGTTGGACGAATTCTATGGGGAAACCCATTAGAAATCGTCCAAGGGTTATTCTAAAAGGGTCCATGGGCTGCTTAGGGCTTAAGTAGTCAAATTAGGGTTTCCTAGTTGAAACCCCTTATAGCCTACATGTATATATATAGTACCCTTAAGCCCCAAAACGTCGCTAAGAGTTCCACTAGGGTTTCTACACGTTTTAGGCAGCCTCCTCTCTCCTTATTCTTCATCCTCTTGCTCTTGGTGTTTGTGAGCCATTAGAGGAGTGACACTTGTGAATATAAGCTTTCTAAAGTCATTACAAGGAGGATTTGAGATTGTTATTGCTACATAACAATCAAGGTAAGATCTAAAATCCCTTTCACATGTTAATATGATTAATTATGTGCTAGATTTAGGGTTTAAAGTCTTGGATGAATTGCATGTACAATAGAGAAACCTAGATCCAAGCAATAGGGTTTGCATGAGCACATAGGATGTTCTTGATGGGTTTTGGACATAAGAACATTACCTATGTGCACATACAACCCTATAGCTTGGATCTAGGTTGCACTAATTGAACATGCAACATATCGAAGACTTTCATGGCTAGATCTAATGTAAACTAACACTTAAAACATATGAAAACATATCTAGAATAATACCTTGAGTTACTTGCTTGAAAACCTTCTTCTTCTTGGAGCTTAGCGTCACAAATGTCACTCCTCTAATGGCTTACAAACACCAACTAGCAAGAAGATGATTTGAGAGAGATGAGGAAGAGGGAAATCGGATCTAGGGTTACTCCAATCACAAGGGTGGCCGATTTCCTCAACCCTATGGGTTTATTTATACTATGGGCTCCTAGGGTTTCACCTTAAAACCCTAATTGGATAACTTAGCCTCAAAGCAATCCAAATCCTCCTCTAGATAAGGCCTTGGACGATTTCTAGATGATCCACATCCCTAAAATCGTCCAACCCATATCAATAAGGGTTATCAGCTCAAAATACAACTTTCACACATTTGACAGTTTATACCCCTTTATTCAATTAATCTCTTTAAGTCACCAAATTATTTCCTAATTAATTTATAACTGATATTAATCAAATAATATTATTATTCTTTTAACATATTATTCTTATAATACATTAATAATAATATCTCTTCTCTCTAAATCACCCTATCAAGTTGCTATGGTGAAGGCAACCCAAAAGGACCATGCACAATCGGGTCAAGTACTTACCAAATATAGTTACAGCCTTAGACACTAATCCAACAGTCTCCCACTTGGATAAGTCTAGTAACTATAAATGCAAACACAATCCAATTAGTAATCAGAGCTCTCAAAGACACTGTCAACTCTGATCACATTAGTAACCTGTCCTTTAGATAAGGGATCGTACAGTCCTCTGTTTTGATATCATGCAGACGATTTCATGAGACATTGTCATACTCATTGTCCAGCAACTATTTTCTCTATCTTAAATTTATTTGACATAGAACTTAATTGAACACATCAATTCAGTCCTGACCGGGCCCGGCACATAAGTCAAATCAAATCATCGAGCGGTCGTGATATCGCTTTTACCCTCTTAGGATAAAAGTAACAGATAAACTTCAACTTATATGCATTTACTTATCGACTAACCAACTATACACAACAATGTGTTTTATGACATCAATTTACTGATGCGGTTTCGCATTATCAATGTACAACCAATTAGTAAATAATAAACCATATATCTAGGTTTAAGACCATATGATATTATCGTCTTGCGATCACTCCAAAGTGATTCCAGCAAGCGCGGGTTTATTCCAATGCTCAAAACTGGTTCATTAGCACTCATGAACATTGCAGCAAACCTTTACTATGTCTAATACCATTTAGACAATCTACACACCAATTCATGACAATATTCATTCATACCTACTTCCAACATATGAATGATTGTGGACTGTTTGAATAATTCGATTATTCTTAACAAACTCAATTATTCTGCAAGTCAAAACATGCAAAGTGAAACAATAGCTAAACAATTAACATAAGACAGTAACATTACTTATAAATAATAATCCTTTACTCAATCATCAAATGTCAATTACATTTATCTATTACACGTTTCTAATACTATCTAATCTATACTAATATCATCCTTCAGCCTAATACTCCTAGCATGCTACAAGTGCTTAACCCTGCTCAGTCCCTTCGTAAGCGGATCTGCTGGGTTATCTTCTGATGATATCCTCTTAACCACGAGGTGTCCTTCTTCTACTCGATGTCTAATAAAGTGATATTTTCTGTCGATATGCCGAGATCTACCATGATCCCTCGGTTCCTCGGTCAAGGCAACCGCTCCTTCATTATCACAGAAAATTTCCATGGGCTCCTTTATGGCAGGCACAACTCCAAGATCGCCAATGAAGTTCTTCAACCATATTGCCTCCTTTGACGCTTCGCTCGCTGCAATGTACTCGGATTCGCATGTTGAATCAGCTATAGTTTCCTGTTTGGAACTTTTCCAAGTTACTGCGCCTCCATTAAGGGTAAAGACCCATCCCGACTGCGAACAATAGTTGTCCCTGTCAGTCTGGAAACTGGCGTCACTATACCCTCGCACCTTTAAGTCATCACTCCCTCCGAGGACTAGAAACCATTCCTTGGTCCTCCAAAGGTACTTAAGGATGTTCTTTACCGCAATCCAATGTGCTCTACCAGGATTCCCTTGATATCTACTGACCATGCTCAAAGCAAAGGCCACATCAGGTCGAGTACAAGTCATAGCATACATGATCGAGCCAACTACGGAAGCGTAAGGTACTCGGCTCATCTCAGCTATCTCGGCATCGGTACTCGGACTTTGAGTCTTACTCAACTTAGTATTACTCTGTATCGGTAGTTCTCCCTTCTTCGAGTTTTCCATACTAAAACGTTTTAGTACCTTATCTAAATAAGTATTCTGATTAAGTCCTATTAGTCTCTTACTTCTTTCTCTCGCTATCCTTATTCCCAAAATATAGGAAGCCTCTCCGAGGTATAGCAAAGCACTTCTCGATCCAGGACTTTACCTCCTACAGACTCGGGATGTCGTTTCCTATGAGCAGTATGTTATCGACATACAAAACGAGAAATCTAACTATTCTCCCACAAGCTTTGACATATACACATGATTCATCTTCGCTTCGTACAAATCTAAACTCTTTGACTTTCTCATCAAAGCAAAGATTCCATCTGCGAGACGCTTGCTTAAGTCCATAAATGGACTTCTCAAGCTTGCACACTCTATTTGGATGCTTCGGGTCGACAAAACCCTCTGGCTGATCCATGTAAACATCCTCAGCCAACTTCCCATTAAGGAAAGTGGTCTTGACATCCATTTGCCATATCTCATAATCATGAAATGCAGTAATGGCTAGCATCACCCTAATAGATTTTATCTTCGCAACTAGTGAGAAGGTCTCATCATAGTCAACTCTAGGAGTTTGAGTAAAGCCCTTCGCAACCAATCGCACCTTGTACGTGTGCACATTTCCATCCATGTCGGTCTTCTTCTTGAAGATCCGTTTGCACCCAACCATCTTACGTCCGGGCACATTGTCAACCAAATTCCAAACTTGGTTTTCATACATGGACTGAATCTCGCTATCCATTGCCTCTTTCCATTTTGCAGACTCCGGGCCTGCCATGGCTTCCTTATAGCAATTAGGTTCATCTAGATTTATTAGTGTACTATCACTAATATACGTGTCCCCTTCGGTAGTAATATGAAAACCATACAACTGGGGTTGAACTTTAACTCTTTCGGAACATCTAAGAGGTAATGACTCGTCAAATGGTTCAACCGGAGTTTTCTCCTCGGGTTGAACATCAGCGGTAGAGTTTCCTTCATCACTCGGCTCTTGAATCTCTCCAAGATCGATCTGCCTCCCACTGTCTCCTTGGCTTATGAGTTCTCTCTCTCGGAAAACCCCTCTCCTTGCAACGAAGACAACATTGTCACTCGGTCTATAGAAGAGATATCCAAAGGATTTATGTGGGTAGCCGATGAAAATACATCGCTCACTACGAGGTTCGAGCTTGTCATGAGTTTCTCGTCTTATGAAAACTTCACAACCCCAAACTTTGATATGTGCCAACGAGGGAGCTTTCCCTGTCCACATCTCGTGAGGTGTTTTGGCAACCTCCTTTGTAGGGACTCGGTTAAGGATATGGGTGGCAGTCTCTAAGGCATACCCCCAAAATGAGATAGGTAGTGAAGCACGACTCATCATAGAGCGAACCATGTCCAACAAGGTTCGATTGCGCCTTTCTGCCACACCTTTTGACTGCGGTGTCCTAGGTGGCGTCAATTGCGAAACTATTCCAAATTCCTTGAGATGGTCGTGGAATTCAAGACTTAGGTACTCTCCTCCTCGATCGGATCGAAGCATCTTGATTTTCCTGCCCAATTGATTCTCCACTTCATTCTTGAACTCTTTGAACTTTTCAAACGTTTCAGACTTGTGCTTGATTAAGTAAATATACCCATATCTACTATAACCATCGGTGAAAGTCACGTAGAAGCGGTTTCCATCCTTTGTGGTGGATCTAAAGGGCCCATATACATCGGTATGTATGAGATCCAATAAACTCTCACCCCTCTCACAAGTGCCAGTGAAAGGTGACTTGGTCATCTTTCCAAGTAAACAAGATCCGCATGTCTCATCTTCCACAAGGTGGAATGACTCCAACACTCCATCATTTTGGAGTTGGGCTATACGCTTCTTGTTGACATGTCCAAGATGACAATGCCACAAAGATGTTTTATCCATACTATTGGAAGAATCTATACACAACACATCATTTCCTAGGTTATCTACAACCATAACAGTTTCATAAATTCCATTACAAGGCGTTGCTTCAAAGTATAAACACCATTAAGATAAGCATAAATAGAACCATTCATATTATTAAACGAATATCTAAATCCTTGTCTAAACAAACCATGAAATGAAATGATGTATCTTGCCATATCTGGTGAGTAGCAACAATTATTTAAATCTAGACCTAATCCATTACTAAGCACTAAAGAATATACTCCAATCTTGGTGACAGGCGACGATCTTCTGTTTTCTATGATTAGATTTATTCTTCCTTGCTCCACATCTCTATCTCTTCTTAGTCCCTGAAATCAGAACAAATGTGGTAACCACATCCTGTATCAAGAACCCAAGAAATAGTGTGAGATGAATTACTAGATTTAATTGTGTATATACCTGTAAAAGATGGCTTGATCTTTCCATCCTTGATGGCTTGTAGATATTCCGAGCAGCTTCTCTTCCAATGCCCTATCTTGTGGCAATGATGGCACTCTGCCTCCTTCGGGTTAGGGTTGGGCTTAGCGGGATCAACTTTGGTCCCACTAGAAGAGGAACCATCTTGGGACTTCCCCTTGCGGTGGCTCATTGATGGAGCCTTCCTCTTCTTTCCCATTCCCTGCCCTATAGCCAAAACAGGAGCAGTGTCTGGTGCGGGAGTTGGTGCAACAGACTTGTCCTTTAGGTTGCTCTCAGCAGTCCTTAGGAGTCCTTGGAGTTTGCTTAGGGTGACCTCTTCCTTGTTCATGTGGTAGGTCATCCTAAATTGGTTGTAGCATGAAGGCAAGGATTGAAGAACAATGTCGATGGCCAAATCCTCCACAAAGTTAACATTTAACTTGCGAAGACGATCAACATATCGTTGCATCTTTTGCAAGTGCACAGTCAACGATTCTCCATTTCCCATCTTAGCGGTGATCATGTTAGTGATCATCTCGTAGCGCTCTTGCCTCGCGCTTTGGTGGTATCTCTCCATCAAGTCATGATGCATTTCATAGGGATACATGTCCTCATAGGACTTTTGGAATTCATGGTTCATAGTGGCTATCATGATGCAGTGGACTTTCGTTGCATCACGTTCGTGTGTCTCAAAGACAGCCATCTCTTCGGGAGTAGCGATTTTCGGGTTGACCTTCTCGAGCTTTTCTTCGAGGACATACTTTTTGTCCTCGTAGCGTGCAATGGTGCGAATGTATCTTATCCATTCGCTAAAGTTCGTACCATCGAAGGTCACCTTTTGACAAAGACTCATTAACGTGAATGAGTTAGCAGCAGCGTTGTTTGCGTTCGACATCTACAAATAGAAAGGACAAAGTTTGATTAGAATTGGATCCCTAATTAAACACCCAAAGTAACTAAGATTGGGAATTTTATAAAATAGTTTAGTTACTTTATAGATTCACTATACTTATTAATGAGGTGAGAGAGTTGCCCTATCCAACCCGTTCGGCTAACGACCCTCCACCGGTGAAGCAAGCAGTGGGTGTGAGTGTACACCCATTAAGCGCCATTTTATAGGCAGCAACCTTATACCCACTTTATAGACCGGCTTCGTGAATGAGGTCTACTAACGGTAAGACTAGCATTTTAATTTTACTTATATATTTATTAAGCTTTTAATAATATAATAGTATAGGGTTGAATTTTGAACTTATAAAACTCTAGGGGTTGAAATTTAAATTCTTCTAAATTAAACTATTAACCAGAAAATTCAAATTTCAAAACTTCGGGATAGAAATTGAACTTTTCAAAACAATAGGGATCAAATAACAAATAATTCAAATTAAACAATTAATTTCATAATTATCTACATTTGACCTAATCCAATTTTAGTCATTAGATAATTACCAAATAATCTTAAATCGTCCATATTTATCACATAAATAAACAATATTTAAATGATTTGAAATTATCTATATTTATGTCAAGGATAATCATTAAATTAAGTTAAAATTCGGATTTTTACATAATAAAACGATTTAGGTATCAATCCAAGACAAAACAGCAATAAAATCCCGAATTATCCTTTGTCTGACGCTCGGACTCGCCGAGTCAAGCTTTGGACTCGCCGAGTAGGGCCAACTCGCCGAGTCCAAACACTGACTCGCCGAGTTGGGTCGACAGAGGGCAAGAAAAAACGATTTTCAGCAAGTAAAACAATTAACCATCATATTCAATTGAAACCAATCATGGCTCTGATACCACTGATGGGTTTTGGACATAAGAACATTACCTATGTGCACATATAACCCTATAGCTTGGATCTATGTTTCACTAATTGAACATGCAACATATCCAAGACTTTCATGGCTAGATCTAATGTAAACTAGCAATTACAACATATGAAAATAGACCTAGCATAATACCTTGAGTTACTTGCTTGAAAACCTTCTTCTTCTTGGAGCTTAAAGTCACAAATGTCACTCCTCTAATGGCTTACAAACACCAACTAGCAAGAAGATGATTTGAGAGAGATGAGGAAGAGGGAAATCGGCTCTAGGGTTACTCTAATCATAAGGGTGGCCGATTTCCTCAACCCTATGGGTCTATTTACTGTCACACCCCAAAACCAAGAATGGCGGAAACGTTATGGGGCGGAGGACGTCATGTATAGTATCACAACACAGTAAATGTAATTAAGTAAACAACATCATCCATTGCATTAAATATATAATTTTAATACAAGCGTGTTCTGTACAGTTATAGACACCAAAATAATGTAAATCAAAATAATAAGATGAGTCTTCAATACGCTCCATCTTCTCAAAAGCTGGCCTCGGTACCTGTCTACTGATGACCTGAGAATACAAGTTATTTTGAAAGAGTTTATCAGCATTAAGCTGGTGAGTTCATAAGTATTTTAGTGTTAATGTTTGTTGTCAAAAACGTTTGAACATGTCTCAATGTATAAGTTTGTAAAATGCAGGTAAGTGTTTGAAAGTGTTTGTAAAAGTTTGAATCTCTCAGAAAATCCTATATTTTCTATTAAAGTAGCCTTCTACCAAGGCCTAACTGTTTTGTATGCTCGTTTGTTGTAAAAGTAAGTAATTTACCAAGTGTAACTATCATTTAACAAAATATAGTTTGTACATTAATGTTTAAGTGAGGTTATCACTTAAAATATGCAATGGGTAAATCATTGTAGTACTGTAGTTTTGTATAATAGGAACTACTGTTGTACTAACTACCTTAAACCGGATTTATATTAAGGTATAATGTGATAAATTGCACCATGCTATCGACTGGTAACAACGACATAATGAATGGTCGTAATAACGGAATGACGTTTGGCACCCACAGACCTGCAGGTCCGGCTGTAGCTAGCAGGAAGGTGTAGGATAGTCAATCCAGTATAGATCTATACGCAAACTCACGCTCTCCCTCCAAGAGAATTCTGGCTACAACTCGGGCCATGACATTTAAGGCATGCTCCGACACAGTGGATCACAATTGTTAACATGTTCATGAATATGTAATGTTTCTCGTTCTAGTATGGTTGTATATGTTCATGTTTCTAGTATAGTTGTATATGTTCATGTTTCTAGTATAGTTGTATATGTTCTCGTAGTATAGTTGTATATGGACTCATGAATGAACTGACTCATTGATCTCGCAGTTGTAATAGTATGATCCTGAGTTACCCCGATGGTAACTAACTATTGATGTACTGATAAGTATGAATATGGAAGTACTTTTATGTCTATACATGTATATATGATATATAACTAATATTGAAACGACCCTCGGATGGTCACCCGAAATCCCACCAGACCACATCCAAATCGAGGAAAAGGAAATAGGGTGGATGGCATTCCTAAGCCCTTTAAACATTACTTATATATCTATACATATATGGGCATGCAATTTATAATATAAAAGCATAAATAAGTTCTTATAAGACATTTTAAACCTAAATATTAGTTCAAGAAAAGATCGACTTGATGTCAATCTTTAAAAAAATTTGAAGGCATAAGTTTGATAAAACCGTTTAAGTATAAGGAACATTTGTTTGAATCACAGTTGTAAATAAGTTTTAAAAGTAAAGGAGTTTGTAAAACATTTTGTAGTAGAACAGTTTGATAAACAGTTTGAACAGTGAATAAATCATTGGTTTTCTAGTTATTAATCACATGTGATTAATGCAATCACATGTGATTGAAGCAATAACTAATAGTATTTAACTTGTATCCCCCCCCCCCATAAAGTATTTAAACATTTAAAATCATTTCAAAGGTTGATTAAAGGGGTATGAACTCACTTGTGGTGAGTTGTTTGAATTGCAGTGTCGGATACCGTGCTAGGTGGCAAACGGAGACTTGTTTACACGCACGAGCCTAGTTATCATATAATAAGCATATATATAACTAATTAGCCAAATAATAACTTAACAAATAAGTTGGGACACTTAGGAGCATGAAAACACCTTGTATGAATGTTATAGGTCCTAAGGGTTGCATTTAAGTCGATACGAGACAAGGCAAAAGGGGGTTAATGCACTAATGACCTTGTATAAGAGTTTACCACCCAACAAACCCCACCTTTGGAGTTTACGGCCGTAAACCCATGAGTTTATGGCCGTGAACTCCTCACTTGGTGGTTTTGGGTGTTTTAAGGTGCTAAATTGATCCTAGAACAAGCCTAGCTTTGTTGGAATAATCCTTGAAGTAGTATAAGGCCTTAGAATGCTCCATAGAGGAGTTTACGGCCTAATGACCATATCCCCTAGAGTTTACGGCCGTAAACTCCTATGGGGTGTTGGTTTTCATTCATTTGAGGCCCTTGCACATGTAGGATAGCTTCTATGTTTTTATCTAAGGCTAAAGGGGACATTAGGCACACATTTGTGCCTTTACTTGGAGTTTACGGCCCAAGTGATGTTCCTTGGCCATAAACTCCCTTTAAGGGATGGTTTTGATGTCCTTTACTCCTTATTCAAGTTACAAGTATCCAAGGGTAATAATCTTAACGCCTTAGGGGTGTTTAGGGTACATTTTGCCCTAGAAAAAGGGGTTTATGGCCCAAGAGATATCCTTGGCCGTAAACTCCTATAACCCCATGATTTTGAAGTGTTTTAGTGTCCAAAATAGCTACAAGCATTAGAGGGTAAATGTCCTTAAGCTTTAGGGGTGGTTTAGGGCACTTATAGCCCTTAAAAAGGGGTTTACAGCCCAAGAAATGTCCTTGGCCGTAAACTCCTATTACTTGTGGTTCTTAAATGATTTCAAGCCTCTAATGGTCATACATTAAGTCCCTAACTAGTTGCTTATCAAGGAAATGGGACTAGGTAGCCTTAAAGCCCCATTTTGGAGTTTACTCCCCAAGAACGTTCTTGGGCGGTAAACTCCCGGATCTTGCATTTTAGGCATGAAATTGATGTTATAAAGCATATAACAAGTAATGAAACACATCTAGGAAAGTAGACTCACAATCTGGGATGAAAACCCGAAGATCCGTGAGAGAGAAAGTGGCTTTTCTCTATTTGGAATTGTGAATAATGAATTAATTTAATTCAGAAATATATTTATAGTCCTGGAATATTTTGGCAGAAAATATTTTTATTCCGAATATTGGACTGTAACATTATGAAACTTGGAATGTTCAAATTTCACAAGTCCAGGAGCATCCACTCTCCTGATACCTCCTTAAACGTCAACCCTAATGTACACAAACTTGTTTGGAAAAGTATGAAAATCACTAAAACTGGTCTAGCTTCTACTGAATAGATAATGTTCGTACAAATGGAAATTTCGGGTTGTCACATCATCCCCCCGTTAGAAGGAATGTCGTCCCGAAATTAGAATTTAAGTAAATAAGGAGTTACAATTAATTAAGCGAAAAGATGAGGGTATTTCAGCTTCATCTGATCCTCGCGTTCCCAAGTGAATTCAGGTCCTCGCTTGGCATTCCAGCGAACCTTCACGATAGGGATACGGCTTTGCTTTGTCTGCTTGACCTTACGGTCCATGATCTCTATAGGTTCTTCCACGAAGTTGAGGCTCTCGTTAATCTTGATCTCGTCGAGTGGGATTACAAGAGTCTCGTCGGATAGAGACTTTTTCAAGTTACATACGTGGAATGTAGAATGTACGTTACGAAGTGTGTCGGGTAGGTCGAGTTCGTAAGCTACGGGGCTGACTCTTGCAAGAATCTCGAAAGGCCCTATGTACCTCGGATTAAGCTTCCCACGCTTGCCGAAGCGTATCAAGCCTTTCCAGGGTGAGACTTTGAGAAGGACTCGGTCTCCCACCTGAAATTCCAAAGGTTTTCTTCGTTTATCGGCGTAGCTCTTCTGTCGGTCTCTAGAGGCTTTCAATCGTTCACGGATCTAAACGATTTTCTCTGTCGTTTCCCGAATGATTTCCGGACCGGTGACAGTACTGTCGGAAGCTTGCCCCCTTGCTAATTGGGTATCACCCACCTCAGCCCAGCACAGAGGGGATCTGCACTTTCGGCCGTAGAGAGCTTCGAATGGAGCAGCCTTGATGCTCGTGTGATAACTGTTATTATTGGAAAATTCGACAAGGGGTAAATGAGTATCCCATGCTTTCCCAAAATCAATCACACAGGCTCGCAACATATCTTCCAGTGTTTGGATGGTCCTCTCACTCTGTCCGTCGGTTTGTGGATGGTAAGTTGTGCTCATGTCCAGCCTTGTTGCTAGGGAATGTTGTAGTGACTGCCAAAATCTTGAGGTGAACCTACTATCTATATCGGAGATAATGGACATAGGTACACCATGTAACCGTACTATTTCCCTAATGTATGTTCTCGTAAGCTTCTCCATCTTGTCGGTTTCTTTGATAGGCAGGAAGTGTGCAGACTTGGTCAATCTATCAATGATGACCCATATGGTATCAAGTCCACCCGTTGTCTTGGGCAACATGGTTATGAAATCCATAGTGATCCGTTCCCACTTCCATTCTGGAATCTCTGGTTGTTGCAGTAAACCAGAGGGCTTCTGGTACTCGACCTTAACCTTTGCGCAAGTAAGGCATTTACTTACGAAGGTAGCAATCTCTGCTTTCATATTAGGCCACCAGTATAGCTTTTTAAGATCCAGATACATCTTATCTGAACCTGGATGGACGGAATATCGAGTGTTGTGCGCCTCGTTCATGACCAAGTCGCGGAAACCACTGTGTTTCGGTGTCCAGACCCGGTTCATGAAATATAAAGCTCCGTCACCCTTGGCTTCCGAATTCTTGTCCATTCCTCTAAGGGATTCACTCGACACATTTTCAGGTTTCATGGCCTCAAGTTGAGCCGCCTGAATTTGCTTAGTCAGGTGTGAATGAATGGTTATTGATAATGATTTGACTTTGCGACCATAATATTCCTTCCGACTTAGGGCGTCTGCTACCACGTTGGCTTTACCCGGATGATAACGAATGTCGCATTCGTAATCACTGAGTAGCTCAACCCACCGTCGTTGTCTCATATTGAGCTCCTTCTGATCGAAAATATGTTGTAAACTCTTATGGTCGGTAAAGATAGTGCTCTTCATTCCATACAAGTAATGTCTCCAAATCTTCAGAGCAAACACTACTGCTCCTAGTTCAAGATCGTGGGTCGTGTAGTTAACCTCGTGTGTCTTCAACTGTCTCGAGGCGTAGGCGATGACCTTACCTCGCTGCATCAGAACACATCCGAGTCCTTGATTTGAAGCATCGCAATAGACTACGAAGTCTTCTATCCCTTCAGGAAGGGATAGTATTGGCGCGGTGCACAAGGCTCGTTTGAGCGTTTGGAACGCTCTTTCTTGTTTTTCTTCCCAGTCAAAGGCCACGCCTTTCTGGGTCAGGGTCGTAAGAGGTTTCGCTATTCGAGAGAAGTTCTGAATGAATCTACGGTAGTAGCCAGCGAGACCTAGAAATTGGCGAATTTCGGTAGGCGTCTTAGGTGCTGACCAGTTCTCAATGGCTTTAATTTTGGATGGGTCCACGTGGATTCCATCTGTGCTTACCACGTGTCCTAAGAATTCGACTCTTCGGATCCAAAATTCACATTTCAAGAACTTAGCATATAGTTTCTTTTTTCGTAATGTCTCTAGAACTTGTCGCAGGTGATCGCCATGCTCTTTCTTACTTCGGGAGTAGATCAGGATGTCGTCAATGAAAATGATGACGAACTGATCCAAGTAAGGTCGGCATACTCTATTCATCAGATCCATGAAGACTGCGGGCGCATTGGTCAATCCGAAGGGCATCACCACGAACTCGTAATGTCCGTAACGAGTTCGGAAGGCTGTCTTCGGCACATCCTCCTCTAGCACTCGTAACTGGTGATATCCGGATCTCAGATCAATCTTGGAAAAATAGTTCGCCCCTTGCAGTTGGTCGAATAGGTCATCTATGCGTGGCAGAGGGTAACGATTTTTAACCGTCAGTTTGTTGAGTTCTCTGTAGTCGATACACATACGGAATGATCCATCTTTCTTCTTAACGAACAAGACCGGTGCTCCCCAAGGTGAGAAACTTGGTCTTATAAAGCTCTTACTGAGCAGTTCGTTAAGTTGACCAGAGAGTTCCTGCATCTCAGCTGGTGCTAATCGGTAGGGCGACTTGGCTACTAGGGTAGCTCCTAGACTAAGTCGATTCTGAATTCGACCTGTCGTTGCGGAGGTAATCCAGGTAGCTCTTCTGGGAAAATGTCGGGGAAGTCGCTCACTACTGGGATGTTCTTTAGTTCTTTCGTTTCTAGGTTCGTGTCGACGACGTGAGCAAGGAATGCGTGGTATTCTTTGCGCAGATATTTCTGTGCTTGAATATTTGATATAATGCGAAGACTCTCACCAGGTTTGTCGTCGTAGACTATAAGAGTTTCGTTAGACGGGAGGTTTAGACGGACTGCTTTCTCGTAGCACATGATGTCGGCGCGATGAAGACTTAACCAATCCATGCCGATAATAACGTCGAAACTTTTTATTGAGACCGGCATAAGGTCGACTGGGAATGAATGGTTATCTAAGGTCAGGAGACAACCTAAGTATATGCTATTAGTACTTTCAGTTTTCCCATTGGCCATTTCTACTGTGAATTGTTCATTAAGTGCATGTGGTTGTTGCTTAAGCATGCGAGCAAATTTGTGGTTTACGAAGCTTCGCTCCGCTCCACTATCAAACAGAATGCATGCATAGGAGTTATCAAGGAGGAACGTACCAGTTACCACTGTCGAGTCAGCAACTGCTTCCCCGTGGCCTATAGCTAGTACCCTCCCTGCTCCACCAGCATTCTTTGCTTTGGGGCAGTCCCTCTTACAGTGGTCTGCTTCGCCACATCCATAGCAAGTTGGGCTCGCGCCAGAGCCAGGGACTTGGGAGATCGGTTATGCCGGGAATTTACAGAAACGGATGGTGTGTCCTTTCCTGCTGCAGTTAGAACACTGCATTTCACGACAGGAGTCGTTGTGGTGGAAGTTGCATTTGTTGCACTTCGGCAAACTTTCAGCATACTGCTTCCCCTGAGCAGTAGCAGCAGCAGGGGTTACCGCAGCATGCACTGCCATCATTTGTTGTTTCTTGGCGGCTCGCTGTTTCTTCTTCTCATCCCAGAATTTTCGCTTAGTGTCAGCGGGTTTGGAGGGTTCTGGGATGGCTAAGGTGGTTGTGGTTGCAGGGGTTTTGACTCCATGGTCAATAAGTCTTTGTGCCAAACGCTTGGCACTGTCGAAGGTAGTGGGGTTTGATGCTAAGACATTCCACTGGTACGGAGGCACTAGCCCCCATATGTACCGTTCGATCTTTTTCCCTTCAGTGGGAACCATATCGGGGCAGAGGGCCACCAGTTCGCTAAATCGGTCAGTGTAACCGATCACATTTGTGGCCTTCATAGTCAGGTTCCAGAGTTCATGTTCTAACTTCTGGACTTCACCCCTCGGGCAGTATTCCTCAGTCATGAGGTCCTTCATCATTTCCCAGCCCATGTCGTTAGCCACGACGAGTGTTAGGGCTTTAACGTGGCCCTTCCACCACGTTAGGGCTTTTCCCTCAAAGGTGCATGCGGCATATTTAACTTTGCACGCAGCAGGGCATGAACAAATTTCGAAGACTGATTCAGTCTTCTCGAACCATTGCGAGAGGGCAATGACTCCGCCGGTGCCATAGAAAGGCTTCGGCTTGCAGTTTGTGAAATCCTTGTAGGAGCACTCTCTCGAGCGCACAGGGATTTCGATCGGAATAGATTCAACAGGGGTTCCACCTCTGCTGGCATCGAATGAGTTATACTGAGCCATGGCAGTTGCCACTGCTGTAGCTACGGCAGCATTCAGGGCTGCAGTATCGATGACCGGAGGCGGTGGAGGCGGTCGAAGTGCAGGGTTATTCCTATTCCTGGGAGATTTGCGAGGAGGCATCTTTCATCTATAAGTTTATAAAGATAAGAAAAATGGTAAGAATCAATTTGTAAGAAACGTGAGAGTTTCACATGGACTAACTAACCATAGCCCAACTGTTGAATGAGTGTTTGAAAACATAGCAAGGAATATTAGTAGGAAAACACAAGTGTATAGATTTTTCACACATAATAGATAGCTGTCAATCATACTGGTATTACCGATGTAATAAGTTCAGGGAAAATCGACCTAACTGTAGGTCTTACATCATACCATACAGAAAGTTTGACAGTTCTTAGATTCCTAATTAGAGTACCGAAAGTTAGGAATATTTTACAGACAAGTGCTACTTAGAGCACATATGTTCAAGGCTATTCCTAAATCAAAAGACAGAGATGTACTAGACATCAACTAACGGCGATGGGAATTCCTCGGGCGAGCCCTGAGGTCGGACACTTGACGAAACACCTCTTGAAGGTGTCGATCCTGAGCCCTCTGACGAGCTCGAAGTTCCAATACTTCAGCACGGGAAGCAGCCAGCTATTGCTGTAGGGTTTCGTTGGTTCTCCGGGTCCGTTCCATGTCTTCTTCAAGATGGCGGATGCGGACTATATTGACACCTGAGTTGGCATCAATCTCCATGACCCGGTCGATGGCTGCTCGACCTTGCTCGACATTACGAGCTATTCTGCGGATAATGACCGGCAGAGCTCGGTCAGCAGAGCCACCATCGCTGGTGTTGTAAAAGGTTCGGTCCCCAAAGTATGGTAAGGGTTGACCCTGTTCATCACTCCAGCGATTCAAGTTGGTTGCACACAAGGGAGTAGGACCTGGAAAAGCTGGTCGAGGGTTGTTGTTCGGGGCTTGACCTACAAGCGGTAGGTTGTTGACTTCAGGCTCGGAGTCAGATCCATCAGAAAAGCCTTCTACGAGGTGATCATCCAAAGGAATTGGATGCTCATCTTCGGGCTCTTCATCGATCCACCCGGCATTGCCTTCATTTGGAAAGTACGGGTCGCCATGATGGAATCCAGCCATTTAGATCTACGCGAGAAGAGAGGTATAAGAATATAGTATACGTGTAACTAGTAGTACAAAATACACCTATAGTATTTTAAGTTTAAGTTCTACTGATCTTCTTGTGGTATTGTTGGTAAGTTTTTAGACTTGTTAACACCTCAACCATTCTAGGGCATATGCTAGTCACTCCTAGGACCAGCATAGTTGATCAGGCTATGCCATTCCCAGGACTGACCATACATCCCCGAGCTCACTTGTGATATTTAACAATCGTAATACTTTTGTTCTTGTCATTGTGACACTGATTTTAGTATGAATGCAGACTAGTATACTTAATTAAATATTTTAATATTTAAAGTATAGACTCTTGGTCAGAGTGTTTTAATCCCTATTGGGTTTATAGTTTAGTATATCTTTTATGGGTTGATATACTTGATTCACTATAAACAATGCTCTGATATCAATCTGTCACACCCCAAAACCAAGAACGGCGGAAACGTCCTGGGGCGGAGGACGTCATGTATAGTATCACAACACAGTAAATGTAAATAAGCAAACAACATCATCCATTGCATTAAATATATAATTTTAATACAAGGGTGTTCTGTACAGTTATAGACACCAAAATAATGTAAATCAAAATAATCAGATGAGTCTTGAATACGCTCCATCTTCTCAAAAGCTGGCCTCGGTACCTGTCTACTGATGACCTGAGAATACAAGTTATTTTGAAAGAGTTTATCAGCATTAAGCTGGTGAGTTCATAAGTATTTTAGTGTCAATGTTTGTTGTCAAAAATGTTTGAACCTGTCTCAATGTATAAGTTTGTAAAATGCAGGTAAGTGTTTGAAAGTGTTTGTAAAAGTTTGAATCTCTCAGAAAATCCTATATTTTCTATTAAAGTAGCCTTCTACCAAGGCCTAACTGTTTTGTATGCTCGTTTGTTGTAAAAGTAAGTAATTTACCAAGTGTAACTATCATTTAACAAAATATAGTTTGTACATTAATGTTTAAGTGAGGTTATCACTTAAAATATGTAATGGGTAAATCATTGTAGTACTGTAGATTTGTATAATAGGAACTACTGTTGTACTAACTACCTTAAACCGGATTTATATTAAGGTATAATGTGATAAATTGCACCATGCTATCGACTGGTAACAACGACATAATGAATGGTCGTAATAACGGAATGACGTTTGGCACCCGCAGACCTGCAAGTCCGGCTGTAGCTAGCAGCAAGGTGTAGGATAGTCAATCCAGTATAGATCTATACGCAAACTCACGCTCTCCCTCCAAGAGAATTCTGGCTACAACTCGGGCCATGACATTTAAGGCATGCTCCGACACAGTGGATCACAATTGTTAACGTGTTCATGAATATGTAATGTTTCTCGTTCTAGTATAGTTGTATATGTTCATGTTTCTAGTATAGTTGTATATGTTCATGTTTCTAGTATAGTTGTATATGTTCTCGTAGTATAGTTGTATATGGACACATGAATGAACTGACTCATTGATCTCGCAGTTGTAATAGTATGATCCTGAGTTACCCCGATGGTAACTAACTATTGATGTACTGATAAGTATGAATATGGAAGTACTTTTATGTCTATACATGTATATATGATATATAACTAATATTGAAACGACCCTCGGATGGTCACCGGAAATCCCACCATACCACATCCAAATCGAGGAAAAGGAAATAGGGTGGATGGCATTCCTAAGCCCTTTAAACACTTATATATCTATACATATATGGGCATGCAATTTATAATATAAAAGCATAAATAAGTTCTTATAAGACATTTTAAACCTAAATATTAGTTCAAGAAAAGATCGACTTGATGTCAATCTTTAAAACAATTTGAAGACATAAGTTTGATAAAACAGTTTAAGTATAAGGAATATTTGTTTGAATCACAGTTGTAAATAAGTTTGAAAAGTAAAGGAGTTTGTAAAACATTTTGTAGTAGAACAGTTTGAACAGTGAATAAATCATTGGTTTTCTAGTTATTAATCACATGTGATTAATGCAATCACATGTGATTGAAGCAATAACTAATAGTATTTAACTTGTATCCCCCCCCCATAAAGTATTTAAACATTTAAAATCATTTCAAAGGTTGATTAAAGGGGTATGAACTCACTTGTGGTGAGTTGTTTGAATTGTAGTGTCGGATACCGTGCTAGGTGGCAAACGGAGACTTGTTTACACGCACGAGCCTAGTTATCATATAATAAGCATATATATAACTAATTAGCCAAATAATAACTTAACAAATAAGTTGGGACACTTAGGAGCATGAAAACACCTTGTATGAATGTTATAGGTCCTAAGGGTTGCATATAAGTCGATACGGGACAAGGCAAAAGGGGTTTAATGCACTAATGACCTTGTATAATAGTTTACCACCCAACAAACCCCACCTTTGGAGTTTACGGCCGTAAACCCATGAGTTTATGGCCGTGAACTCCTCACTTGGTGGTTTTGGGTGTTTTAAGGTGCTAAATTGATCCTAGAACAAGCCTAGCTTTGTTGGAATAATCCTTGAAGTAGTATAAGGCCCTAGAATGCTCCATAGAGGAGTTTACGGCCTAATGACCATATCCCCTAGAGTTTACGGCCGTAAACTCTTATGGGGTGTTGGTCTTAATTCATTTGAGGCCCTTGCACATGTAGGATACCTTCTATGTTTTTACCTAAGGCTAAAGGGGACATTAGGCATACATTTGTGCCTTTACTTGGAGTTTACGGCCCAAGTGATGTTCCTTGGCCGTAAACTCCCTTTAAGGGATGGTTTTGATGTCCTTTACTCCTTATTCAAGTTACAAGTATCCAAGGATAATAGTCTTAAGGCCTTAGGGGTGTTTAGGGTACATTTTGCCCTAGAAAAAGGGGTTTACGGCCCAAGAGATATCCTTGGCCGTAAAATTCTATAACCCCATGATTTTGAAGTGTTTTGGTGTCCAAAATAGCTACAAGAATTAGAGGGTAAATGTCCTTAAGCTTTAGGGGTGGTTTAGGGCACTTATAGCCCTTAAAAAGGGGTTTACGGCCCAAGAAATGTCCTTGGCCATAAACTCCTATTACTTGTGGTTCTTAAATGATTTCAAGCCTCTAATGGTCATACATTAAGTCCCTAACTAGTTGCTTATCAAGGAAATGGGACTAGGTAGCCTTAAAGCTCCATTTTGGAGTTTACTCCCCAAGAACGTTCTTGGGCGGTAAACTCCCGGATCTTGCATTTTAGGCATGAAATTGATGTTATAAAGCATATAACAAGTAATGAAACACATCTAGGAAAGTAGACTCACAATCTGGGATGAAAACCCGAAGATCCGTGAAAGAGAAAGTGGCTTTTCTCTATTTGGAATTGTGAATAATGAATTAATTTAATTCAGAAATATATTTATAGTCTTGGAATATTTTGGCAGAAAATATTTTTATTCCGGATATTGGACTGTAACATTATGAAACTTGGAATGTTCAAATTTCACAAGTCCAGGAGCATCCACTCTCCTGATACCTCCTTAAACGTAAACCCTAATGTACAAAAACTTGTTTGGAAAAGTATGAAAATCACTGAAACTGGACTAGCTTCTATTGAATAGATAATGTTCGTACAAATGGAAATTTCGGGTTGTCACACTATTTATACAGTGAGCTCCTAGGGTTTCACCTTAAAACCCTAATTGGATAACTTAGCCTCAAAGCAATCCAAATCCTCTTCTCGATAAGGCCTTGGACGATTTCTAGATGATCCACATCCCTAAAATCGTCCAACCCATATCAATAAGGGTTATCAGCTCAAAATACAACTTTCGCACATTTGACAGTTTATACCCCTTTATTCAATTAATCTCTTGAAGTCACCAAATTGATTCCTAATTAATTTATGACTTATATTAATCCAATAATATTATTATTCTTTTAACATATTATTCTTATAATACATTAATAATAATATCTTTTCTCTCTAAATCACCCTATCAAGTTGCTATGGTGAAGGCAACCCAAAAGGACCATGCACAACCCGGTCAAGTACTTACCAAATATACTTACAACCTTAGACACTAATCCAACAGTTCTTATGGCTAAAACTCATCAGTGGTATCAAAGCCTTCATTGGTTTTCTATTGTATTGATGCCTTGGTTATTTGTTCAAGCTTCAAAATCATTTTTTGGCTCCCTGACTGATGAACTCGGCGAGTTCCAATGTGGACTCGACGAGTTGCTCCAACTGATTAGATAATAACTTCCTTATATGATTAAAGATTGATTATTTTTATTAATTGGGTAATTTATCTTGCAAGAAATTGAAATTAGGTCAAATATAGATAATGACAAAATTAATTGTTTAATTTCTGTTATTTGTTATTTGATCCTTTTGTTGTGAAAAAGTTTCATTTGTGCCCATGTAAGTTTTATGGTTTAAATTTGAACATAAAGGTTTTGTTTTGAAATTTAAATAGTTGAAACCCTAATGTTTCAAAACTTGCCCTCAAGTTTTGGAATTTAAAAGTTGATTAAAAGTTTAATTTAGAAATGTTAAATTATAAAACCCTAGTATTGTTTTGAAAAGTTCAAATCACACCCTTATGGTTTTATTAATTAATTAAGGTGTATAATTAAAAGAGACTTAATAAACCCATAAAGTTTTGGTTTACATTTAATTAAATTAAAAGTATAATTATTAAATTTGACCACCTAGTATTTTAAAAGTGTAAAATACACCCTATAATATATATATATATATATATATATATATATATATATATCATTACAAGTCTAATATTATATATGTATGAGTAAACAGTCAGTCTTACCGTTAGTAGACCTCATTCACGAAGTTGGTCTATAAGGGGTGTTTAAGCAAATTGCCTATAAAATGGAGATTGAATAGGTATCCACTCTTACCCACCGCACTCTTGACTAGCAGAGGGTCGTTAGCCGAACGGGTAGGATAGGACAGAAACCTTCCATTATAAGTATAATGAAGTACAAAAGTAACTAAATGCTTTTACAAATTCCCAATCTTAGTTACTTTAGGCAAAAGTGAATTGATGCAATTCCATGAAATTACACTTTGTGCCCTTGCGAAGACATTAGTGGAGCATGTGTGGTTAACCGGCACACTAAATGGTTCTAATCAAAGGTAGCAAAGGGTGACTCAATGTTTCTCATAGTTCGGTGGAGCGTGTGTGGTTAACCGGCACATCGAATAGATGACTGTAACATGTGGGGGCACCATGTAAGTTTGTGTTGGGTTTTGAGCATTCTAACACTCCTAAGTGTACATGCAACCCTAAATACCTTGGATCTATGTTTTCTCAATTATACATGCAAATATGAACATCCAAGGTATTATCCTAATCTAGCATACAAAACAATGAATATAACAAGATAGAATACATACCTCTTTCATGTAGAAAGTCTTCACGAAGCTTGAGTGCCAAGTGCCTCAAGTGTGACACCTCAAATGGTTCACACAACACCAAATACACTTGGAATAACTTGAGAAAATTCTACACTTTATGAAAATCGGCTAGCCCTTTCTTACTCTCTCTAGTCGCTGATTTTTCCCAAAGAATATGACCTTATATAGTTGTTACAATTAGGGTTACACCATGTAGGCCCTAATTGTCATGACCTTTCATTTCCATGACCCATGGGTTATATAACCTCCATGGAGCATCCTATGGGTTTAACCCAACTTGATAATCCATGGAGCTTTGGCCAACGATATAAGTTATGGATGATTTACATAATCAAACCATATATTTAATTAGTCTTCTTTTGATCACATAATTAATTCTAAATTAATTCTTGACCAATACTAATTAAATATTATTATTCTTATTATTAATATACTAGAACTTATAATATATTAATAACCATAAGTGTCTTATTTCTCTCATTTAGTCTATCCAAGTGCATGATGTCATGCAACCCAAATGGACCATGCGGGTCGGGTCAAGTCTCACCAATTATAGTTATGGACTTAGACATTAATCCAACAGTCTCCCACTTGGATAAGTCTAAAACTATTATTGCGTATGACTTCAAGAACCGACTGGCAATCTAACTCTCAAAAGCTTCTGTCGAACTCTGACCTTGTCGATGAACTCTGACCTTTGTCAATGACTTGTCCATTAGATAAGGGATCATATATTCCTCCATTCTAGATATCATATGGACTGAGACATGGATTATAATCATTCTCTCTGTCCATTTGTTTTTTCCCGATTTCCGATTTATGACGACTGGTCAATTGAACAAATCAAATCAGTCCTGGCCCGGCCGAGCACTTCCATTTGTCATCATCAAATCATCAAGCGGCCCACAGATATCGCTTTTATCCCGAAGGTAAAAGGAATGGATAAACTTCGACTCATATGGCTTGTTCTACTACTTGGTGAATCATACACAAAGGCACGTTTTATAACACCGAGTTACCGAATGCGTTTTCGTTCAATCAATGTACAACCAACTCATAGTAACAACTCATATCTCTAGGTTTGAAGAATATAAGATATTATCGTCTCATGATCACTCGTGAAAAAATCCATGAAGTGATTCCAATGAGCGCAGGTTGAATCCAATACTCAGAACTTATGAGCACTCATGAGTGTTGTAGCCCTTTGTCCAACACCTTAGACCTCTACAAGCCAACCCATGACAGTCTTAAATCATATCTACTTCCAACATATGACCAACTGTGGATGGTTTGAATAACTTAGTCATTCCGGAAGAATAACCTAGTTTATTCTGGAAGTCAAAACATGCAAAATGAAACACAAGATAATTGAATCCAATATGGTATCAAAACCTATGAACATAAATAAAACACCTTTTATTTATCACCATATGATTACACATTATTCATTGTATACTGTTTCAGCTATCAACTTTATTCTTGAATTTAAAACAATAATTGTCCCATGCTCCAAGCATGTACACTATGTTTTCTAAACACCAGTCGTGCCATACACCAAGTATGCATACTATGTTTGTCTATGATCTTTACTTTGTGAAATAGATCAATTGAACATAACTCCAATGATCCTCTTTTCACAGTCCCAAATCCTTACTGCAAATGCAAGAATTCCAAATTCATGTCATTTACTGAAATCTATTAGATTCTAAACTTATATGCATTGATCCTCTTGTAATGATTATGCACAAAGTCACAAGGACTTGACAACAAACATTACAAAGTATTCCAAAGGAGATCAACTCCTTGGAAACATGCTTCTTGCATTAAGTTTCCTTAATCTTACACAGATTGAAAATTCTAACTTTGAAACATTTCCAGATTCATTTTGACTATCACTACTGAACAAGAGTTGCCTCCTTACAGATTATGTCAATATGGTCCTTCCAGAATTATCACTATACTTCCAACTGTCCTTGAGCAACCAATCTTTGGTAAACCATAGATTGTCCTCGACAATTGTTTAATCCTTTTAGTCACATCCAATTCTAGACCTTTTCCCTTCTTAATGCCCCAGGCATTTGGAAAATTTTAGAAAGGATGAATATAGCACATGTAATCGATCCTATATCTGAAGCATATGGGACACGATTCATGATGTCTCACATAAAGACTAAACCAATCTTTTGTTATACTATTTCCATTTCAATTTGCCAAGTTCTCATAATTCAGATTATGAAATGGGATGTCGTAATCATAATCGAATTTTAGAATGCAAATAATGGACCCATATATAGAATTTCCTTATGTTGAGCCATTCTAACATGAAATTCATATATATATATATATATATATATATATATATATATATATATATATATATATATATATATATATATATATATATCCTTGACTAAATACGATTAAAACCTCAATCTAAGCTTTTAGATTTGAGATGAAGTATAATTTCCTCTCCCTTAATTATAGCAAAACAACTCTTTCCCAGTTGAAACTTTTGTTTTCTATAATTAACATTACTAACTTGCAATCTTTATCATAATTATCATGCTCCCACTAACATGATGATTATTAGCATAACATTTATGCTCCCACTAGCTTTGACATGTACTCAGAAATCAGCTGACTTTCTTACCAAAGTTTAGATTTCTGATACTAGATTGTTTTGATAAAACTTTATCAAAATCATACACCTTCCCTTAGATAGCTCATAGGTGTGTCTAAACAATTATGAAGAGGGATGTCGTAATCATAATGGTTTAGACCTTTTTGCCACTTCTCACAAGTCCAGGTTAGTGTGCCGGTTAACCACACACGCTCCACTAACGACTTTGAGAATGCAAATATCATAATTGCTATCTAACTAAGATCTACTTAGTGAAAGTGTTTCCTTACCATCATTTTCATGAATCGGAGAGAAACCTTATGACACTTAGATTTAATGGTGTATGTGTTCTTATCCATGTGAATTGTCAAAACCATAGTCATAGGACAAGAATAATGACAAATCCGAACTCATATGGACTGAACTCAATCTAATTTCTTGCCATCTGGCAGCTCAAGGGCCTGCCATTGCTTCCAAGTTGTTATGCACCCAATTGAGAACTCTAAGAACTCATATGCAAAGCCAACTTTAACTGGAATGGGCACTGAATATGTCAACACGATAGGTTATGAACCTCAAGTCGTGTGCTAGTGAAGAACTTTAGGTTTTATTCTTGATTAGTTCTTGAGACTTTCAAGACCTTTAAGACTCTCACTGTCCTCTTGACCTATAAGACTCCCTTGTCAAACATCCAAGAGATAGTGCGGATTCTAATCAAGAAAAACACTTCACATAATTGGCCTTAGTTGGTCTTTGTTTTATCCAAAACATCACAACTTACCAATTTCAAATGTACAAGAGTAGGAAACTTTTACTCTTACATTTGACAAGTGTTTTAAACCTTCTTTAAGACATGACACTTAAATTACAATCTTGGAGTATGACTCTAAGACTTGTATTGGAACGAAGTATGACTCATCTTCTTGATTTAACCATTTCAATAATTCAATATTCCTCTTCTTAGTCATAAGAATGCACTAAGATTTCCTTAGAGAACTAATTGTGCTATGGTCTCTTAATCATTAAGATGATCATAAAACTGATACTAAAGTACTCTCCCATCTTTTCAGATTTGAGAAACTTTTATCCTTCTGCCTAATTTGATTCTTCTTATTCTCTCTGCCATACATTGGAACCTTTTCCAATGTCTCAGAGTTACACTTAAGCTTGTAAGTATAATCATATTTACTGAGCTTTAGTAAACTATGGCAAATAGTCTTATCGATCTTTTGTTGTGAACTTGACCAATGCACAAGTATGTGTACTTGATCCCTTAGTCCTTCACTTGACTCACACATCCATGTGAACAAGTAGTTAGTCTTAATTTTTCCAATGCTTGAAAGTTCTCATTCATCATGCTATACAACTTGCATGATTCCAAGTTTCTATCCAACTGAAACTTGGGTGATGAGAATCTTTCCTTATTTGGTAAATCTAGACACTACCACAAATGAAAGAATCAAATTCATATTTCCACTCTTGCTCTTAATGGAATCTTATAAGCAACAAAATTTCCACAGATGCCATTGTAAGGATATTTTAAAATAAATATAATAAAAAATTTCCTTTTATTTTAAAAAACTTTGCGGAAAAACTATCCTTACCATGCAAAAGAGCATGAAAACTTTGTTGTTATCTATTCCTAAGCAATATATCATAACTCCTATGAAGTAGCTCAAGAGTCCGATCTTCAAACTATGCGGTAGAAATCCATCTACGCGATCAGATTCAACATATTCTTTCTTTAAGTTTCTTTACCTTTCTTTACTTCTTAAAACATCAACATGTGACCCAGTCACATCATATATCAAGAATCTCATAATAGAAACTTAGCAGAGTTAGCTAGTGGACTTTACCTGAAGTAGAGTCAAACTTATTGACTTTAACACCCTTAGGTAAATTAGCAACTTCACAACCAATGCCCCTTCCTTTGGCAATATATAAACATATGGACCCTTTGGTAATGGTACACGGGACTATCATAGACTTAGCTTTTCTCTTTACCATTTGGTCAACCGAGTTGACTATGGCCGATCCCTTTCCATTGGGAAGAGAGAGATTTACTGGATATCCAATGTCAGCATTGTCAATGTCCATAAAGTTTTAGAAAGATGATCTTAGCAAATAGATAAGATCATTAAGGGTCTTGTCATAGTCTGTTTCATAGGAGTTCCAAACAAACTCACTATGTGACTTAGAAAATGATTGAGCCACCAACTTTCTCAAGACTTTGACACCCAACTCTCCCGGCTTGTCAATATGTGACTACATCTCCAAGATGTGATCACACCTAGACCTTGCCTTGCCAATAGGGCTTGAGTGACCTTGAACTTGTGGGTTGGGGAGAATAATTGGAGGAGGTGAAAGAAGTATGATTTCCATGGGACATCATCTTCATTTAGGAAAGCTTGTTTCAAGAGATTTGGGAAGATCATAAATGTCTAAACCATACAACTTTTGGGCGATATTCAAGATAGTTGATCTAAAGTCCTTAATATGACATCCAATATGAAATATTAAGGCTAGGACCCAACAAACTATTTTATAACTTAGAAGAGGGATGTCGTAATCCAAGCTATAAAATATTTGAAGGTAGGTGAATGACGATTCACCAATTTCCACCAAGATAAACGAAATATATTATTAGGTTTTAATTGGTTTTGAAACTCCTAGATCTTTGAGATTCATTGAACTGTTCAATGGCATGTTTCAATCTCGAGTGTGCCCTTCAGGTTTTGTGACTGGGATGTCGAGGATCACAAAACAATGTGTGAAGTAACCATGCAAATTACTTGGTACCCTTAAGTGTTTACCCCTCAATCGATGTGCCGGTTAACCACACACGCTCCATCGATACTATGATAAACATTAAGTTACCCTTTGCCTACCTTGTTAAATACGACTTAGTGTGCCGGTTAACCACACACGCTCCATCGATATTATGATAAACATTAAGTTACCATTTTCCTACCTTGTTAAATACGAGTTAGTGTGCCGGTTAACCACACACGCTCCACTAACCGACTTAAATAAAGTGCAAAGTGTAATTTCATGGATTAGCACCTTATTCACATTTTCCTAAGTAACTAAGATTGGGTATTATTAAGAGTTTAGTTACTAGGGTGTTCCAAAACAAATGCGAAAAGCATCCAAAGATGAAGATAGCACTTGAAAGGGCAAACATTTTTCTGAAGGAAACCGTCTGCGACTTTGCAAAGATTGATGCGGACATCTACCCTACAATTGCCAAGAAGTTCAATCTACCACCACTTGAACCTGCACCGATGCCTACCGAAGGTTATAAATAGAGATCCCTAGGTGTAACAAACTTACCTGAACATTGAGTCATTTTCAAAAGGAAGGTCGATGAGATCAAATACTTCATTCTCATGACCTCCATGAATCGTCTTACAAGGAAGCAACTTGAAATCTGTCGAACCGCAGTAGAAAAATCAAAACACACGACTACCGAAGTCAAGTTCGAGATTTTAAGAAGTATCACCTGGTTGGAAAATATCAGAAATTTTTGGTGGATTCTGATCAAGTTCCTAAAACTTGATAAGTGAAGAAAAGTTAAAGAGTTCACTTAGGGGGAAATTGTTAAATCATGAAAGGGACCCTCTTAAACTTCGTCTACTGAAACCCTCAAGGATCCGCAGTCAAGCATTCCTTAACAACCTCATTCGAAGTCATCATCCAACCGTAGTCTTACTTAGTTTAACTTTATCTACTTTTCTGTAATACTCTCTATTGTCCAGTATGCCTTGCATGGCTACTCTTATAGATTTGATCCAATGTATTTCTTGAGTCTCTATATATAGAGCTCATTCTTTCTCAATTATAACAATCTTCAAGTCTATGAATTACATCTCTCTATTACGCACCTCATATCTCTCCTTACTCTTAAAAACCTCTAGAACATAACTGAATATTATTTCTCTTCGGAGCAAGTCATTTATGACTTTATCACTAAGCTTGATCTCACTCACTAACTTGGTCTGAATGCATTCCATGTTATGAATCAACTTATGTGTATACTTGATATATCACCTGCTGTCATTTATATTTCCTTACATTTCCACAACTAACTCTCTAATTATCTAACTCGTTAACTTATTATTGTTTAGCTTTTAAATCCTTTGAGATTAACTATTCTGCAACTATACTTGTTCTAACGCTTGTTCAAGTGTGTCTCAAGTTTTTCTCTCGACAAACTGATTCACTGAGAGTAGTGGTGAAGGTATTGAACTCGTTGACAACCGACGTCAGACGCTTATCCTTCATGTTTTCTGATCCCTCGAACATATCTTGGAGTGTATCCCAAATCTCTTTAGTAGATTTGCACAACTGAATGTGCTGAAAGAGAGAAGGAGGAACACCAAACACCATCTCGGAATATGCAACTTGATATTCATGTAGCTTCTTGATGTCGGTAGTAGTGAGAGGTGATGGGCGTTGTTCTTCTTGGCCCATGAGAGTTGCAGCGGTAAGGTTTGAAAACTATAATCTGTTCTTATGGATTCAAAGGACAACCACTCAATCTCTGATACTAATTGTGAGTACAATAATCAATGCGCAAGGACAAGGTTTGAAAACTCAAACCTTGAGTTAATCTTTAAGATCAACGTCTGCTCTTAATATAAAGTTCCAGTCAAATCTGGTAAATCGGTTAGGACTTAAAGGTAAATATTCAACAAACTATTTAAGTAATAAATGAGGTGAACTTAGAGTATAAACAATGCAAAGATATTAAAAGAACAAGAAGAATGTTAGTACAAACCGAGAAAACATTCTTAGGACTAGACAAAAATCAATGTTTGACAAACTGAGATCTAAAAGATACACATAAATAAGTCCTATGAACTGTTACATCAAAGATAAGACAAAATGCATTAAATGCGTGAACAAACTTCGAATCTCGGAACATCTTGATCTCAAACTTGATCTCAATCTCGAAACTTCACCGTATCTCGGACTCAGCTGACATCGGATCTTGAATGCTTGGGATTGCTAGAGATTTACTTTTCATGATTCAACAATAATGCATGGAATCAACTATTATGCACTTAAGTCCTAAGGTTTTCGGTCCAAATCTTCTAGAACGGTTTTTGGGAACCTAATGATCCCTAAAAATGCAAATTTTATGGACATACATGACCGATGCATATCCTTTCCCTAATATAGGTAAAAAATGTAAAATGACCTAAGATCTATGCAATGTCTTCAAACCACCATTAATTCCTAGATCTATAAGATATTAATGCTCAAGGGACTTAGAGAAACCATAAAATTGCAAACTTTATCTCTTCAAACCACCACCACCACCACCCAATAAAACCTCTTAGCTTGAAATATCTTTCTATACAACGAAAACAAAAAAATAGAGAGACTCAAAGTATTTTCATTGTGAAATTCAAGATAACCCTAAAGGCTTACAATGAACCCTTAATAAAGAGCGATTCAAAGTTTGGCAGGTATAAATTTTGAAAACTAAAATCAATATAATAAATTTCACTAAATAACCTTCTAAATAAGAGAAAGAATTTCAAAAAAATAATAATAATAAATAAGGAAAATAGATGTTCTGTTATTAATAGGTAATAAAGTAAAATTGGAAATTATTTGAAAAATTGGAAAAACATGGATTTGAGGGCATAAATAGTAGAATTTAAAGGTCAACTATGAAGCACTTTGAGCTTTCAGGAGTTTCGACTCATCGATAGCTTTCCGTCGATATATCGCACGTCTCCAAATCCTTACGGATCAAAAATTATGTCCGTTTCAAGTGAAACATCTTTTGGCCCCACTTATCTTTCTTCCGACTTGTCAATAATAGCTTCCGGCAGGCCATCTATGTGCTCCGCATCACTTTCGAAACACACGGACTTCATGCTTCAGATGGATGAATTTGGTACTGGAACTGACGATGTCTCACCCAAAATCCTATTTCATATTTTGTATTTCCACCCGAGTCTTCTGGAGCTTCCATTTGTAGTCACAAAATAGATTGTTACAATAAGGCATTCATGTGAATTTATATAGTGTGGTTCGTGGTGGACCTGTCATTGGCGGATAGCACCTTTTTGTTTAGTCCTCACGTAGGTTAGGTTGTATACAAGGGGACCACTTCAAGCCTTAGGCTCCAACTCCAGGGTTTGCTGACTTGTCAGCCACATCGTTTACTTGAGGCATAATAAGCAATATGTCATCATTTTTTCTTCCGATGTGGCAGAGGAAACCTACTGGAATAGGTAAATTTCCCAAATAAGCTGCTAAAACTATAGTTCGTATGTTTATAATGCCAAGAAAAAAAAACATTAAGACTTTTTTAAACAAAACCACTAAATTGATTGGAATAACACAATTATAAAACACATTGATTCAAACAAAGAAAGCTAACATGTATTATGTTTCAAATTAACATTATTCCACAAATGAATCAATAATATACTTACTTACAATACAACAATATGAATCGAAATCAAAATCTCCTAAATTAGGTTACACTTACGAATCAACAACCACCACCTCAAAACACCAACACCGTCGCCGCAACAATAACGGCAAGAAAAGAAAACACGACGCCCACGGCAGCTTTAGGTGGTTCACCGCTTGGTGATGCCGTAGGCGGCCCTGTTGAACCACCGCCAGAAGGCGGAGATGGTATTCTAGCTGGAGGAATGGGACCTTCCGCAACGTCAGCATCGGTGAGAATAGGGCTAGGAGCCTCGGCTGGTGGAATTAATAGGGGTGTCATGACTGAGAACAATTGGCCAGGCGATGCAGGAGCCATGTATGCCGGTGTCATATTCGCTGCTAACCCTAAGCAACGGTTCCCTAAATTCATCGTCAAATCAATCAGAAATTCAAACTATGAGAGTAAAAGGATGAAGATAAGGAGTCCGAATTGAACTGAAAACAGCTTACTTGTGTATTTGGCAACAGTGGCGGGGTAATCCGTAATAACACCGTTGACATTGACCGACACTCCATTGACGTAGGAGTTTATTTCGACGTATGGATCTGAAAAAAAATCCCAAGGTTGTGAAACAAATTCATTGTTCATGAATTGTACGTAGACAGGGAGCTTGAAAGCCTGAAGCTTTGCGACAACATCGGTTTGTCCACCAAGAAATCCTGCGTTACGAGGGAACACGGATTCCTTTCCAATGATAACGGAATTGGCAATCTCACTGATATCTGAGATGGTCGAGTTGAGTGCATCACGGATATTCTCATCCACCTCATAAACAAGCTCATGTCTGTTGCTTCTTGCCTTGAATAATCTCAGCACTGCGCTATCTGAAGACTGGATCAAAATTTTCTTTCTCCTCTGGTTATTGTAAGAAGACGTATTCAAGACGCCCATCACTGCATCTGTTACACTCATTCCCTGACCAGATGCTAGGTATGCTGCATTCTGCATTCATTCATTTCAACAAAAAACATCTCACTCTCTTCTCTTTCTCTTTATCTTTATCTTTCTTTCTATATCCATGGAATGATAGATATATATATATATATATATATATATATATATATATATATATATATATATATATATATATATATATATATAATGTTGAATCAAGACTAACCTTTATGTTAATCAAGACTCCAGAAAGGGAAGTAGAATTACTTGCATAGTCCAAAAACTGAGACAAAGTCATAAACTTGCCAGCGTTTTGGAATCTAGGGTTCCTCGATAGAGAGTAGTTTGAATATGGGTTGAACATTACAGCTATAAAGCATCAAAGAAATAAATATATAAAAACAAAATAAGAAATTAAGTAGCATATAATACATCAATTTAAGTATATATATATATATATATATATATATATATATATATATATATATATATATATATATATATATATATATATATATATATATATATATATATATATATATATATGATGATGCTGCTGCTTACGTTGTAAGGTCTGAATGTCTTCCCATTTGAGTTGGAAGGTAAAGATTCCAGCACCAGAAAGCTGAGGAATTACTAAAGGCTTATTAAAAAGTGAGTTTGCAACGCTTGTTCTATCAAGAAGGTTTATAGAACCTAAACAAATTGGTATTCCATCACTCGTCATCTGAACAGGACAGTCGATAATATCTGCACCATCTGAAACAGCTTTTTCATATGCCATGTCAGTACACCCAGGGTACTCCCCGCTTGCTCCTTCATATGAGATTATCAAGGCTTTTACTAAACACACAACACACCATATATATAATGAAAATGTTGTCAGCTTGCGATTCATGAATAGAAATATTCAACTACTAATATTTATAGAAAATATTATTACCTTTCTGTGATTCGTTTTTCCCCATGTGAGATAAGCAATCTGCAAATTCAAATGTCAAATTATACTTAATCTGGAACTAATAAGAAGAGGAAGAAGAAAAAGTACCAAAAGCTGCAGACGGAGTTATTGGGTTGTCTGAAAGGACGCCATCAACAGCAAAATCCCCATTGTCAACAAAAGAGAGATACTCTTGTACAGGGTCATAACTGTAATTATAGGGAAGTTGCACATCATTTACGAAATTGGAAGCAAAGACTTGGAGACCCGCCTTGTGGGCGTCCTGGACGAGTGTGGTAGCGGGTTGCAAATACAAGTCAGTGCCAACAGGCCATATATATGATTTAGGAACCACAATGGCCGAAGCAAATGTCCCGATAAATGTCAGGTTTCTCAAAAGTGAACCATATGTTTGATTGGTTGTCGGCTCAGTCTCCGACTTTCCTAGAAAACAGAACACCAGACTGGTGGTTGTGCTTCGTCTGAAACTTGGTGCAATACTCGTAAGGAAATTGACTTCGGGTGAAGATATATGGGAGACAATTGCCGAAGTATTTCTCATAAAGTTTGTCACAAAACTTGTCATGCTCAGATTATGCTGCTTGTAAAACGCGTCATGCTGCAACAACAACAACAACAACAGAGAATTAGAACAACCGGAAGGAGGTGATCACTGATCAATCATCTTCATCTTCTATATCAGTGAGCTCACCTGGATATTTAACCACAGTCCCGGTGGTTGTATTTGGTCGGCGACGTCGTTGACGGTAAGAATTGAGGAAGACCCATCAAAAACTGGACTTCGCGAGTAGATGCCCTGGGTTACTGGAATGAAGATAGACAGTTACAAACAAACAAACTACAAGCAAGATTAAGATTGATGGAAATATTAAGATGAAGATGAAGTAAGTTACAGAAGACTTTGCCGAGGTCATCAAGGGTGAAATCGATAGGAAACCATCCTTTAACAGGGACTCCGTTTACATTGTAGGTGTTTTCCCCTTTATCAAACGCTGACACAATGGTGGAAGAATTCTGGAGATTAAGACTTGGAAAGCAGATCCCGGCTTTATCTTTAGTCAATTGTACATCACACCAGAGGATGACGTCGGGTACGCTAGTAATCACAGCCAAAGTGTAGGCGTTGAAACTGGAGCTAGGAAATAAACCAGAAAACCCACCATGTGCCACCACCAAAGGGGCAGCTCCTGCAAAACCACATACATATTATCAAAAAACTAAAAAAACCAAGCCTGAGGCTTAATTCGTTTGACATTAAAATTGGGGAAAGAAGGAGAATTAAGTTGTTGTATTATATTTGTATGTACCCGTTAATGTTAGCCATGGAGAAGTTGTGTTGGTAGATCCCTGAGCAGCGACCAACGAGAGGAGGCTCAGGTAGACGAGGCACCGGAGGTTCCACATTCGCGGCAAATGTTTTCTGCAACGAGAGAGAGAGAGAGAGAGAGAGAGAGAGAGAGAGAGAGAGAGAGAGAAGCAGGAAAAGAGAAATGTGTGGTTTAAACTTTAAATAGTGACAGACAAAGAAGATGTTGGTGGTAGCGCGTCCGCACCTTCTCTGCCAGCCAAGCCAGCCGTCTTTAATATTCTTTAGTTTTTTTAATATTTAATTATTTTCTAACACGAAGGCCCTCAAATGCACAGCTTTTAAAAAATAGATTCATAAAATAAAAGTAGATAGAGACAACCCATTACTAGTCTATTAATATTATTTCCGCTACATAATACATAAAAAGTTAAAGAAAAAAGGGTAAATGCAGACCGTGGATAATGGATTTACATTTGGAGCCAAAGACTCGGCTTAGCCAACAGCTAACCGGCGAAAAAATAAATAAAATAAAGGGAGCCTAGCCGGCCTGCTGCCTACAAGGCTACAACTACAAGGAAAAAAAAGGAAAAAGAAAAAAAGGAGGGGGGAAGATAAGATGTGATTGATGTCACGTTATGAATTCACGTTCTTAAAGGGCCCAACGATTACAAAACTGCATCTCCGGTCTCCAAACTATTACTACCATTATTCCATACAATCATACATACATACATTTATTCTCATATCTTTTTTTTTTAATATACTAATAATCCTATTTTGTCCCTTTCCAGAAACAATCATCTCAATGTTCATACCTTTTTTCTTAAATAGAATATGTTGTAATCGATGCATGTTTCGAAGGTGATTCCAAGTGCCAATATGAGTATGAACACGACCTTTCATTTGGTTTCTTTTCTTATTTTATGTGTTTCACATTTATTTTTTATCTTATTTATATAAATGTCAACATTATTTAAGAGCATACGGTATGAGACATATTTGTTAGTTATGGCTGAGATGGACGGCCTTAATGCCGTTGTAACGCGGGAACACCCCCTTCCCTACTTGTTGCTTCTCGTCGTCTTATAATTTGTGCTCGTTACCATCGGATGAAACAGAAATTATACCGTTTGATTTTAAACTCAGAAGGTCAATTTAATTAATAAAAAAAAAACTTTAAAATTAATTTTTTTTCCTATATAAATACTTATTATCTATACAATTTTTTACACATAACTTCTCTCTTTCTTTCTATATAATTTCAATTA
Organism: Lactuca sativa; assembly: GCF_002870075.4. Classification (NCBI taxonomy): domain Eukaryota; kingdom Viridiplantae; phylum Streptophyta; class Magnoliopsida; order Asterales; family Asteraceae; genus Lactuca; species Lactuca sativa. The sequence goes on along the minus strand of NC_056629.2, from coordinate 208,028,598 downwards.
TCTTAAAAAAAATTATAGATCCTTTCGTCTCGTCCGATGATTCCGATGACGATATTTTCTTCAGGATGTTGTATCATTATTATACTACCGACCTGCGACAAACAGACTCAACCCCGCTACTAACAAGACGTTCGATGTTAAACAGAAATCTCGAGGAAGCACACGAACATCTATATCACAATTACTTTGCGGATAATTGTGTATACTGATCGAAGGACTTCAACAGAAGATTTCGTTTGAGTAGCAATGTGTTCCTATGGATCACCAACACCTTGGAAAACCGGTATCGATTTTTTGCTATACTTTTATACAAAATAAATACAAATGTACTACATGTTTCTTTAATTTTACAACAAATGTATTATACGTTTAAACTGTAGTTAATTTATGTTTAGGTATGAATTTTTTCAATTGATATATGATGCTAGAAGTAGACGAGGGTTTACAACGTTGCAGAAATGTGTTGTGGCCATTCGTTTCATGGCTATGGGGGAGTCACCCGACTCCATGGACGACTATATGAGAATGTCCGAAAGAACCGCAAGGGAGAGTTTGTATACATTGTCAAGAGGTGTTGTTGAAACATTTGGAGACGTGTATTTGCGGAAACCTTCGTTGTATGATTTGTAAGAATTGTATGCGGCGCATAAAGAACGTCATGGGTTTCCCAGAATGATCGGAAGCATTGATTGCACACACTGGAAATGGAAAAACTGTCTGGTTGCATAGAAAGGGCAATACGCAAGTGGTCATCACAGATCGCCTTCGTTGGTTTTAGAGGCTGTTGCTTCTCAAGATTTATGGATTTGGCATGCATTTTTTTGGGTTGTAGGTTCCAACAACGACGTCAATGTTCTTGATCGGTCGCCAATATTCGACAATCTTTGGAATGGAAAGGCCCCGGATGTTCCTTTCATGGTGAATGGAAATGAATACAAATATTGGTATTACCTTACGGATGGAATATATCCTCAGTATTCCATTTCGTGAACGAATTCCGACACCCGGTTAAAGAAAGAGACAATTTTTTTAAGAGAATACAAGAAGGAGCATGTAAGGATGTGGAACGTGCTTTTGAAGTGTTGAAAGCGAAGTGGCATATAGTTAAACATGCAACACGACCATTGGATTTAGAAATTCTACGATATATCATGTATGCATGTATCATAATACATAACATGGTAGTGGAAGATAAATGACGAAATATTGCATACTATATCCCAACGGAGCCAAGACACGTTCAATTTCAACTAGGAATATCAAAGTATTTGCATCGAGTCGTTGACATTCAGGACGCAAATAAACACAGACAACTTCAAAAGGACTTGGCGGATTATATCTTTTGTGGTAACGATAACGAATAACGTTTAGCTTTTTTCTTAAAAAAATGTTTTTTTTTACGAATAGGTTGTTTTTTTTCTATTTTATTGAATTTGAATGTTATATGTAATTTAATTTTTATGTTATTTTTATTTTTAAAGATTACTTTTTATTCTATGTTATTTATAATTTTTAAACATTATGTTTTATTTATTATGTTATATTTAAAATATATTTGTTTAAATTAAAAAAATCGAAAAAAAAATATAAAAGAAATTATAAAGTGAAAAAAGTTGGTGTTATAACAAGATGTAACATAGTGATCATTTCCCCACTTAGTGTTATAACAACATTGGTGTTGTGACATGTGAGGTAGCACCAGAATGATGTTATGACTAGTTGTCCACACCCAATGCTCGAAATTAATAAACTACCTTCCGTCGCCTACGATTTACAATATTTTTATTTTTTAGTAGAATACTTCAAAACATATTTTTATCCACTATAGAATGTAATCTATAGAATGTAATGTATGAAAGCAAATGTTATATGTACGATTGGTTAACTTAATATTGGTTAACTTAATATGAATCAAAACTTTGCCATATAGATGAATACATGGCTTACATTATGCGTCAATGTTTAATGTTTTATCTCTGTAATTTTATTTCTTTTTTAAGTTTATCATTTAAATATTAAATATATTGTTTCTTAATTACTAATTATGAATTTTATAAAGCAGACTAGGACCAATGATTGCAGTAAAGAGAAGGAAAGGTGTCAAACATGTTCACATGAAATAACTTGATGAAAGATCTTATGAAAATCTTTCTTTAAACTACTAATTTGATGTGAGGAAGCTCAAAGTCGAAGGAAAACGACATTCGGTTATGGTGGGCTGATAGGAATGACTGGTGGACCGACCATCCTTGACCGTCATTCCCATCCACCCGTTCTAGGGGGTGGTCGGAATAGACCGGACGACTTATATCGCATTCGCATGCACGAGGTGGAGTGGGATGGGGGCGGCTATCAGCCCAACCAATGATGGACTTGTGTTGTCCACTTGTGTGGTAGCCAGTGATAGCATCGGCTACCCCTAAAAAATTCTCAACTAATGTAATATTAGGGAACAAAAGAAATTATAAATTAAGATACTACTCATAAGGGTGGATGGTATCAACGAAAGATGGCACAAGACATGCGACGATAATGTTTGTGAAACAACATCGAGCAACCCGTGCTCTTGCGATTTGCATCTTTGGCGGGTTGTGTAGCCCGTGATCTTAGTTGCATGTCTCTATCCCATACACCTCTTTGACCATTGACCGGTCAAAAAGTACACAAGCATATATAATTTTATTGTATTTTACATTTTTAGATATATGTAGTTATATACCAGTAAAACCATACTCCAATTCCATTTTATTTTCTCGCAATTTCATTCCACATATCTTTAATTCCCTACTATGGATTCCCATGACAAATACAAGCAAGATGGTTCTAGCCAAAGCCACAAGTGACGAAATGTAAACATCAATCAAGATATTCCATTTTTCTACTCCGGAATCCCAAAACTCAAACTATCCAAAATACCAAAACTATCAACAAAAAGTTAACCAATGCCCTATGCAACAATCCTACAATCAATTAGGCTTTCCGAAAAAAAATATTATATATAATTAATACATGCAATTTTCTCTTGGTTGAAGTCAACAAGAAAGTGAAGACTACGAACCTATTGCCGATACACGTGATTATACAAAACACCAAAAGTCAAAGAAATGGTTGGAAAATGAACATGTTGATGTTTACGAAGATAAGGGACACATAAATAAAAAAAGCTCGGAGGGATTTTAGGAGTGGGTTCTAGAACATTGTTAACGTAACCCACTAAGAATATGTCAAATGTAACGGAGCCCACGTCTGATAAACGTGGTAGTCAAGGATCAACGTGCGCCTAGCGCCGAGACCATGACATCACCCTCGTGATCCCATGTTTATTCCTTGGAGCCCAAGCACTGAAGCCAACTCATAGACAAAACAGTACCAGTCGTCTACCAAAGCGACACGTGTAGTACTCAGGGCCACGCCTCCTAAGAATTATGCACCAATGGTAGTTAATCACTATTGGAGCACGATCCACCAAGGAGACGCCTGCACGTCCTGTCGGCCTAATAGGGACCAAAATGTATTATCAGGATCTTGTCCCCGCCATGATTGGTATAAATATAACCCTTCTCCTTCAAGAGAAATGGGACCTCTCACTCACTCTTCTGCTAAACCCATACTCTCTCAACTAGTCACTAACTTGACCGTCGAAGCTTCGTTCCGGGAGCCCATCCCGGACGACGATCGAAGACATTTTTCTCTGTGATATGATTCTAAGGCTTACCTCTATTGGGATAACAAGAGGCGACGTTAAGTCCGTGGAACATATCACAACATCTGGCGCCATCTTGACATGTACTAAGAGCTACACAACCTGTGTAACAACACTAGTATGCACAAATCGAAGCAACCCATTGGTGGCTCTAGGTTTGCCCACGCCAAAAGCGCAATCTTCTCTTAGCACACGAGTGGCGTCGGCCCACAATCTCGTAGCGGGCCATACATCCGACCCGTGACCTTTGTCATACGTTACAACGAACTCCACAACCATAACAAGTCAACAGGGTCGCTTGGTTTACCAAACCCAACACTAGCATGAAAAACGTCAAACCTCGACGAAAACCCGACAAAGACCAACAAAAGTAGGAAACCTTAGCAATCAAAAGGCCGCGAAACGAACACACACTGTCAACGGAACGACGTAGACGAGCTATCATGGAACATCGGAAACATCAACTTCTCGTCAGCAGACTCGTATCCCCACAACTGGAACCCCACAGATCCAATCCTTATTACAATATGCATACGCCAAAAGTAGGTTTACCGCGTATACATAGACAATGGAAGCAACATTGACATCTTGTATGAACACTGTTTCAGGCAAGTACCTACCTCTTGGAAATAAGACTTAAAAACCACCAACTGGGAGCCCATTGTTGGGCTTCACAGGGCACAACCTATGGCTACTAGGCACCATACAACTCCCCCTTACGCTAGTTAGCCATGACGAGAAAGAAGGTGTAACACGGGAAATCAAGTTCTATGTAATACACTACCCGACAGAACAAAACATCATGTTGGGACGACCAATGTTGTTCCAACTACAAGCCATACCGTCAACCATTCACGAAACCGTCAAATTTAGCACGCACGTGGCTTAGCCACAATCGTCGCCAGTACGCCATGTCGGCAAATCTGCCACCAAATCTTCACAGCCCTGGAGTTGGTTCGAACTACCAAAAAATCCAAGGAGGACCACCCAACGGAAAACCACACCATACACCCAGATCACCCGAAGCAAGCAGTATAGATCGGTGCCGATCTATCGGAAGAAACCAAAGTCAAATTAATTATGCTCTTAAAGAAATTCTCCGGCACCTTTTCCCGTCAGCCGTCAGAAATGACCGGGGTGGAACGCGGGATAATTGAGCATAGTGTAACATCCCAAAATTCAAGACCAAAATTTTCATTTTTAATTTAATAATTCATAAAACAGATTATTGAAATCATCATGAAGTTGTCTCATCTCATAAAAACTCATACGTCATATGTCTTAAAACATGTCATAATGTAATAATGTTAGAGTACAAAATCCCAAGAACATCATAGTGCGGAAAATTATGGTGTGATGCACTACTATGATGTCGGCTCCCTTCCCTTCGAAGAAGAAGGATCGGAAACAACAACTGAAAACTATAAGCAGAAAGTTTAGTGAGTTCCCTCATAATACTGCATACCATATAATAGCATACTGCCAGGCATATCTGGGTTCCCGACCTACCCTGTCAAGCATATATGGGTGCTCGACCTACCCTGCCAGGCATATCTGGGCGCCTAACCTACCCTTCGGTTTATCTCAAATGGCTACGGGGACTATTTCACCCCTACCACTACCATATAATACATAGCATAACATACTATCAAGCATATTTGGGTACCCGACCTACACTCCGGTTTATCTCAACCGGTTACGGGGTCTAACCTACCCTTCCTACCACTATCACATAATATCATAGCATACTAGCACATCATGCATAACAGATAGTGGCATACCAGACATTTATCACAAAGACAATCATCTCAACTATAATCAACTACTAGTGGGCAAGCATTGGTGCCTTCGACCCACTTCTACTGGAAGGTAACTCACCTTAAACGTCGTGAAGTAACTGAACTATCCTCTGCTCTGGAATCAACTCCTCTCAAACTCCTACACATAAACATCTCCTTTAATTACCCTTTCATACTTATAACCCCCCTTAAGTGTCAACTTGGTCAACATTAAAGTCAAGGTCAACACCCTGGTCAAAGTCAACATCCAGTCAAAAGTCAACGTTCTGAGTTGACTCAACTCGCCGAGTTGACCCATCAACTCGTCGAGTTCCATAAATCCAAAAACTCTAAACTCGCGATCAAACTCATTAAGTTCTTTCACAACTCGTCGAGTTCCTCCTATCCATGGTATCGGGACTTTCCCATCCTACTTGTCGAGTCATCCATGAACTCGTCGAGTTTTCCCCGTTATAGAATCGGGACATTTCAACCCAACTCGTCGAGTTCCTCTATGAACTCAACGAGTTCTTCATTCTATTGAGCCATCTTAATAGATTAAGCTCCTATCCTCCATATCTGGACTCCACACTTCTTCTACACACTGAAAATGTCATTTTAAGGGTAAAGTTTCCAACTTTACCCGTTAATAGTCCTTCTTAATGGGTTTAGCTCAAACCCTAGTTCTTTTAGACTTAGATCTTGGTCCAAAAGCCATAATACTCCAAACCAAGGCATGAAAACTAAGATCTAGGCCCTAGACACCAAATGAACATGTAAAGTCTCATACTTTCCCTCCATGCATGGCTTTTTAGGGCTTAAAAGGCCAAAATGACACCTTAAAGCTTACATGGGGCTTCCATAGCCATAAAGTTTGCACCTTTATGCCATGAAACCCCTTCTAGACCCCAGATCTGAAAGGTGAATCACTTGGGACGTCCATTTCCCAAGGACCAAGCTACTTGGACCAAAAACTCAACAAAAGTGGAGATGAAGGTATCTAAGCACACAATGAACAAGTTAGAAGCTTTTTATATCTATTGAACCAGAAATGGAGCTTAAATTCTGGATCTACTCTCCTCCTTCAGGTCCTTGCTCTTTCTTCAAGGATCCTCTTCTTCAACTTCACAAAGAACACACAGAAATGGCACAAACACACTCAAAAGTGGATTAGGGTTTCGTGGCTAGGGTTTGGGGTGATGGAGGCTGCAAATGAGGCCAACCATTCGAGTTTAAGTTGTTTAAATAGGATGCAAAACCTTGAAAATTAGAGTTTCACTCTGGCAGCCCTACTCGTCGAGTTGAGGCTCTTAACTCGTCGAGTAGACTTCAAGTCCCGTGTCCAAATTCCATTCCTACTCGATGAGTGTGGGGCGTCCAACTCATCGAGTACCTTTACAAAAATAAATAATTTGATTTAAAATACATAACAGGATCCGGGCATTACAAATCTCCCCCACTTATTTTAGACTTTGTCCTCGAAGTTTGCTGTGTCTGGGAATAGCTCTGGGTAGTGCTCCCACATCTCGTCCTCTGACTCCCAGGTCCATTCCGAGTCCTTGCAGTGTTGCCATTGCACATTCACTAACTCGACCCTATTGTTCCTCAGATCCTTCGTCTTCCTGTCGAGGATGGCTACTGGTTGTTCGATGTAGTTCAGGCTGTCATCCAGCTGAATATCCTCTAGAGGCGCCACTGTAAAGTCATCTACCAAGCACTTCCGCAGCTGGGAGACATGAAAGATGTTGTGGATCTGACTAAGCTCGGCTGGAAGATCTAGCATATACACCAAGTTGCCCACCCGGGCTCTAACCCTAAAAGGACCAATGTACCTGGGGCCCAACTCGCCCCGCTTCCTGAACCGGATGACACCTTTCCAAGGTGACAACTTCAGGAGAACCATATCCCCTACTCGAAACTCCAAGTCTGAACGACGCTTGTCGGCACAACTTTTCTACTGACTCTGAGTAGCCAGAAGCCTGCTCCGGACCTGATGGACCTCTTTGTCATCTTTAGTACCACTTCGCTACTCCCCATGACCCTCTGTCCAACCTCACCCCAACATATCAGGGTTCTACACTTCCTCCCATATAACATCTCGAAAGGAGGACCGTCGATGCTCGTGTGGTGGCTATTATTGTTGGAAAACTCTGCCAAAGGAAGCTAGGTATCCCAGCTACCACCGAAGTCTAATACGCACGCCCGCAACATGTCCTCCAAGGTTTGGATGGTCCGCTCACTCTGACCGTCCATCTGGGGGTGAAAATCCGTGCTAAAATGCAGACGAGTAACCAACTCGTCATGAAATTTCTTCCAGAATCTGGAAGTGAACCATACGTCTCGGTCAGAAATCACGGAAACTGGCACTCTATGTTGAGCTGCTACCTCTCGGATGTTGATCTCGGCTAGCTTCTCGGCCGAAATGCTCTCCTAGATTAGGATGAAATGGGTACTCTTGGTCAACCGATCGACGATGACCTAAATTGAATCCCCTCCTCGTGTAGTCCTGGGAAGTTTTGTGATGAAATTCATAGTCATATCCTCCCACCTCCATATAGGGATATCCAACGGTTGCGTCTTGCCATGAGGCCACTGGTGCTCTGCCTTGACCTTCCTACAAGTAAAGTATCTCTCAACGTACTAGTGTACATCCCGCTTCATGCAGGGCCACTAGTAATCAGGGCGAAGATCTTTGTACATCTTCGTGATGGATGGAAAATTTGGACTTGTGAGCCTCCTCCATCAAGATATGGTGTACACCACCTGCGTACGGTGTTGGATTAGGTGTCTAAGTTCATAACTATTTATGGAATGTACTTGACCCGATTAGCATGGTCCATTTGGGTTGCATGGCATGGCAACATTTGGATAGACTAAATGAGAGAAAGGACACTTAAGGTTCATTAATATATTATAAAGTTCTAATATATTAATAATATTATTTAATTAGTATTGATCAAATAATTAATTTGGAATTAATTAAGTGATCAAAAAGAGACTAATTAAATACATGGGGTTGATTGTTTAAATCATCTATTCTTGTATAGTGGGCTAATGATACATGGTTTGTATGGATTGGGCTAAAACCCATAAGGTGCTCCATGGATAATCCATGGAGGTTACAAACCCATGAATCATGGAATATGGAAAGCCATGACAATTAGGGTTTACATGGTGTAACCCTACTTGTGTCACAACTATATAAAGACCCCATGTCTAGCAAAAATCGGCACTACTTGTACAAGAAAAAGGGCAAGCCGATTTTGAGGTGTTAGTGAACTTCTCTTAAGTTTATTCCAAGTGTTGTAGTGTTGTGTGAGACATTTGAGGCATCACACTTGAGGTGTTAGGCTCACAAGGTTCTCAAGGAATCCAAACAACAAAAGGTATGTACTTCTTCTAGCATTTATGTTTAAAAGTTCCCTATGCTTTGCTAGATAGGTTAACAACCTTGGAAAATCAATTTTGCATGTATCATCGTAAAACATAGATCCAAGGTTTCTAGGGTTGCATGTAAACCTTAGGAGTGTTAGAATGCTCAAAACCCTATAGTGGTATCATAGCCTAGGCTTGCTTATTTTACACTTGATGCAAATTGTTGAAAAAACTCAAGTTTTCTGCATATGCAGCATGAACTCGCCGAGTCCGTGGGGGGACTCGACGAGTCCATGAGGAAATTCATCCTACTCCCCGAGTAGGTTCGTGCAATCAACGAGTAGGAGCCCCATAATGCAGATTTTCGAGTTTTGTTGTTGGAAATGGACTACAAACATTACCCTAAACTGTTTTGGTGTTATAAAACTTGGTTTAGATGGTGTAATGGTTATGCTAATCCATTTTCAATGGCTATTATCAAAATTTTAAGTTTTATATGGTTATTTTATGATTCTTGAAATTGTTGATATGCATGTTCATGAACTTATGAGTTTAGAAGATCATAGGAATTATTTGTAACTTGCTTGTTAGTTTAATTCTTGATCATTATGTGTTTTAATGGAATCCATAATTTTTCCTCAAGTTATGGATTACCAAAAGTCACTCTTTTAAAGTCCATTATGAAACACATAGGTTACATCAAATGAAAAGTCTCTCATTTTAATAAACCATTTAACTCATAAGTTATGAAAGATGAAAAGTTTTGAAAGTTACAAAACTTGTCCTCAAGTTTTGGAACATGTAAAGTCACCTTAAAAACTTTAGGTCCAACGCCTAGAATTTTAAAAGTTAAAATTCAACCCTTATACTTTATAATATTATAAGATTAATAATTATTATATATCTATAAGAATAAGTCATTTTACCGTTAGTAGGCCTCATTCATGAAGCCGGTCTATAAGGGGGTATAAGGTTGTTGTCTATAAAATGACAGCTTAATGGGTGTCCACTCTCACCCACCGTTTCCTTGATCGATGGAGGGTCGTTAGCCGAATGGGTAACACAAGGACTTTAAATCTTCATTAAAAGTATAATGAATATAAAGTAACTAAATGCTTTTATAAATCCCCAATCTTAGTTACTTTAGGAAAATGTGAATAAGGTGCTAACCCATGAAATTACACTTTACACTTTGATTAAGTCGTTAGTGGAGTGTGTGTGGTTAACCGGTACACTAACTTGGACTTAACAAGGTAGGCAAAGGGTAACTTAATGTTTATCATAGTATCGATGGAGCGTGTGTCGTTAACCGGAACATCAATTAAGGGGTAAATATTAAGGGTACCAAGTAATTTGCATGGTTACTTCACACCTTGTTTTGTGATCCTCGGCATCCCAGTCACAAAACCTTAAGGGCACACTCGAGATTGAAACATGCCATTGAAAAGTTCAATGAATCTCAAAGAATCTAGGAGTTTCAAAACCAATTAAAACCTAATAGTTTATTTCATTTTTCATGGTGAAAATTGGTGAATCGTCATTCACCTACCTTCAAATATTTTATAGCTTGGATTACGACATCCCTCTTCTAAGTTATAAAATATTGTGTTGGGTCCTAGCCTTAATATTACATTTGGGTGTTTTATTAAGGACTATATTTATATCTAATCTAAACTTGTATTTCTTCTTTTCAGATGTCTTCCAACAATGTTACTTCTGGCTCAAACCCTACCCGCTCCTTCTCTCTCATGAACCTTTGTGGAAGAGTCATCTTTGATGGATCCAAATTTATGGATCAGATTAGGAACATCAGGATGGTCACTCGATATGAGGACAAGGAATATGTCCTCGACAAGGAGCTTAAGGAGCTCGAGTCGTGTGCTGCTCCTGAAGAGATCGCTGAATATCAGGCACATGAAAGAGATGCTACCAAAGTGGCATGTATCATGTTGGCCACTATGACAACCGAGCTCCAAAAGTCCTATGAGGACTACTATCCTTTTGAGATGCACCAGGATTTGATGGACTGCTACCATCAGAGTGCTCTTCAAGATTGATATTAAATCATCTCCTCCATGATAAAAACCTGAATGAAGGATGTTGAACCTATCACATGCCACATGCATAAAATGCAAAGGTATGTGGACCGTTTGCTGAAACTGGATGTGAACTTCCCCGAGGAGTTGGCAATAGACATCATTTTGCACTCCTTACCTTCGTGTTATGATCAATTCCGTATGACATACCACATGAACAAGGAGGAAGTTACACTTAGCAAACTTCAAGGACTCTTGAAGACCGTGGAAAGTGGTCTTAAGTGTAAATCGGCTGTTACCACTCCTACTACTACTGCGGCCCCTGTCTTGGAAATCGGGCAAGGTAAAGGGTAGAAGAGGAAGATCCTTTGAAGGGCACCAAGGGGAAGATCCTTGATGGCTCCTCTTCAAGTGGAACCAAGAAAGGTTCTGTCACTCCTTCTGCTAACCCTAAAGAGGTTGAATGCTTCTATTGCCATGAAAATTCGCACTTGAAGCGAAACTGCCCAAAGTACCAGCAAGATGTTAAGGATGGGAAAGGGAAACCCAATCATGTAGGTACATACACTATATTTTCTAATAATTCACCCCATTCTATTTCTTGGGTCCTTGATACAGGTTGTGGTATTCACATATGTACTGATTTGCAGGGACTAAGAAGAAGTGAGAATGTAGAGCATGGGAAGATAAACTTGATCATGGGGAATAGGAAACCTTCACCTGTCACCAAGATTGGAGTTTATTCTTTGTTGCTAAGTAATGGATTAGAATTAGATTTGAATAAGTGTTGTTACTCGTCAGAAATGGCAAGAAATATTATTTCCTTTCATGGTTTGTACAAACAAGGTTTTACCTTTTCATTTGATAATGATAGTGGTGGTATTAATGATTTCTTTAATAATGTTTTTTATTTTAAAGCATTACCTTGTGATGGTGTATATGAATCTGTGTCGATTATGGATAACCTAGGAAAGAATGTATTGTGTATCGATTCTTCCACTAGTTTGGATAAAGCATCTTTATGGCATTGTCATCTTGGACATGTAAGCAAGAAACGCATAGGCCAACTCCAAAAGGATGGAGTCTTGGAGTCATTTGACCTAAAGTCAGATGATAGTTGTGAATCTTGTTTGCTTGGGAAAATGACAAATTCACCCTTCACTGGTATTTGTGCTAGGGGTGAGGGTTTGTTGGACCTCATACATACTGATGTATGTGGACCCTTTAGAACCACCACAAGAGATGCTAACCGCTTCTATGTGACTTTTACTAATGATTATAGTAGATATGGATATGTCTACTTAATCAAGCATAAGTTAGAGACCTTTGAAAGATTCAAAGAGTTTAAACAGGAAGTGGAGAATCAGTTGGGCAGGAACATTAAGATGCTTCGATCCGATCGTGGTGGTGAGTATCTTAGTACAAAGTTCCTTGACTATCTTAAGGATTGTGGGATTATCTCACAATTGACACCTCCCAGGACACCACAACTTACTGGTGTGGCTGAGAGGCGCAATCGAACCTTGTTGGATATGGTTCGTTCCATGATGAGTCGAGCTTCGCTACCAATATCATTCTGGGGGTATGCATTAGAGACTGTCGCCCATATCCTTAATCTAGTCCCTACAAATAAGGTTGCCAAAACACCTCATGAGATGTGGATCGGAAAAGTTCCCAATCTAGACCACATCAAGATTTGGGGTTGCGAGACTTTCGTGAGGTGCGAGTCTCATGATAAGCTCGAACCTCGAAGTGAGAGGTTTATTTTCATCGGCTACCCACAGAGATCCTTCGGTTACCTCTTCTACAGACCTAGTGATAATGTGGTCTTTGTAGCATGAAGAGGAGTCTTTCGCGAGAGAGAATTCATGAGCCAAGGAAATAGTGGGAGGCAAATTGACCTTGAAGAAATTGAAGAGTCAAGTGGTGAAGGAACCCCAAACCCTAGCAATCAACCTGAGGAGGAAACTCCTGTTGATCCGACAGAGGAGTCTATACCTCTGAGGCGTTCCACGAGAGTTAGGAATGCACCTAAGCATTACTATGGTTTCCATATTACTATGGAAGGTGATACACTTATTAGTGATAGCACACTGGTAAGTCTGGATGAACCTAACAGCTACACGGAAGCCATGGCAGGCCCTGAGGCTGCTAAATGGAAAGATCCTATGGACAGCGAGATACAATCCACATATGACAATCAAGTTTGGAACTTGGTTGACAATGTACCAGGTCGCAAGACAGTCGGGTACAAATGGATCTTCAAGAAGAAGACCGACATGAATGGTAATGTACACACTTATAAGATGCGACTGGTTGCAAAGAGCTTTTCTCAAAATCCGGGAGTTGATTATGATGAGACCTTTTCACTAGTAGCGAAGATTAAGTCTATTAGGGTTATGTTAGCCATTGCTGCATTTCATGATTATGAAATATGGAAAATGAATGTCAAAACCGATTTCCTTAATGGAAAGTTGGTTGAGGATGTTTACATGAGTCAGCCAGAAGGCTTTGTCACTATAGAGTACCCTAATAGAGTGTGTAAGCTTGAGAAATCCATCTATGGATTAAAGCAAACACCTTGCAGGTGGAATCTTTGTTTCGAAGGGAAAGTCAAAGAGTTTGGCTTTTCGAGGAGTGAAGATGAATCTTGTGTATATGTCAAGGCTAGTGAGAGTATAGTCAGCTTTTTGGTATTGTATGTGGATGACATACTACTCATAGGAAATGACATCCCAACTCTACAGGAAGTGAAATCCTGGCTTGAGAAGTGTTTCGCTATGAAGGACCTTGGAGAAGCTGCCTATATCCTAGGGATAAGAACTTTGAGAGACAGGAGTAAAAGACTAATTTGACTTAGTCAGAGTACCTACTTGGAGAAGGTGTTGAATAGATTCTGCATGCAGAATTCCAAGAAATGAGAGTTACCGATCCAGAGTAATGCCAGACTGAGTAAGACTTAGAGTCTGAGTACAGAGGATGAGATAGCAGAGATGATCCGAGTACTATATGCTTCTGTTGTAGGCTCGATCATGTACGCTATGACTTGTACTCGTCCTAATGTGGCCTTTGCATTAAGCATAGTCAGCAGATATCAGGGGAACCCTGACAAGGCTCACTGGACTGCGGTAAAGAGCATTCTCAAGTACCCGCGGAGGACTAAGGATTGGGTCCTTACCCTTGGTGGGAGTGATGACTTGAGAGTATTAGGGTATAGTGATGCTAACTTTCAGACTGATAGGGATAATTTCCGCTCTCAGTCAGGCTAGGTCTTTACCTTAAACGGAGGAGTTGTTTCTTGGAAAAGTTCCAAGCAGGAGACAGTGGTTGATTCAACTTGTGAATCAGAGTATATAGCGGTAAGCGAGGCAGCGAATGAACCAAAGGATCGTAGGAGATTTTCTATGATAGTGAAAGTGCAGTTGCCTTAGCTTTGAAGTTGTAACAGCTATAAAGGAGCCTATAGAGATTTTCTGTGATAGTGAAAGTGCAGTTGCCTTAGCAAATGAACCAAGGGATCACGGGAGATCCAAACACGTCGACAGAAAATACCATTTCATCAGACATCGAATAGAAGAAGGACTCCTCATGGCAAAGAGGGTATCATCGGATGAGAACCTAACAGATACCCTAACGAAGGGACTGGGCAAGGTTAAGCATCTCCGACATGTGAGGCGCATAGGGCTGAAGGATGATATTAGTTTTAGTAGTTAGATAGCTTTGAAATGTGTAAAGTGTAACTGACATTTGATGATGAATAAAATTTGTGTTTATTTATGAGTAAAGTGTTGTTATCTTTTGTTAATTGTTTACTATCATTTCATTTTGCATGTTTTGACTTCCAGAATAATTATGTTATTGTATTTCATATTATTCAAATTCTCCACAGTCGGTCATATGTTGGAAGTAGATATGAATCAAGACTCTGATGTAATTGGTTGTAGATGTATAAGGTGTTGGAAATTGCAAAGTGTTGCTACAACACTCATGAGTGTTCATAAGTTATGAGTATTGGATTCAACCCACGGTCACTGGTATCACTTCATGGAATTTATCTCGAGTGATCATGAGATGGTAATGTCATATAATTTTTCAAACCTAGAGATATGACTTGTTACCTATGAGTTGGTTATACATTGATTATACGAAAACGCATTGGTAACTCGATGTTATAAGACGTGCCTTTGTGTATGATTCAACAAGTAGTAGAACAAGCATATGAGTCGAAGTTTATCTGTTCCTTCTTGGATTAGAAGCAATATTTGGGCCCCTCGATGATTTTGTGTTGACCCATGTACTGGGCTCGGTCAGAACTAAGTTGATGTGTTCAATTAAGTTCTATGTCAGACAAATCGGAAATTGAGAAACAAACTGCTGGACAACAAGTAAGACATTGTTCCATGTATTTGTTCGGCTGATATCTAGAATAGAGGATTATATGATCACTTATCTTAAATGGCGTATCATCATCATCTCAGTTCCGCGAGACCTTGAAAGAGCTACGATTGCTGATCGGTTCCTGAAGTCATTCTTGCAGTTATAGTTATTAGACTTATCCAAGTGGGAGACTGTTAGATTAGGTGTCTAAGTTCATAACTATTTTTGGAATGTACTTGACCCGATTAGCATGGTCCATTTAGGTTGCATGACATTGCAACATTTAGATAGACTAAATAAGAGAAAGGACACTTAAGGTTTATTAATATATTATAAGTTCTAATATATTAATAATATTATTTAATTAGTATTGATCAAAGAATTAATTAAGTGATCAAAAAGAGACTAATTAAATATATGGGGTTGATTGTGTAAATCATCTATTCTTGTATAGTGGGCTAATGATACATGGTTTGTATGGATTGGGCTAAAACCCATAAGGTGCTCCATGGATAATCCATGGAGGTTACAAACCCATGGATCATGGAATATGTAAAGCCATGACAATTAGGGTTTACATGGTGTAACCCTACTTGTGTCACAACTATATAAAGACCCCATGTTTATCAAAAATCGGCACTACTTGTACAAGAAAGAAGGCAAGCCAATTTTGAGGTGTTAGTGAACTTCTCTTAGGGTTATTCCAAGTGTTGTAGTGTTCTGTGAGACATTTGAGGCATCACACTTGAGGTGCTAGGCTCACAAGGTTCTCAAGGAATCCAAACAATAAAAGGCATGTTCTTCTTCTAGCATTTATGTTTAAAAGTTCCCCATGCTATGCTAGATAGGTTAAGAACCTTGGAAAATCAATTTTGCATGTATCATTGTAAAACATAGATCCAAGGTTTCTAGGGTTGTATGTACACCTTAGGAGTGTTAAAATGCTTAAAACCCTACATACGTAACCCATACTCTGCGGTGAAGTGTCAACAGCCCGTGGCCATCATAGTCGAAGGAGGAAATATGATCCTTTTGGGCCTCCCGAATTTTCTCCACAAGCGGAGTCACTACTATCATTCTCAGACAGATATCTCTAATCGGGGCTGCGAATGCCTTGCGGCTAAGTGCATCGGCCACTACATTGGCCTTCCCCGGGTGGTAGAGGATCTCACAGTCGTAATCATTCACCACATCTAACCACCGACGCCGCCTCATGTTCAGATGCAGCTGATCCATGAGGTACATCAAGCTCTTATGGTCCCTGTAAATGGTACAACGGACCCCATAGAGGTAGTGTCACCAAATCTTGATAGCGAAAACAACCGCCCCCAACTCCAAGTCGTGCGTTGGGTAGTTCACCTCATGAGGCTTCTGATGCATCAACACTGTGCCCAAACTCGATATGGACGCATTGCAGTATACTACAAAATCCTCAATGCCCTCTGGTAGGGCTAAGATCATCGCCTCGCACAATCTCTGCCTCAACGTCTCAAACGTTGCATGTTGCTCAGGCTCCCAACGAAATACAACAACCTTCTTCGTCAGTTGGGTCAAGGGTACTGCTATCTTGGAGAAGTCCTGTATGAATCTCCGTTAATAGCCTGCTAACCCGAGGAAACTATTAATCTCAGATGGGGACTTCGTAACCTCCCATCTCATTACTACCTCCACTTTGGCCGGGTCAACCAAAATACCGTTCTGGTTGACAAGGTGCCCCATAAACTGCACCTCGTGCAACTAGAACTCGCACTTGGGGAACTTGGCGTACAAGCTCTCCTTCCTCAGGGTATCCAACACCTCCCACAAGTGCTCCTCGTGTTACTCCTGCATCATGGAGTAAACCATGATTTCATCAATAAAGACTATCACAGACCGATCCAACATCGGTCTGCCTACGCGGTTCATGTGGTCCACGAATATGGCAGGGGCATTGGTGAGCCCAAAGGGCCTCACCACGAACTCGTAGTGGCCATAGCGAGTCCGGAAAGTAGTCTTTTGTACATCCTCATCTCTGACTCGCATCTGGTGGTATCCTAAACGCAAATCTATCTTGGAAAACCATGATGCCCCTTGTAGCTAGTCGAAGAGATCATCAATCCTTGGGAGTGGGTAACGGTTCTTCACTATTACCTTGTTCAGCTATCGATAATTTATACACATCCGATGTGACCCATCCTTCCTCTTCATAAACAGGATCGAGACTCCCCAAGGAAAAATGCTCGGCCTAATGAATCCCTTGTCTAATAGCTCCTACAGCTGTGTAGACAACTCCTGCATCTCGGGAGGAGCCAACCGATATGACGCCTTGGCTATTAGAGCCGCACCAGGGACTAGGTCGATCCTAAACTCCACCTGTCTCTCCGAAGGTATCGCAGACAACTCCTCTGGAAATATTTCTGGGTACTCTCGCACCACTGGCATAACCCGCCTCCCGGGTATCCATAACGTAGGCGACATACCCTGTGCAACCCTACTGGTCCACGCTGCGACCTCTCTCCCTGAATCACCAACTCTCCCCCACTTAGGGTCCTGACACGTACCAACTGTTGCGCACAATCGATTACCGCCCCATTAGGGCTCAACCAATCCATGCTGATGATGACCTACCAAATCCACGAGGTACCGCTCGTCATACATCCTCAAGACACAATCCATGTACACCTCCGATGCCCGGATAGATCGGTCGTCAGCAATCTCGACCTCTAAAGGACAATCAAACATGCCTGAAGACTCAGAAAACCTCTTGTTAACTGTACGAGAGACAAACGATCAGGTAGCCCCCGAGTCAAATAACACATGTACTAGGATGCCGTTCACATGGAACGATCCTAAACAAACCCTATAAACATAGAACATAAATATCATAACCGACATGTAATAAGAGTTTGGAAGAATAAAACATATATGTCACCACATCCGATGCGGCACATGCCTCCTCGGTGGTCAGTTGGAAGGTTCGACTCCTCACCACTGGAGCCTTTGTCTTGCCTTGTTGGCCATCCATGATCTGCAGAGTCGTTGGAGCTGGCGCCCCCATTGGCACTCCTGATGTCAGTTTAGGGCAGTTGGCCTTTTTATGGCCCCTCTGATTGCAATGAAAGCAAATCAGGTCTAATATATGAATAGTGGGGGGTAGGGGTTGTACAATCCTTGCTAAAGTGCCCAGTCTTGCCGCACTTGTAGCAACCCGATCCCCCAGCCCTGCACACTCCCTCATGTGGCCTGCCGCATTTCCCACAACGACTCTGGCCCTGTTGGCCCTTCAACCTCGAGTCGAATCCCTTGGGTTTCTTCCCAGAAACCCCATTCGTCTACCCCGTCTCCACCTTCCTCTTCCTGAGGTGATCTATGTCAATCTCCCTCTCCCTCGCCGTGGCTATCATGTCGTCTAAGGTCGGGTATGCCGAGTAGCCGAAATGTTTTCGGAGGTCAGCTCTCAACATGTCGTGGTATCGGGTCTTCCTCATCTCCTCATCCCCTGCATACCGAGGCATCAATAAGGCCCTCTCCCTAAACTTTGTGGTAATCTTCGTCACTGACTCAGTCGTATGCCTCATATCCAGAAACTCCCTAGCCAGCTGCTGAAGCTCCACAGCCGGCGCAAACTCATCCCTAAGCCTAGTCACAAAGTCTGACCAGGTCATAGCCTTAATGGTTGGGGATCCTAATGAATCACCGACTGCCTCCCACCCAGTCAGAAGCTCATCAATTGTACAGACTCGATGTATGCAATCCATCTCCTGGCCACAATGGGGTCCTTCACCCTGTGAAAGTCTGGCGCACCACATCCCCTGAAGTCCTTGAAGGAGAGTGTGCGTGTCCCTGACTGGCTAGACTCCATGTAACTCTGTAATCCCCTGAGGTGATCCTCCATCAGCTCAATGATCCCTTCCTTGATCGACCAAAAAATCATCGTGGTCGCCTCAAGGATGCCTCACGTAATCTCAGATGTGATGAACTCGTGTAATCCATCATCAACCGGCTCGGAACCTGCATCCGAGCCTGAACCTGAACCTGATCCAAACCTTGAACCTCCTGCTCAGTGATGTGTAACCACCGTTCTGAAACAAAACACATAATCGTCAGGGTCATACATAATCTTGAGATGTTATAAACTCTACAGATTCACTTGTTCTATCTTAGCCCTCCTTGACTCGAGTACGGATCATCTGCTTCCTGTAGTATGGGCCCATACTACCTTCCACATCTATCCGGACTTTCATCAAGGATTGCCTTGACATCACCAAGTCCCTTTCAGTACTACTACTCGCTGTACTAATATCATCCTAGGATTACCCTAGGGTAACCTCCAACCCACTCTCTGCCATTAGTTGCATAAGAAGTCCCTACTACCTCTCCCTAACTAGCTCGCGAATACCATTACATATTACTAAGACCAGATAATTCTTCGAATAAGAGGTCCTACCCTACAACGGTTGGACTCAAACAAGAGCTGCGAAATAGGGCTAGACCTAAACTTCTGAAACTATTTAGTCCTTGTAATATGTAACTTAATGTATTCATTTACTAGTTACTTAAAGATAACTAGAACTCCTAAAAGCACAAAGCAAGTAGCATTCGGTCATTAAGTAACCCAAACCAAGCATATCCTAATCAGGCTATCATATCACTGGTTACTTAGTACTATCATGCAACTCAATAAGCACATACAACAGGCATATCAGGCATCTTCCTAGATCCTTAGCCCTAATATGCATTCATTTCTCATATAGTAGGCATACAAGGTATCCTTCCTAGATCCTTAGCCCTAATCTAGAATGCAATTCTCATAATCATATCATATATCATAACAAACATGTATGGGTATCTTGGGGATAACTTCCTTGAGCTCCGCCGATTACACACATCACACACATTGTTCTTTCTCAAAACTCTTAATTTTAATTTTTGAAAATTTATTTTGTTTGCAAAAACTTTGAAACCAACGATTGCAGTCCAGACACCCCCGAAGGTGTGTCCGAATCCCTCAAACCAAGGCTCTGATACCAACTTGTAACATCCCAAAATTCAAGACCAAAAATTTTATTTTTAATTTAATAATTCATAAAATAGATTATTGAAAAAATCATGAAGTTATCTCATATCATAAAAACCCATACGTCATGTGTCTCAAAACATGTCATAATGTAATAATGGCAGAGTAAAAAAATCCCAAGAACATCCTAGTGCGGAAAATCATGGTGTGATGCGCTACTATCGTGCCGACTATAATTGGTATGTACTTGACCCGAGAGTATCATGGTCCATTTCGGGTTGCCTTCATCAAAGCAATTTGACAGGATGGATATTTGAGAAAGAGGTTATTTGTGATTTATTAATATATTATAAGAATAATATATTAATTGAGAAATCATATTATTTAATTAGTATTGGTCAAAAATTAATTTGGAATTAATTTAGTGATCAAAAGAGACTAATTAATGTTGCAGGGGTTGATTTGCTAAATAAGTGATATTTATAGTTTGGGCTAATGATCCATGTTGATTAGGATTGGACTAATTCTTTATGATAGTCCATGAAGAGTTAGTCCTAAAGGCAAATGAGTTATTGGATTAAAAGCCCAAGTGAGTTAGGGTTTACAAGTTGAATCCCTAGGAATTCCAACTATAAATTGAATCCCTAAGCTTGCAAAATCGGAAACTAGTACTCCAAGGTTATTTCCTAGCCAATTTTGAGCTCCACAACTTCTCTCTCATTATCATCCACTTGTTCATGGTGTTTGTGACTTGTTTGAGGCATCACACTTGGGCTGCTAAGCTCTTGAAAGGCCAAGTTCTACAAGCTACAACAAAGAGGTAATCTTCTAACTAGTTAGGCTTCATGCTTTGGAAATGAATATTGCATGTATAATTCAAGAAATCTTAGATCCAAAGCTTTAGGGTTGTATGTGCACCATAGGAGTGTTATAGTACATAAAACCCAACACTATGATGCACCCATATTGGGGATGAGTGCCGTGTTGATGCAGAAGGGGCACGTGATAGCATATGCGTCGAGGCAACTGATGCCTCACGAGGAGAGGTATCATACCCATGATTTGGAGTTGGGGGCGGTGGTATTCACCCTCAAGATTTGGTGTCACTATCTCTATGGTGTCCGATGTACCATATACATGAACCATAAGAGCTTGAAGTACCTTATGGATCAGCACAACCTGAATATGAGACAGAGGAGGTGGTTGGATGTAGTGAAAAACTATGACTGTGAGATTTTATGTCACCCTGGCAAGGCTAATGTGGTAGTCGATGCCCTGAGTCGTAGGGCACTGAGTGCTCCGATCCGAGATGTGTGCATGAGGATTACGGTGATGAGTCCAGTCTTAGATACCATCCAAGAGCCCCAAGCGGTGGCCATAAGACTAGAGAACCGTAAGAGGGAGTGGGTGATTAGGTAGATTTTTGAGTTTGAGACTGATAGTCAGGGGCTTATGACCTTCCGTGGGCAGATGTGGGTGCCATATTCGGGTGGATCTCGACGGATTTTGATGGAGGAGGCCCATAGGTCAAGATTCTCGATCCATCCCGGAGCCACCAAGATGTATTTGGAATTGAAAAAGGATTATTGGTGGCCCTGTATGAAGAGAGATGTGGCATGGGTAGTCGAGAGATGCTTGACCTGACTTCTGGTCCAGGCAGAGCACCAGCGTCCTCATGGCCAGTTGCAGCCTTTGGAGGTTCCCCTGTGGAGGTGGGAACAGATCTCCATGGATTTTATTAGCAAGTTACTGAGGATTGCGCGGGGTGTCGATGTGATATGGGTGATTGTAGATCGGTTGACGAAGAGTGCTCACTTCCTGGCAATAAGTGAAAGCTCTTCCATGGAGAAATTAGCCGAGGTCTACATTTGAGAGGTAGTGGCATGATATGGGGTACGAACATCGATAGTGTTATATCATGATGTGCGATTTACTTCCAGGTTCTTGAAGAAATTTCATGAGGAGTTGGGCACCCGGCTGCATTTCAGCACCGCATACCACCCACAGACAGACGAGAAGAGAGAGCGGACGATTTAGACGTTCAAGGACATGCTACGCACATGTGTTATGGATTTCGGTGGGAGTTGGGACACTTACTTGCCCTTGGCTGAGTTTTCATACAACAACAGCCATCACTCCAGTATCGATATGCCGCCCTTTAAGCTTTTATACGGGAGGAGGAGTCGAACTCCCATCTGTTGGGCGGAGGTTGGGCAGAGAGTGATGCGGAGTACTAAGATAATGCTCAAGATGACAGAGCAAATCCAATAGGTAAGACAGAGGTTACTGGCGGACTAGAGTCATCAGAAGAGTTACGCAGACCAGAGATGTTCCAATCTAGAGTTCCAAGTCGGCGATTTTGTCCTCCTGAAGGTATCCCCGTGGAAAGGGGTGACCTGACTTAGGAAGCAGGGAAAGCTGGGCCCTAGATACATTGGCCCATTTAAAGTGATTGCTCGAGTGGGTAAGGTGGCTTATAGGTTACAGCTGCCTGCAGAGTTGAGCCAAATTCATAACACCTTCCATGTATCCCAGCTGAGGAAGTGTGTAGCTGACGAGAAGACAATGGTCCCTTTATAGGACATTCAGGTTGATGATCACTTGAAATACATTGAGAAGCCAGTGGTGATTTTTGATAAGAAGGTGAAGTTCTTGAGGAATAAAAAGGTGCCCTTGGTTCAGGTTCAGTGGCAACATCGGAAGGGATCCGAGTGGACTTGGGAACCGGAGTCCGAGATGTGTGAGCAACACCTAGAGCTGTTTCCGGAGAATGACTTCGAGGGCGAAGTCTGATTCTAGTGGGGGAGAATTGTAACATCCCGACTCCCAGGTATAAATTTGAATTGTTTTATATTCATTTTGACAGGGCAACTCGACGAGTTGGAGGCCCTAACTCTTCGAGTATAGATTGAGATAGCCGCATGGGTTTTAGAGTCAACTCGACGAGTTGGAGGACCCAACTCGACGAGTAGGAGCTGAGCGTGAAAACCCTAATGTTTAGGGTTTGCACCGTATTTAAAGGACCTTAAGTCATTTACCACTACAAGAAAAAGACCCGTTTACGACGCGCAAACCACAACACTCGTTGATTTATGTTACACAAAAGAGAGTGACATTAAAAAAATGTCATCTCTTCAACAAATTTAAGGATTTAGGTCACACATTATTGCGTGCCCTTAAATTAGTGTCTCTTCTAAAAAAAATAAAAACACGGAGGGCACTTTATCTAAAATGTGCGTCCTCTGTGAATGTCGCTTTATATTTTTTTCTAAGAAACGCGCGTCTCTCTTCTCAGAGGGAAAATGAAATCCCCAAAAATTTTAAACCTCGCTTTCTTCTCCTACATTTTTTTTCTATCTGTTCTCTAACATCTCATCTCCTTCGTCTCCGCCCCTCACCCACCTCCACTGCCTCCAACCAACACTGACTCTTTATTCCTGCATCACCACTCCCTCTCTTCTCATCACCACTCCTTCTATCCCCTCTCTTCTCATCACCACTCCCTTTATCCCCACTCCGATCCTATGCACTGCTGCCCCTAACCTTCTCCTTCAAAACAAAAGCAACGCTCGATGATTCTTCCTTTACCGGTGGTCCCACCTCCGAATTACTCGAGACTGAAATTTTCAAGGACCAACTCTCACAGGTACGTCTCCGTAATCGGAGTGGCAAAGGGGAGAAATTTGATGCATGGAAGAGCAAGAAGGCCGGGAAGAAATCCGGTAGGAGTTCAGGATCTAGGGCAAACATGTACCGCACACTGGTGCCTTCAAAGGAGTCGATTTCAGGTTGATTTTGGAGTGCGTCTAATGAAATCTGATCATCGGCGATGCAATAATGGTTCTCTCTCACACTCGAACCCTAGATCTTGCTTGCTACCCTCCTTCATATTTATTCTCTCCATCAGATCACCAGACCATGCATGAGCACCGCCAATCGACGATGTCACGATGCCTGCAATTCTGACTCCTATCAAATTGACAGTGGCATGACTTCATTTGACATAGCAGCAGGGAATCAAGGTCAAGTAGGGAATGAGGGCATCATTAGTATGTGGACTTATTATATGCAACGACTATTGATCCTCACTGTATCACTGGTGTATCATCTGATTGAATCTGGAGTCCCACCCTCTTCCTCAGAAGGTATTAATGGTTTAGTATGTTTTTACTTCTGATTTGTGTGTTTATTTTGGCTAGTTTTTGTCTTTGCTTCGGTTTCAGAGAACCCTTTATCAATTTCATCTTTATAGTTAACCATAATAATCTTGATACTTGATTTTGGCATTTTTCTGCAGTTTTATTTATCGATTAGGGCTTGCAAATATTGGAAATCTTGTTGTGTAAACTTTCTTATACATGTATCTGTTATGTATCTGTCTCTACTTGCAATGACTATGATTTCTCATGGATGTCATATGGATGTCATTTTTTCTACTGTAGGTAATTAAAAAGATCATGAAGTTGGATGTAGCTGATCAGTTTAACAGACCTGCAGATCCTTTCAAACTTGGAATTCCTATAAGAATTTCTTTTTATTTCTTTCAACAAATATTTACTTCTGTTGTGCATTATTGAAACTTATATTCTTATAGAAACACCAGTGCCCATGTATTTGAAAGGGTTGTTGCTCATCCTTGTCCTAATCTCTATAACTTCACCCCCCTGTACAAACACACCAAAGAAAATTAGATCTAACATGCTTATATTTGAATAAATTTAAAGTAAAACATTACAGAAACCTGAGTCTCACAGTCTTTATGTTTTAGTAGCATTTCATTTTTCGTTCAAGACGGTATAGATACAACATATCTGAGGTTTCTTGCATCAAAAGCTGAAGCTGGTTCAATTATCGGAAAGGGTGGAATCATAGGAAAGGGTGGATTGTACCCAATAGCTCATGTGGTGGAATCATAGGAAAGGGTGGATCCATGATCAGGTAAGAATGCTGCTAACACCAAATTTGATATATTACTTTGTAATTTTAAATTCGTGACAACTTCCATTTTTGATATGTTATTACATTTATAGGTCCTTCATTGAAGACTCTGGACTCATTACAGGTTTCTCTCTGTGGGGAGTGAAAGGATTTGTGTATGGTTTTGTGTGTATGTGTAAGTGTACTCAGAAGTAGGTATTGTTTGATTTTGGATGTTTAATTGTCTACAATTTGTTATCGATTATGGAAATACTTACTTGTTAGTTCTATTTAATTGTTCTGCAATTAGATTTGAAAATTGGGGATATAACAGAAGAACTCCGTGGAAAGGATTGTATAGTTAATTAGTTATAGTGTCCCATGTATGCGGATTTCTTGTATGCATATATATCATCTAAACAAACCCGATTTAAGTTTTCTTAAAGATTACTAGTCGTTAATTTGATCTGTTTTATATTTCATAGGCCTGCATAGATTCCGGTTTCTTCTACGTAACAAATCATGGAATCAGTGAGGAATTTATGGATGAAGTTTTTGGTGAAAGCAATAAGCTCTTCAATCTTCCATTAGAGTAGAAAATCTTCTTAGAAATGAGAAACACAGAAGCTACACTCTTGTTCTTGGTGAACTCCTTGATCCCACGAATCAACTCCATGGTTTGTTCAAACTCAAGTAAAGTTTTTAACAATCCACCTGTTCTTTCTAAATTCCATCATAAAACTTTTCACAACTCGTTTGCACAATAATCAAAATATCATAGGTGATGACAAGGAAGGATTTTATATTTGTATCGAGCTTCCTGAAGATGATCCTGAAGCTCAACGAACATTTTATGGGCCAAATTTATGGCCTGATTCAGGTAATTCTAATTTCAAAATTCAACTACTTGTTGTTGGAAAATAACCCTTTTTGCATAAATATTGTAATTTGTGTGATTATTTTATGTTGTTTGAATGTTTTTGACAGATATCTTGCCTGGATGGAGGCAGACTATGGAAAAATATCATCAACAAGCTCTGTAAGCTTTCTTGAGTTTATATTCTACCAAATTTTACGACCATTTATTGGCATAACAAAACATATAACTACCATTTTTTTGTACTTCATGTTTATATGAGTTTTTTCTTTTAGGGAAGTAGTTAAAAACATAGCAAGGTTCATTTCCCTTTCTCTTGATCTTGATTCCTACTTTTTTGAAAGACCAGAAATGCTTGGAAATCCGATTGCAATCTTACGTTTACTGCATTATGAAGGTGAGAATTTAAACTCAAGAATGATAATATAATTTTAAATTTTTTCAACATTATTTTTAATAAAAGATGATAAAAAATGGTTTATGTTGTAGGTCAAATATCATACCCTTTGAAGGGAATTTATGGAGCTGGTGCACACTCTGATCATGGTTTTATAACTCTCTTGGCAACAGATAATGTTTCTGGACTCCAAGTATGCAAATATTAGCAACAAATACATGTTTTTCTTTTGAAAGTTTTAATTTTTATTTATTTTCTATTTATAAAGATATGCAAGGACAAAGATGCTAAGCCTCAGGTGTGGGAATCTGTTGAACCCTTAAAGGGTAAGACCATTATGTCAAAAAGAAAACAACATTTGACACTTTACACCATTGGAGAATAAGAAGAGATTGCTACACTAAGATGAAAAATTATGTGTCTTTTTGCATTTACAAATCAGTTAATGGCTTTATAATAATCTTTTCAGAGCCTTTGTTTTTTATTTTATATATATATATATATATATATATATATATATATATATATATATATATATATATATATATATATATATTAACTTTTTATCTATTTATTTTTTCTATTATCATATCTTGTCACCTCTCAATGACATTATGTATCTACATGGTATAATTATTTTTAATTCTTCCTTTTGCAAAAAGGTATGCTTTTGATCAAAAGGAGGCTTTGCTTTCCTTGAAGAAGAGTGGCCAAATTGATGAATTATTATTACAGGTAAAGCTCGTTGACCATTTTTTTATTTTTTATATTAACTTTTTAAATTTATAAGACTTAACAAGATTACCTCAATCATGCTTTTCAGGATAAAGAGTACATCTTGTTGCTAAACTCAGATAATTTGGCTGAAGTTGTGGACCCAAGTATCCATTTTAAGTTTTTATGTTAGTTTCTTTTTTACTTAATGAACTTAATATATATATATATATATATATATATATATATATATATATATATATATATATATATATATATATATATATATATATATATATATATATATATATATATATATGAGTATGGCTTCTCAAATATTTTTATAAACATCATTATCCTGGGAAAAATGTTATAAATTAAATAATTAAACAATAACCAACTACATGATTTTGGGATCCTTATGATATGTACCAGAGATTCTAAATCATCTTATCCAGAAGAACATTGAGTATTGCGTGGAGGTAATTACTATAATGCCCTTTTCTTATATTTACTTTGAAAATGTTAATTCATACCTTTTGTCCGTGTAGGATCCACCAGGAACAGGAAAAACACGAACAATTCTTGGGCTTCTTAGTGCAATATTACATACCAATTGAGTATCTAAGTCTCTTAGTAACTTTGTAAGACATTTTTTGGGTAGCGTAGCGGTTTATTATGTATTGCGTCTATTGGGCTCGTTTATTAGTCCAAGTTTTGTAGCTCCGGTTTGGGCCTGTCCAACCGAGAGCTTGATAGGGTTTAGTATAAATTGATATGCTTGCATGCATATTAGAAAAAACGATAGAAAAGATTATTACTATAGATCAGTGCATTATTTCTTCATCGTTCTTGTAAACCATAAATCCTCTACAGCGGAAGTTCTTTATCGAGCTCTGCTGAGGATTGTTGAATCAATCATTCGACACACTTTGATCCATTCTTGTGTTCTTATAGTTTTCTTGTTTATTATTTTACCTGTTATAAAGATCTAATCGATCTTCAAGTTAGTTATTAACTTATCAATTGGTATCAGAGCAGGAGGCTGTGTAATTCATACACTTCTTTTCTGTGAAAAAGGTTGCGATTAGGGTTATTCCGCATTTACTGATATTTATTGAGTCGTCATCCCATAATTGACGTAACTCGGTGTTTATTTGTTTTGCCCTAATTTAATTCATTACAAGTCTAATCTTTTAAACAGGTTATTCGATCAAGCATGGACAAGTCACAATCAAATCCAATTAATATCTCGAACATCATCGGATCAACGACGAAGATTCCCATCCTTTACACCCAGGATTATGAAGTTTGGGCACATCACTTTGAAGACTATGTTATAGGATCTGAGGATAATGGATACCTCATCTGGGAAGCAATAGTTTCAGGACCATTCGCTCATTTAGCAACTTCAAGGATTATCAAAACTCAGAAGGAGTATAATGATCTTTTGAAAGATGTTAAAGATATTGCTCAAGACGAAAAAGATAAATTTCAGTGGAATATCAAAGCATTGAGATTAATCAGATTCGCTCTTCAATCTGATACTTTCAGGCTGGTGAGTTCATGCACAACTGCAAAAGAAATATGGGACAGGCTACGAGAATTGTATTCTACGGACGAAGATCTTGAACACTCCATTCAAACCTTACTCTTGTCCAAGTTTAGTGAATTCAAGTAGGGAGCCGAAGAAACCGTGACTCAAACGTTTGATCGCTTCAATCATCTTCTTAGCAAGATGATTAAACATGACATTGAAAGGAAGCTTATTGAGCAGAAGGTTACGTTTTTGAACGGCCTCAGATCTGAGTGGAGAGCTGTAGTGTCCACAGTTAAAGCACATGAGCAATTCAAATCCTACTCTTTGGCGAAACTGGTGGGCATCCTGAAATATCAAGAAAAGATTGTGATACAAGAGAAAAATGTGGTCTCAAGCTTGGGTTCGTTGGCCCTTCTGTCCAAAAGCAAAGCGGTGATGGAAGAAGAAGACCTCAACTTGGAGGACTATGACCTCACTTCTGAAGACTATGCTATGATGGTGTCAAACCCTTATAGCTGAAGCAGAATACATTGCAGCTGCATCCTGTACTTCTCAAGTGATTTGGATCCAGAGTCAACTCCGGGACTATGGACTCAATATGAAAAAGATCCCACTATATTGTGACTCTGAAAGTGCAATTAGGATCTGTTATAACCCAGTGCAACACTCCAAGACTAAGCACATAGCACTGAGGTATCACTTCATTAAAGATCATGTGGAAGATGGAAACGTTGAAATTCACTTTGTTAGAACCACTGATCAGCTGGCTGATGTCTTTACCAAAGCTCTTCCTGAAGCGTCGTTCAACAAAATTCTACAAGGGCTAGGTATGATGGAATCAGAGTCAGTACCACAAATCACCTCTCAAACTCACAAGTAAGAAGCGAAATAGACCGAACGTTCGGGTTCGGTTTTTGTACTCATGTACCGAAATGAACCAAACGCTCGGGTTCGGTTGGATAATCTGCACTTCGCTCATCAATCAAAGGTGGTTTTCTTGGTTGTAAATTTCTTGTATAATTGTTCCTATTACATTTCTTTTATTGTCAAAAGTATTTCCTTTTTAAAATCTAATTTTTTCGGTAACCGAAATAGACCGAACGTTCGGGTTCGGTTTTCCAAAATTTTTCAAAACCGAATTCAACCGAACGCTCGGGTTCGGTTTTCCAAAATTTTTCAAAACCGAAACCAACCGAACGCTCGGTTTCGGTTTTTCCAAATTTTTTCAAAACCGAAACCAACCGAACGCTCGGGTTCGGTTTTCCAAAAATTTTCAAAACCGAAATCAACCGAACGCTCGGGTTCGGTTCCAAATTTTTTTTTTATCTTTTTATTTTCTTTCTCAATCTTATTTTTTTTATTTTTCATTTATTTTTTTTTAATATCCAAAATTCCAAAAATATTTCTTTTCTTCTAATATCAAAAACTCCAAAAATATTTTATTCCTTATTTACTTTTATTTGTGTGTTCGTTTATGGGCAAATTGTTGAAATAGTTAAGTGTCCCTAGAAGCATGCTGCTGTATATGCCCAAAGCCTCATCCATTTTTGAATAATAGCCTTAATGACTTGGTATACACAAACCCTGTCTTCCCAATTAGGCTATCACATTTATTCTAATCGTGAGCTACCTAACTCTCTTCTCACATGAGATAAGAGTTTTCTGCTAAGTCCAATTTTTCACAGCAGAGGTACTTTGATTTCTTACACCATCTCTATTGCATTTCTCCATTAAATTCGTTTCACAAACGTAACCCTTGAGACTCTCAGATATTACTACTGAGATTTATGGTTACTCAAAAACTGCGTTTATGATCTTAGTTTCGTGCCACTACGAGCTGAGTGAAACCCAAAATTCCATACCCAATCTGAATTGACGGTGAACAATTAATTTGCTCTAGTTTTCACTAATGAATTGACAGACGTATCTTCATGAAATCTCAAATTTTTATTTTGTGTGATTCCTATGAAATTGTTAAAAACCATAACATTTCTTCCCTTGGGATCCAGTTTTTAATTTTTTGTTGAGATTTTATATTTCCCAGCCACTTTAAAATTATTACCAACCTACTTGTTCAACAGACTACACCGGTCTCACAAGTACTTTGTTCCCTTTCTATCTTATTTCAAGATTAGAACTGTTGAATCAAAGCAAAAGCCACCCTAAAAAGCTTAATTAAAAGAAGCCTTTCAACACTTCTTAATAAGTGTTTGATCGTTATTCAACGGGAAACCACACTAACACTTTAAGGTCTCTCTTGACCTTGAAGGAAGAGATTCGTGCCCGAGATCATTTTTTTCGTGTCTTTATTGACATCACAATTTTTCCTAAAAAGGATTGCTTTATTTCTTTTCTTTTACACCCTTAGCACGAAAATCTTTGATTTTCCAAAATTCTGGTTCTAATAATTACAGGCTTTTTCATTGGATTGGTGGTTGATTATAAGTTGTGGTCAATTTTAATCCACGTGGGCGTATTATTCAAAAAATGTCGTTACACTTTAAAGGGATAAGATGAAGAGTTGCTGACTCAGGCAGGAGTCTAATTGATTTGATTTCAAACGGCGTAAAAGGGAACGCGTGCGGATTTGAAACGTCTAATCTCCAAATGACGTCGCAGATGCGTGTGTGAATTTGAAACGGTTCTTCTCTAAATGGCACAGAAAGGGCGCGTGTGAATCTGAAACGGTTTATCTTCAAACGACGCTTGATGGGAGGCGTGTTCTTAGGGATCTGACACTCTCTCTCATGCGTGATCATCGGTTACCCTAACTGTCACGCATCAGTCAAATTCCGGAAAACTCTTCGTATTTCGATAGAAGATTTGGGAAGATCTTTCTCTCTCCTTAAATCCCAGTATAAAAGGCGACATCCTCTACCATTTACCTCTTTACTGCAAGTAAAATTCCTAGAGCGCAAGAAATCCCTGAAACCTAACTGTTCATCATCTTCTTCACTCTCTTCAACAATGGCAGATTCATCTTCTGTTCACGCAACATCCCACATTCTTCCCATTTTCCCTCAACAATGCCTCATTATCGATTTAACCCCTCACGCTTATGATTCCTACATGTTCCCCATTATCGAGTGTTTGAAGTTTTCGCCGATTGCTCCTGCACTTTCAAGGGCGGAATCAGTTCCAATGGAGTTCCTGTCGCAAATCTATGCGACTGCTCATTACGACAAAGTGGTTGACAGGATCTTCTTTGAGGTTTCTCATCACAAAGCGTCCATCTCCAAGCAACGATTTTGCTCCATGTTAGGGTTGGAAGCTGACCTTACGAGGGTTAATCCAGAGACGATTCCAATGGGACACCTGTTCAATATGTTTTACAAAATGGGTTATACAGAGGTGCTTACTTCCGTCACCAAATTCAAAAAGTCGTGCTTGCCGCCACAGTGGAACGGGATGTTCACTGTGTTATTCAAAGGTCTTTCTGAACGGAGTTCTGGCTCTGATGGTTCCAGTCGTCTGTTTCTGTCCATCTTGTATGGTGTCTACAATGGCATCAATGTTGATTATGGGTTTGTTCTTTGGCAACAGCTCATCCAGAGTCTCTCCTCTTCTTCACGACATTCAGAGGTGTCTTATGCAAGGTTTTGGACCTTGATTACGAAGTGGGTGATGGACAAGTACAATGTCCCCACTGTCGCCGGTGCACTGATCTCTTCGATTGGTACCTTTCATACCACGAAGATCATCGTCTCAGATGCTTCCAAATTTCCCTTCAATGGTTCCATACCGGAATCCATGTATGCTGACGTTCCAGCTGATAGCCGGATTATCAGAACCTACAAAGAATTCAAGCGTTCTGGTCCGAGGGATCTCACACCGGAGATGTTGAAGTCGATCCATGAAGCCGATAAGCCTGCTCCAAGAGGCAAGAAGGCAGACAAAGGGAAACATGTGGCGAAAGGGGCTAAAGGCCCTTCTCCTAAAAAGTGGAAAGCCACAAAAGCTGCTCAGTCTCCGCAGCAGAAG
The DNA here is from genome assembly GCF_002870075.4 of Lactuca sativa. Lineage (NCBI taxonomy): Eukaryota > Viridiplantae > Streptophyta > Magnoliopsida > Asterales > Asteraceae > Lactuca > Lactuca sativa. Next base: position 207,995,907 of record NC_056629.2, on the reverse strand, counting down.
AGGCAAAAAACACAACCCAGGAGAAAGCTAATTATCGCTTCTTCCTCCAGTGAGTCAGAGGGTGAGAGTTCGGATTCTGACGACTCTCCAAGAGGCAACACACCACCCAGATCTCCTACCCCTGAGATTCAAATCCCTCCTTCTCCAATTCCCTCTCCTCCTCAAACTATTCCTACTTCCATTCCCACCATAAACCCTTTTACCCACATTCCAAACACTTCAATCCCAATGCCACCAACCATCTTCACCGATGCAACAACAACATCCACTGCAAAGGTTACAACCAACGTATCTGATACGGGGGTTCATACTGATGCAACCGAACCTCCACCAGCACCCGAAACCATAAACACAACCGAAACCCAAAAAGCACCCGAACCTACCCCTACCCAAAAAGCACCCGAACCTACTCCTACACCTACACCCGAAACAACCCAACCCGAACCTACCCATACCATTGAACCACCAGCTTCACCACCACCACCATCTCCCGGTCATGCCTCTGACGGAGACGACACTTTCCTTGGCGGGGAAAACATGACATTTGATTCGGTCTACTACAGTCCGTTTCAAGTGCAGAGCGATGATGATGATGATGACGCTCCGGTCACAAAGAAACATCTTAAGGAGCTCCATGACAAGTTCGACTTGCTCATTGCCTCTTCTTCCACGTCTCAATCATCACTCTCTGAAGCTGCTATTCAGAAGATTGTTGATGCTTTCTCAAGGGCTCAGAAAGATTCTATCGCTTCTACAACCTCCGCCATCAATGCCTCAACGAAAGCCTGTCAGGCTGTGACTGAAAAAGTCGATAAACTATTTTCTGATGCCTCTGCCCTGTTAAAGTTGTTACAGGAGAGTGCTACTGCCACCAAGACTATGTTGGAACCAATTGTTCAACAGTTGGCCACGTTTATCTCTACTAAGTTGAAGTCCTTTGCTTCACTTCGTCAATCGCTCACAGACGACAACTCAGCCTTCCATGCATCTATTGACGAGCGTCTCTCAAAGCTCCAAGAAGATTTGGCTGCTGAGAACTCGTTGATGGATGTTCTGGCAAAGAAGACCACTTCCCTGAAGGTCAAGAGTGCTCAACTCACCCATTCTCAACAGCGAATTGACACTCTTCGGTCCGAACGCGAGGTCATTAAGACATGTGTTTCGGATGTCCACTCAGCCATCTCTAACATCCTCGAAGCACATGATCCGATCCTTAATCATTCTGTGAGGCGTACCCTTGCAGAGAAGCTCGCTCCTGCCCTGGATCTGTTAAGCAAAATTGAAGGGCTACCCGATTTCGTGTCCATTCCGAAACAAGGGGGAGAAAAGGAGTCTGGATCTCAACCACCTCATTCCTCAAAGGCAACTCACACAACCGAACCTCCTCATGTAGGCCAAGCCTCCGGTTCGAGTGTGAAGGATAAAGGCAAGAAACTTGCTGAGGAAGAAGAGGAAGAAGACAACGAAACCATTGCCGACTTGTTGAAGCGTAAAAGTCGACGCAATGATGATGATGATAGTGTTCGTGTGGAAAAAGAAGCTGAAGAAGCTGATCGAAAACAGAAGGAAGCCCACGACCTTCTCGAGAGTAGGAAAACTCTTTTTCCTGCTTGGACTCTCGAGAGGATGATAAAGGAAGCAATTGACACTCTGAGCATCTTGTGGCTGGAACCAATTATTTCCTTTGATTGTTCCAATACTATCGACTCTCAGTTCGACATGCCACTGACCCGAAAGGCGTTCATCTTTCACGCCTTCTCCAACGTTGCAGAGTTCCCTCATCCTCATCCGCAGGTTGATCGGGACTTGATTGATTTCTATCTGAAGGCTGCTCAACCTCAATATCAAACCTAGAGCGCTCAGAAGATCATCAATGTTCGGGTCTTGAAACCATACACTGAAGAGAAGTTTATCAACATTCGGTTCAAGGTGCTCAGGGGATCTGCCAAAACCGAACATGCTATTTCTTTAGCAGATCTTACGAACCTCAATCCCCATGATTGGATTATTCTGCACAACATCCTTCTGACCAACGAAGCTGAATATGGTCCGATCATCGACCATCTGAAGAGGATGCTGGTGTGCTACATCATGGAAGTTGCACTGATGGATCAGGAGATAGCAAGCGTCTTCAAGAAGAAACCAACAATATCTCCTGTTGGCTCGACCAGTGATCTGAACCAGATGCAGATGGGCAAAATTGACGCGAGGCAAAACTCAGTCATGTTCACTAGGAATGAAGGACAGAAATGTCTTTTTGCCTTAGCTGATAAACATCTGTACACCACTGCTTGCCTAGAGCATGTGTTGGGGATCATCCATAGATGCAAAGAAAATACAGCAGATGATATCAAGTATTTTGACGATATGATACAATGGTACATTCGGTTCAGACAGACGATCCTGGCGCTTATCTCACGTCTGTTTGAAACTGTAAAGAAGACGGTTCCTGCCGCTGGCCCAAGCAAGAAGAAGAAGTAGTCTCGCTCCAATTTGACGCAAAGGGGGAGATTGTTGGGTAGCGTAGCGGTTTATTATGTATTGCGTCTATTGGGCTCGTTTATTAGTCCAAGTTTTGTAGCTCCGGTTTGGGCCTGTCCAACCGAGAGCTTGATAGGGTTTAGTATAAATTGATATGCTTGCATGCATATTAGAAAAAACGATAGAAAAGATTATTATGATAGATCAGTGCATTATTTCTTCATCGTTCTTGTAAACCCTAAATCCTCTACAGCGGAAGTTCTTTATCGAGCTCTGCCGAGGATTGTTGAATCAATCATTCGACAGACTTTGATCCATTCTTGTGTTCTTATAGTTTTCTTATTTATTATTTTGTTTGTTATAAAGATCTAATCGATCTTCAAGTTAGTTATTAACTTATGAACATTGATTACTTGAGGGTATTTTAGTAACATTGTAAGAGATTAATTAGTTTAGGGTACTTATGGTATATAATGTTATATTCTTTTGTTAACATGGTCCTTACTGCAATGAATTATCTTTATTGTTTATGGTATTTTATTTTGTATTATGAGACTTTTAATGTGTTATTTAATTTGAAAATTAGTAAATCTATCAAAAATATATAAGTTAAAAAAAAAATTAAAATTATGACACGCAAAAATGTGTGTCGTCTTCCTTTATGACACATGCTTCCTTGATACGCTTTGCATGTCATAAACATGCGCATCGTAAGGTTACGACACGCAAATGCGTGTCGTCTTCCTTTATGATAGGGCCTTTGTTGATACGCATTGCGCGTCCTAACTGCGCGTCGTAAATAAATGATGTGCAAATGCACGTCGTCTTCCGTTATGACAGGGCCTTTCTTGACGCGCATTTGCGCGTCGTCTGAGCGTTTTACAAAACGCATTGCACGTCGTAAAATGCTGTTTTTCTAGTAGTGTACCCTGCCTCCCTCATCACCTTATCACACTGAGAGAAACCCTGATCGAGCTATCTTCCATTGTGAGAAAGAATTTAGCTGACTTCGTGAGTCAGGTGAGTCTTCTCACTATAATGTGAAGGATGCTAGGTGTGTAACATTTGGATCTTGTAAGTTCCCTTTTTACCTTTAATAATAAAAACCTTTTGCATTTTAGTCCTCTAGCTAGTACGCTTAGCTTACTAGTTGGACTTTGATCGGGGCATCGACCACGTACGTTAGGCGTACGTGGGTTACATTGGGCATACACTGGCTTGGTACAAACCCTAATTTTTAGGGTTTGTTCCCTATTTAAGGTTCTTTAACTCACCTCTTGGACATTTTAGACCAGCCTTCATATCTTCAAAACCCTAATTTCGTCCCTTATCCTTTGTGTGGTGCTTTTGAGCTATTGTAAAGAACTTTCGTGTGTTTTGTGCATCTTGAAGTGGAAGAAGAAGGTTGAAGACTCATTCTTTGAGGAGGAGCTTAGAGATCAATATTTAGCTTCTTAATTTCGTAACTTTTGAGTTATAAAGTCCATAACTTGTCAAATACTTATATAGATATTCTTTTGGGCTTGTTTATGGCCATTTTAGTCACTTTTGGTTGGTCCTTGTGAGCTAAGGTCATTTCAGAATCTTAACCATGTAGATCTGGACATTTTATTGTTCCCTTAAGCATAAAAATGCAATTTTTATGGTGTAGATGGACTCATGCATTTGTTAAGACCCTTGGTTTAGCTCTTTTGAGCTCTAGAGGCCCATTAAGCCATGCATGTGTAACACCGTAAATTTCAAAACAAATTTTCTTTTGAAAAATTATAATTCTCAGTACATATTTCACAAAACATCATTATTAAATCACAAAACATAGCTTCATGTTTAATAAAATGATAATCCAAGATCCTCTTAACTATTTCTCTGGTGTGTACAATCAAGTCGGTGCCGTCCTGCGATCCAATAAGAAAACCTGAAACACATAACACATAACACGGTAAGCATGAAGCTGAGTGAGTTCCCCAAAATACCACACACAACACATATTAGCCACTCGAGGCAATAACTCTGTTTGACCCTCCGGTCAATGTGTCTCAGTGGGACTCTCCAGTCCCATAACTCTGTGGGCCCTTTGGCCCTAACTCTGTGGACCTTCAGGTCCTAACTCTATAAACTCTGTAGCATATAGCATAAATCACATAGAAATCACATCATGCAAGAACATACAAATACTCTGTCTCATAACTCTAATTACCACTCTTGGTAAAGTATAGTAAGAAAACTCACCTCGGATGAAGAACAACTCCTATAATCACTGCTGCTACGTACCAGACTCTAACTCTGTGCTAAACTTACAATAAATCTCAATTAGGAGCTAGGTCCAACCTCTCACTCATTGGTTCTAAAGATAGACCACCTAACAGCCCATTAGTACCCTAAGCACATTGGGCCCACCAAAGCCCAATAATAAATGGGTCCTCACACGGCCCAATTCCCAACCAAAAAGGCAAATGTGACATCCCGAAATTTTCATTCGGTCAAACCCTAAAAGTCAATCGCTTCATATTATAAGTCAAGTTCACTTTTACTTGTTTTTGGGAAAAAAAGTTCATTTGATTATTTTAATAATTAATCTTTAAACGAACGGGTGTACGGATGGGCCGTCTCGGGTCTTGAAATTTAAAAACCGCAAACACCTCGTGTCTTAGAAGTTCACAGCCAAAATTTTATGTTTGGGTCGAAAAATCATCCAAAAACCGTGAACTCCTGCATTAAGCATGAGTTTACTCCCCAAACTAGTCATTTTATGTTTACTCCCCAAATCACCAAAAGAGTAAACTCAAAAACACTCTCAAGTATCATCCAAGATTTAATTCAAGATCTTCAAAATTGTAAGTGTTCTAGCCATTTCAAGTTGGTATAACACATAATCTAGTGATTGTACATCTTTTCATCCATCCATTTTTGTGTTTTGATTAGATTTCCAAAAACACCAAGAACACACACTAAGTGTTCTTGGACTTTTAGCTCAAATCAAGCTTCCTTATAGTAACTACTTCCATCCTTGAGTCTTACTAAGCTTGTAATTCATGTTAGAAGCAAGAAAATATGCCAAGAACACAAGGATTAAGGTGTTCACGGTCCAAGAATGTTCTTGGACTGTAAACACCAAGAAAGGCAGCAAAGTGTGCCTAAGTCCTTTATCTAGCCCTAGTTTCATGTTTAAGCCTTTCCTTGACATGTTTAAACCTTCCCTTTATGAGTTTAAGCTTTGAAAAACACCAAAGACCACCATTTTTAGGTGTTTACGGTTTGGGGATCTCCCAAAACCATAAACACCCTAAAGTTTGTTTATTTGGGCTATATTCCTTCCTTAGACCTAAAAACTAACCTAGACAATTACCTTGATGAGTTAAGGACTTGAAAACATGGCAATACCCTTTTCCATATGGGTTTACGGTAGTAAACCCAAAGGGAAATGACCATGAGGCCGTAAACTCCTCAAAGGGGGTGTTTTGTTGCTCTAGTCCCTTCGAAAGGCCAAACCACCAAGTAGAAATGCTTCAAAGGACTTGTAAAACCTCAAAACAACATATGGTCATAAGGAGTAGAGTTTAAGACCGTAAACCCTTGAGTTTACTACCGTAAACTCCTTGGGTAATGGTCATTAAAACCGTAAACTCCAAAGGAGTTTACCCTTGAACTCCAAACACTCTAGCTTTGCCCTACAAACACTAGGATGCAACCCTTGTGATCTTTAACACTTGAGACAAAGTGTTTTCATGTTCTAGAGTGTCCCACCTTAATTTATTAGTTATAAATTGGCTAATTAGTTATATATATGTTCATTATATGATAACTAGGCTCGTGCGCGTGTACAAGTCTCCATTTGTCACCTAGCACAGTATCCGACACTTCAATCCAATCCACTCGCTGCATGTGAGTTCATACCCCTTAATCAATGTTTTAAATGATTTTAAATGCTTTAATGGGGGAGGGGGAATACAAGTAGAAAACAACATGTTATTAAATCACTCTTATGTATTTATAATTGTGTTTTCATCCAGTAGATTTCACATACTTCAAAATGTGATGCATGAAATGGTTTTCTGTCTTAAAAAGACCTTGGTAACAAAAGTATTACGTTTGAAATGTTTATTAAAATGACATCAAGTCATTGTTAATTATTGTTCAAAACTCATAGATGTCTCGTAAAACCATTTTATCTTCTTGAACAAAACTATATCTATACACTTATGTTCTTATATATGTATTGATGTTATAGTTTTCAGCCTTCATTTAGTTTCCCACACTCATGTGTAGCAAGGGTGTATAAAACTGCTTGGACAACCAATTACCTTCCAATTAACTATTATAGGGATAGTTAGAAGATACAAAAGATTATTCCTATTACAAGGAATTACACCAGAGTCAGTTCATTCATGAGTCTATACTATACATTACATGTTACATGAATACGTCTACATAGATACGCTTAGATGAATACCTTTACATAGATACATATACCTGTATACACTTACATGAATACTTGTACCGAGATTTACTAGGATTATTTACTAGTACCTTATGTGTAAATTGTCCTGCCTATGCCAGTTCAATGGGATATCTAGACGGGACTAACCATTCAGGAACCCATCTGTTAGCAACAGTGGTAGATGAACATCTACGGATGCCTATGGTTATTACTTATACTAGGGGTACGTTTACGGGACTAACCATTCCTTTAACCTGCTGTTCGCTACAGAGGTAAATGACCATCTACGGATGCCTACGGTTAATACTTATATTAGGAGTACCTTTATGGGATTAACCATTCCTTAAACCTGCTACAGCTACAGAGGACAATTGAACAATATACAGATGTTCAAAGGTTATACATTTTGCTTGACGCGATGTCGTGTTAATCCTAATACAAAAGGATAACACTTACATGATTAAATTTTCCTATTACTTTATTTTGTGATACATTCACATAAATGATGAGTTAGACTAGGTACTGTTTGTAATAGTCAAAAAGGAAGGAAAAACTATCATTTTAGTAGCAAAACATTCGGGTCTTGGTAGAAGACTACATTTCATACTAGTAGGAAATATGGGATTTTCTAGGGTTTTCATACTTATATCAACTATTTCATTCAGAGATTTACATAGCATACATAACAGCTTTCCAAAACAAGACAATGACACTTAAATACTTATGAATTCACCAGCTTTAGGCTGATACTCGCTTTCAAAATAACTTGTATTCTCAGGTCACCAGTAGACAGGTACGATGGCCAGGTTTTGAGAAGACGGAGCACAGAAAAGACTCGTCTTTTATTTTGATTATATATTTTGGTGTCTTGTTACAATGAAAGAACACACATGTATTAAACTATACTTTTAACGCAATGGATGATGTTGTTGCTTGTTTGCTACTTTACATTGTTATGATACTTCACATGACGTCCTCCACCCTAGAACGTTTCCGCCGTTCTCGGTTTTGGGGTGTGACAGATTGGTATCAGAGCATTGTTTGTTGTGAATATAGTATATCAACCCATAAAAGATATACTAACTATAAATACAATAGGATTAAAACACTCTGTCTAAGAGTTATACTTCTAAATAAGAAAATATTTAAGTAAGTATACGTGCCTGTATTCATACTAAAATCAGTGTCACAATGACAAGATCAAAAGTATTACGATTGTTGAATATCAAAAGTAAGCCTGGGGATAGATGGTCAGTCTTGGGAATGGCATAGCCTGATCAACTATGATGGTCTAAGGAGTGATTAGCATATGCCCAAGAGTGGTTGTGATGTGGCAACAAGTCTAAAAACTTACCAACACAACCATAAAGAAATACCATAGGGGTAGTTGGTCTTACTATAATTATCGTATTCAGTTCATCTATTTAGCTATTTCTTAATATCCCTTTTCTCGCGTAGATTTTAATGGATGGATTTCATCACGGCGATCCATACTTCCCAAACCAAGGCAACGCTGGATGGCTAGAGGAAGCACCAGAAGATGATCACCCAATCCCTTTAGATGGTCAACATGCTAAGGGTTTTTCCGATAGTTCTGACTTGGAGCCTGAAGTCAACAACCTACCCCCAGCTGCTCAAGACCCAAACCTGAACCCTCGTCCGACATTTCAAGGACCCAGACCTTTGTGGGCCACTAACTTGAATAGATGGAGTCAGGAACATGGTCAACCCATTCCCTACAACGGAGACAGAAGTTTCTACAACCTCACTGAGGGAGGTTCTGCTGACAGGGTCCTACCCATCATGGTTCATAGGAATTCTAGGAACACGATACTGGGTCAAGCAACTATCGGTCGAGTCTTGGAGATTGACGCCAACTCTGGCGTTAACATTGTCCACACTCGCCAACTAGAGTCTGCTCATGAAAGGACCCTGGTCCGCAATGCAGCTCTGCAGAGGGAACTTGCTGAAACTCAAGCTGAAGTTAGGGAACTGCGAGCTCAGCATGTGAGAGTTGGCAGGCGTATAAGGGACATAGAACGTCTACTGTCGGGATCAAGAACTCATGCTAGCAGTTCTCATCGCCGATAGAATCTTGACGACTCATCTTTTGGATATAACCTACTTTATGTAAAAACTTTGGTCTAATTTCCTATCTTTGTAAATCTTAGACCTGTTAGGTCTTGATCTAGTTATAGTTCTGTCAAAATTTTCCTATCTTGGTTGATGTAAGGCCTACTTCTAGGCCATTTTTCCTGAACTTGTTACATCTGTAATCCCAGTATTATTGACAGATATCTAATCATATGGAAATTTTTATCCAAATACTATCATCTTCATTTAGTTATCCTATTCATTGTATTGTTGGACTATGGAGGGTTAGTCCATGAGACACATTCATTATTCACCTAGCGGGCTATCCGTCATTAACTCGAAGAAGTGCAACAAGACCAGTATCGAACTGGGGAGATAGGGCAATCGTCCTACGAAATCTATGGTTATGCTTTTCCCATGGCCAGGAAGGTATTGGGCTGAATTCATTTATTCTTATCCATGTCGTCATCTTTTAAACGTATAGTTAAAGATGCCGCCACGCAGGAATCTCAGGCATAACTCAAATAACGAAACACCGATACCACCACCTCAACCACCTCCTCCTTTCAATGCCACTATGTTCCAGGCAGCCTTCACAGCAGCAGTAGTAGCTGCTGTGTCAGCCATCAACGCTCCTGTCCCTAGTGGATCGGGATCAGGTGCACATCCCACAAACCACGGCGAAATCCATGGACATCCCCGGGAATACACCTACAAGGACTTCACGAATGCCAAACCCCACACCTTCAATGTGACTAGTGGGGTTATGGTGTTAAGGCAATGGATTGAAAAGATGGAATCAATCTTTGAAATCTGTGCTTGCCAGGAGGGCAACAAGGTCAAGTTTGCAGCTTGTACCTTCTTTGACAGAGCACTAAGATGGTGGAACGGCCATGTTAAGTATCTAACTTTAGTGGTGGCATATTCCATCAGCTGGGAACACTTGAAGGACATGCTGATGAGAGAGTACTGTCCACGAGGTGAAGTACAAAAACTCGAACTAGAACTGTGGGGTCTACAAATGGTTGGATCTGACATATCAACCTACACAAATAGGTTCTGTGATCTGGCAATCCTATGCCCTGATATGATTGCTCTCGAAAGCAAGAAGATAAAGAGATATATCTGGGGACTGTCGCCCCAGATCCAGTCAAGTGTGTTAGCTTCTAAGCCTGTCACCTTCGATAGTGCCAAGGAACTGGCAAAATCTCTCATAGATCACGGAAAACAATAGAACCTAATAATCCCTGCACCCGGACCACAAAAGGTCAACAACAACAAGAAGGGGTGGAACAAGAGGAAAAGAGGGGCTTCACAAGAATCCTCCAAGAGACAACAACTTGTGGCAATCAATGTTGCCACGGTAACTCCCGTTGTCCCTGCGAACCCCTTACCAGCAAAAACTTATGTTGGAACTCTCCCAAAGTGCAACAAATGCAGCTTCCACCACCACGGACCTTGCAAGGAGATGAAGTGCTCTAACTGCAATAGGAAGGGGCATACAACCCGTTTCTGCAAGGCTCCAACAGCTCAGGCCGCCCAGGTTCCTAATGCCGGTATGGGCCAAGCTTGTTATGGTTGTGGTGAAGTGGGCCACTACGAGAGGAACTGGCCTAAAGTGGGGATGGCTGGAGGAGTAGGAAGAGTTATGGCTATGGGCCACGAGGAAGCGGTAGCTGATCCTACGATAGTTACTGGTACGTTTCTCCTCAGTAACTCATATGCTTGCATACTTTTCGACAGGAGAGCAGAGAAAAGTTTCGTAAGTCATAAATTTGCACACCTGCTTAAACAAAAACCATGTGCATTAGATAATTCGTTCACGGTAGAAATGGATAACGAGAAAACGGAGAGTACTAACTGCATATACTTAGATTGTACTTTAACTTTAGATGGTCATACTTTCAGGATAGACCTCATGCCGGTCCCAATTAAATGTTTCGACGTTATCATCGACATGGATTGGTTGAGTCTTCTTCGCGCTGACATCATGTGCTTTGAAAAAGCAGTTCGTCTTAAACTTCCTAACATCGAAACCTTAGTTATCTATGGCGAAAAACCTAGTACAAGCCTTCGCATCATTCCGTGCATCCAAGCCCAGAAGTGCTTGCGAAAGAAATATCATGCATTCCTCGCACACGTCGTCGATACGAGTCAAGAAATGAAAGACATTCAGAACATCCCAGAAGTACGCGACTTTCCAGAAATCTTCCCAGAAGAACTTCTCGGATTACCACCACAATGCCAAGTCGAGTTCAGAATCGACTTAGTGCCAGGAGCTACTCACGTAGCCAAATCTCCTTATCGTCTAGCACCGGCCGAGATGCAGGAACTTTCCAATCAGCTTAACGAGCTTCTCAAGAAGGGATTCATTAGGCCAAGCTTCTCATCATGGGGAGCACCGATCTTGTTCGTCAAGAAGAAAGATGGATCATTTCGTATGTGCATTGATTATAGAGAACTCAACAAGCTTACCGTTAAAAATCGTTATCCTTTTCCCCGCATTGACGATTTATTTGATCAACTTCAAGGAGCCAACTACTTCTCGAAGACAGATCTACGATCCGGATAAATCCAACTACGAGTGCTAGAGGAGGATGTTCCCAAGACAGCCTTCCCAACTCGTTATGGACACTACGAGTTTGTGGTGATGCCGTTCGAATTAACTAACGCGCCTGCAGTATTCATGGATCTGATGAATAGGGTGTGTCATCCTTACTGATGGGTTTTGGTCATAAGAACATCCTATGTGCTTATACAAACCCTAATGCTTGGATCTAGGTTTCTCTATTGTACATGCAAGTTATCCAAGACTATAAACCCTAATTCTAGCTTACAAATAATCATATTAACATAAGAATGGGTTTAAGACATTACCTTGATTGTTATGTAGCAATAACAATCACAATTCCTTCTTGTATTGATTTTAGAAAGCTTAGAGTCACAAACGTCACTCCTCTAATGGTTCACAAACACCAAGAGCAAGAGGATGAAGAGGAGAAGAGAAGGAGGCTGCCCAAAACATGTGGAAACCCTAGAAGGAAGCTTATCCACGTTTTTGGGAATAAGGGTTCCTTTAATAGTGAGGCTATTAGGGTTATCTAACAAGGAAACCCTAATTTGGATGATTAAGCCCTAAGCAACCCATGGACTCCTTTCCTTAAAGGCCTTGGAACGCTTTCTAATGGGTTTCCCATAGAATTCGTCCACCCCTTTAATATGGAGTCCATTAGCTCAATATTCAACTATCATACAATTGACAGTTCTAGTCCCTTTAGTTTAATTAATGTCTTTTAGTCACAAACTTAATTCTTATTAATTCTTGACTAATATTAATTAAACAATATGATTTCTCCTTTAATATATTATTCTCATAATATATTAATAAATCATATTTAATCCTTTCTCTCCATAATTCATCTTATCAAGTTGCTTTGGTGAAGGCAACCCAAAAGGACCATGCACCATCGGGTCAAGTACATACCAAAATAGTTATGGACTTAGACACTAATCCAACACTTACTTGGATCAGCTCATGATTGTTTTCATTGATGACATACTTATCTACTCTCAAAGTAAGCAGGAACATAGTCAACATCTCCGTAGAGTCTTAGAAACATTGCGAGCGGAGAAGCTCTATGCAAAGTTCTCCAAGTGCGAATTTTGGATCCGACGAGTCGAATTCTTGGGCCATGTTGTTAGAAAAGAAGGAATACATGTGGACCCTTCCAAAATCAAGGCCATTGAGAACTGGTCAGCACCGAAGACACCTACATAAATTTGTCAATTTCTAGGTCTCGCTAGCTACTATCGCAGGTTCATTCAGAACTTCTCCCGCATAGCGAAACCTCTTACAACCCTGACCCAGAAAGGCGTGGCCTTTGAATGGGAAGAGAAACATGAAAGAGCGTTCCAAACGCTCAAGCGAGCCTTGTGCAACGCACCAATACTATCCCTCCCCGAAGGGATAGAAGACTTCGTTGTCTATTGCGATGCATTAAATCAAGGACTCGGATGTGTTCTGATGTAGCTAGGTAAAGTCATAGCCTATGCCTCGAGACAGTTGAAGACACATGAGGTTAACTACACCACCCATGATCTTGAGCTAGGAGCAGTTGTGCTTGCTCTGAAGATCTGGAGACACTACCTATATGCTACAAAAAGCACGATCTTTATAAACCACAAGAGTCTACAACACATTTTCGACCAGAAGGAGCTCATCATAAGACAACGACGGTGGGTCAAGCTACTCAGTGATTACGAGTGCGAAATTAATTATCATCCGGGTAAAGCCAATGTAGTAGCCGACGCCCTAAATCGGAAAGAATATGCTGGTCGTAGAGTCAAATCTTTGGCTCTAACTATCCATTCACACTTGTCCACGAAAATTAAGGAGGCTCAGCTCGACGCTTTGAAACCTGAACACGTGGCAGGTGAATCCCTTAGAGGGATGGATAAGAACTTGGAAGTCAAGGGTGGCGGAGCCTTATACCTCATAGATCGGATCTGGACACCGAAACACGGTGGCTTCAGAGACTTGGTCATGACCAAGGCTCACAACACTTGTTATTCCGTCCACCCAGGTTCAGATAAGATGTATTTGGATCTTAAAAAGTTATACTGGTGGCCTAACATGAAAACAGATATTGCTACCTTCGTGAGTAAATGCCTTACTTGCGTAAAGGTCAAGGTCGAATACCAGAAACCCTCCGGTCTTCTACAGCAACTGGAGATACCAGAATGGAATTAGGAGCGGATCACTATGGACTTCATAACCAAGTTACCCAAGACGATGGGTGGACTTGATTCCATATGGGTCATGGTCGATGGACTGACCAAGTCTGCATACTTCTTGCCAATCAAAGAAACAGACAAGACGGAGAAACTTACAAGAACTTACATTAGGGAGATTGTAAGACTGCACGGTGTTCCCTTATCTATTATCTCGGACAGAGATAGTAGATTCACTTCGAGGTTCTGGCAGTCGTTACAAAATTCCCTAGGAACTAGGCTGGACATGAGTACAACCTACCATCCACAGACCGGTGATTGACTTTGGGAAAACTTGGGATACCCATTTAGAAGATATGTTTCGAACCTGTGTGATTGACTTTGGGAAAACTTGGGATACCCATTTACCCCTTGTTGAAATTTCCTACAACAACGGTTATCACACGAGCATAAAGGCAGCTCCATTCGAGGCCCTTTATGGCCGAAAGTGCAGATCCCCTCTGTGCTGGGCTGAGGTGGGTGATACCTAGTTAGCTAAGGGACGAGTTCCCGAAAGCACTCTCACGGGTCCGGAGATCATTCGGGAAACGAAAAAGAAGATCGTTTAGATTCGTGAACGATTGAAAGCCACTAGAGACCGACAGAAAAGCTATGCTGACAAGCGAAGAAAACCGTTGGAATTCCAGGTGGGCGATTGAGTTCTACTGAAGGTCTCACCCTGGAAGGGCTTGCTACGCTTCGGAAAGCGTGGGAAGCTCAATCCAAGATACGTAGGTCCTTTTGAGATTCTCGCAAGAATCGTCCCTGTAGCTTACAAACTCAATCTACACAATGAACTTCGTAACGTACATTCTATATTCCACGTCTCTAACTTGAAAACGTGTTTGTCCGACGAGACTCTTGTAATCCCACTCGACGAGATCGAGATCAATGAGAGCCTCAACTTCGTGGAAGAACCGATAGAGATCATGGACCGTGAGGTCAATCAGACGAAGCAAAGCCACATCCCGATTGTGAAGGTTCGCTGGAACGCCAAGCGAGGACCAGAATTCACTTGGGAGCGTAAGGATCTGATGAAGCTGAAATATCCTCATCTTTTTGCTTAGTTATTTGTAACTACTTTATTTGTTTAGACTTTAATTTCGGGATGAAATTCCCTTTAACAGGGGGATGATGTGACAACCCTAAATTTTCATTCGGTCAAACCCTAAAAGTCAATCACGTCATATTATAAGTCAAGTTCACTTTTACTTGTTTTTGGGAAAAATAAGTTCATTTGATTATTTTAATAATTAATCTTTAAACGAACGGGCGAACGGATGGGCCGTCTCAGGTCTCGAAATTTAAAAACCGCAAACACCTCGTGTCTTAGAAGTTCACGACCAATCTTTTATGTTTGGGTCGAAAAATCATCCAAAAACCATGAACTCATGCATTAAGCATGAGTTTACTCCCCAAACTAGTCATTTTATGTTTACTCCCCAAATCACCAAAAGAGTAAACTCAAAAACACTCTCAAGTATCATCCAAAATTTAATTCAAGATCTTCAAACTTGTAAGTGTTCTAGCCATTTCAAGTTGGTATAACACTTAATCTAGTGATTGTACATCTTTTTGTCCATCCATTTTTGTGTTTTGATTAGATTTCAAAAAATACCAAGAACACACACTAAGTGTTCTTGGACTTTTAGCTCAAATCAAGCTTCCTTATAGTAAGTACTTCCATCCTTGAGTCTTATTAATCTTGTAATTCATGTTAGCAGCAAGAAAATATGCCAAGAATACAAGGATTAAGGTGTTCACGGTCCAAGAATGTTCTTGGGCCGTAAACACCAAGAAAGCCACCAAAGTGTGCCTAAGTCCTTTATCTAGCCCTAGTTTGATGTTTAAGCCTTTCCTTGACATGTTTAAAACTTCCCTTTATGAGTTTAAGATTTGAAAAATACCAAAGACCACCATTTTTAGGTGTTTACGGTTTGGGGATCTCCCACAACCGTAAAAACCCTAAAGTGTGTTTATTTGGGCTATATTCCTTCCTTAGACCTAAAAACTAACCTAGACAATTACCTTGATGAGTTAAGGACGTGAAAACATGGCAATACCCTTTTCCATATGGGTTTACGGTAGTAAACCCAAAGGGAAATGACCATGAGGCCGTAAACTCCTCAAAGGGGGTGTTTTGTTGCCCTAGTCCCTTCCAAAGGCCAAACCACCAATTAGAAATGCTTCAAAAGACTTGTAAAACCTCAAAACAACATATGGTCATAAGGAGTAGAGTTTACGACCGTAAACCCTTGATTTTACTGCCGTAAACTCCTTGGGTAATGGTCATTAAAACCGTAAACTCCAAAGGAGTTTACCCTTGAACTCCAAACACTCTAGCTTTGCCCTACAAACACTAGGATGCAACCCTTGTGATCTTTAACACTTGAAACAAAGTGTTTTAATGTTCTAGAGTGTCCCACCATAATTTATTAGTTATAAATTGGCTAATTAGTTATATATATGTTCATTATATGATAACTAGGCTCGTGCGTGTGTACAAGTCTCCATTTGTCACCTAGCATAGTATCCGACACTTCAATCCAATCCACTCGCTGCATGTGAGTTCATACCCCTTAATCAATGTTTTAAATGATTTTAAATGCTTTAATGGGGGAGGGGGGGGGGGGAATACAAGTAGAAAACAACATGTTATTTAATCACTCATATGTATTTATAACTGTGTTTTCATCGAGTAGATTTCACATACTTCAAAATGTGATGCATGAAATGGTTTTCTGTCTTAAAAATACCTTGGTAACAAAAGTATTACGTTTGAAATGTTTATTAAAATGACATCAAGTCATTGTTAATTATTGTTCAAAACTCATAGATGTCTCGTAAAACCATTTTATCTTCTTGAACAAAACTATATCTATACACTTATGTTCTTATATATGTATTGATGTTATAGTTTTCAGCCTTCATTTAGTTTCCCACACTCTTGTGTAGCAAGGGTGTATAAACCTGCTTGGACAACCAATTACCTTCCAGTAAACTATTATAGGGATAGTTAGAAGATACAAAAGATTATTCCTATTACAAGGAATTACACCAGAGTCAGTTCATTCATGAGTCTATACTATACATTACATGTTACATGAATACGTCTACATAGATACGCTTACATGAATACCTTTACATAGATACATATACCTGTATACACTTACATGGATACTTGTACCTAGATTTATTAGGATTATTTACTAGTACCTTATGTGTAAATTGTCCTGCCTATCCCAGTTCAATGGGATATCTAGACGGGACTAACCATTCTGGAACCCATCTGTTAGCAACAGTGGTAGATGAACATCTACGGATGCCTACGGTTATTACTTATACTAGGGGTACATTTACGGGACTAACCATTCCTTTAACCTGCTGTTCGCTACAGAGGTAAATGACCATCTACGGATGCCTACGGTTAATACTTATATTAGGAGTACCTTTACGGGATTAACCATTCCTTAAACCTGCTACAGCTACAGAGGACAATTGAACAATATACGGATGTTCAAAGGTTATACATTTTGCTTGACGCGATGTCGTGTTAATCCTAATACAAAAGGATAACACTTACATGATTAAATTTTCCTATTACTTTATTTTGTGATACATTCACATAAATGATGAGTTAGACTAGGTACTGTTTGTAATAGTCAAAAAGGAAGGAAAAACTATCATTTTAGTAGCAAAACATTTGGGTCTTGGTAGAAGACTACATTTCATACTAGTAGGAAATATGGGATTTTCTAGGGTTTTCATACTTATATCAACTATTTCATTCAGAGATTTACATAGCATACATAACAGCTTTCCAAAACAAGACAATGACACTTAAATACTTATGAATTCACCAGCTTTAGGCTGATACTCGCTTTCAAAATAACTTGTATTCTCAGGTCACCAGTAGACAGGTACGATGGCCAGGTTTTGAGAAGACGGAGCACAGACAAGACTCGTCTTTTGTTTTGATTATATATTTTGGTGTCTTGTTACAATGAAAGAACACACATGTATTAAACTATACTTTTAACGCAATGGATGATGTTGTTGCTTGTTTGCTACTTTACATTGTTATGATACTTCACATGACGTCCTCCACCCTAGAACGTTTCCGCCGTTCTCGGTTTTGGGGTGTGACAGCAAACCCAAACCAAAGGCCCCAAAGCACATATATACACTCCGCTGGTCCAAGACTCTATGCATGAAGCCCAAACTCCAGGCCCAACACTCAAGTCCCTAAACATCACTTAGCCTAAAAGCCCACAGAGGGGTTACGCGGGGCGTACCTCCTTTGGTACGCTCAGCGTATTCAAGCATTTGCAATTCAGATCGGGACCTCAGCCCAGTACGCGGGGCGTATTAGGATTACGCTGGGCGTACTCTCAGTTTTGCTTAAATCAATTTTTGGGTCTTAACCCATTAAAACCTTAACTCATCTCTTTGATATGGACTTCCTAACATCTCCTACTCCATAAAGTTATCGACTTTAAGCCTTTGCATGGCTGATAAGGTCACAAAACATATAAACTCTTACTTTCCTAACCCAAGATGCTCAAAACTCGTGCATGGGTATATTCACATGATCAAGACCATAATTTTATGGTTCTCCACCACTAGAAACACTTAAAAGGACAGGTTATTAAGCTCTGGAGTGCATCAACTCATAAAGCCTCAAGCTTGGGACCAAAAACCCTAAAATGGACCCTAATATGTGCAAAACAAAAAGAGAGGGAAAGCTTGGAGCTTTATACCTTAAAACGGTGCTCTAGCCCCAAGAAAGCTCAGATCCACAGCATGCTCTTCAACTTCATTCCCTTCCATGCTCCTTCTTAACTCTTAAAAGTCCACAAGAACACAAACAAGCTCATCATGGCCACCACAAGCTTCAAGAACGGATATTAGGGTTTGAGAGGGTTTAACAACTTAGGAAGGTGGCCAGAAATGAGACCATCTCTTTCTTTTTATAGGGACACTTCAATTAATTAGGGTTTCCTTATGTACCTAGTACGCCCAGCGTACCCCCCTGGTACGCCCAGCGTACTAGGTGGCTCTTTCTTAAGAAACACGCGCATATGTACATTAAGCGTACGCTTACGTACGCCTAGCATACTTTGCTGCCACACTTCTCCACTTTAGGGACTCATCTTGCCAAATCTTGAAACTTCCATAGCTTCTTTGATATAACTCCGATTCCAAAGATCCTCATACCTACGGAAAGGTGATGAGATGCTTTACGATTCCAGAAACTCGCCACAACCCGTGACTTCCTCATGCCCGGCTCGTGGCCCACGAACCCTAATCATGGACCATCCGAATCAGGATGTTACAATTCTCCCCCACTTAATCAGATTTCACCCTCGAAATCGCTTCTTATCAACACTTAGATTGAAACCAAACCCAAGAGGCACCAATAAAAAGGACTTCATATCCCACCACTATCTTTCCATGGATGCCTGAGTCCAAACAATAACTCCCAAATCCATAACCAAAATCAAACCCTCTGTTGCTAAGATACCCCCTTTTTGACCTTCCCAAAATCGGGAACTCCAACCTCTTGGCCCGCTGCCAAACCGTCCACTCATGTTATCACCAGGATAGTCGCCCCTTGAACCTCAAACTCTGATAACTCACTGCTCCTCTGTCTTCACAAGACAAAATTCAACAATTGGCTATCAGTCACTTATACCAATGCACCAAACAATCTGGATCATGCCCCAAAGGACGGAAGGGTTCACATCCCACCAGGGCTCATTCACTGAACTGATATCCTAACTCATCCGAATCAGTGAATTCTCAACACTATGCCCTCAGACACAAGAGAATAATCGTGCTCGCTCAAAAGTGTCCTCAGACAAAAAAAAATAACCATAAGCCTCAGCTCCATTTCACATACCCCTTTTTAACACTGAGCACCAGGTCTGAACTCTACCCATCTGTTGAACCTCGAAGGTCTATTGTATTATCTCAACCGTCTCCATGGCTCCCTTCTCACAATAACTACATCGATACATAGTGACACACAAGTCATGAAATTCTCTTTACCCCAAGCGAATGCTATACACCCATTGAAGGTCAACTCAGCCCCAACCTATGTCGTTCACTGCTCAAAGTTCCATGCATCTCGCAGTACTTCCCGTACCCGAGTACTGACCTACACAGGTTTAAGACATCAGATGCTAAACAACACCCTCAATATGGAATCCATCTCTGATTCCAGAATCTCATCTCGTCTATCCAGCACGCCACCTAAACTTAACTCAACTCGAGAGTTCGGCCCTACCCGAAGTAGGAACCATTCGTCCCAAAGATCCACTCAACTCATGACTCGTGACCCGCAACTCATGTGTACTTCACTTATCCAATTTCTTCAGATTAGGATGCCCACACCTTACTCAGAATACAATGATTCTTGATTATTGAGGAGACCCCGGTCTCGCCCCTGGTCCGACCACCAGGCTCCCAAAAACTCATAAGTTAGGGCTACTCAAGCCTAAGACTCTTCTGCGTCATGCTCTAAACAAGAGTGCTTCATCATAACAACCTCTCGCTAGCTAGTGCGTACTATGGCTCCTCATAGCATCACGACACCCTCCTCTCTGACTAGTGAATACTATGGCTCCCCATGGCATCACAACACCCTCTCTCTGACTATGAAGTACTGTGGATCCCCGTAGCATCACAACACCCTCTCTCTGACCAGTGATTACTACGACTCCCCGTAGCATCATAACACCCTCTTTCTGACCAGTGAGTACTACGGCTCCCTGTAGCATCACAACACCCTCTTGCTGACCAGTGAGTACTACGGTTACTCGTAGCATCACAACACCCTCTCTCATCACTAACGCATTGAACTACAACTCTTCGCGATCTCACCCCACTAACTCTTACCACTTCACAATCTCACTCTTAGATCGACACCACACTGCGATCATTACTCATGCCTTACGGATCATCCATAGATAGGTGCACGCACACCCATCCGGGCTAAGCAACACAACTACGGATGACCACCGTCGCGACAAAACCTCTTTTCTCGCTGCAATTCACATTCTCAAATAAATTCTTTTGATGTCAAATAGCTGAAGGGACTCCCACCAAAACCATAGACACTCGATACTCCAACTTGGCATCTCAAGCTCAAAACTCAAAATAATCTGAGATTTAGGACATTGAACTCGGATACCCCAGAATACTCCATCTTCCAAATTAAAACACAAAGAAATTACCAACGACTCAAAACACGAAGATGATAAATCCGAAACTTCCTCCTCTATTGCCCGAAAATCATGCTAGATTACCCATAACGACTCTGAATTTGGTTGACTAATCAACTTCTTCCGTTCTCATACTGCATATAATAACCCATACTCTGAACTAGAAACTCTCAACCGCCGAACTAACCGCACAAGCCAACCACCTCGACTTCACCATTTAACCTTAAAGGATTCCTAACTACCACAAGGTCTCCGACCAACGACCACTTTCCGTGAAGACACTCATCCTTTCTCAAACACGTACCACATGCACTATCTCAGTCTGACCCTCTCCTTGACCAACAATAACCCTGGTCTCAGAAATCTGCACCTCAGGCCTCTTTATCCAAATCTCTAACTGTTCTCGGACAGTTCTTTGACCCTCTCAACCAAAAGATCCGGTCCTCCCCCACTTAGGGTTCGAACCATCACCGAATGGTGCATTAACACTCTATCCCTCGGATTGTCTCCACTAGCAACATCGCACCCAATCTTGCAAGGTGCTACGCAACGCTCGATAGGAAATCCCAAATCTCATAGGAAATCCTCAGAACTTACCATCATGACCACCTTTAGTCATTCAGAATCTCACATCATACCCTCACCGGACCTTCCAAATGTCCAGTATTAATCCCTAACTTCTAATCTGGAAATAATGAATTATCATACTCCTCATCCTCGACTCCTCGTCCCACGCTCCGACACATCCGTTATCATAAGAGCAGAAACCACATTTCCACTCTCTATACACATCAAAGACAATAAGAGTCACCACCTTGATATACTCCTCTTGATCGTCCAACGCTGCAGCTATCACATGCGTTACTATATTCCAATAGGGTGTATCTTGGTCCTTGACCGTCTCAGTCCCCACTGACAACATGCTCAAGCTATATCATTCCCTCGCGACAGACCTACTACCAGATACTCTAATTGAAGATCACCCTCAGTGCGATCCCATAAGGCTCACTCCCAACTCAAAAACCGAAATCTCAACACTTCATATGTATCCCTTAGGAACGAAGATAACACTACTCGGGTCACAAAGGTGACGTCTCTACTATTGGCTAGCTGCCCAGCTCAGACCGTACTCTTCCATAACGCACCGTCCCTGCTCAATTCTGAGTCTTGCGACTCTTCTGGCATAACACCAGCAATCCATCGGAGCTAACTCAATTTCCCTATCAGGGATGCTCCACTAAAACTCGTTCATCCTGGCCTTCTGGACCCATACTCTTTCATATTCAACCTTGGTCTAGATAATCACTGCGGAATAATCGGTAAAAACCAAAAGCACTAACCATCACATATCATGGTACTCGAACCACAACTCTCAATCTGCCACCAATCATGGTACTCGAACCATGGCATCCCCTCTCGATCTGCTTCTAATCATGATACTCGAACTATGACATCACCCCTTGATCTGCTACTAATCATGGTACTCGAACCATGACATCACCTCTCGATCTGCCACTTAGAACCTCTGGGATACTCCCTGCATCGAGTATGGGTCCTCTGCTTTCAGTAGTACGCACCCATACTACCTGCCACATCTACCCATACTCTGTACACGGACCACTCCAAATTCCATAAGTAGCTGCTCAACCTCCTCTTCACCAATCTCAACATGTGTGCTTGCTCCCCAGCAAAATGCTCTACTCTATCAGCATACTCACCTGACCAAGGCCACTTCCTAGGCTCTTCCTAGGTTCTCACATTTCTCCGCCATCAGCTGCTGAGAAAATCCTTATGATTCCAGTCATCTACCTCCTGAATACTGTCACATTCATTTGGTAGCTGACTCCCATCATCGGGAGTTCAACAAAGCACGAAGCAAGCAACATTCGGGCGTCGAATAACCACATATAACCCACTCTAGGTGATAACTCCACCAGCACTACTCATAGTCAAAAGATATCACCGGACTCTGCAACTCTACCTCCCGCGGTATCTAGCTACTCTCTCGGTAGGTTCCACCAATGCTCATCTAGGTATCTCTCCTAGATTACTCCTCTACTCAAATCCCTCTCTACAAGGATTCCCGCTGGATACTCTTACTCAACACATACTCGAAAGCACTTCACAGATAACAACAACTCCTAGGCTAAGGCATCACAAATCAGGCCACTCTAGTCCTAATATATGAAATACCTAGCCTATCTCTAGCATGCATAATATCTCATAATATCTCATAAAACATAAGGTAGGGGTATTTTGGGTAATCACCGTTCGGGCTCTGGCTGATTGTACACACTGCTCTTTCTCGTTTTCTTTTAGAAACTCTTGCTCGTTTTTAGAAAAAAATCATTTATTTTGAAATTTTTCCTCCATTCCTCAGTTTGAGTCCAGATATACCCGAAGGTGCATCCGAATCCATCAAACGAAGGCTCTGATACCAACTTGTAACACCGTAAATTTCAAAACAAATTTCCTTTTGAAAAATTATAATTCTCAGTACATATTTCACAAAACATCATTATTAAATCACGAAACATAGCTCCATATTTAATAAAACGATAATCCGGGATCCTCTTAACTATTTCTTTGGTGTGTACAATCAAGCCGGTGCCGTCCCGTGATCTAATAAGAAAACCTGAAACACATAACACATAACACAGTAAGCACGAAGCTTAGTGAGTTCCCCAAAATACCACACACAACACATATTATCCACTCGAGGCTATAACTCTGTTTGACCCTCCGGTCAATGTGTCTCAGTGGGACCCTCTAGTCCCATTACTCTGTGGGCCCTCTGGCCCTAACTCTGTGGACCTTCTGGTACTAACTCTATAACCTCTGTAGCATACATAACATAAAGCACATAGAAATCACATCATGCAAGAACATACAAATACTCTATCTCATAACTCTAATTACCATTCTAGGTAAAGTATAGTGAGAAGACTCACCTCGAATGAAGAATGGCTCCTATAATCACTGCTGCTATGTACCAGACTCTAACTCTGTGCCAAACCCACAATAAATCTCAATTAGGAGCTAAGTTCAACCTCTCACTCATTGGGTCCAAAGATAGACCACCTAATAGCCCATTAGTCCCCTAAGCCCTTTGGGCCCACCAAAGCCCAATAATAAATGGGTCCTCACACGGCCCAATTCCCAACCAAAAAGGCAAACCCAAACCGAAGGCGCCAAAGCACATATATACACTCCGCTGGTCCAAGACTCTATGCATGAAGCCCAAACTCGAGGCCTAACACTCAAGGCCCAAAACATCACTTAGCCCAGAAGCCCACAGAGGGGTTACACGGGGTGTACCTCCTTTGGTAAGCTCAGTGTATTCAAGCATGCACAATTCAGATTGGAACCTCAGCCCAGTACGCGGGGTGTACTAGGATTACGCTGGGCGTACTCTCGATTTTGCTTAAATCAATTTCTGGGTCTTAGCCCGTTAAGACCTTAACTCATCTCTTAGATCTGGACTTCCTAACATCTCCTACTCCATAAAGTTATTGACTTTAAGCCTTTGCATGGCTGATAAGGTTACAACACATAAAAACTCTTACTTTCTTAACCCAAGATGCTCATAACTCATGCATAGGTAGATTCACACGATCAAGACCTTATTTTTATGGTTCTCCATCACTAGAAACACTTAAAAGGACAGGTTATTAAGCTATGGAGTGCATCAAATTATAATGCCTCAAGCTTGGGACCAAAAACCCTAAAATGGACCCTAATATGCACAAAGCAAAAAGAGAGGGAAAGATTGGAGCTTTATACCTTCAAATGGTGCTCTAGCCCCAAGAAAGCTCAGATCCACAGCCTGCTCTTCAGCTTCACTCCCTTCCATGCTCCTTCTTAACTCTTAAAATTCCACAAGAACACAAAAAAGCTCATCATGGCCACCACAAGCTTCAAGAACGGATATTAGGGTTTGAGAGGGTTTAACAACTGAGGAAGGTGGCCAGAAATGAGACCATCTCTTTCTTTTTATAGGGTCACTTCACTTAATTAGGGTTTCCTTATGGGCCTAGTACGCCCAGCGTACTAGGTGGCTTTTGCTTAAGAAACACGTGCATATGTACGCTAAGCATACGCATGCGTAGGCCCAGCATACTTTGCTGCCACACTTCTCCACTTTAGGGACTCATCTTGCAAAATCTTCAAACTTCCATAGCCTCTTTGATATAACTCTGATTCCAAAGATCCTCATACCTACGGAAAGGTGATGAGATGCTTTACGATTCCAGAAACTCACCACAACCCGAGACTTCCTCATGTCCGGCTCGTGGCCCATAAACCCTAATCATGGACCATCCGAATCAGGATGTTACAGCATGCATGTAAAGTTGCCAACTTTACATGATAAATCATCTTTTAAGACTAGATCTGTAACATAAAAAACTTTCAAGCCATTTTAAAAATTTTCAAAACATTTAAAACCAACAGTTATTACAGATTTGTTTTCAAAATAGTCTATAACAGAGTTATTCCCAGAACTATAAACAAAACATGATGAGTTGTACGATCATGCCTTCGCCTTGCCATGATCCCCTGATGTACTTGAAACAACAAACTGAAACTGTAAGCCTGATATGTGACATCCCCAAAATCTCGGCCAGAAAAGACCGATTTTCATTTATGCTTTTAAATAATTTCAGAGTAAATCCTTTTGATTTGAAAGAGTTGCGGAATTTGTTCCCAAAACAAAACATGATAAAATAATATTTATCAAAGCATTTCATCAAGAGATGCATATTCAATATATAATCAAAACTCGGGATGTCATGTTTCGATACAGACCATAAAGCATAAACGATAACATTACAAGTCATTCAACAAATATATACATATACAGACTTGTAAACAAAACAACTTGATGATTCAACCATCTTATGCCCACGCGCCACTACCTGTAATACAATTAAAACTGAGTGGGTCAGGCTTGGGAGCCTGGTGAGCATATAGGGTTTTCAACCCACAATATATAAATTATATTTAATTTCACCAACCAATCACTATCCCGATTACCCATTCCCGTTATCCTCACTTTACGTCCCTAAAATATCTATCTCAAGGGACCTAGTCTAGGATTTTCATCGGGAAGGACATTACTGCTAAAGGGTTTCCTCAACAATAGATATCCTAAAGGCAACCATGAGGGGGATAGAGTACACCGGTGAACACATCGTTCACAACACCTACAGGTTATGAACCTGCTAGCGTTCCACTGGACTGTCTAGAAAGAGTCCGTGGTCGTTATCCATACTCCGCTGAATAACTAGATCAACAACAACAACATCGAGGCCTCTCATCTGTTTATTACACACCAACTATCTACCCATGTTCTACCCAACATATTAGTAGATAAAAAAATATATTTTCATACATAGTTTAAAACCTGTATATCATTTTCATTCAATACATATTCCACATAACAGATGAGGCACACCCACATAACACGTATTTCATAGAAACTAAATCAGATCTATGAGATAGAAGAGAATGAATATACATTCACACATATAACAACAAAATTATACACATAAACAGCAATATACTTAATACACTCTAACCATACTTGTATTATTATCGTGTTTATGAAAGGTAGTATACACTCACTTGATCAGAAGATGATCGGACAGCACTACGACTTGCAGAAGTAGTAATCCTCAGCAGATCTAGAAGATCTCTACAAAAATCGAACTCCTCGCGGGCAGAGCTTCGACTCTGGAATCGCACTTCTCGGGATCTTCGGGATCTCGGGACTTGCTTCGGGTCTCGGGGATATTACCGAGGCTTCGGGGTACTTCTGGCACGCAAAACGATGTAAAACGGGAGAGAGAAGAGAGAAAATAGCAACCATAAACGGCTGGCCCTTCAAATCTATTTATAGGGCAATTTTGGTCCTTGCCACGTCGTGGCAACCTTGTTCCACGTCGTGGGCTTGGTCGTCACTGCATGCGTCATCCCAAGTTGCATCTGGGGGCCTTCCGGAGGTGACAGGACACTTGCCACGTCGTGGCACTGCTTGCCACGTCGTGGCATCTGACAATGTTGGGGTTTCGCGCCCCGAACTTCAGAAATTCATAACTTTCGCATACGAACTCCATTTTCGACGTTCTTTATATCGCCGCGAAGGTGAGATTATGCTCTACAACTCTCGTTTAGACTCCATTGGCTAATTGTGACTTTATTTTTAATATATTATAAGTATATTACTTATATATTATCTTTAGTAGGCCGGGACAGGAAAACTCCGTTCGAAATTCATAACTCCTTCATCTGAACTCCGATTCCGTCCGTCTTTCCGTCGTTGCACTACTATCGATGAGATCTTCAATTCTCATTTAGATCACTAAGGATAGTTATCTATCTACCTTAAATTCACTATTTACGTCGCGCTGGGTCGTGCCGGTTCTGTCGCGAAACTTCGACAGGTCATAACTTATTCGTTATAACTCGGATTTCGGCATTCCTTATATATTCGGAAACCTCATTTCGACCACTACAACTTTATGTAAGGATATTGGACTTATCTCATACTTTACTTTTGATGCTTATTTTTATTCTTAATTAATCAAACCACATAATTAAGCAATTAGGCACAAAACACATAATACTCAAATAATATACTTCTATTATTTCAAAACGGGTTACAAAAGTTAACCTAGACTATTACATTGCTAAAAACGGCAAGCCCGGAAACACAGGCGTTACAATTCTCTCTACCTTAGAATGATTCCGTCCCCGGAATCACACATCAACAAACAAATGCGGATAGCGACCCATCATGTCACTCTCCGTCTCCCAGGTGAGATTTGGCCGATTCGTGTGTTTCCATCGGACATCTTGCGTCGCAATTTCTTAGTCTTTCGGTCAACAATTGCCTCTGGTTCTTCAGTCAACCTTTTGTTCTCATCAATTCTCAATTCAGAGATTGGAATTATGTCGGGAACTTCTCCTGTGAACTTCCTCAAATAACACACATGAAAAGTGTTATGAATTCCATTCAGTTCTTCTGGTAGTTCGAGCTTGTAAGCTTGGTTCCCAATCCTCTAAAGAACTTTAAACGGTCCAATAAACCTTAGACTCAACTTTCCCCTTTTTCCAAATCTTATAAGTCCCTTCCACGGCGAGACTTT
The DNA here is from genome assembly GCF_002870075.4 of Lactuca sativa. Lineage (NCBI taxonomy): Eukaryota > Viridiplantae > Streptophyta > Magnoliopsida > Asterales > Asteraceae > Lactuca > Lactuca sativa. The sequence continues at coordinate 207,967,750 of NC_056629.2, read as the reverse complement.
AAGCAAAACCGAATCCCCAACCTCAAAAGTCATCGGTCTTCGCTTCTTGTCAGCATAGCTCTTTTGACGATCCTGAGCTGCTAACATTCTTTCCCTAATTATTTTCAACATTTCAGCAGTTTGATAAACCATCTCCGGTCCCATAAACTGCTTTTCCCCAGCCTCAAGCCAACAAGACGGCGTACGACACTTCTGTCCATACAAAGCTTGGTAAGGTGCCATCTTAATGCTCGAGTGGAAACTATTATTATAGGAAAATTCTACCAACGGTAAATGGTCATCCCAATTACCTAGGAGTTCCAGAGTACATGCTCTCATCATATCTTCAAGTGTTTGTATCGTTCGTTCGCTCTGACCATCAGTCTGCGGATGGTAAGCTGTACTTAAACACAACTTGGTACCCAATTCCTCTTGTAGACTTTTCCAAAATCGTGAGGTGAAACGGCTATCACGATCTGACACAATCGTTAATGGAACACCGTGAAGCCTCACAATTTCCTTCACGTAAGAATTCGCAAGCTTCTCCATAGAAAATTTCTCCTTGGCCACTATGAAATGCGCACTCTTAGTGAATCAATCAACGACCACCCAAATCATGTCGTGACCATTCTTTGTTCTGGGCAGTTTAGTGACAAAATCCATAGCAATGTCTTCCCACTTACCCATAGGCACAGGCAAAGGTTCTAAACTCCCGTACGGTTTCTGATGTTGTGTCTTGACTCTCGCACAAGTCACACACTCGGCCACATACTTTGCAACATCAAGCTTCATCGTCGGCCACCAGTAGTAGGGTTTCAGGTCCCTATACATTTTAGTGCTACCGGGATGAATTGAGTACATGGTTTTGTGAGCTTCTTCCATCAGAAGATCTCTGACTCCTCCTGTCTTAGGTATCCAAATCCGATCTTGGAACACCTTCAGTCCATGACTGTTTACACCGAACACCAACGTTTTGCCCAAACGTTCCTCCTTTCTGTCATTCTTCTCAGAAGCTTCGCTCTGAGCTTTCTTTATACTTTCCAAAATAGTCGAGACAACTTCAATTCTTAACGCTCTTGGCCTTTTCCTTTCAAGATTGACTTTCCGACTGAGAGCATCAGCAACAACATTAGCTTTACCGGGGTGGTAAAGTATCTCACAGTCATAGTCTTTAAGTAATTCCAGCCAGCATCGTTGCCTCATATTCAATTCCTTCTGATTAAAGAGATATTGGAGACTCTTATGATCAGTGAAAAGTTTGCACTTCGTGCCATAGAGGTAATGCCTCCATATTTTCAGAGCAAAAACTACCGCTGCCAACTCCAAATCATGAGTCGGGAAATTCTTTTCATGCTCTTTCAGCTGTCGAGACGCATATGCTATCACCTTTTCTCTTTGGGTCAAAACACAACCCAATCCAACACCAGACGCATCGCTATAGACAGCGGAGTCTTCAACTCCATCGGGTAGAGAAAGTATCGGTGCCTCACATAGTTTCTTCTTTAGCTTCTCGAATGCTTCTTTATGCTTCTCACTCCAAGCATAAATAGCTCCTTTGTGGGTCAAAGATGTCAACGGAGTAGCAATCGAAGAAAAGCCTTGGATAAACCTTCGGTAATACCCGGCTAATCCTAAAAAGCTTCGGATCTCCGTGGGACTTTTCGGTTGTTCCCACTTCGTTACAGCTTCAATCTTTGCTGGATCAACCATTATCCCTTCTTGGTTGACCACGTGACCCAAGAATTGGACTTCACGAATCCAAAAATCACATTTGGAGAACTTTTCATAAAGCTTCTCTTTCTTCAAAACTCCTAACACTTCCCGCAAGTGTCTGCCATGCTCCTCCTGGCTTTTCGAGTAAATCAGAATGTCATCTATGAACACTATCACGGATTTATCAAGAAAAGGATTACAAACCCTATTCATTAAATCCATGAATGCTGCTGGAGCATTGGTTAGTCCAAACGACATAACCAAAAACTCATAGTGTCCATATCTAGCTCTGAATGCAGTCTTCTCGATATCTTGCTCTCTTACTTTTAGCTGATGATATCCTGACCTTAGATCGATCTTCGAGAAATAGCTCGAACCTTGCAATTGATCAAACAGGTCATCAATCCTCGGCAACGGATATCTATTCTTTATTGTTGCCTTGTTCAGCTCTCGGTAATCAATGCACATTCTCATACTTCCATCTTTCTTCTTCACGAATAACACCGGAGCTCCCCAGGGTGATGAACTAGGTCTAATGAAACCGTTGTCCAATAACTCCTGAAGTTGCATCATTAGCTCCTTCATCTCCGTCGGTGCTAATCGATAAGGTGCTTTTGCAATTGGCGTCGTTCCTGGCAACAAGTCAATACAGAATTCCACTTGTCGATCAGGCGGTAATCTAGGAAGATCTTCGGGAAATACGTCCGGATAATCACACACAACAGGAATATTTTGCATCACCTTCTTTTCTTTTTTAGCGTCGATCACGAATGCTAAGTATGTTGTACACCCCTTGGTCAAACATTTTCTGGCTTTCATCAATGAAATGATTCCAAAATTTACTCTGCATTTATCTCTATACACCATAAACGAATCTTTCCCAGGCGGGTTTACTTTGACTATCTTCTTCTTGCATAAAATTTTGGCATCATTGGCGCTAAGCCAATCCATTCCCAATACGATGTTGAAACCATTAAGTTCGATAGGCAATAATTCCTCGTGGAACTTATTCCCATTCAGATCAATTAAGATGTTTTTCATGCGATAGCTAACAGGTACAAACTTGCCACTAGCAACTTCGACTAATAAGGCATTATCTAGTCTAACAACAGGCAAAGCTAGCTTTCTACCAAATTCATGCGATATAAAGGAGTAGTTGGCTCCATAATCAAATAAAATTTGGGCAGGCAATTCGTTAACGAGAAAGGTACCTGAAGCAACATCAGCTTCATCTTTAGCAGCTTCCAGTGTCATCTGGAATGCTCTCGCCTTTGGCTTTGGCGGAATGTTGGGTCTAGCTGCCTCCTTCTTCTTCGGGCAGTCTCTCGACATATGACCCTCCTCACCACAACCATAGCAAACTTTCTTTGTGAGGGTACACTCATTGGCATAGTGCCCTGGCTTTCCACACTTGTAGCATGTGTTCGCTACCTCACATTTTCCATGATCCTTCTTCTTACATTTGTCGCACCATTTCGCTTCACCTCCACCTCCCCTCGAACCAGACTTCGAGAACTTGTTTTTCTTGTTGGACCCTGAAGTTCCATCGAACTTCCTCTTTTCACCAACATCTATTCTTTCCAGACCCTTTTCCTTCTGCTGGGTCTCCACATTCTTAGCTGCACGAACAACCGTTTTCAGAGTGGTTGCCATTTTGACTGTCGGACCAAAGTCGGCAGGCAGTCCATTAGCAAAGCTCTCAATCTTGGAGAGTTCCGTTGGCACTAGGTACGGAAACAACTTCATCTTCTCAGTAAATGCAGTAGCATAGTCATCTATGCTCATCTTCCCCTTCTTCAAGTTTTGGAACTCATTGTTTAGATCAATCAGATCTATCTCTGAACAATACTGCACCCTTAGTTGTTCCAAGAACTCCTCCCATGACATTTTCAGGGCTTCTCCTCGTGGCATAGTATCTGCCAACAACTTCCACCAACTCAAGACTCCAGTCTTCAGTTGTCTAACTGCAAAGACGGTCTTCTGCTTGTTGCTACAGTCGCAACTTTCAAATACCATCTCCATTTCGGAGATCTAATCCATTATCTCAACAGGATTTGGGCTCCCAGAAAGACTTGGCGGCTTGGCGCCCAAGAAGTTCTTGTACATTCGCCCATCCTTGTTGTTTCTCCTTTCCAGATCGTTCATTCATTCCCCTTGAGTCCCAACTTGACTCATCATGCGACTATTGTTCCCTTCCTCCGATTGCTCGGGAATCAATTCGGGTTCCTCAATAGGTATGATAGGTTCATCCCTATTATCATGCAACATCTGTCGCATCTCCTCCCTTTGTTCGGCTAGCATAGCCCGAATCATGGCTTGCACCGCAGCCATTGTTATTGGTTCTGGTGCTGCTGCTACAACAGGTATCTGCTCAATCACTGGCGGTTGATTCCTGTTTTCATCCGCGTTTCCAACGCCACTCCTTGTTCTCACCATTTTGATCTACACACCGAATAAGGTGAAATTAGATCCTTATTCACGATAGGTATTCAAATCATCCTTATCACTCCGAAACGTTTACATGCTAGTTCTAATACCGTACACATATGCTTAGAATCCTACACACATAAGGTTTCCAGATCCGGTCGGCAACAGACCGTAGATCCGAATAATTAATATCATATATGGCAACATATAACATTTAGCACATAAAAGCATTTTAGGCAACTTTCCTAAAATAAACTAGTGCTCGTGTCTAAAATCCAACAGACACACACCTCAAAATTCCACTTAGCATTCTAAATTTAAGTCTAGAAATCCTACAAATTCCTAGTTCGCTTAAACTAATACTCTGATACCAACTGTGACATCCCCAAAATCTCGGCCAGAAAAGACCGATTTTCATTTATGCTTTTAAATAATTTCAGAGTAAATCCTTTTGATTTGAAAGAGTTGCGGAATTTGTTTCCAAAACAAAACATGATAAAATAATATTTATCAAAGCATTTCATCAAGAGATGCATATTCATTATATAATCAAAACTCGGGATGTCATGTTTCGATACAGACCATAAAGCATAAACGATAACATTACAAGTCATTCAACAAATATATACATATACAGACTTGTAAACAAAACAACTTGATGATTCAACCATCTTATGCCCTCGCGCCACTACCTGTAATACAATTAAAACTGAGTGGGTCAGGCTTGGGAGCCTGGTGAGCATATAGGGTTTTCAACCCACAATAAATAAATTATATTTAATTTCACCAACCAATCACTATCCCGATTACCCATTCCCGTTATCCTCACTTTACGTCCCTAAAATATCTATCTCAAGGGACCTAATCTAGGTTTTTCATCGGGAAGCACATTACTGCTAAGGGGTTTCCTCAACAATAAATATCCTAAAGGCAACCATGAGGGGGATAGAGTACACCGGTGAACACATCGTTCACAACACCTACAGGTTATGAACCTACTAGCGTTCCACTGGACTGTCTAGAAAGAGTCCGTGGTCGTTATCCATATTCCGCTGAATAACTAGATCAACAACAACAACATCGAGGCCTCTCATCTGTTTATTACACACCAACTATCTACCCATGTTCTACCCAACATATTAGTAGATAAAAAAATATATTTTCATACATAGTTTAAAACCTGTATATCATTTTCATTCAATACATATTCCACATAACAGATGAGGCACTCCCACATAACACGTATTTCATAGAAACTAAATCAGATCTATGAGATAGAAGAGAATGAATATACATTCACACATATAACAACACAATTATACACATAAACAACAATATACTTAATACACTCTAACCATACTTGTATTATTATCGTGTTTATGAAAGGTAGTATACACTCACTTGATCAAAAGATGATCGGACAGCACTACGACTTGCAGAAGTAGTAATCCTCAGCAGATCTGGAAGATCTCTACAAAAATCGAACTCCTCGCGGGCAGAGCTTCGACTCGGGAATCGCACTTCTCGGGATCTTCGGGATCTCGGGACTTGCTTCGGGTCTCGGGGATATTACCGGGGCTTCGGGGTACTTCTGGCACGCAAAACGATGTAAAACGGGAGATAGAAGAGAGAAAATAGCAACCATAAACGGCTGGCCCTTCAAATCTATTTATAGGGCAAATTTGGTCCTTGCCACGTCGTGGCAACCTTGTTCCACGTCGTGGGCTTGGTCGTCACTGCATGCGTCATCCCAAGTTGCATCTGGGGGCCTTCCGAAGGTGACAGGACACTTGCCACGTCGTGGCACTGCTTGCCACGTCGTGGCATCTGATAATTTTGGGGTTTTGCGCCCCGAACTTCAGAAATTCATAACTTTCGCATACGAACTCCGTTTTCGACGTTCTTTATATCGCCGCGAAGGTGAGATTATGCTCTACAACTCTCGTTTAGACTCCATTGGCTAATTGTGACTTTATTTTTAATATATTATAAGTATATTACTTATATATTATCTTTAGTAGGCCGGGACAGGAAAACTTCGTTCGAAATTTATAACTCCTTCATCTGAACTCCGATTCCGTCCGTCTTTCCGTCGTTGCACTACTATCGATGATATCTTCAATTCTCATTTAGATCACTAAGGATAGTTATCTATCTACCTTAAATTCACTATTTACGTCGCCTGGGTCGTGCCGGTTCTGTCGCGAAACTTCGACAGGTCATAACTTATTCGTTATAACTCGGATTTCGGCATTCCTTATATATTCGGAAACCTCATTTCAACCACTACAACTTTATGTAAAGATATCGGACTTATCTCATACTTTACTTTTGACGCTTATTTTTATTCTTAATTAATCAAACCACATAATTAAGCAATTAGGCACAAAACACATAATACTCAAATAATATACTTGTATTATTTCAAAACGGGTTACAAAAGTTAACCTAGACTATTACATTGCTAAAAACGGCAAGCCCGGAAACACAGGCGTTACATGATAGCTTAGTTAGTTCCCCTAAAATACCAATCTCATATAACCAATATCATATCGCATCCACAAATACAAATCAGCATGCATAATGAGCCTTCAGCCTGACTGAACTGCCTCGCAAGGCCTACAGCCTATCTGGACCGCTCCCGAGCGTTCGACATGACTGGACCGCCTCGCAGGGCGTACAGCCTATCCAGACCGCTCATCGGGTATGTTGGCCTTCAGAACAAAGCAGGACCGCCTCAACCCAATCCCCAAACAGACGAGCATGTGCACATAAATTTCATACACTAACTTATATCATAACATGCAAAATGATCTAACAGATCACTAATCATCGTAACATCCCAATAATCGAGATACAAACCTAACTGGCCACTAACATAACGTCATCCTATAACCAGAACTCTGACCTAACCAGGTCACTAAACATAACCTTATCACCATCCTAACTACCAATATGTAATCAATAAACATATCATGCTATAATCCAGATGCAAATATATAAAGGGCCAGACTTGGTGCCTTAGACCCATTAGTATAGTGAGGATAACTCACCTCGCAACTATCGACTCGAAAGATAAGCTCAACTCTCGGATCACTGACTCAAAATCCCCTACCTATACTCGCCACACAACAACGCTCATAAGTTCCCAATGTCCCAGAAGTCCAATTGTCAACCCTTAGTCAAAGTCAAAGTTAAAGGTTAAGGTCAACAATCCATGTTGACCTCAACTCGTCGAGTACCCTCAGCTACTCGCCGAGTTCCTAGCGTAACTTGTCAACTCGCCGAGTCACAAGAGTGACTCGTCGAGTTCCTACAGTTTGCGGCCGTAAACTTCTTGGCCAACTCGTCGAGCTCCTCTTGCAACTCGCCAAGTCCATACATGTCCAAAGGTTGGGAAAACCCTAGCTGAATCGCCGAGTCACTCATTTGACTCGCCGAGCCCACAACAATATTCATCAGACTCGCCGAGTTGACCATGCGACTCGCTGAGTCCCTTCAATCCTTCATCCATACAGAGGCTTTTGAAGCCATGCTAAGGCTCCAAATTGTAGATCCAGCTTCCCAAGGAATGTTTATCACGTAAAGTTGTAAACTTTACGTTCATGCAAAGCTATAAAGTCTTAAAATGACAAAACCAAGATTGAAAAGAAGTCTCATACTTGCAGGAAGGCTCATACTTGACAAAGCTGATAACTTTATGGACCTAGAGGCCAAAAAGAGCTCATATCTGAAGTTGTAACTTCTGATCTTAGCTCAAACACACAAGAAAGCTTTCCTAAAAACCCACCCAAAAGAGATCTAGGAAGAAATGATCCAAGGTAACAGCTTAATACCTTTAAAAGGGTGCCAACTGAAATAGATCAATGATTCCCACGAGTTCCTTGCTTCAATCTACTAGTTTCCCCAAGTTTTTCCTCACCAAGATCCTTCTTCCAAGCTTAAACACACCACTGAAGCACACACACACAAATTAGGGTTTAAGAGTGTCAAGGGGATGTAAAGGGGAGGCTGGGGGAGGCTAATGATCCTTTAAATAGGAAGCGAAACCCCGAAATTTAGGGTTTCATCTGCCAGCTCCTACTCGTCGAGTCCCTTCTTAGACTCGACGAGTAGGTCACTAAAACTCGTGGACCAAATCGCTACTACTCGATGAGTAGTGCATCCAACTCGTCAGTAGACCTTGAAATCAACAAAAATCTTATATAAACATCAAAACCTGAGAATCGGGACATTACAGGATCTGAGAGTATGGAGTTGGGTCTAAATGGATTAAGTTCTTTTTGGCATGAGGTGGCTAACTGGGGAGTATGTTGGGCGTACAAGCTAGTACGTTGCACGTACTAGCCCCAGAGCGTGTACGCTAAGTGTACAAGCTGAGTACGCCCAACGTACTCAGCAGGCAGGCTTCGGTTTTAGGCTTCTCGATTTTGGGCCATGTGTGGAGCTTAGGAGTTTAGGGCTTTGTAGGCACATGAAGGGATTTGGGCCTAATTTAGAAGATTGGGCCATAATTGGGCTTTGGGTGACTATTTTGGAGTTGGTCAATTTTAAGTAATTGGTTTGGGCTTTGGCCATGGGCCAAGTTAGGTAAATGGTTAAATTGCCTTTTACCCTAGTGTGGACTCTTAGTATGAGTCGAGATCCAATTATTAATTGGATGTTACTTTATGATGACAGCTTGGAGATTTTCGGACCAGCAGCTAGAGATTTATCTGTGAGATTCAGCAGTTTGAGGTGATTCTTCATCACTGTGTTTAGCGGGTATGTGCTTGTATGCTTAGAGGGCGGGGTCCATTGGGTAATCTGTATGCCATTACTTGTTATACTTGTATGTTTGTATGTTGGGTGGGGACCGTTATGCGAGTTAGGATGAGGCCCATTATACTTAGTGGGCGGGGCCCGTTGTGTGAGTTAAGGAGATGGCCGTTATACTCATTGGGCGGTGACCTGGTATGCGAGTTAGGGTGGGGCCCATTACACTCATCGGGCAGGCCCATTATATGTTTGATATGTGTGGTATGTGGTATTTGGGGGAAACGCACTAAGCTTTATGCTTACGGTTTTTAGTTTATGTCTTAGGCACTTCCGGTGCAAAAGGGAAGAGTTCGGGGTGATTGCAGTGCACATACAATATTATTCTGCATTTCATGATAACTCTGATATTTTATGATGTTTTGATACAATTTTTCCACTTGGGATTTATGATGATGTTTTGGGATATTGTTTTTATTAATTGAAAAATGATTTTTTTAGGAGGTTACAAGTTGGTATCAGAGCCTTAGCTTGAGGTATTCAGACATACTCTTGGGTGTGTCTGAACTAAAACTGAGGATTTGGTAAAAAATTTCAAAAAGAAAAGGGTTTTCTAATACAAGAAATGGTGTGGTGCATGCAATCGACCGAGTTCAAATAAGTTTTCCCAAAATACCCATTCATGTTATCTGATATGATTTGAATTCTGAATCTTTGAATCACATGCTAGTTAGGGCTAAGGATCTGCTCAGTATTTTCCCAACAACGTATCTGAGATATCACATAGCAAAAATCACTAACAACACTTGATAACCACTAGTTACCAAATAGGCTAAGCTCCTCAATACAATCACTTAACGAGTTAACCCTAACGATTTTCACATAACACGACATAGTGTTTACAGGGTTTTGTCTCGATATACATACAAAATACATAAGTTAAACGCCTTAAATTCTTACCCTTGATGCCAATATCATGAAATTAAGGCTGATATCTATTTTCAGGCCTCCCGTCAGGTGAACCCCTTTCAAACCCTCATTTCTTTCATTTTCTATCAAGTTCTATGCCTTTCCTACGTTTGTTTTGCCCCAAATGATGAGCATATAACTTAAATTTTTTTTTTTGACTGAGTCGGTTGGACGCATTGTGTCTTTTAAATGTATATTTCTCACTCCTTACGTGTTGTGTTTCAGGCAAAACTCCTTTATCTTTTTTCTCATTTTACCCGTCTTAACCAATTAAGTTCAACTTACTTAATCAATTGCAACCTAACTCCAATCCAATCAAATAAGAGGGTTTTATCAATCCAACACACCAACCTTCGTAAAAACTGTGTAATTATTTTAAAAATAACAAAAGTACTCTTATCGCCTCCGCTTAGCTCTAACACTTTAAAACATATACATTAACTTAATAAATTACCAAATCAAACTATACTCGTATAGTATTCTTTGAGATATGACGTTACACCAGCAATAAAATCGAATTTTAGGGCTTTTTGTTCTTGATTTTTCATGAAGTTAAAGGTGGTAGTAACACCAGAAATCATCATCTTCTTGTTCGTATCTCTCATGTTCATTGAGAGCAACAAAACACCTTTGTTCTTCGCTTCTTGAATGTTCTCCTTCTACAAGTCTGAAAGAAAGTGGGAATGAGCTCAACAAAGGAGAAGTTAAAGGGTCAATGTGAAAGATAAAAGGTTGATGTTTATGTGGCAAGAAACGTAAGTATTTAGTCTCATTCAGCTACTGACGCAACAAGTCATGTAGGTTAACGGATGCCACCTATGATGACTAACGACTTTATGTGGACGACATTGGCCAAAAGGGCCATAAGGACAAGTTTTTTGAAAGAAAACCGGCCAAGCGAGAGTAGGCACCGTTATGATGATTGCCTATGTTATGGGAAATCACATGGATCAATCGGGTAATTTAATTTTATTTATTTTGTTTGAAAAAAAATTTGCCACTAAAAAGTAGAAAAGTTGTAGGCATAAAATGTGGATGTTACGTACCCGGTGTTAAACAAGGGGCCAAAATAGCTAGGAGCAAATTTTTCAAAAAACTTGTTAATTAACTAACAAGTATTTCCCAAAACATTTTCAGTGATTATATGGATGTTTTATGTTTTCAAACAACTGTAAATAGACAATTTTACAAACTAATAAATAATCAAATTAAAAAACTCTACTATTACGCAAATAAAATAAATTGTTTCAATTAAAAGTTTTTTATTAAAATCTCCACCAAAAACCTTAAAGGCTTAAACTATCGTGGATTCTCTAAAACAGGATAGGATATCCGCGTTTTATATACTCAGTCATGGTTTTAGCTGTGGGGAATGATTCAAAGGAAAGGGACTTTCAAAATTAATGTTCATTTCTTATTATTTATTTATAACTAATCAAAACGCAAGGGACAGACTGGACAAAGCTGGCATCAAATCAACCTTGACTTCGTAACTCAAACCACGTCTATCTTCCATACAAACTTAAACTAATTTCTTTATTTTTAAATATAATCTATATCGTAAATAAGTTATTTTTCCTTTAACGAGTAAAATAATGTTAACCAATATAGATTATGTATTACCATAAAAAGTTAGTTTACCAAAAAACCTTTATCGTTAAAGAAAATTTCATCAAATAAACGTCAAAAGAACAAAAAAGAAAAAGAAAAAAAAATAACGTAGTTGCTTAAAGGTATATAAGTTTAATATATTTCAAAGTTCAATAAATAGAAATTTCAACTCTTATAGACTTATTGCTGGAATTTTGATATTGTGAAATTTATGTTTTGGGACGTGTCCCCAATAATAGAAAGACTTTCACCTCTCTTTGTAATAGTTATTAAGTGGCTAACTAAAATGTGTAGGCTTGGGCTAAAACGATTGCGCTTAGATTCACGTATATAACCCCGTTAAAAATGAAATTTGTTTTTTAAAGACTGATCCGTTTTTAATCGTCTATAGAAAACATAGTATTTTTGTACAAATACTTTGAGCCTTAGTGCAAGATATGATCTTAAGGTTTTTTCCTGACTTATCTCCATAGATGATTAAGGTTTCTTCATTGGTTAAGGATAGTCGTATAGCTTTTTCGTAGCTCAAGATTTCGGCGTGGTGAATAGATAACAACTACATGCCGATAATGACGTCGAAACTTTCGATGGTCATTGTGATACGATCCAGAAACCCATTGACCCAAACCCACAAACCCGTTAAACTACTTGACAATTGGAAGGAACTTTGCATAAGAAGTAGTTTTAGTTGACTTAGTCTTTTTCCATTAGTGCCAATAGAAGTGGCTAGACAATAGCCCATGTTGTTGCGTGGTCTCTGACCATTTCTTTTCCTAGCTGTAGTTGTTTTCTAGTTTATTTAAATAGTTGTAAGTTCCTTTTAGAAGGAGGAATGAAAAAATAGAGAAAATTGTTTCACTGCGTTGCTTCTTCTTCTTCCTTTTTCTTGGGAGTTTGACCTAATCTAATAGGTCTCTATCATTTGGTGCTTTCATCTTCGTCTTCATGCCTCTCAAATCCGAGTCCGGCTCCACCTCCGACACCACCAAGGCCACACCCGAAAACCCCAAGGCCGCCCTCCAAGATCATTTACAGGTTTTGATACATCTCTCCACCGCCTAGACACCATCACTTCTCATCTTGGAACCCAAGCCACTAATATTGCCAAACAAACTGACACCATGCTCAACCTTGTCCAACTCCTCCCCGCCAACAACATCAACGAACCACCACCACCGCCACCGCTACCACCACCACCGCAAACCAACCACCGGCCACCAAAAATTCATCTCCCAACCTTTGATGGATCTAAACCCTCGACTGGCTTTTTCAAGCCGAAAACTATTTCACATATTACTCCGTTCCACCACCACAACGCCTCTCTTTGGCACAGTTTTACTTCACCGAGGATGCCTTGAGTTGGTATAAATACCTTTCCATCAACCAACTTCTTGGAACATGGCCAAAATTTTCACGGGCTCTCGAACTCCGATTTGGTCCGTAAAATTATGAAAACCACCAAGCCTCTCTCTTCAAACTCAAACAAGTCACCACTGTCGCTGCCTACCAAGCTGCCTTCGAGAGACTATGTAACCGGGTCACCGGGCTCCCTAATGAGGCCCTCCTTAACTGTTATCTCTCGGGCGTTACCCAAGACATCCAAACGGAACTAGTTGTGCTACGAACCACTACCCTACATCAAGCATATGGGTTGTCTAAATTAATTGAAGACAAAATAAATTGTTCCCTAGTTTCTCCAACTGATCACACACCGTTGTCCTCTATAGTCCCAGCCCCCATATCTATCCCTACAACGCCACACAATCCCCCACTGCTATCGGCTCCAATGTCCTCCACTACCACCTTACCTACTGCTCGCTTGTCGCCTGAGAAACTCCAACGGCGTCATGCCTTAGGTCTTTGCTTTCGATGCCCTGCAAAGTACTACCCTGGCCAAAAATGTGATCCACCGCAATTCCTTCTTATAGCTGACAATGAAGTGGAAGTTCCCTAGCCACTTGCACAACAACATGTTCATGTTCTTCAGGAGGCAAATGACCTTCCCTACTTTTTGGCTCTATCCCCAGCAACATTTTATGGAATTACACCTACTTCATCTTTACGTCTTACAGGCTTTGTCAACCTCACACCGCTTCAAATTCTAGTGGATTCTGGCAGCACTCATAACCTGATCCAGCCCGACATAGCTACTGAATTGCACCTTCTGGTCCAGCCTGCATAGCCATTTCCGATTCTCATTGGCAATGGCGACCCACTACTTTGGAACGGCTACTGCCCCGACGTTCCCCTCACACTCAACAAAGCTTAATTTTCGGTTATGTTGTTTGTGTTTCCATTCAAAGGCTTCGATATTATACTCGGGTACCTTGTCCTCAAGGTCCTGCATACGGGTGCATACAACAACGGGAGCAGGAAACTGTGGGTTGAATGGTTGAAAAGTGACGGGTCAGAATTGCATGAATGTTACTTTCGATGGCGGTGGTTGCGGTAATGGTGGCAGTTGGTGTTGTGTTGACATGGACGATTGTTATGGCGGCGGTAGTGGCGGTGTGGATGCCGACGGCGACGACCTTGGTTGCTGATTCGATGGTGGCAGTGGAGGTGGATGCGGGATGAGTTTGGCCATGGTTACGGTTTAAATGTCGATGAGGATGTTAACAGTGGCCATTTGTGTGATAATTGCATCAAGACGGCGGACATTGGCGGTAGAAATAGCGATGAGTGTGGAGAGTTTCTCGCGGATACTTGGCGGTGTAACATCGGTGGACGGATTTTGATGGGAAGGCATGATGAACGGGAATGAAAGCACCATTGATAGAAGCCAATTAGAGGAGGCTAGTCTCCCAAGAAACTAAGAAAAGAAGAGCCACATTTTGAAACATATTTTTGATATCATTCATTCATGATTCTTAAATGGAGCGATACATCAGTTTATATAAAAAGGGAATGCACGTAATACCTAAAAATTGGGAACATGATTTTATGGAAGTAATGGTATTAACTATATCCTAGTAAATAGGAAGTTGCATGAAAAAATAGAAAGCAGTAACATGAGATCATGGGCTCCAAGCTTGGGATATCCATGAAAAGCTTTAATGACAAGCTGCAAGGTGTTGCAAGAGTATCGCACAAGAAAGTCCATATAGTGTATAGCCTTTTTGATGGGTCTGGCCATGGAGGCGACCTTCGATATGGCCAGAGACACGTATCACATTGGCATGAGATTGAGGTGGAAAGCGTGATTGCTTAGAGTTAATAATCAATTCTCTAATTTATAAGGATATATTTCGAGAACGAAATCTAATTTAAATAGGGGAAAGTTTTAACACCTGGTTTTTAGAACGGATTAGTTAAGGACCCAAAGGGGGTAAAAATTATGATTTTAGGAGAACATCTCAAGTCACGACCTGGTGCATGGATGACCACAATATGACATGACATGTATAGAACGCGTGTCCTGATGGATGACACGACGTGGAAAGTGTTGCAGCCCAATCCCATGATTTTTAGGGTTTATCTCATATTTAAGCATTTTAACTTTTGGTTTAGGGCATCTCTTTCAGCCTCTATCTCCCCATTTTGAAACCCTAGCCTTCTTTCCTTGAAAATGAGCTTGGTGGCTTGATCTTGAGGTTGTGTACTTGATTTGGTGAAGTTTCTGAAAGGAAGGAACTTCTTCTTGGTGCAAGGAAGCAAATAGAAAGTCTAGATGCATCATTTAATTCAAATTTATGAGTCTTTGGAGGTATAAATCTTACACCTTGACCTTGTTCTTATGAGTTTCATGATTATGACCTTTGTTGGTTGGTTTTGGTCCCATTCTTGAACGCTCTTGGAATTTGAGGAACTCTATGGCTTGATATGACCTTCCTATGGCCATGAACTTCTGTTAAGTGAGAAAAATGGGTCTTAGTTTGAGTGTTCTTGACCCCATGTGCAAGATTTGGTCATTTTAAGTGCTTAAAGGATTTAAGTATGTAGATCTTACTTTAGGATGAGGTCCTAATTGATAAAGTTGGAAACTTTATCCATTAAGTCATTGAGAAGAAGTAGATCTGAAGTTTTGGGCCTTGATCTATGTAACGCCCGTACATTCGGCCAAACAATTAAAATATAAGAAGAGATAAAAATGTCTTTTTGATAGAATATTATTTAGGATAAATAATCTTAATTAAACTTATAGTATATGTGACAAAGATTCTGTACATATAAAGAACACTAAAATCGGACTTCATATGAAGAAATGATGTTTCTTTGATGGTTCGTGATTAAACTGACATGACTCTACGTATCTTCAAAAGTAAATTTTTGATAAGTTTCTTATTAGCCTAAGCAACCTAAGCGAAAGTCATAGTAGTCGTAAAACTGAGAACGTGCATATAGAGAACATCCAAATCTCACTTCATGGGAGGAAGTTATGACTTTTCAAAGTTTCGACACAATAGTGCGGGCATAGAAATCAAAATTTAAATCGGTTGATTGTTAGCCGAAAGAATCTAAATGAGAGTTAAATATCTCGTAAATATGAACCTGTCGATATAAAGATAGTCGAGAACGAAGTTGGTATGAAGGAGTTATGAATTTCGCACGGACTTTAATAGTCTTAACTAGTCTGAATATGAAACTTTGTTAGAGTAAGAATTAGGTGTTAAGGCCTTAATGAAAGTTATAGAGCTCGTCGAGTGGATTTCCAGTGATATAATGAATGTTGAAAACGGAGATCGTGTGCAAAAGTTATAGTCATACGAAGATTTGCGAAAAAGTACTTGGATGATGATGTGGCAGTGTCTGGCGGCACCACGTGGTACGGTCGAGCAACCAACTCCTTCGGGGGACATGGTGACATGCCACCACAAAAATATGACATGTTGCTATATAAGATTTGGACACGCGGTTGCTTTTAGAAAGAGGTGAGGTGGCCATATACGACGACGATACATGGCATCAACTTTGAGGAGCCAGCCATAAACCTCTTCGAATTTTCTTAAATTTTATGCCTTTTATGTACCATCTTGTTTCAAGAAGTTCTTATTCAGGAATGTGGAGAGCAAATGGATCAATTGGAGGACTTGGGCTTCAATGGAATGGATTTTAGACACTATTTGAGGTATATGGTGTTGGACAAGTGATTTAAACCATGGATTGTTCGATGGAAGCTGAGGGGTAAAATGGGAAAGGTTATGT
Organism: Lactuca sativa; assembly: GCF_002870075.4. Taxonomy (NCBI): domain Eukaryota; kingdom Viridiplantae; phylum Streptophyta; class Magnoliopsida; order Asterales; family Asteraceae; genus Lactuca; species Lactuca sativa. Next base: position 207,951,151 of record NC_056629.2, on the reverse strand, counting down.
TTTGGGCTTCTTGCATAAATTAAGGATTGTAGTTCAAGATGTATTTAGTCATTAGAGATCGTCGATACCTTTCCATGGATATAAAGATCATCGAAAACGATGTTTAAACAAAGAAGTTGTGGTTGTTTGAAGTTAAGTTGGATAAAGGGTGTCTAGCAGTACGTTGGGCGTACACTAGCCAATACGATGGTTGTACTAAGCTGAAGGAATGAATTTTTAGGACATTACGATAGGCGTAACTTTAGGTACGCTGGGCGTACCACTGCAGAGTAAAAACCCTATTATGATGGATTTAAGCCCTATTATTGTAAGTCCCGAAAGATGAACCAACTAGTAATCAATCGAAATCACTAAGCAAGGGCGAAATCAATGCAAATTAAATCAAGAACAAAACACGTAATCAACCCAATGCACACGATTATATTGATGAAATCGTCTAGTATAATGGAGATCTTCATAATAGTTGGCCTTCACAATTAGATGACCGGAAACTAGCTAATAAGAACCGGCCAACTAAGTCTCCTTATATAGGGAACATGATAATACAAGGAAGCCCAAAACCCAAAACGCCTAAGGACCGAAATCAAGACTGATTTCGGTCCAACCCAACCGAAAACTCATATAAAGACCCAACAACGAATAACAAAAATCTAACATGTATTTTTCTAGCACAAACCAACAAGGTAGGACCTAACAATCTCCCCCTTGGTTTGATGCTAGCTTGAACTCAAGGGTTGTTAACAATCATCACATCTGAACTCCCCAAAGCACCTATCCACATCCTCTTGTTAATGATTTTTGCAACCATACCAGTGAACTCTTTGGCAGCAACCTCTAAAATATCATCTTTGACCTCGATTTCATGACCTTCAAGAGTATGTATATCACGCTCACCAAACTGTGAAAGATCCTTCGCTTCAAGAAGACGAATAACACTGGTCGGAAGCTTGGTGACGGCAGTGGCTGTAGCTTCATTAAAAACCCAATATTCCATGTTATGCAGAGAACCATCAAAAATGTCTGCTGAATGACAAGAATTTGTTTCATTTTCTTGGTGGGAGCCCACATCACATTCTTCATTGTTTGATTGGTGTTGGGATCAATTACACCTTTGGCTTTCTGTAAGAAAGATTCTGTAGTCTTCATCCCATCAAAATTTATCTTTACTTGATTCTCCAAGAAGAGCTTAAATGTAGTTCCACAAAGATCATTCGATGGGTTGTGGTAAGGAGCATGAGCTAATTCAGTAAGATCAACCTTAGTCCAAGAACTAAAGTCATTTTGATTGTCGTAGTACTCCACATTACCACTGTTTATTTTGACCGCCCATATATCTTTTTTATCATGAAATCTCCTCACCTTTATACCCGTCCGATCTCCATACTTAGCTGTGAATCTTCTTTTACAGAGCTTAGTGACACTTAATTGAGGCCGATCTCCACGAACATTTTGATCAGAGTTTTTCATGAAAAGCAATTTTCCTTTTCCTTGAGCTTTAACTTGCCTTTGAGCTCGCTTCAAGATTACTCTTCTGGGGTCAACATTAGCAGGTTGATTCTCAAATCGGTCAACAAGGCGAGTTGTATTAACCTGTTGAGGAACATCTTGTGGTGCATGGGCGGGTTTACTTGGAGTTGCATTGGCTTCATCAGGCTCACTGCCAGATGTCTTGAATTTGTCACCAAATTCGCTAATTAGTTTATTTTTTAGGTCAAAATATATGGTTGAAAGAGCACCAAGATTTAGTTGCAGATTAGAAATTTGCTTTGTCTTTTGAGAATTTTCCCTTTCAAGCTCGGAAACTGTCACACCTCGAAACCGTGATGGCGGAATCGTTTCGAGGTGGAGGACGTCATGCGTAGTATCACAACATTTGTATAGCAAGCCTAGTAAACACAACCAAACATCGAATACAAATATGAAAAGTGTTTACATCAGTTTGAAACTTGTCTTAAATACATCAAAAGTATGTAAAATATAGAAAACATGACTCTTATTGCTCTGGCTCCTCTAATCCAAGAAGTACATGTCTACTGATTCCCTGAGTATACAAGCAGTTTTGAAAGAATATAAGCAAAAGCTGGTGAGTTCATAAGAATTTAGTTTTAGAGAAAAACGTTCTTTGATTCTTTGAAAAGTGTTCCTCAAGAAAATCCTATATTTTCTTATAAAAACTATGTTTGAAAACTCATTCCTTCCATGACTTCCCAGTTCATCCTTAATACGCACAATCCAAGGAGTCATGGAATGAAAGTGAATATCCGTTCGTAGAGTAGTAAACTACCAATTCTAGAAATGTCGGTGTTATCTTGGGAAAATCCTATATCTTCCCTAAGAACAAGTTATCCGTCCTAGAGGTAGAGATGCAGGTTTAGAAATCCCTGATTACTATAATTATATAAGAGAGTAGTTTTCTTACTTAAAATAAAACAATTGAAGAGTAGAGTCCGTAAACCAAAGTTAGTTTATATTTATTTGCGATTCGTATAAACATGCTTGACGGAGAAAAGTTACCTTCCTTTCTAACCACGTGACAGAGAGAAGTTACCTTCCTTATCCAGAACTCGCACTTTCAAAAATTTCGCATATAGCTTCTCCGCCCTTAATGTTTCCAGCACCTGCCTCAAGTGCTGTTTATGATCATTCTCACTTCGCGAATAGACAAGTATATCATCGATGAACACGATCATGGACTTGTCTAGGAAAGGGCGGCACACTCGATTCATCAGGTCCATGAATACTGCCGTCGCGTTGGTCAGACCAAAGGGCATTACTACAAAATCATAGTGTCCATAGCGAGTTCGGAATGCTTTTTTTGGCACATCATTCTCGTGAACCCGCAACTAATGGTACCCTGATCTTAGATCTATCTTTGAAAAGTAACTGGATCCCTGGAGTTGGTCGATGAGATCGTCGATCCTAGGTAAGGGGTAACGGTTCTTGAATGGTCAGCTTGTTCAGCTCTCGGTAGTCAATGCACATCTGAAAGGATCCATCTTTCTTTTTCACGAATAAGATCGGAGCTCCCCAGGGTAAGGAACTCGGCCTTATGAAACCTTTGCTGATAAGCTCATTGAGTTGGCTGGATAACTCTTGTATTTCCGCTGGCGTTAGACGATAAGGAGATTTAGCTACAGGAGTAGCTCCGGGGATTAAGTCGATACGAAACTCGACTTGACGCTCGGCAGGAATTCCTGGGAGGTCTTCGGGGAAGACATCAGAAACGTTGCAGACTTCGGGAATGCTCTCGAGGTCTTTAATCTGTTGCGTCTCATCAATGACGTGAGCTAGGAATGCATGGCATTCCTTCCGCAGATACTTCTAGGCCTTGATGCATGAAATGATACGAAGGTTCGAGCTAAGCTTATCTCCGTAAATCATAAAGGTTTCGCCAGAGGGAAGGTTGAGACGGATAGATTTCTCGAAACAAAGACTATCAACATGATTGGAGCTTAACCAGTCCATGTCAATAATGACATCGAAACTCTTGATGGACACAGGCATAAGATAGATGGGAAAGGAATGCTTGCCTAGGGTAAGATTACAACCTATGAATATGTCGTTCGTGCTCTCTTTCTTTCCGTTAGCCATCTCGATGGTGAATCTTTCGGTTAAAGGTTGGGATTTACATTTGATTACGTGTTTGAATGCGTGACTAACTAAACTCCTTTCCCCACCAGAATCGAAAATAATGCATGCTTAAGAGTTGTCAAGGAGGAACGTACCCGTAACAATGGTAGGATCAGCGACCGCTTCATCCTGGCCCATCGCCAGTACCCTCCCTGCATTGCCACCTATTGCTGCTTTGGGGCAGTTTCTTTTGAAATACCCAACCTCTTCGCACCCAAAACAAGCTTGACCAGCGCCTACTCCCGGAGCCTGGTTGGCTGGTTGGTTGGGCTGGTGTCCTGCAGAATCAAGATGTATGTCCCTTTTTTCCGCAGTTGTTGCGCTTCAAATCACAGCAAGGTTCATGATGATGAAAGTTACACTTGTTGCATAGAGGTAGTTTCCTTGAATAAACACCAGTAGGAGCCTGGGGGGTTGGAGCAGTAGCTGGAGTAGCAACAGGAGTAGTAGTAGCATGGACTTCCACTGTTTGTTGCTTCTTGGAAGGCTCCTGAGACGATTTGCCCTTGCATTTGCTCCCAAACTTCTTCTTCTTGCCACCACTCTCCCTTTGTGGCTCGGGGACGGCTGCCACCTCATCAAGATCGAATCTATGATCGATCAGAGTCTGCGCCAGACACTTGGCGCTATTAAATGTAGTCGGCCTTGCAGCCAAGACATTTCCTTTGGTTGGGGCCATCAGTCCCTAGATGTACCTCTCAAGCTTTTTGCTTTCCGGGGTGACCATTCCCGGACAAAGGAGAGCTAGATCACATAATCTAGCAGTGTAGGCAGAGATGTCAGATCCCTTCATCTTCAGATTCCAAAGTTCGTGCTCCAACTTTTGCTCCTCGCCCCTCGGGCAGTATTCAACAAGCATAAGTTCCTTCAGTCTTTCCCAACCCATTGCATTAGCCACTGGCAAGTCTGGCAGGGTTAGGGATTTGACTTGACCATTCCACCAGGTTAAGGCTCGGTCGGTGAAGGTGCAGGCGGTGAAATTCACCTTGTTGGTTTTTGAACAGGCGCAAATTCGAAGATGGATTCGATCTTCTCGAACCATTGAGTCAGAGTGATGACTCCTTTCCATCGAAGGACTTGTGCTTTGTAGTCGTGAAGTCATTGTAGGAACACTCCTTTTGCTGTCCCTGACTTCTGTCTTGTCTTTGAGGGTCGGTTCCACCTCCAGTCCCTCCAGTGTTCACTTGTGCCATTGCTGTAGTCACAACGGCTATAACTGCTGCCTGGAACATGACAGGGTCGAACTGAGGGGGTGGTGGTGGTCGCAGGGTGTTGTTTCTTCGGTTGGACCTTCTCTGGGGAGGCATCTTGTTCTATAAACAATCAGGAAGAAGAGGATGGTAAGTCCTCCAAATATATGAAACAAGATATATCTCATCCTGATAAATAAAAGTGTCCTACCCAGCGAAAAGCAAAGAAATGTTACTAATGCAAGTAAGTTATCGCTGAGAAACGAATAGGTAGCAACACTAGAGATGAATCTCTATACTGAATTTGGCTCTAGAAAAATACTCCTATAGTATTTCATGATGAATGTTTTTGGTTCATGGTAAGTTTTAGGCTTGTTGTAACACCACAGTCATTCCCAAGCACATGTTGGTCATGTCTCGACTGAATATAGTTGATCAGGCTATATTCACCCTGGACATGATTACATAACTGCCCAGGTTTAACCGTAGTGCCCCAACATCCAAATACTTTTTGTTTTGTTCTTCCTATGACTCTGGTTTTGTTATGTATGTATGTTCATATAATTTTTATGAAAATACTTATATTTTTTAAAGTATACTTTTAGTGTAGAATACTTAGGCCCCTTAGTGTTTATAGTTGTATACCTCATAAGGTTCGGTATACTAGTTCGCTATAAACAAGGGCTCTGATACCAATCTATCACACCCTGAAACCGTGATGGTGGAATCGTTTCAGGGTGGAGGACGTCATGCATAGTATCACAACATTTGAATAGCAAGCATAGCAAACACAATCGAACATTGAATACAAATACGCAAAGTGTTTACATCAGTTTGAAACTTGTCTTAAATACATTAAAAGTATGTAAAATATAGAAAACATGAATCTTATTGCTTTGGCTCCTCTAATTCACGAAATACCTGTCTACAGATTCCTTGAGAATACAAGCAGTTTTGAAAGAATATTAGCAAAAGCTGGTGAGTTCATAAGCATTTAGTTTTAGAGAGAAACGCTCTTCGATTCTTTGAAAAGTGTTCCTCAAGAAAATCCCATATTTTCTTATAAAAAGTATGTTTGAAAACTCATTCCTTCCATGACTTCTTGGTTCATACTTAATACACACAATCCAAGGAGTCATGGAATGAAAGTGAATATCCGTTCGTAGAGTAGTAAACTACCAGTTCTAGAAATGTCAGTGTTATCTTGGGAAAATCCTATATTTTCCCTAAGAACAAGTTATCCGTCCTAGAGGTAGAGATGTAGGTTTAGAAATCCCTGATTACTATAATTATATAAGAGAGTAGTTTTATTACTTAAAATAAAACAATTGAAGAGTAGAGTCCGTAAACCAAAGTTAGTTTATATTTATTTGCTAGTCGTATAACCATGCTTGATATGACCTAAAGACATTTTCAACATTCTTCAGTTGTTTAAGTCAATGAAATTTGTTCATCTCAGGCATGCCTGCCTCACTGTAGCCAGCAGTTCAGGTGTGGGATATTCAGTCCCGAATAGATCTATTCACAAATCTTATGCTCTCCCTCCAGGAGACTATGGTTATACTGAGATAGGATTTAACCTTGTACACCTAAGGGTACAGTTTCGAAGTAGAGCCTCACAATTCTGTATAATCTAGTTTAAATGCTAGAAACAGTATAAAAATAATTATCCTTGAATAATCATACTTTATACTCCTGAGAAAATATATAACATAAACTAAATCTGTCATAGTTTATATATATCCATCCATGAAATCTGATTTGGTAAAAACTGCATAGAGGGTTATCCCAAACTATACCCATTATAGTTTATTAGAGTTGATATGGAAAATGTTTTTTAAAAACCTTTCTGAAAGCTATGAAGTTAGATAGAAGTTTCCCTTATGTTCATCATATTACAAAAAGAGATAAATATCCAAATATGTTATTAAACGTGCAAATCATTGGACTGCATTAATTAGTTTAAAACTTAATATAATACTTTGAGTTTGGCTTGTATCCCCCCCCCCCCTGAAAACATTAAAAAGACGGAAAATGTAGGGGTATGAACTCACCTCGGGCAAATGGTTTGAATGAAGGATCGACACGAAAAGCAGGGTGTTCAAGTGAAAACTTGAACACGATGTGATCCTAATTAACATGCAATGACACACAAAGGATCTAGGTGAGATAGAGAACCACCCTAGGAACATGGGACTACTTGCACTAAGTGTTAGGAGCTTAAAGGATTGCATGAGGGGAGTGTACGGCCACCTTAATGGTGTGTGCGGCCATGGGTGTGCGGCCCAAGGGGTGTACGGATGTACACTCATGTTGGAAGGTGTCTTTGAGGCCCATACTTGTAATCCATGAAGTGTCCTAGGTCCATACTTGATTGTAGTACAATTTATGGGTCTTAGAAGTAGGCTTGAGGCCCTAGGATGTGTGTGTGGTCGCACACTAGGGTGTGTGGTCGCACAAGGGGTGTGTGCAGTCATACACCCCACAAGATGATGTACAAAATGTCCATTCCAAGGTGCAACAAGGCTAGGGGCATGTCTATCTCGAATATGGAAGTTAAACTCTCACTTTGGAGGGTGTTTTAAGGGTGTGTGGCCACCTTAAGAGGGTGTTTGGCCATAATCACTTCCAAACACGAAGAACATGTCGATTTTTGCACACTTAAGGCTTAGATAGAGTGGTCTTTCATGGATTCTAAGCTAGAGGAAGAAGTACTCACGTTCTTGAAGCTTTGGAAGGTTCAAAGTTGGAGAAACTTGAGAGAATAGTGTAGTGTGTTGCCAAGGAGTGAAAAGAATGAAGGGGAAAGGAGTCTACCCTTTATAGCGGGGAGAGAGTGCTGCCAAAAAGTGAATTTGTGGCCAAGGAGTGGGTGTGCGGCCGCACACCCATGTGTACGGCCGTACACTCCTCCTAGAGGTGTGTAAGGCCCAGTTTCTTACTATATGACACTCTGAATCATTCCTAAACTCAACCTTGGTCATTTTCAAGCTTAGAACACTTGAATGAACCCTTAAACAATATAAGAAATCAACAAAACAAGATGAATATTGATTGAATTGACTAAGTGTACAAGATAGAAGTTTTGGGTTTTCACAGAAACTATAGCATCCAGAGTTCCAATCAAAACATATTTCTCGATAATCTTCTGATTCAAGACCCCAATTTCTTCTTTAAGCTCAAATTTTTTTTTATCTTCATCATCAGAGCTCCCTGCACCAATAGATACACCTTTGGCTTTGGTTGCATGATCAACACTTTCTCGAGCAAGAAACCTAGCAAGCCTTTCAGAAGCGGCATCATGCATAGGTAGAGGAGCTGAAGAAATACCAGGAGTTGAAGACCTTCCTAGTTCAAAAGATGGTTGAGCAAAACTAGGCTCCTCATGCAATGTTGCGCTTTTGTCTCTAATCAGTTGGGCTGGTTCTGTGGTTGTGGTTGGTTGTTGAGTTGGTTGAGTTTGTACCCTAATAAGCACTCTCGGACCTAGGATCAACACGCTTTCGTTTTAGTGGCTGTTTGGAGGCCTGAGACTATTTAAGATCACTTTCAGATGAAATAATGTTTGGATTAGCAACTGCTCGGGGAGGAATCCTTGCAGTTGAATCCAATTGTGGAATAATCTCTGCCATCTGAGTGGGCGTTTGAAGCGGCAGCTTGAAAATGTTTGTATCTCCCTCTGTCTCTGTTGGATAAATCACAACGTCATCGACTTCATTTGAATTGAAGAATGAACGAAGGTCATCATCACTAATTTCAAAATCAAACATGAAGTCATCATCATTAAAACCATTTGCATCAACCTCTTCATCATCACCTTTACTATTGTCATCATGATCATCATTAAGAACTGGCACATGCTCCTCTGCCAAAATTTCCACAGGAGCAGTGATAGTAGAAACAACCTCAGGTTCAGGAACAGGAATATTTTCAGCTTCGGCAATTGGAACATTCTCTGGTTCAGTAGCTAGAATATTTTGACATGCTGGAGCCTCTTCAATCTCAATTATTTTTTGAGTTTCACTAGAGGGCTTGTTCCCTTGATTACGATCTTTGAAGCCTTGTGATTTTGTTTCATTAAACCAAAAGAGTTTGGACCCAAAGACTTCATATCCAAAGTGTCACCCGTCCTTTCCAAAGTAGGATGTTGATCATCGAAGATCATCTGTTGAAATCTTGGGTACATCAATAATACAACCTTCTTTTTCCATTGTAGGTTGATATTCATCTCATTGAACACAAACCTTGAAAAGTTGAAGTCCAAATCCATAATAAGAGCAATAATGGCACTAGTAGATGACTGGGAGATATCATCAGCTCCCCCTTTCCGGCCTAAAATGCAGATCACAAAAGTGTGACCTAGGAAGCGCCAGTAGGGAGGGGGGAGCAACTTCTTCAATGTTGGAGGAAAGGTTCCTTCATAGCACATTCATTCGAGAACCTCCCTAATCAGAGTAGCAAATATCTCAGTGGGGATCCTGCCTGATCTCCAAATCTGTGATCTTCACGAATGGTTTGTTCTGACACTATAATCTTTTCCCCCTTGACATTTGATTCTATAGAGCTTGCACCATCTGCTCCTGCTTCATTGACATAAGGCTTATCTAAGAACTCCCTCACCAGGTCCTTATAAATGACAGGATTCATTCGAAGAGCATGAGTGATCCTACAATTGTTTAGACCATGAACCATGGACATAAATTCTTGACGTTTCTATGGTGGATCAGAAAGACATCTAGCAATGTTGTGAGTTTCAATAAATTTCAATTCAGCCTTTTGTCTGCACCAAACGAGCCAAGTGAGAAAAGCAAAATTAACCAAATAAAATTAATTTTCTGAAAAACATTGATTTCGGTCAACTAAGGTTGATTTTGGTCAACCAAAGTCAAACAGGCTTGAATTGGGTCAAAATTAAATCGGTTGCGGTCAAAGTCAATGATTGCGGTAAAAAAGGTTAAACTTTATCATTTTTGGTCAAAGCGCAGGTCAGTTTTCGGTTGGATCTAGGTTTTCGGTTGAAACAGGGTCACCGAAAACCTAAACCCCTTGAACCCTAAAACCCAAATTGATGAATAACTACCGTCAGAATCGTGATTAGCTCCTAAAACCTGCAGAAAACTTAATCTAATCATGTTAGAACTGATGTACAACACTTGCAATCTACTTACTTTAATGAATCAATGAACAATTTTGGATGAAACGCAAGAGCAATGACGAATCGAGTAGAAAACTTCTAGCAACAAACGACAGTGAGGACGAGAGAGCGAGAGAGAGAGGGAGTTTTCGACAGAGGTGTGAAGAGGAATGAATGTGGAGGCTGAAATCTATCCTTTTAAACTCTAATTAGGGTTTTCAGCCCATAAGACAAAAACCTAGTGGGCCTTACCCAAACAAAATTTAATTTTTAGACTTGAAAAATAAAATAAAAACTAAAATTTAAATGCAAACAAAATTTAATTTTTAGAAAAGAAAAAAATAAAAATAAAATGAAAATGAAAATGAAAATTAAAAATAACACTAACCACACTTCAAAACTAAAATTTAAACATTTTGGGATCATAAGTTTTGAAACAACCTTAACTTTGTTTTTCAATACACACCTGCATGAATAGATCGGGTCAACCATCAGTATTGTGATCCACTTAAACACAAAGAACCTTTTTGCCAATTTTGGACAGATTATATGTTACAAGACATTTGAGATCAAATTCCTAAATGGACGATTTAGCTAAATGACGACCAAGGATATTATTGTCCACTTAAATTCAACAGCGAGATCTACAAACAACCATTTAAGTAGTTCAATTTTAGGTGTGCTAGAACGTGTACCCCATTTCCTAACATAACCCGATAATCAAGAACTTCTAAATAACTCCTTACTTTAGGTGAGTAGTTAATCATTAAGAGAGAAGATAGATATAGAAATGCATATGTTGTGCCCCAGGTCGGATCTTTCTCCAATCACGTAGAGGGGACAACAAGTGACTAACACAGATAGAGGGATTGAGAGGTAGGATGTTGCATATGCTGTGTTCCAGGTCGGATCTTTTCCAATCTCGCAGAGGAGACCGCATATGACTAACAGATAGGAAGAATTGCATAAATAAAGAGGTGTATAGATATAAAGTTGCATATGTTGCATTCCAGTTCGGATCTATTCCAATCACGTAGAGGAGGCAACATATGACTGACATATAGAAAGCAAGAAAATAATGTCCTACAGACCTACTTTATAAGAATCCCCAGTCGCCCTATCAGTACCGAAATTAAGGACGTGAGTCCATATGCCGACAAAGTTTTGAGCCATATTTCCAGTAGAAAAATAACTGAAGTGTATCACATAGGTTCCCTTGTTTATCTCATTGCTCAATCTACCCGAGCGTCGTGTGGTCATTCTAAATGTATCTAAGTCCATTTAATTATGTTAAGTATTTTCATTTGTCACACTTTCCAGTCCTTTCTTTTAGTCCTTTGTGTCTACCAGCACGTTAAGCACAGAGTCTAGACAATTTAGCTTTAGTACCTTACACTTGTTTAAACTGCTCGTTATCACTTATACTTAATATCACTTCCCAGATGACACCGGAAAAAAAAAACATAATGACATATTTTTGGATTTTTTTGTTTTATATATTTTTTTGTATTTTGATTCCCCCCCCCCCCACCTTAAATTTGTGCATAGAAGAGAAAAGAAATAAATAAAATGCGCAAATTTAAACAAAACAAAAAAAATTTAGTCTTCAAAACAAATCATCTTTAGAACGCCCACAAGCACATCAAATCGAGCTTTACTGAAGGGTTTGGTAAACAGGTCTGCCAGATTATTATCAGTGCGGACCTGCTCCAAACGGATGAGCTTGCACTCATAACAGTCTCAAATAAAATGAATTTTAATATCGATGTGCTTGGTTTTGGAATGCATAACAGGATTTTTGGCAATTTGTATTGCAAAATCATTATCACAAAATATGGAGGTGTCAAGAAAGTTTAAACTACAATCCAACAATTGGTCTTGTATCCAGATAACCTGAGAGCAGCAGGCTGATGCAGCGACATATTCAGCCTCAGCTGTCGAGGTCGACACCGTCTGCTATGTCCTGCACTGCCAAGACACCAATCTCTCCTCTAAAAACTAACATCCGCCTGAAGTTGATTTCCTGTCAAAATCACAACCTCCATAATTATTGTCAGCGAAAGCATAGAGTTCAAATTCAGGATTTTTAGGATACCACAGCTCTAATTTAGGACTACCTTTGAGGTATCGAAAAATCCTTTTAACAACAATCATATGAGAGAGTTTAGGATTAGCCTGATATCTAGCACATTGACAGACGGCGGACATAATGTCAGGTCTGCTGGCAGTCAAATACATGAGAGATCCGATCATCGATCGATATTCGGTTTGATCTACAAAATCTCCTTCTGGATCTGGTCCCAGCAGGGGTCTTTCAACCATGGGTGCAGAGGGCCTAGAGGCAGGTTTAGAGTCTTTGAACCCAAACTTCTCAAGCGTATCCTCCACATATTTTCCCTCATGCAACATGATTCCAGATGAATCTTGATGAACTTGTAATCCCAAAAACATTGTCATTTCACCAAGCGAGCTCATTTAAAATCTCTTCTTCATGACTTCTTCAAATTCTTTGCACAACGCAAAGCTCATCAACCCAAAAATGATGTCATCCATGTAGATCTGGAGAACAATCAAGTGTTTATCCACTTGCTTTACAAACAATGTTTGATCGATCATGCCTCTTGAGAAGTCATGCGACAACAGATGACCTATCAGGGTAGCATACTAAGCTCTAGGAACCTGAAGTAACCCATACAAAGCCTTATCTAATTTGTAGACATGATTTAGAAATTTAGGATTGACAAACCAGGGGGTTGATCAAAATAGATCTCCTCCTTCACGGCTCCATATAAAAAGGCGGTCTTGACTTCCATTTGATAAATAGTAAACCCCATGTAGGAAGCATATGCCAAGAAGATACAAATAGCTTCCAAGCATGCCACAAGAGCATACACCTCAGTGTAGTCAAGACCTTCAATCCACCAGAAGGCACGAACAACCAAACATGCCTTGTTTCGCACAATCACCCCACTATCATCTTTCTTATTCCTAAATACTCAATGTGTATCCAACAACTTCTTTCCCTTTGGTAGCTCTACCAGTTTCCACACCTTCAACTTATGAAATTGGTTCAACTCTTCATGCATAGCATCCACCCAGCTTGGTTCATTAACATCCATGTCCACGTTCTTGGGCTCAATATGAGATATGAAGCATGAGTAGAGATATGAGTTGACATCTCCACTTTGATTTCTTGTTTTAATTTCTTCTGCCAGTGGACCGATGACATTCTCAATCGGATGATCACATTGAATTCTGGAGGGGATTTCATGGCTGATGTCATAGATTAAGACTGGAAGGTTGGTGATGTTGATGAATCTGTCTTCTACTGAATCACTCGCCTCAGACGATCTAGGATTGTGAGAGGTGCTTGTCACATATTCATTTGAGATTGGTTCAGGAAAGAGAAGTTCCATGAATGATTGTGTGGCAGTAGAGGTATCCCATGACATGATTTCACTTTGTTCGGGGGAAAGGGGAGTTAATTCAACATCAGAACTGGTCTTTTGACTTGATGAAGAAACGGGTGTGTTTGGAGCAACTTCAACCACCTTAGTAGACTCAGGAGACACCAAGCATGGTTTGTATGAACCAATTACAACAGCTTCCACTTCATCTTCAATAATAGCACTTGTACCTGAGCTAGAACCTGAAACAGTATCTAAAAACACATTAAAAGATTTAAACAATGAAACATAATCAAACAACCATTCAGGTCCGACTAAAGCATCCGTCTCGTTCTCTTCCAGCCAACGCACGTCGAATGACTCCACAATCTTCTTAGTGGACTTGTTTTAAACTCGATAGGTAGTGCGTGCAATATATCCTACAAAGTAGCAATCATCAGCTTTTGTGTTGAACTTGTGGTTGGACTCCAAGTGAAGGAGGGTGCAAGGACATCCAAAAATCCTAAAAGAGTGACCGTTGGCTTGTAACCATATAGAATTTCGTACGGGTCTTCATCTGCAGTTTTTTATCACAACTCGCTTCTAAACGTAGCATGCAGTGTTGATAGCTTCATCCCAGAAGAAGACTGGTAGCTTGGAGTCACAAAGCATTATCCTTGCTGCATCGATCAAAGTTCGGTTTCGTTGCTCTGCAACAACATTTTGTTGAGGTGTCCGAGCAGCACTATACTGATGCAAAATACCCTTTTCAGCACAGAAATGATCTAGAATAACATTCTTGAACTTCGTGCCATTGTCACTTCGAATTGCATTGACCCTTTTGTTGGTCTGATTCTCAATCAACACAATGAATTGCTTGATCAGGTCAGTAGTCTCATTCTTTTTGGATAAGAAGAAAACCTAGGTAAACCATAAGTAATCATCAGTGACAACTAGGCAGTAATATTCTTCTTAATGTTGAGAACGTTTACCGGACCAAACAAATCCACATGCAATAACTGAAGAACGATGTTGATTGAGTTGACTAGTTTTCATTTATGTGGCTTGCGATGATGTTTTCCTTGAGCACATGCCACACACTTCTCAAAAGTAATGAAGTCCTTGATTGAAAGACTATTCACAGTTTCATTCTTCGCAAGACGGTTGATGTTCTTGGCATTTGCGTGACCGTGTCGGCGATGCCAAATCATATCATTGTTTATAGAAACCTTGGAGAAAAGACATGTAACTTGCTCGGGAATGTTATGGATCATATCAATGACACAGGCATTCCCTTCTATTTTTGACCTCACCAAAATCCACTATTCTGGAATGATGATTCTAGGCTTCAGAATTTGACAATACTTGTTCGTAAATTGAGTTGAGTATCCTTCATCACAAATATGAGATACACTTAGCAAACTGTGTTTCAACTCGGGAGCATAATTCACATTTTCAAAGCTGAGCATGCCATTAGTCACAGTACCCTTTTGTGTGATCTTTCCATCTTCTCCTCCCGCAAAAGAAACATAACCCCCATTAAAGTTTTGAATGTCTTGCAGTTGGGAGATGTCTCATGTCATGTGCATGGAACAACCATTATCGACATACCAAGATCTGACGATATTCCTCCATAGCTGTTCCTGCATAATGTGCGGGATTACAAGATGTATTTAAAGGACTTTGAGGTGATTGGACAGATGAGTTTTTGGGCACCCATTTGTAATTTGTTTTAGGAACTTTGTTACTAACACAAATGGGGACTTTAACATGTGATTTTGAATTATTTTTCTTTGTTTTTGGTCGTTTGGGTATCCTTTTATGATCAGATGAAGACCCAGACGATGACTTCGGTGATACCGATCTTGGCTCAACCAATTTTGATTTCGCTAAAGTGTCTTTTGGATTTTTATTCAAAACATGTTTGTACTTTTTAATTTTAGCAGCCTGATTTCTGTTTGTATTAACATTCCAATCATCATCAATTGAACGAGATCTCGTGGACTTTCTATTAAGAGATCTTCCTTGTGACTCATTGTGCCTACCTTGTGCATAGTATGGAACATATGCACGTTTTGGACAATTTCTTGTGATATGTCCATGAGTCTCACAATGGTAACATACATTTTTCTTCATGTAGAAGCTGGTACCACTCGTTCTTGGTTTAATGTCCTTTATTGCTTCCACAAGCACACTTGCATAGCTTAGTCTGTTTGGCTGGCTTAGGTGGCATGTATTTTCTAGTGACAGGTCCATTAGAATTAGATTTCTCAAACACATCATCACATTTATCAGAAACAGTAGTATTATCAGTTTTCACACCAAAATTCTTAGAAACTAGAGTATTAGTTTTCAAAGCAGTAGAAGCAGAAACAAGAATAGTAGTTTTTAAACCAGAAACATTTGTCAAAGAATCAATTTTTAAAGCAAAATTATCATAAAAAACACTTGCTCCAGCTTCCTGCCTGTCTTGTACTAAGGATGAATCTGCATATGAAGTAGAGAAATTAGTATCGTTCACCTTGGAGTTATTACCTAGCACAACTACATCAGGTGTGTTTCTCTGTCTATTTCTTCTTTAGTCATAAGGATAGAGGTGTAATTATGATTAAAAGGAGGAGGAACACTGTCATACCCTAGACCTACTTTCTTCGTGTCCTGCCATTTTAATTGTGTTTCTATCATGGTCTCAATTGTCTTACTTGACACGTCAAACTTTTTGAAGGTAAAATCTGCATTTTCAAATCAAATCTTCAATGTGTCAAGCTTTTCATTCAAGCTGGAAAGTTGTCTCTTAACATGGTATAGTTCTCATATTTGTTACTATAGTCTTCCTGAAGTTGTCTAAAGTCTCTTGTCTTGGCCTCTAGTTTTTGTTTTAGAGGTTTTTGGCCTTTTCTAAGGTTATAAGCTTCATACTTGAGGTCATCATTGTCTCTATGTAATATGTCTATTTTTTCATGAAGAAGTTTAAAAATATCCATACAATTTTGAGAGCAAGAAACTTCACTAACCTCTTTTGTTTCATGAATGGTGGAGACCATAAAAGCAAACTGCAGCTGCATTATCTCCGCTTCAGTGTCTTCTTTAACATCTTTATTAGGGAGCTCGCTTATCTGTGCCATATTAGCAGTCTCATGCCCTGTAATGTCCAACGCCTGAATCTGGTCCTCCCAATAAAATGTCTGAGCCACCACTGTCAGGTTTGCAGTTTCATTGTTGGTGACAGATCCTCTATTATTCACAACAGGCACCAGTGTCCTATCTAGATTCTCCCTTCTGTCCTGCTTTGCGCAATCACTAGCAAAGTGACATGGCTCGTGCTAATTAAAACACCTAAGCTTGCCACTACTGAACTGTAACAGCCCAAAATCTCAAGTATTGTTAAGTTGCATTTTGGGGGTGTTTTAAAGGGGAGACTCGACGAGTTGGAGCCAGACTAGCCGAGTAGGGTCGCAGGTTTGGTCGCGGGTTCACGACTGGACTCGACGAGTCCAGATATGGACTCGGCGAGTCGACGCTGTTCAGCGGAAACCCTAGCCGTTCAGTATTGGGTCGTATATAAGGGTTATTATGCCGTCATTTCACGACTTTGGATCGATTGGGAAGAACCCTAGGCGACTGGGGCGGCTAGAGCAAGTTGGAAGGCCATTGGTGACCTTGAAGGAATTGTTGTGCAAGGAGGAGAAGGGTTTTGGCTAAAGGAACTGCAGGGAGTTCGAGTTCTGAAGTTTGGGGACATGGAAGGTGCATCATTCAGGTAATAATTCGGATTACATTCTCCTGTGATTGATGTGTATATAGATTTAGGGTTTATGGAACCCATTTGGAGTCTAGATGGATTGTTGTGTTGTTATTCAACGTTTATAACCTTGTATTAGGACCCTTAGAGGTCCAGAAGGTCCCATGTTTGTTTATTCGAGAATATATGTATCCCAGGAAGCAGTTCGATCGACTGCATGGCGTGGACTCGCCGAGTCGGATGATCAGACTCGGCGAGTAGCTTGAAGATTTACTGGGACTCGCCGAGTTGTTCTTCAGACTCGGCGAGTGGAGTCGGGGTGGCCCCGCGATTCTTCCAGGAGTGACTCGTCGAGTCAAAGAGGATACTCGACGAGTAGAAGGGGAATCTTAGAGGATTGAAGGACGACCAGACTCGCCGAGTCGCCAGGGAACTCGCCGAGTCTAGTCGAGCTGACAATGGACTGTTGACTAGAGTTGACTGGTGTGATTTCTCAGGGTCAGTTAACGTGGAAGATAGAAGTATTAAAAAGAGATATATGATGAGACAGGGAGCTTGTAGCTCGGAGGATCAAGTGCAAGAGATTTCAGGAGTTGCTATCTTCCAGTGTCCGCAAGGTGAGTCTTCTCACTATACTTCACCCAGAAGGGTTTGATTGTGTGACCGGAAGGTCAAATATGTTATGTGTTATGTTTATATGCTATCAATGGAAAGTTAGCTGCTACGCGTGATATACATGCTTATATATGGGCCGGAAGGCAAAGTATTATGTGACAGAAAGGTCAGGTATGATATATGGTGTATGTGCTTTATGTGTTAGAGTATTTGTATTATGTGTTATATATGTGTATGGGCCGGAAGGCAATTATCTTATGGGCCGGAAGGCAATTATCTTATGGGCCGGAAGGCGAGTATCTCATGGGCCGGAAGGCATTGTATGGTTGACCGGAAGGTCAGGGCCTGGAAAGGCGTATGTGCGTAAGGTATATTGGGGAACTCACTAAGCTTCGTGCTTACGTTGTTTATGTTATGTTGTTTCAGGTTCTTACAGTAACGCGGGATGGCAACGGTTCGATTGTACACACCGAAGAAAGAGTTGTGTTTTGGAGGATCCTGGTCTTCTATTATAATGAAAATGAAACTATGTTTTGTAATCCGAATGTGAATAAGATTTTAAACAAGTGTTTTTAATATTAAATTGATTATTTAAATGAAAATTTTGTTTTTGGAAATCACGGTGTTACAATTGGTATCAGAGCCTTGGTTTGAGGGGTTCGGACGCGCCTACGGGTGAGTCTGGACTCAAACTGAGGAATTAAGAAAAGGTTTTCAAATAAATAGTTTTCTAAAAGTGAATAAGAGTTCAAAGAGAAAGCAAGAAAGAGCAGTGTGTACAATCAGCCAGAGCCAAACGGTGATTTCCCAAAATACCCTTACTTTTGTATTATGAAATATCTATTATGCACTTTATGAAACATTATTGCATGCTAGAGACAGGCTAGGTATTTCACATCTTAGGACTAGAGTGGCCTGATTTGTGATGCCTTAGTCTAGGGTTTGCTGTTATATGTGCGTTATACTTTTGTGTGTATGTGATGAGTGAGAGTATCTAGTTAGAACGCGCAAGGGGTAAAGCTACGGGGTACAGAGGTACTTCCGAGGATGAGACGAGAAGGTGGAGCTACCACAGGTGGGGAGTCCTATGTATGCTTCAATGCTCGAATGCTGCTTGCTTTGTGCTTTGTGGAGTTATCGATGATGGGAGTCAGCTACTAAGTGAGTATGACGATACTCAGGAGGCAGAGGGCTGGCATCATTAGGAACTCTTCAGCAGCTGATAGCAAAGAAGTGGGAGGACAGCGGAAGGGACTAGGGAGTAAAACCTAGCCAGATGAGTGCGCTGGTAGAGTAGAGGATTTCACTGGAAAGCGAGCACGCGCGATGAGATGGGTGAAAGAGCAGGTTTATCAGCTACTTAGGAACTCTGGGATGGTCCGTGTGGAAAGTATGGGTAGATGTGGCAGGTAGTATGGGCCCGTACTACTGAAAGCAGAGGACCCATACTTGATACAGGGGGCATCCTAAAGGTTCTAAGGAACCGATTGAGGGGTGGTGTTATGGTTCGGATTCCATACATCGGAGCGGATACAGAGTGATGTTATGGTCCGGGCACCATACATCGGAACAGATTGAGATAGATGTTGTGGTCCGAGTGCTATACGTTGGAGCAGATTGGGGAGTGGTGCTATGGTTCAGGTACCATACACCGAAGCATGTTGAGGAGGGATGTCATGGGATGAGTACCATGGTTCGTAGTGGATGATGCTTGTGGCTATCTTGTTATCCGGTTATGACCGATGAGGTAGAGATTGGACGCTATGGGTTTCAAGCCTGTAGACCATGATTGAGTACGGAGAGGCGTTCCTCGAGGGGAAAGGCGAGTGCCTATCAGAGTATTTTGGGTAAGAGTCAAAGACAGGGGAGAATTTCAGTTGAGTCGAGCAATCAGACGACAGAGGAGAGGTCACCTTTTGGGTGGGTAGCGTCATTTATGCTCGTGTGCAAGACGCGAGGGGTCTGGTGTTTCAGTTCTGGATTTGGGAGTACACCCTGCAGGTAGTTATCGATAATGACTTCCCTCAGAGCATCAGGTAGCGGGTGTACCGCGAGACAGAGATTTACCGTGAACGGACAGTCAGTTGGGGCTGAGGTAGTCGAGAACCACACCACACCTAATTGAGAATAACAGGTTGGGTTATAGTGGCGGCAGTGAAGAGTTCAGACGAGTTTTGCAGTGCGGAGAGTTGTCGTCTGTGTTGAGAGTAAGTCCCTGTTCTTGGGACAAATCCGGCGTTGGATACGGATTGATGAGTTGAGATGAGAGGAACGATGATGCTGCAGTGCATTCTACTAGCCAGATATGTTATCGAGCAGTGCAGGTGCTTAGTATTAGATCAGTATGGGATTTGGAACGATTAGAGGCAGCCGTGATGAGAAGTTCTTGAAGAGTTAGCTAGAGGTTCAGAGTATAGGGGATTGATTGACTTCATAAGGGGAGGGACTATCGGGTGTTGCACAGCACTTTACTGGGGCAGGTACGATTTCGCTGGTGAAAGATAGTCGTGAGTTGATTGTATACTAATTGGTGTTGGTTCGAACCCTAGTGGGGGAGAACCGGGTGCAGTATGTAAGAAAGCAAGAATTGTCAGGAGTAGTAATAAGTGGAGTATAGAGATGCAGTAGGAAAGCATGAGACCATAGGTGTCGATGATCGAGTAAAAAGGGGTTACATCGGAGCTTGCGGGTCCGGTGGTGCATACCGCAAGTGCGGAAAGGAGGGGCACTGTGCACGGGATTGTTGGCAGTCAGTGCCAATTCGGGACTTGAGGAGGACAGGATGGAGCGGAGCCCCAGAGGGCTCAGGGTCGTGTTTATCTGCGTACGACAGAGGGAGACGGAGCAGTGCCGGAGGCAGCTGCGGGTATGATGTTTTCATGATGTCTTAATTGTCTTGCATTGATTTGGCGTATTGTTTGTGCTGGTATCTTGTATGGATTTCGATGCGGTATTCGTTGTTTCGCGGGTCTGGCATGGTTATGGATTGGTGCTTCAGGTTTTCGCTTTGGCATTCGTTGTTCCCTGATGGTTGGGTATGGTTATAATTGGTGTTTTAGTGTCAGTAGTCTTGTGCGGTTTTCGATGTGGTGTTCATCCTTTGGGCAGATTGTGGATTTGGTTATGGGTTATTGTCGCGGATTCCTTTGGTTATCGTTCGTGAGGGTTGTTAGGGGAGATGCGGCACTGGGTTGATCGTCGGGTAGCATCTACAGTCGTGGAGTGGATGATTGAAGGACTAGAATCTTGTGAGTGGGTTGATCAGGGAGGAGGTGTGTTTTGCTGAGGGTTGCTTGTGCTTGTGGGAAGCAGTCAGTGTGTAAATGTTCTCTTTGTACAGGATTGCTCGGTAAGGTCGTTAATGACGATCGGTGGCAGTTAGTCAGTGTTTTAGTGGGGGAGAATTAGAAAATTCTCCGGGAGATCGATGAGTATATGAGGGTGCGTAGCTGCCGGGATTCAGCAGTGTTTGTCAGCGCAGAGTATAGGCCGACGAGAGTGAGTGTCGGGTATGCGGGGCGGGATCCAGACCTAGGGCATTCGATTGTGGAGGCCTGAGAGAAGGTCGGGATCAAGCTTGAGTAAGTGACCGGGGTTATGTGATCAGAGTATTGGTATGTTTGAGATACGTGATGGGTTGTACTGCATTAATCCCCCGGGATTATGTTGTGCATGTTTCTAGAGCTGGAACCGGAAGGTTCCAGAGTTAGAACCTGAGGGTTCGCAGAGTTGGGTGTACGGACCCACAGAGACATAGCCTCGAGTGGCTAGTATGTGTTATGAGAGTCGGTCCAGTCATGCTGGAGACTCTGTTGGTATTGCTGGATTAGTTTGAGATTTGCGGATCGCGTATGTTGCGGTGTGATTGCATTGGAAGGTCTGGCCCCGGGTTATTGATCTTGTTTAGCGGAGGTAGTGATTTTGATGAGTGGAGAGAGTACATGGGATTGAGAGCCCCTGCAATGAGAACCAGAGTATGTGGATAGCGGATATGCAAAAAGGGTGGTGTCGCTTGGGGCGAGCACCGTGACACCGGTTGGAGTGGCATTATGGCCAAGAGGGTTCCTTGGAAAAAGGAAAAGAGGAAGGTGTGTAACTCCGAAGGGGTGCAAGTACACGAAAGTGAAAGCTGCAGAGCAGAGTTATGGTTAGAGTATTTCAAGTATGGTTTCGAGCATCGTGTATGCGGCAGTGAAGTAGGAACCCATCCGGGTTGGGATGACTGACGAGACTCAGAAAGGATGCAAGGGAATAGAGAATCTTGAATTCTCAGTGTGATTCTGATCAGGGTATAGGACGGATATTGGTGGTTCGTCTTAGGAGATGTTCGAGGATATCATCAGTGAATCGGGTTTTTCAACCTGCGAGTGTTGGGACTAGTTCAGTATGTGTATGTGATGGCAAGAGGGAACTTGTGAGAGTTGATCTGAGAGGGAGAATGGATCTCTCAGTCGGTCCGGAATGGGCAAAGTGGGCTTTGGATCGGGGATCCGGTGGTTCAGGGTATCCTAACCCTTATGGGTTGAGTGATCGTTGAGATTTGGAGCAGAGTGCATCTTGGGTAATTTCCGATTACAGAGAGTGATGAGCAGTTCAGAGTTCGTACTTTAGTTGACAGGGCAGACTCAGCAGGTTAAAGAGAGTTAGTGATCGTCTAGAGTTAACAGGAAAGTTATGCAGGCAGACGCCGTTACAAGCATGTGATTCCGGTCGGCGACTTCGTATTTCTGGCGGGGTGTTTCGATTTAGGAGGAGGAGTAAATGGGGGGGGGGGGGCCCGGTATGTTGGGTCTTTTCGTGAAGGTACGAAGGTAGGAAGGGTGACCTATCGTTGGAGCTGTCAACGGAATTGGGACGGATCCCTGACACTTGTATGTGTCGCAATTGAAGAGGTGTATAGCGGATGAGTCAGCAGTGGTTCTACTAGAGAACGATTAGGTGGATGCGAGCCTGTGTTACGTCGAGAGGCCAGTGGCCGTCGGAGATCGGAAGATCAAGGTTCTGAGGAACAAGGAGGTACCTCTGGTATTGGTACAGTAGCGGCCTCGGGAGAGATCGGTAGTGTCTAGGGAAGCCGAAACGTGAGATGCGGGAGCAGCAGCCAGAACTATTTTCAGAGTGAGACTTCGAGGGCGAAGTCTAATTCTAGTGGGGGAGAATTGTAACAGCCCAAAATCTCAAGTATTGTTAAGTTGCATTTTGGGGGTGTTTTAAAGGGGAGACTCGACGAGTTGGAGCCAGACTCGCCGAGTAGGGTCGCAGGTTTGGTCGCGGGTTCACGACTGGACTCGACGAGTCCAGATATGGACTCGGCGAGTCGACGCTGTTCAGCGGAAACCCTAGCCGTTCAGTATTGGGTCGTATATAAGGGTTATTATGCCGTCATTTCACGACTTTGGATCGATTGGGAAGAACCCTAGGCGACTGGGGCGGCTAGAGCAAGTTGGAAGGCCATTGGTGACCTTGAAGGAATTGTTGTGCAAGGAGGAGAAGGGTTTTGGCTAAAGGAACTGCAGGGAGTTCGAGTTCTGAAGTTTGGGGACATGGAAGGTGCATCATTCAGGTAATAATTCGGATTACATTCTCCTGTGATTGATGTGTATATAGATTTAGGGTTTATGGAACCCATTTGGAGTCTAGATGGATTGTTGTGTTGTTATTCAACGTTTATAACCTTGTATTAGGACCCTTAGAGGTCCAGAAGGTCCCATGTTTGTTTATTCGAGAGTATATGTATCCCAGGAAGCAGTTCGATCGACTGCATGGCGTGGACTCGCCGAGTCGGATGATCAGACTCGGCGAGTAGCTTGAAGATTTACTGGGACTCGCCGAGTTGTTCTTCAGACTCGGCGAGTGGAGTCGGGGTGGCCCCGCGATTCTTCCAGGAGTGGCTCGTCGAGTCAAAGAGGATACTCGACGAGTAGAAGGGGAATCTTAGAGGATTGAAGGACGACCAGACTCGCCGAGTCGCCAGGGAACTCGCCGAGTCTAGTCGAGCTGACAATGGACTGTTGACTAGAGTTGACTGGTGTGATTTCTCAGGGTCAGTTAACGTGGAAGATAGAAGTATTAAAAAGAGATATATGATGAGACAGGGAGCTTGTAGCTCGGAGGATCAAGTGCAAGAGATTTCAGGAGTTGCTATCTTCCAGTGTCCGCAAGGTGAGTCTTCTCACTATACTTCACCCAGAAGGGTTTGATTGTGTGACCGGAAGGTCAAGTATGTTATGTGTTATGTTTATATGCTATCAATGGAAAGTTAGCTGCTACGCGTGATATACATGCTTATATATGGGCCGGAAGGCAAAGTATTATGTGACAGAAAGGTCAGGTATGATATATGGTGTATGTGCTTTATGTGTTAGAGTATTTGTATTATGTGTTATATATGTGTATGGGCCGGAAGGCAATTATCTTATGGGCCGGAAGGCAATTATCTTATGGGCCGGAAGGCGAGTATCTCATGGGCCGGAAGGCATTGTATGGTTGACCGGAAGGTCAGGGCCTGGAAAGGCGTATGTGCGTAAGGTATATTGGGGAACTCACTAAGCTTCGTGCTTACGTTGTTTATGTTATGTTGTTTCAGGTTCTTACAGTAACGCGGGATGGCAACGGTTCGATTGTACACACCGAAGAAAGAGTTGTGTTTTGGAGGATCCTGGTCTTCTATTATAATGAAAATGAAACTATGTTTTGTAATCCGAATGTGAATAAGATTTTAAACAAGTGTTTTTAATATTAAATTGATTATTTAAATGAAAATTTTGTTTTTGGAAATCACGGTGTTACATGAACCCTACCTTCTTGTCTCCATTCATACTCTAATTGTTCTTCCCTGTCTTCTTAGCAAACTGCTTAGCCCTAAACACAGTCATTGCAATTTTCCAGGTGATATCCATGTCTTCCACATCTTTTTGATGAATTTAAACAAGATTTGCGAATGAGAATTGAGGAGGTAAGTCTCCTACCAAGAAGGCATTATAACAATTTACAAGGTCAGAAGCTAATGCCATGTTTTCTTTAGCTTCCTTGGGAGTTTTAATTGTGGCAGGAGCTTTTGAGGAAGCTGACTGTTGATAAGGCATAGTGGGAGGAATAACATGAGTTTGTGGAACAAAGAATGATGAAGAAGCATTGTTTGACAACATTCTGAGGTTTGTTGTGGAGTAGGAATTCACATGATTTATCTCACACTGCTTATCATCCAAATCACAGGCCTTGATGATAGCCATAGTCTCTGCGAGAGAGAGCTTCTGAAGATCCTTGGTCTTCTTAATGACAGAAACATTCATGTCCCACAATTAGGGAAGAGAGTTTAACAACTTCTTGTTTATCTCATAGCAGGGTACTGAGATTCCTAAAGTACTCATTTCAGTAGTAAGAGTGATGAATCGTTGCAGTTGGGCTTCAAGAGTCTCCCCAAGAATATGGATGAACATATTGAACCTTTGGTGGAGCATATCCTGCCAATTATGTTTCATATCATCGTTTCCCTCACAAAATTCTATTAAGGCTTCCCAAAGAGCCTTTGCAGAATCATATTCCCTGAATCCTTGAGCGATGCTAGGGGACAATGCCATGGTCAATGTTGCAAGTGCCTTTTCTTGTTCCTTAATCTTCTTAAAGTCCGCATCATTGTAATTCTCCATAGCTTTGTCAATTACTGTACCATTTTTTAGTGTTGTGGTAATTCGAACCGGACCTCTAAGGATGCTTCTCCATATGTTAAAATCTTTCAACTTAATGTATTTTTCAATCCTGTACTTCCATTATGGAAACCCATCAGCTGATAAGAGACGTGGAATTCTTGTAGTGGTTCCCATAATTGAATCCATTTCTTGATGTAACGTATTATGTTGAGGTTCCATTTTTTAATTGATTAAAATTAAATGTGTCTAAAAATTAAGGAATGTCACCCTGAAAACTCAGAAAGTCGACAAATGAGGTGGGCCGAAAACAATAACAATAGATTCTGGCCAAAAACAATAGATTTCTGCCGGAAACGTGCAACTGAAAATAGGTGACGCGCCACCGAAAACAGACAGTTCCACTGAAAATGATGATTTCAAATGGAATTTCGATTCTTTTGCCTTGAATCCTCGATGAACACTAAGAACACAACAACCACAGTGAACAATTTCTAATAACAAACGCAAATAGTTTTCGATCAAAATCTTGAATCAATTGAAAACAACCAAATTCGATCTTTTCTTTCTAGAACACGGTTGACACTAGATTGGACCTGACTAATTGTAAGTCCCAAAACATGAACCAAGTAGTAATAAATCAAAATCACTAAGCAAGGGTGAAATCAATGTAAAGTAAATCAAGAACAAAACATGTAATCAACCCAATGCACACGATTATATTGATGAAATCGTGTAGTACAATAGAGATCTTCCCAATAGTTGGCCTTCACAATCGGATGACCAAAACTAGCTAATAAGAACCGGCCAACTAAGTCTCCTTATATAGGGAACATGATAATACAAGGAAGCCCAAAACCCAAAATGCCGAAGGATGGAAATCAAGACTGATTTCGGTCCAACCCAACCGAAAACTCATATAAAGACCCAACAATGAATAACAAAAACCTAACATGTATTTTCCTAGCACAAACCAACAAGGTAGGACCTAAAAAAGGTCTCTAACCCCTTGGGGTCCTTCCTATCATGAGCCTCCACCCTCTTGAGCATCTATGTAACACTCGATTTTGAATCGTCTCATTATTCGGGTTCGTGGCCCAATTATCGGTTACCATAAGGCTTAGGGTCGTGGGGAAGAAGGCAATTGGCCCTTTTTGGATGTGGATATTACAAATTTGATAATACAAGAGTTCGATTGTGTTTCGGAGCCTAAGGTATAATCGTAATTTGGCAGTTCAGGCCTTTATGAATTTTGGGTTTTTGTTCGTCGGAAGTGAAGGGGCGAGTTGTTAGAAGTAAAGGGATTCTCATCACCTTTACATGGATATAAAGTTCGTTGGAAACGAAATTAGAATGAAGGATTTAACACTAATTGAAGTTAAGTTATGTAAAAGGTTCATCGAGTGCGCGGGGCGTGGTTCTTGGCCAGATCGTAGATGTCTCTCGAGTACGCCGAGTGTACTAAGGGGTACGCGGGGCGTACACCCTTCAGCCATGAAATCCTATTTTTTGGTTCTTAACTTTATTTAAACCTCATTTCTTCATGACCCATCTTTTATCAGCCTCTAAGCCTCCTAAACCCTAATAGTCGACCCTTAGCCATTATCTTGGAGCTTTTTAGCCATTGTGAAGAATCTTGGATATTTTTGTGCACTTTGAGGAGTTTGGAGCTTGTCGAAGAATCATCACTTGGAGGGGAGCGTGTAGATCCAGAAGTTTCTCATCTTTTGTAATCTATTGAAGGTAAGAAGATTTGATCTTGACATCTCTTTGGTTAGATATTGTTTGGGGGAGCTTTTTGGTCACTTTGGTTTGTATTTATGGGTTTGAGCTTGTCCCCAAGGTCTTGACACTAGATCTGGACATTTTAGGTGTCCCAAATGCATAAAAATGTGATCTTGATGGTTGATATCAACTCATGCATGTGTTTTAGCCTCTTTGATGATGTTCTGAAATAAGAAATTGGATGTGGGACTCATTGAGCCATGCAAAAGCTCAAAGTTATTAGCTTTATGGATTAAGGCATGTTTTGGAACTAGATTTATGCTTTGGACACTTTGACTTAAGTGATTAAGTGTTGAATGGAGTAGGATGGAGTTTTGGGGAGTATGTTGGGCGTACCTATCTTGTACGTTGCGCGTACTGGCCCCAAAGGTAGTACGTTGAGTGTACTAACTGAGCATGTGGGGCATATTCAGCCTGTTTGACTTTTCTTCAAATGTTGACTTGTTGACCTTCGATTATTGACCAGAAGTATGACCAGATTTGACCTTTGGTTATTTTGGGACTTTTAGGATATTAAGCTTTCTTGGGTTAGGCCCATGATGGGTTTGGGCTCAATTTGGATATTTGGGCCTTGTGGTGTCATTTAAGGGATTTGACTTATAATGCTAGTGGGTTGGTCTTTGGATTTTGGAAAGTAAGGAAAAGGGTAAAATGGACTTTTACACTGAAAGTTTGGTTATTTGACTAGAATCCTTGATTGGGTTGGGAACCGATTGCTGATGAAATATATTTATTGATGTCAGTGCAAGGATTCCGGCAGCAGCGACTCAAGTATTCAATTATATTGGATTGAGGTGAGTTTTTTTTACTATGTCCATGGGTCGAAGGAATCAATGTCGACCCATTACTTTTTGTGTGGAATGCTAGTTGTCTCTATGATACTTGCATGGAAGAACGTGGGGGTAGCCCGTGGCATTTGTATGAAAGACCATGAGGGTAGCCCAAGACACTTGGATGTCAGACCATGAGGGTAGCCCAAGACACTTGGATGTCAGACCGTGGGGGTAACCCATGGTACTTGGATGTCAGACCATGGGGGTAGCCCATGGCACTTGGATGTCAGACTATGGGGGTAGCCCATGGCACTTGGATGTCAGACCATAGGGGTAGCCCATGGCATTTCAGGGAAAAAGACCATGTAGGTAGTCCATGGAAAATATGTGTACTAGTATGTGGTGTTTTGGGGAACTCACTAAGCTTTGTGCTTACGGTTTCAATTTATGTTTCAGTTACTTTGGTTTTCAAGTGAAAGAGTTTGGGATGGTTGCAGAGCACACACCACCTCGTTCCACATTTTCTTGACTTACTCTGATATGTTGTGGTGATTGATACATTTGTTTTTTTTTTAATTTTTATGTTGAGGTTTCTAGAATACTGGTTTTACAAATTTAAAAATGAAGATTTTGGGTCTTATTTGTGGGATGTTACAAGTTGGTATCAAAGCCTTGGTTTGAGGGATTCTGGCGTACTCTGGGATGTGTCCGAACTCAAACTGAGGGTTTGGAAAATTTTCATAAAATAAATATTTATTATAGGGTTTTCTAACAAAAGGAAGAGGTGTGATGTGTGCAACCGGCCAAGCTCAAGTAAGTGATTTCTAGAATACCCATACGTGTTTGTTATGTTATACGTTATGAGAACTGCATGCTATATTAGGGCTAAGGATATAGGAGAGATGTCTTTGTATGCCTGTATGAGCTTTTAGACTTGCATGCTAGTACTGATCGATCAGTCATACGATGGCATGTTTAGGTTATGCCTGATTGTTTGAGCTTTTTGTATTGCATGTTAGTATGGTTTTCATATACGTGGATGAGATGGTTTGATTAGTGTATACTTGTTAGCTTTTTCTTTGACTGAGTGCTGCTTGCTTTGTGCTTTGTGGCACTCTTAGCAATATGGATCAACTATTATATGAATATGCTAAGTCACATGTGGAACATGTTAAATAATCTCAGAGTGATAGACCGGACCCTATTGTGCAGCTCTTGTCTGAGTCCAACCATTTTAGGGTTTAGTCTTTTACTCGAAGGACTATCTAATCTCTATTGCATGTGACTATATTCATGAGGTAGTTAGTTGACATTGGTGAGGGCCTTTCAGCAACTGGGGGCAGGGTCAGATCGGGAACCCAAGAGAGCCTAGGAATTGCATCATTGAGTTTAGTTGTACGATTTAGTGATCATTGGGTGCATCAGTTTGAGAAGGTAACTTGGAGTATTCGGGATGATTCCTGAGGAAATTATGGATAGGTGTGGAAGGTAGTATAGGTGTAACATCCCGAAAATCCAGGTATTTCAAACTTCATCCCTTGGTTTTTAATGTATGTTATTTTTGATTGGTTTTGAGCATTCTAACACTCCTATGGTGTATATGCAACCCTAGAAACCTTGGATCTATGTTTGACTAAGATACATGCAAATAATTATTTTTCCAAGGTTCTTATCCTATCTAGCATGGCATGGGGAACTTAACTTGAATTAAATAATGCTAGTAGAATTACTTACCTTGTAGTTGTAGTTGATTGCTTGGATTTTTAGAGCCTAGCACCAATAATGTGGATGCCTCAAATGGAAATCACAAATCACCACAAACTTTGGAACTTCGAGAGAATAGTAATCACCTTCTTGAAATCGGCCCTCTTAGTATCCTCACTACATCTAGTGTGATTTCAAGAACCCAAGCCTCCTTTATATAGTATGGTGGATTAGGGTTACATCCATGTAAACCCTAGTACCCATGTCTTTTCATCTCCATGAGATCCATGGGTTAAAGCTCCATGGAGTATCCATGGACTTTCCATGCAAGCCTAGCCCATTCCAAATAAGCATTAGCCCACACTATATAAATACAAGAGCCCATATTTAATTAGTCATACTTTTGATCTCTAAATTAATTCTAGATTAATTATAGATCAATACTAATTAAATAATATGATTTTATATTAATATATTAGAACTTATAATATATTAATAAATCATAACTTATACTATTCTCAAAAGATTATCCATAAATTGTTCGGGTGAAGTGCATACCAAATATAGTTATGGACTTAGACACTATATCCAACAATTTTGGCCCTTGGATTGGACTGAAGTAGTCACGAGAAGCCCTAGTGGTAAGTTTGTAATTTTGGCGTCAAGAGGAGTACGCTAAGCTTACATGTGGGTATGATGAGTGTATTAGGGCATGCCCTAATACGCTACGCGTACACATATGTACGCTAGGCAAACCCGTGTCTGAAGTAACCACTAAGTTTTAGGGTTTTTAGTGTGTTTAAGCATCTTTATGGATCATTCATCCTCACCTTTTTAGCCTCCACAGTCTTAGAGCCATTCTTTCAAAACCTTGCCTCCTAGAGTGATTTTAGGTGTTTATTTGTTGTGATAGTTTGGGGATTTTAGTGAGCCAGTAGCCATATGTTTTTAGTGCGATTCGTTAGTGTGAGGTGAGTTGTCCTCACTATACTCTCGGGTCGAAGGAACCAATGCCGACCCTTTGGATTGTTAGTCTAGTTTATTGTATGCTTGTTATGCTGTAGTGATCTGTTAGATCAACATCATGGTAGATAGGATGTGCTATGCTATAGTGATTTGTTGGACCTGTATGACTGCCTATATATTCTAGCTATGTTTGATTATATTATATATGAATATGCAATGGTTAGTTGGGTTGAGGTAGTCCTGTTGTGTGAATAAGGCCAACAGAACCAGGGCGGCTCGGATAGACTGAAAGCCTGTGAGGCGGACTTGTCAGGCCGAAGGCTCAGGGAACGGTCCAGACAGGATGAAGGCCGGTGTAACACCAGTCAAAATTAGGCCAAAGATAATTCCCATAAATATAAAAAACACATATTATAATCAATTTACTTTAATCTTTAATGAATTTATCATTAAACACTACAAGTCTATACCATTCCAAAAATATATAGAACGTCTAAACCTAACTTCGCATGAAGAAGTTATGATAAAATCTAACACTATTGCCTTTATAACAAAAGGAATTTAAAATAGAATTAGATTTAACTATTGGAATCTAAAGAAAAGTTGTAGTACTCGGCAATACCTACGCGTGTATATAAAGAACGTAAAACAGGAGCTCGTATGTGAATGTTATGACCTTCCGAAGATGTAGCTGTTTGAGAACATGATACGTGGTAGAAACCCTAATTTTGTTAGAGCTCACGACGTGAGCATGTATTCTAACGATGTGAGAGTTCTCCAGGACACTAATCGAGGATAGAAAACACCTGGGAAGGCTATGGGATGACTCATGGATGCTCACGACGTGAGAAATCATGTGGACACCTTTCGAAGCTAGGAACGCAAATGGCAAGTCTACGTGGTGATGCAGCCTAGCCTCATGACGTGAGCATGTATTCTCTCGACGTGAGAGGGCCCAAAACAACATATAAATAGCCATCGAGGCTCATTAAATCCTTACATCATTTTTGTTCATTCTCTCTTCTTTTCCGAAGGCCGTTTCCCTTCCCGAGCATGACAATGACAAGCCTCTGATCGTTTTTCAGTTAGATTCTATAGATCATGCTACTAGGGTGAGTTTCATGGCCCCACTTTTTAATGTTTTCAGGGGAAAACGCATGCTAAATATTACATATAAGTTAATATTATGTTTATATGATAGTATATTCGTATAAATATAGATAGTTATATTAACTGAGATATAGTTGTTTTATATCACAAATACCTAGAATATATCTGATATATTGAAAACATTGAACTATTTTAAACTTGTTACTATGTTGTTATTATAGATTATACTAATGTAGCCCCGGATTATACTCTGGAGTTCTACATATACTATATGTGTTATAGCCCTAGAGTTATACTCGGGAGTTATATATAAACTTGTTAAGTATGTTGCTATTATTGGTTTTGTATTACATAAAACTTGGTTTTACTTCAAGTTATAGCTGTTATACTGCCTAGTATTATACAAATTAGGAGTAACATTTAAAGAATAGTCTAGTAACTTAAGGTTTTAGACACGAATATG
This sequence comes from Lactuca sativa, assembly GCF_002870075.4. Lineage (NCBI taxonomy): Eukaryota > Viridiplantae > Streptophyta > Magnoliopsida > Asterales > Asteraceae > Lactuca > Lactuca sativa. The sequence goes on along the minus strand of NC_056629.2, from coordinate 207,919,007 downwards.
CTTTCGCTATAAGAACCATAGGAACCCAACAAAGTCTACATGAGCTACCATATTCATCAACTAAGATTGGAAAACTTAGTGGATATCCTTTGAACTGTAACCACTAATCCCGTGTGAGCGCGAAAGTCGTGTATGAAACTATACGGGTTGAAAACCCCACCCGTGGTTGTTAGCTACAACCCAACGTTTTTGGGCGACGAACTTGCCCAATTTATTCCATTCCAACATCAATGAAGCGTGTAGAACCTTCTACAAGGTGTCATCCTCGTAACATTAATCAGAGGTCTTGTATGTCATATAGCCACGGTTACAGACTCATGGTAGCACAACTTTACAAGCATTATACTTTGTCGATATAATCAATGTGTAACACATTATTTCCTATGTTATCTACAAGCGTCATAGTTTCATATATACCATTGCAAGGTAATGCTTCAAAATAAAATACACCATTGTAATAAGCATTAATACCACCAATTTCATTAATAAAAGAAAAGGTAAAACCTTGTTTACACAAACTGTGAAAGGAAATAATATTTTTGTCCATATTGGCCGAGTAACAACAATTATTCAAATCTAAATCTAAACCATTACTAAGCAATAAAGAATAAACTCCAATCTTGGTTACAGGCGGCACTTTCCTATTTCCCATGATTAAGTTTATCTTCCCATGCTCCACATCCCTACTTCTTTTTAGTCCCTGCAAATCAGAACAAATGTGAAATCCACAACCTGTATCAAGGACCCAAGAATTAGCATGTGATGAGTTATTAGACCGAATAGTGTAAATACCTGCAAAGGAGGGTTTCATATTCCCATCCTTTATGTCCTGCAAGTACTTGGGGCACCTTCATTTCTTGTTCCCTATTTCATGACAATGGAAGCAATCAGCATCCTTCAGATTGGAAAAGGAATTAGTAGAACCAGCTTTGGTCCCACTAGAAGAGGATCTATCAAGAGACTTTCCCTTGCGGCTCTTGGAGGGAGCCTTCCTCTTCTTTCCCTTCCAATGTCTGATTTCCAGAATAGCGGTAGAAGAAGTAGTAGTAGGAGTAGACACAACCGATTTTCCTTTCAGGTTGCTTTCAGCAGTCCTTAAAAGGCCTTGAAGCTTGCTAAGAGTGACCTCCTCCTTGTTCATATGATAGGTCATACAAAACTGATCATAACAAGATGGTAAAGAGTGTAGAATAATATCTATGGCCAACTCTTCATCAAAATTGACATTCAATTTAAGCAATCGGTCCACAAATCTCTGCATCTTTTGCAAGTGCGTCGTGATGGGTTCACCATCCTTCATTTTGGTTGTGATCATAGAGGCAATGATCTCATACCTCTCATGCCAAGCACTTTGATGGTATCCTTCCATCAAATGTTGATACATTTCATAGGGATTGTAGTCCTCATAGGACTTCTGTAGCTCAGCTGTCATATTAGCAATCATTAGACACGACACCTTTGTTGCATCCCTCTCACGAGTAGTGTGTTCAACAATTTTTTCAGGAGTGGCAGTGGTTACATCAATCTCCTTAAGCTCTTTATCTAGGACATATTCTTTGTCCTCATAGCAAATAGCCATTCTGATGTTACGAATCCAATCATTGAAGTTCGAGCCATCGAAAATGACCCTCCCACATAGGTTCATGAGGGAGAAAGAGCCTGAAGGAATTGGTCTGGAACCATTGTTTGGGATAGACATCTAAAAAGAAGAAGAACAAACTTTAGGTTAGATGATAATCCTTAATATTACACCCAATATGAAATACTAAGGCTAGGACCCAACAAAATATTCTACACTTGCGAAGAAGGATGCCGTAATCCAATTGTAAAATATTTGAAGGTAGGTAAATGAAGATTTACCAATTTCCACCATGAAAAACGAAATAGATTATTAAGTTTTAATTGGTTTGAAATTCCTAGATCTTTGAGATTCATTGAACATTTCAATGGCATATTTGAATCTCGATTGTGCCCTTCAAGTTTATGACTGGGATGTCAAGGATCACAAACAAGGAGTAAATAACCATGCAAATTAACTTGGTACACTGAATGTTATATATCACCTAATCAATGTGTCGGTTAACCACGCATGCTCCTTTGATCTATGATTAACATTAAGTTACCCTTTGCCACACATTGTCAGTCCCAGATTAGTGTGTCGGTTAACCACACACGTTCCACTAATGACTTAACAAGGTGCAAAGTGTAATTTCATGGATTAGCACCATTTTCACATTTTCCTAAAGTAACTAAGATTGGAAATTTAATAAAAGTTTAGTTACTTTATATTTATCATTATACTTTTAATGAGGGAGAATTAGTGTCCTATCCTACCCGTTTGGTTAACGACCTCCACCAGTCAAGGAAGCGGTGGGTGAGAGTGGACACTCATTAAACCACTATTTTATAACCACTAACCTTATACCCCCTTTAAAGACCGGCTTCGTGAATGAGTCCTACTAACGGTAAGACTGACTAGTGTTACACACACACACGTATATATATATATATATATATATATATATATATATATATATATATATATATATATATATATATATATATATATGTATATTATTAAACTTAGAATATTATAAATTATAAGGGTGAATTTTAACTTTTAAAACTCTAGGGTTTGGCATTAAAGTTTCATTGATGAGACTTTACAAATTCCAAAACTTGAGGAAAAGTTTTGAAACTTGTCAAAACACTTCACATTCATAACTTATGAGTTTAATTGGATTTCAATGTATGAGACCTTTCATTTTCCATAACTTGAGAACAAGTTATGGCGGTCATAAAATTCATCTAGATCATTTTTCTAAGAACTAAAATTATCAAATAATCTATGATCTAACTAAACTCATAATCACGATAATTTCAAGTCAACAATTTGAAAGCAATTTTGTTTATCATATAAAAACAACAATTATTTTAAAACTTTGACAATTATCTTGTGGTTGGATGAGTACAAGCACTACCATATCATAAACAACATTTCCAATGATCCAAAACAGTTTGTGGTAGTGTTCACAATCCAAACTAGGCCAAGAAACTCGAAATTCTACAAATAGAGCCTTCAACTCATCGAGTGCATGAATTGGACTCGGCAAGTTGCTCTGTTACTGAGTGCACTCGTCGAGGTTTTTCATGGACTCGGCAAGTTCACCAGTCAGAGGCCACAATTTCGACTTTTTCAGCTTTGAAAAACTAGTATGCATCAAATATAATATAAAACAATCTTAGGCTCTGATACAACTATTGGGTTTTGAGCACTATAACACTCCTATGGTGCACATGCAACCCTAAATGCTTTGGATCTATGTTTTCTCTAATTATGCATGCATTTTGTTTTTCCAAAGCATTCACCCTAGCTAGCATACAATTGAAGCTATATAATAAAAAAAACTTAGTTTAGATGCTTACCTCTTGAGTAAGGTAGAGTTCTTGACCTTTGAAAGCTTGAGCACCTCAAGTGTGATGCCTTTAATGGTTCACACACACCAATATGCAAGAGGAGGCTTAATAGAATAAGTTACTTATCTCAAAAAGATGGTGTAACTGATTTTGGCTCATGAGGGTTCTATTTATAGTGTGACAAATGTTAGGGTTACACTTTGTAAACCCTAATGCTCCATGACTTTTGACATTCTTATGCTCAATGGGTTTAACCTCCATGGACTATACATGGATTAACTTATTGGTTTGTCCCATCTAAATAATCATGGATCATTGGCCCACACTACAAGAATCATTGATTTACATAATCAAACCCCATATATTTAATTAGTCTTTTTTGACCACAAAATTAATTCCAAATTAATTATTGATCAATACTAATTAAATAATATGATTTCATATATTAATATATTATACTTGTAATATATTAATAAATCATAAATAACCTTATTCTCAAAAGTCTATCCTATCAAATTGCACTGGTGAAGGCAACCCAAAAGGACCATGCTACTATCGCGTCAAGTACATCCCAGTTATAGTTATGAGCTTAGACACCAAATCCAACAGTAAGACCCTGGGGGGAGCCCACGACATCCTGGAGTAAGACCCTGGAGGGTGTCCAAGGCATCCTTATATGTTTATATGCATGGCTTATGTGATTGATATGGTTTATGTGATTATGTGGGGTATGCTTTGGGGAACTCACTAAGCCTTGTGATTATAGTTTTGTTTATGGTTTCAGGTATCATCAGTTTGGAAATGAAGGGTCCGACTTAATCGCAACGCACACACCCATGTTTTCCGCAGTATGTGATTTTGGTATGAACTCTGATAAATGTTTTTAATTAGAAATGATTTGGAATGTTGAATTAAATGATATCTGTGTTTTGAATATAATAAAAATGAAAGTTTTGCCTTTGATTTTTAGGTCCTTACAACAATGCATGTAACTATGAGCCTTCAGTCTACCTGGAAAGTCTCGCAAGTCCTACAGTATACCTGGACCACTCTCCCAAACCTACAGTCTACTAGCACGTCTCGCAAGACCTACATTAGCTGGATAACCGGACCTACAATATCAATTGGACCGCCCGAGCCTCTTGACCTTCAACACACAGCCGAACCTCTTCAACACAACCATAACATATAGACATAATCATATAAACAATATCAAGCAAACACGAGTAGTCATATAAATTAACCTGCCTATAATACTCTATAACATAATGTGACAACCCGAAATTTATTCCGTCACAGTATTCCATTTCCGTTAATAAAATTTATTTTTATTAAAAATTTTCCGTAAACTTTTGGATTAGATTAATTTAATTAGGACTTTAATTTTGACTTCATAAGTGTCAGAACACATTAGAAACACGTTAAAACATCCTCAATATTCATTTGGAAAAGTTTTAGTTACAACTAAGTCAGGTTACGGCAAATTAATCGGGTACGACCATAAGCTCCGTTTAACGTCGGCATCGGGTAGATTTCCACCGGGCCACAAACTCAACCCCTAGATAAGGGATTGAGTGACCACATTTGAAGCTTTTCCACCCTCTTAACACCCTTTCTCTAACTACTCTCTCTCTAAAACTCGAGTTTTGATCCAAAAACGCCCCTTCAAGCTCCAAAATCATAAGTAATATATCCTAGCTTGTTGTTTAACTTGTTAAGCTTCCAAATCTATGTTTAAGTCACCCAAAACACTCAAAAACTTGTGTTTACGGTTTGGGAACACCTCCGAAAACCGTAAACTCCCTTAAAGGGGTTTTGAAGCCCCAAAACCCTTCCAAATCCTTCCTAGTGTTTAGATATGACTTAAGGACTTGCATGTACGAGCTTAGATCATCAAAATCATGTCATTTGGGCAGTAAACATGAGTTTATGACCCAAGAACATTCTTGGAACGTAAACACACCTTCATAGACCATAAACACTTTTTAAGGTGTTAAATTGCCCCTTAAACACCTCCAAAAGCTTCCAAGAGTGCCTAGAGCATTATATTCATTCATGTGATGAACCAAACCATACAAAAATGAGCCACACTTGAGTTTACGGTTTGGGAAGGTCTCCCAAAACTGTAAACACCTCCAAAGGGTGTTTAAGTGCCCTTAACACCTTGTATGACTTAGATTTGGGTCTAGAACCTTGTATGCTTAACCTACAACCACCAAAACACATGAATCATTGACAAACATGAGTTTACGGCCGTAAACTCATTTGTTTATGGCAGTAAACTCACCAAGAACGTATTCATAAACCGTAAACTTAAACCAAGGGTCTTTCCAAGCTCCAAACACTTCCATAGCCCTTGAATCAACCCTAGGACTCTCATATGTGAAGCATAAGACCATTTAGCACCCAAAAACACAACACCCATGAGTTTACGGCCATAAACTCATGGGGAAATGGTCATTGCGCCGAAAACTCTTCTAAGAGTTTACTCTTGAAGAGCAACCTGCATATCTAGGCCCCATACCCCCTTAGATGCAACTCAGATCATACCTAACACTTGAAATAAAGTGTTTTTGCGCCTCAGAATGTTTTGTTTTACTTAATTAGTAATTCAAAGTCTAATTAGATACAATTATGTATCTCCTCGTGTTACATAGGATCCTCGCGCGTATTCAAGCCCTAAACTGTCACTTAGCATCCAACCAACACATTTCTCGATTGGTGAGTTCATACCCCTACAGCTTTTTCGTGTTTTTTTAATGTTTTCAGGGGGGAACACAAGAAAAAGTGCAAGGAAATCTTGTGCTCAAACTTATTATTTTATTTGAAATGTTTCATATTCCATATGCTTTTAACATTGAAAACCATATTAACCAACCGATTGACTTGCAGAGTTAGGTTTCAAACTAATTGCGAAACTCATTATAAAATGTTATATTTTATATCTCACAAATGATTTTTCCACATTATTACTGTTAAAATCATTACTCTTAGAACTTTTGATACGTCCTCTGTAACACTCCACAAAGATACACGAGTGGAGGACCGCCTTTTGTAACTAGAATCTCAGATTGGAGACATGTCCTCTGAAACACTCCATAGAGATACGCGAGCAGAGGACCGCCCCTGTAACCAGAATCTGTTAGAAGGAGAGCGTGACTTGAGTGTATAGATCTATACAGGGCTGACTACCCCGCACCTTGCTGCTAGCTACAGTGGGACCGGCAGGTCTACAGGTGACAAAAGTCATAAAATGATATTAGCCTTCCTTTTTTCCATATCTAGTTTATCGTATGGTTATAGAACTCGCAAACTTAGATAATGGAGATTTACTTTTAAGTAATAAAGAACTAATAAAATTAGGAATTAGTTTACTACCTACCTAATAGTTTTATATACGTGTTAAAACTAACGCACTTTTCAAGGATAACCAGGCTTTCAGAATACTTCATTAATGCCACAAGTATGGTAGATACTTGTACACCGCATTTCGAATCGATAACCAACCACCAACTCTCAAGGAAAATAAGGGTTTTTCCTGAGATAACATAACTGTTCTTAACCAAACTATGTAACAAATGGATAACAAAACTTTTCTTATAAGAAAATATGGGATTTTCTTGGATAACAACTTTTTCAGAAAACCAAAGGAAACTTGTTCTTTTACAGAAACAAACCGCTTATGAAGTCACCAGCTTTACGCTAATAATTTTAAAACTGCTTGTATTCTCAGGTTCACGTTAGACAGGTATTCCGTGATCTTTTGGAGAAGACGGAGCGTATAGAAGTCTCGTCTGTTCTTTTGTTTATATGATGTATACGTATAAAACATGTATCACTTTGTTTTCAAACAAATGTAAATATTTCTATGTAATATAATGGTTGCGTTTACTATGCTTGCTATATACATTGGTTGTGATACTTTACATGACGTCACCTCCGCCCCAGAACGTTTCCGCCTTCGGTTTCGGGGTGTGACAGATTGGTATCAGAGCCCTTGTTCATAGTGAAATAATTATACCTAACCTTACATGGTATATAACTATAAACACTAAGGGGCGAAAGTGCTGTGAACTAAAAGTATACTTCAAAATATAAGTATTTTTCAAAAAGTATACAAGAATACCTAACTGCAGGAATCCGTAACTACGAGTAGAACAAAACATAAGTAATTGGGTGTTGTACACTGCGGTTAAACATGGGCAGTTATGTAGTCATGTCTTGGGTCAATATAGCCTGATCAACTATATTCATTCGAGACACGGCCAACATGTGCTTAGAAGTGACTGTGGTGTGCAGCAGGCCTAAAACTTACCTAATATCCAAGAAACGAGTCATCACTGCAGCAAAACATAAAATACTATTTGAGTATTTTCTAGAGCCAACTACGTTATAGAAATCCTCGTTCAAGTGTTGCTACTCATCCTTTCCTTTAGCGATAATTTTCTTGCCTTGATAGCTTTCCTATATTATCGCATAGTAGAACACTTTATCTGTCATAATGAGATATGTCTTGTTCCATATCTCTTGATTCAATTCAGAGGACTTACCATCCCCTCTTTCTTGATCATTTTAGATCAAGATGCCTCCGAGAAAGAGACCCAACTCAAAGAACAAGAATCCTCCACCACCACCTCCTCCCCAATTTGATCCTGTTATGTTCCAGGCAGCTGTTATTGCCGCAGTGGCAGCCGCCATGTCTCAGATGAACCCCGGCAGTTCCAGCGGCCCAGGAGGTGGTACTCAATCTCAAAACCAGGACGGTGGTCAGGGACACCGGAAAGAGTGTTCCTACAAAGATTTTATGAACGCGAAACCTACATCTTTCGATGGAACTAGAGGTGTTATCGCCCTGACTCGATGGTTTAAGAAAATCGAATCTATTTTCGAAATCCGTACCTGTTCTGAAGTTGATAAGGTGAAGTTCGCCGTCTGCACCTTTACCGACATAGCCTTGACTTGGTGGAATGGCCGAGTCAAATCCCTAACCCTGCCAGTAGCGAATGCTATGGGTTAGGAGAGCATGAGGAATCTCCTAGTTGCTGAGTAATGCCCAAGGGGAGAAATGCAGAAACTAGAGCATGAACTCTGGAATCTAAAGATGAAGGGTTCCGACATCTCTGCTTACACTTCAAGATTTGATAATCTAGCGCTTCTCTGTCCGGGAATGGTTACCCCAGAAAGCAAAAAGATTGAGAGATTCATCTGGGGGCTGACCCAGCCAACAAAAGGAAATGTTTTGGCTGCAAAGCCAGACACCTACGACATCGCCAAATGCCTAGCGCAAACTTTGATTGATCATGGAGACAATCCTGATGAAGTGGTCACCGCTCCTGAACCGGAAAAAAGGAGTGGTGAGAAAAGAAAATTCTGGAAGCAGAAGAAGGGTCAGTCTTCGCAGGAACCCTCAAAGAAGCAGCAAACTGTGGCGGTCCACGCTGCTACTACCCCTACTGCTACTCCTACCGCTGCTCCTACAGCTTAAGCACATACCAATAGATATGCTGGTACCCTTCCTCGGTGCGACAAGTGTAAATACCACCATAATCCTGGCCCATGCCGTGAATTGTCATGCTCTAACTGTGGTAAAAAGGGGCATATAATTCGATTATGCAAGGCACCAGCCCAACCAACCAGCCAAGCCTTTGGAGCAGGTGCCGCTCAGACCTGCTATGGTTGCGGCGAGGTCAGTCATTTCAAGCGAAACTGCCCCAAAGCAGCAACAACCAACAACACCGGGAGAGTTCTAATGATGGGTCAAGAAGAGGCAGTCATTGATCCCATTGTTGTCACGGGTACGTTCCTTCTCGACAACTCCTATGCAAGCATCCTTTTCGATTCTGGTGCTGAAAGAAGTTTTGTTAGCCATTCATTTAAACATCTCCTTAAACCTAATCCTTAACCATTAACTGAAACATTTACCGTCGAGATGGCTAACGGTGAGAACGAGAACGCTAACGATATATTCATAGGTTGTACCCTTACCCTCAATGATCATTCTTTTCCCATCAATCTTATGCCAGTTTCCATAAAGAGCTTTGATGCTATCATTGGCATGGATTGGTTGAGCCCCAATCGTGCTGATATCCTTTGTTATGAAAAAGCCATCCATTTCAATCTTCCTGCTGGTCAAAATCTCATGATCTACGGCGATAAACTTAGTTCCAATCTTCGCATCATTTCATGCATCAAAGCTAAAAAACTTCTGCGAAAGGAATGTTGCACATTCCTAGCTCATGTAATCAACGAGAAACAGGAAGTTAAAGACCTCGAGAGCATCCCCGAAGTCTGCTGTAACAGCCGGATGTCCAGGTATCTTTTATGCTTATGTTTTTGGTTTTTTATGAGGGGACTCGGCGAGTTGGAGCTCAGACTCGCCGAGTAGGATCGCGGTTCTGGACGCGGGTTCGCGCCTGGACTCGGCGAGTCCAAGGTATGGACTCGGCGAGTCCGCGCTGTTTAATGAAACCGTAATTTCTCGGGTTTGGGACCTATTTAAAGGGCCTTAAGGCCGTCATTTGTGCTCACCAGACCCCTGAATGAAACCCTAGCGAGTTTGAGTGTTTGGAGCAAAGCAAGGAGCCATTATTGACCTTGGAGGTGTTATATTGCAAGGGAAAGGAAGTAATAGCTAAGGGGAATCAAGAGGAGCCACTTCCTGAAGATTTGAGGTCCAGAACATCACATTTGAGGTACTACCTTCGAGCTATTCTTTGTTATGTTGATGTTCATATTGATTTAGGGCTTATTGAGCCCTTTTATGGTTAGATCTAGTGCTTCCTTGGTCCCTTAAGTGAGTTAGGTTATAGATCTGGACCTTTGGAGGTCCAGAGTTTCCCTTTGCCCAAGCTTTTTATGAATCCATGAGGGTTTTGGATTGGGGTCTTTGTGCTTAAGGTCAAAACACCATTTATGAGTCATGGGGTGTGTTATGAGCACCAAGTTATGGACTTTACGTGATGAATAAGCTTAGGAGGGCCAGATCTATGAGTTGTTGGAGCAGATCTGACCTCAGAAGCAAGTTTGAGTTTATGCATGGCATGGACTCGCCGAGTCTGAAGAACAGACTCGGCGAGTAGCATGAAGATTGTCCTTGACCACTCAGTGAGTGGTCCAGCCGAGTTATGAGTTGACTCAGTGAGTCAGGGAGAGTTAGAGAGGGTTGACAGGTGGACTGAGTTGAACTGGAACTCGCCGAGTTGTTCTTGAGACTCGGCGAGTTGAGTCGGGGTGGCCCCGCGATTCATACCAGGTGGAACTCGTCGAGTCAGGGGAATACTCGACGTGTCAAAAAGGGAATCCTAGAGAGTTGGTGAAAATGCTTAGACTCGCCGAGTCGCCCTAGTGCACTCGCCGAGTCCGGTCAAAGTTGACCGTTGACCGTTGACCATTGACCAGAGTTGACCAGTGTTGACTTGATAGGGTAGTCAACCTTAGTGGTAAAAGTGTTAATTCAGAGACATATGATGTTATAGGAGGATTATAGCTCGGAGGATCGAGCACGAGTGATTCCAGGATTCGCGAGTTATCGAGATACGCGAGGTGAGTCTTCTCACTATACTTTACCTTGAGTAGGTAACCAGAGTTACGTGATCAGAGTATTTGTATGCTATATGTATGTGTTGTGTTGTACTGCATTATTCCTATGTGATTTATGCTGTGCATGTTTTAGAGTTGGAACCGGAAGCTTCACAGAGTTAGAACCTGAGGGTTCACAGTGTTTGGGTGCACGGACCCATAGAGTTATAGCCTCGAGTGGCTAATATGTGTTATGTGTGTGGTATTTTGGGGAACTCACTAAGCTTTGTGCTTACAGTGTTAGTGTTGTTGTTTCAGGTACTAGCGATGACCGTGGGAAGGCGCCGGCTTGATCTGTACACACGCATGGGATTTTTGATATATATATGATCTTGGGATTTTGTATGATGTGATTTGGGATTTTAAACTTAATGTTTTTATGAAATTAAATGAGAAATGTTTTTATAATTTGTGAAAAATTATTTTGAAATTCACGGTGTTACATCTGCAACTTTCATGATGTCTTTCCCGAAGAGCTCCCAGGAATCACTCCCGAACGTCAAGTTGAGTTTCGCATCGATCTAATCCCTGGAGCTACCCCCGTAGCCAAGTCTCCTTATCGATTAGTGCAAACAGAAATGCAGGAGTTATCCAACCAGCTCAATGAGCTACTCAGCAAAGGGTTCATCAGACCGAGTTCCTCACCCTGGGGAGCCTCGGTATTGTTTGTAAAGAAGAAAGATGGATCCTTTCGGATGTGTATAGACTACCGCAAGTTGAACAAGCTAACCGTCAAAAACCGATATCCTCTTCCTCGAATTGATGACCTCTTCGCTCAACTTCAGGGAGCCAGTTACTTCTCGAAGATAGACCTTAGGTCAAGGTACCATCAGGTACGAGTTCATGAGAGTGATGTTTCCAAAACAGCATTCAGGACTCGATATGGATACTACGAGTTTATAGTGATGCCCTTCGGTCTAACCAACGCACCGGCAATGTTCATGGACCTGATGAACCGGGTGTGTCGTCCTTTTCTGGATAAGTTCGTTATCGTGTTCCTTGATGACATACTTGTCTATTCCAGAAGTGAAGAAGATCACAAACACCACTTGAGGTTAGTGTTGGAAACTCTTAGATCCGAAAAGTTGTATGCGAAATTCTCCAAGTGTGAATTCTGGATTCGGAAGGTAACTTTCCTAGGTCACGTGGTAAGATAGGAGGGTATACACGTGGACCTGTCCAAAATCAAGGCGATAGAGAATTGGTCGACACCAAAGACACCCATAGAAATCCATCAATTCTTGGGTCTCGCCGGCTATTATCGTAGACTCATTCAAAATTTTTCCAGAATCGCCAAACCCCTGACCACTCTGACATAGAAAGGTGTACCCTTTTTTTTTGAGTGAAAAGCAAGAAACTTCATTCCAAACGTTAAAGCTAGCCTTGTGTAGCGCACCTATCCTGTCCCTGCCGAAGGGACGGAGGACTTCGTTGTCTACTGCGATGCATCCAATCAGGGCTTAGGTTGTGTACTTGTGTAGAATGGAAAAGTTATCGCTTATGCCTCGAGACAATTGAAGGCACACGAAGTCAACTATACCACTCACGACTTGGAGTTAGGAGCAGTAGTTTTTGCACTGAAAATTTGGAGACATTATCTCTTCGGAACCAAGTGCACGATGTTCACTGACCATAAGAGCATGCAGCACATCTTCGATCAGAAAGACTTAAACATGAGACAACGGCGATGGGTAGAGTTGCTCAGTGAATATGAGTGCAAAATCCGCTACCATCCTGACAAGGCCAATGTGGTGGCAGATGCCCTTAGCCGAAAGGAAAGTTCAAGCTGCAAGGTGAAGACATTGACAATGACCATCCATTCCCACTTATCCGTGCAGATCCGAGAAGCCCAGTTGGAAGCCCTCAAACCAGAGAACGTGTCGAGCGAGGCCTTGAGGGGAATGGATAAGAAACTTGAGATCAGAGGTAACGGAGTCTACTGTTTCATGGATCGAATCTGGACCCAAAGTTCGGAGGTTTCAGGGAAGTTGTCATGGATGAAGCTCACAAGACCAGATACTCTGTTCACCCAGGTTCGGATAAGATGTACCTGGATCTCAAGAAACAATACTAGTGACCAAACATGAAAGCTGACATTGCTACATTCGTGGGCAAGTGTCTGACTTGCGCCAAGGTGAAGGTTGAGTATCAGAAACCCTCTGGTTGCTCCAGCAGTCCGAGATACCTGAGTTGAAATGGGAGATTATCGCCATGGATTTTTGTAACACCCCAAAGTTTGGAAAGCCAAGAAAAGAAAGAAAACCTCAAGTTTAGGGGAGACTCGGCGAGTCCATGGAGGGACTCGGCGAGTCCGAGCGGGATCCGGGTTGTGGTGGAAGCGACCGACTCGGCGAGTCGGCCAAGGAGACTCGACGAGTTGGGTCTGATCGAGGAAAACCCTAAATCTGGGACATGGAGACTATTTAAGCGTCTCATTCTCTTTCCTAGGGTTCCTCTACTGCCTCTCTACCCCAGAACACCAAACCCTAGCCGCCATATCCGTTTTTGAGCTAGATCTTGCCTTGAAGAATGCACTAAAGCTTGGAGGAGGAAGAAAGACATTGGAGGTGCAAGAAGGGACTGTAGATCTGGGATTGTGGAGTCATTTCAGACCAATTGGAGGTAATAAGTTGTTGCTTGGACTCCCTTTGCATCTAGATCTATTCTTATGTGTGAGTTTTGGTCATTATTGGTATGATTTGTAACCAATTCGAGTTGGAGGTTCAGATCTGAGGTTGCTACCTCAGATCCATGTTGGTTTTGGTCTTGAATCCCCTAAAGTATCAGCCCTTGGTATGTTGAAGAAGCATGTTTGCCATAAACCCTAGTTTAGTGTGTTTTGAGCATAGATCTCTCAATCTACACGTAAAGTTTGCCACTTTACGTGGGGAATAGGCCCTAGAAGTATGGATCTATGAGTTGGAAGTTCTGTTTGGCTCGAAAAGCCACTGCATGGATTGAAGACTGGATAGACTCGGCGAGTCCTTCGAGTGGACTCGGCGAGTAGCTTGAAGATGAGGAGGAACTCGACGAGTAAAATGAACAGCTCGTCGAGTCGGTTGAAGTTAGGCATGGACTCGGCGAGTTGGACGAGCAACTCGACGAGTTGGTTGAAGATTGTCTTGGACTCGGCGAGTCTGATCGCGAAACCCTAAACCCTTTTGAGTTGAGACTCAAATCAGTGAGTCGGGTGGTGACTCAGCGAGTTGGGCAGGACAGAACTTGGAACTAGTTGGACTCGGCGAGTCATGGACTGACTCGGCGAGTCGGGTCGCGAATAAGAAAGACCCTGAGCTTATGAACTCGGCGAGTCTTTAGGAAGACTCGGCGAGTAGGGTTGACCTGGAAGGTTGACTTTGACCAGAGTTGACTTAGTTGACTGTTAGACTAAGTGTTATATGTATATTGATAGCTCGGAGAGCTAGAGGGGCAGCGGTTCAGGGGATTGTCGAGTAGCAGCCAGAGGTTTATCAGCAGGGCTCAGCAGTTCAGGTGAGTTTCCTTCCAGTAGGAAGGGGTCTAAGGCCACAATGCCGGCCCGTTTAGCTAGCAGTAGTTTCGGATGTTGATTTGATACAGTAGTTAGTATGTTTGATGCCTTCGTGGCTCAAACAGGATTTATGTGTTATGTGTTCCGGGCTACGGCCCGATGTAGTATGCAGTATATGTGAGTTTATGCCAGTTAATATGTTATGATATGCTGTGTTCAGTTAGCTTCGGACTTCGGTCCGATGGAGGGGACAAGGTTCCAGACAGTTAGCTTCGTCCGATGTCAGCTTCGGACTTCGGTCCGATGGAGGGGACAAGGTCCCAGATAGTCAGCTTCGGACTTCGGTCCGATGGAGGGGGCAAGGCCCCAGACAGTTAGCTTCGGACTTCGGTCCGATGTCAGCTTCGGACTTCGGTCCGATGGAGGGGACAAGGTCCCAGATAGTCAGCTTTGGACTTCGGTCCGATGGAGGGGGCAAGGCCCTAGCCAGTTAGCTTCGGACTTCGGTCCGATGTCAGCTTCGGACTTCGGTTCGATGTAGGGGGCAAGGCTCCGTTAGTCCGGACTTCGGTCCGATTCAGTGGGCAAGGCCCAATATGTGCTTTATATGTTTTTGCGCGATATGTGGTAGATTGGGGGAGCTCACTAAGCTTCGTGCTTACGGTTTTCAGTTTTGGTTTCAGGTACTCGGTTTTCAAAAGAGGAGCTCGGGAAGATTGCAGAGCACACACCATAGTCAGTTAGCCTGGGAATGTTTGACTCTGATAATGCTATTATGTTTTGAATTTAATACTCAAAAGTTATGTTTGACTTATGATACGTTGTTTATAAATCCATTTTTAGTAATGTTTTAAAAGAAATTTTTAGTCGTGATTTTTGGGTCGTTACAAGTTGGTATCAGAGCCTTGGTTTGAGGGATTCGGGCGCACTCCTGAGTGTGTCTGAACTCAAACTAAGGAGGTGGTATAGAGTTTTCAAAAGAAAAATCGTAGTCACAAAAGAAATTTAAGAAAAGAAAACGATTTTAGAAAAAGTGTAAAGAAAAGAGTTTTAGAAAAAGGTAAAAAGAGTTTTGAAAAGAGAAAAGGGTGTGGTGCATGCAATTAGCCGAGCTCAAGTAAGTACTCCCAATTTACCCATACAAGTTATGTTATTATTTTCAATATCAGTTTCAGTATCAGTTTCAGTTCAGTTTCAGTTTCAGCTTCAGTAAAACAGCATGCTAGAATAGGACTAAGGATCTAGGATGATGCCTTATGTGCCTGCTTTATGTGTTCCAGCTTGATGAGAATTGCATGCTAGTAATGAGTAGACAGTAATAGGATAGCCTGTGTAGGTTATGCCTGATAGTTTCTTGTTATGAGAATTGTTTTGCCTGAGTATGTTTCCCTTATCTGAATGCTGCTTGCTTTGTGCTTTGTGGGACTCTGAGTGATGAGAGTTAGCCATTAGGTGAATACGTTTCATCACATGTGATCAGGGTTGAATAATCTCAGAGTGCTGGATTTGGCCCTACTGCGCAGCTCTCGTTTGAGTCCAACCGTTGTAGGGACGAGTCTTTTACTTAAAGGATTATCTGAGCCTCGTCACATGTGATGGTATTCAGGTGGTGACTAATTGGCATTACTAGGAGGCCTTCAGCAGCTGAGGACTGTGTGGGTAGAGTCAGAGGTTCCCTAGGGCAAGCCTAGGATGAGAGTGGCAGAGATCAGTAGAAGAATAAAAGGGGACTTGGTGGAGTTGAGGTAACTCTTGGGGAAAGTACGGATAGATGTGGAAGGTAGTAGGGGCCCATACTACTGAAAGCAGAGGATCCGTACTCGATTCAAGATGGGCCAAGACGAAACCGGGAAATGGTGTAGTGAGTGAGAAATCCCTCAGCAGTAGTGTGTAAATTGATCAGGATTTTGTTATATTTTCAGCATGGTGATGTTGCGCGAGATACCAGTTAGCAGTTCAGGTGTCGAGGAGGGGTCTAGCTCGGGCTTCAGAGCTGGGCAGCTTGATGATCAGATGAGGGATTTCATTTCCGCAGAAATTACGCGCAACATCATTGATCAGACTCCAGTGATTTTCGGTTCAGTTAGAGAGGCCATTGTGGAGCTCATGGACAGTCATCTTGAGGCCTTTAAGGCCGGGGCAGTTTCAGGATAGTTTGGGGCTCATCTAGAGCCCGATTCTCATGGATCCCAGGGATCCATCAGGAAGGGGAGTCCCATTTTTAGCACTTGTCATCCGGGGTCGGGAGTGAGTGGTCCACCTTACCCCCAAGAGGGTTCCCTGCAGGATTGGATTGCTGCAGAGGTTTCGCGGGCTCTCCAGGAAGAGTTACCAAACACCATTGGGCGTATCACCGATAGTGTGGTCGACGGGATTGAAAGGCGGACCTTAGCTGTCCAGGCAATGGGTGAAATGGTCACTATGACCCATGAGCGGGAGATTGGCTCGGATAGTCAGCTTAGGAAGAGGAAGCGGTCTTCCGGTCTAGGTCGGCAAGATGGGCAGTCGGACACTGTCGTAGTGGGTGTCAGAGGCCCGCAAGGTCGAGATAGTTGCACGAGGGAGAAGGGAGCACGAGCTAGCGTGCGCAGCAAGTCTAAGTGTGGCAGATGCGGATGGAAGGGTCACAAACGTCAGGAATGCACAGTAGAAGTAGAGTTATGCCATCGTTGTCATCAGCCTGGCCATGTTAGGGTGAACTGCCCCGTTCAGCGGTTGGGACAGCCTCATTGTCATAGTAGAGTTCGAAAATCAGAGGGATTTGAGGATCCTTCAGAGCAGGTTGCAGGTATGATTCTTTTCCCTCTATTTTATTATTCACAACATTATTGCTATGTTGCTGCATTGATGTCAATAAGCTTATGTGTGGTGTTAGTGTGGCTTGTTTGTGATTATGTTATATGCCATTTGCATACCTCAGAAAAATTGGTTGGTAGTTAGGGGATGTGCTCTTATGAAGAAGGTTTCGGAGGATGCAGTAACTGTAGCATGGTTGGGAGAGATTTGGTTCGTTTCGCTAGTTCGGAGTGGTTAGTGTTGGGATGGATTGGTTAGATCCCTAGATATGGCAGGCTTGGGTTCCTTAGCAGAATGATTATGGAATGGTAGCAAAGATCGGGATCTCTTTTGAGTGTGAAGCAGCAAGGGGTAAGCAGGATCGAAGTGGGGGAGAACCCTCCGGGTATATATGGATAAGAGTCTCGTAGACTCAGAATGAGTGCGCGACCTCTAAGAAGAAATGGTAGTAGCACAGTGATGGATGGATTGAGAAGTTCAGAATTAGGAGTTCGAGAACTTTTCCCAGCAGTTAGTTCATGTAATCGAGATGGTTAGAAGCTGGTTGGGAATCCAGGAATGGAGGACCACCTGTCGGACGCATGAGAATCAGAATGAGGATCCTGAGAGCGGCTAGCAAGAGATGTTTTCGTACTAGTAGCCAATGTCAGAGTCAGCATGCAGGGTTGTGTAAATTCAGGAGTTGGGAGTTTGGAAACTTCCCAACAATAGCTTCTTGTATCTGGATTAGTAGACGGTTGGTTTGGGAACCAAGCCGAAGAGTTCCTCGACGAAGCGCTAAGTATATCAAGGATATAAGATGTCGAGGATGATGCAGTATTCAAAGGCTGAGGGCTGTTTTGAGAAATCGGGATGAGGAATCACTAGCGGGGCTAGGGATAGTCAGGATGTTCTCGAGATAGTAGTAGTGTTGTAAGTCTGCGGGGGTAGCCGTAGCATTCACTAGCAGTCAGATAGTAGTAGTAGTGTTGTAAGTCTGCGGGGGTAGCCGTAGCATTCACTAGCAGTCAGATAGTAGTAGTAGTGTTGTAAGTCTGCAGGGGTAGCCGTAGCATTCACTAGCAGTCAGATAGCAGTAGTTGTGTTGTAAGTCTGCGGGGGTAGCCGTAGCATTCACTAGCAGCCAGATAGCATTAGAGGGTTGTAAGACCGCGAGCGTCGTCGCAGCCTTTTTATCAGATTGGTAGGTAGCATGAGCGCGTGTTAGACGCGGGAAAGCAGTAGTACCCACCAGTTCGGGTGCAGCAGTGAGGATATGGGAATCCACGGGTTAGATTACGGATTTCCCAAATGGATCAGTTATGGCTAAGTTAGCAATTTGGGCTATAGATCGTCACATCAGTTATGAGATCAGAGTAGCAGTGGACCGTTGGGGGTTCGGGTATGTTGCGGGCTACCGTCAGTCCGAGAGCCATCATGTTGTTAGTCGTGGAATTGATGATGTCAGGATGTGACGTATGGACCCGATCGGTTGAATCGGAAGGTTGCTAGAGCCACAGTGACAGGATAACTAGTGGAAACTAGCTCCAGAGAAAGATTTTGTTCAGAAGTCGTAGAAGCGACTAAGTGAGGAGTCCCTTGACTCCACAGTTGGGTTGGCAGCTCAGTGTTTCATCCAGTTCAGTGTTTCAGGCAGCTCAGTGTTTCAGCCAGTTCAGTGTTTCAGGCAGCTCAGTGTTTCAGCCAGTTCAGTGTTTCAGGCATGTTCAGTATTGCAGGCAGTTCAGTGTTTGGAAGGTTTCAGGGTTTTGGGTCAGTATTGTATTTGCGTTGGAATGCAAGTGCTGACAATATAGTTGGTTGATTTGGAAATGGCAAGTCCCTCTCAGCAGGATCAGTTGAGCCTTTTGCTGCGTATAAGTGATCTGTAAGGATAGCTAGGCAGGTATCTTTTCATCCAGGAGGGAAGGCTCGAGTAAGTAGGAGATGAGTAATCAGGTGGGATAAAAGCAAGCTGGTTCCAGCAGCATCGTTTCAGTATGAGCGGCAGGATGGATAGAACAGTTATAGATAATCGGAGTATCTTCAGGAGTCGCTGGAAGAGACTAGGAGCTTGTGATGGAGTGTAGTGACCGGTGGGAGTCCGATAACTCAGATATAGGGAGATTGGTTAGACCAGAGTAGTCTCAGTGCATCCGGTAGGCGAATGGGAGGCAGCAGGATTTTCAGTCAGAGGAAGTAACGTTGAGGAAATTATGGAAAAGAGAAGGATTCAGTATGTTCCAACGGTAATGATCGGCATGGTGAGTGGCTGGAATGTCGGACAAAAGGTTGTTAGATTTTCCAGACAGAGAATTGGAGGCAGTTCGCAGGCAGTTGATCATAGCAAACTTCGAGGACGAAGTTTAGTTTAAGTGGGGGAGAGTTGTAACACCCCAAAGTTTGGAAAGCCAAGAAAAGAAAGAAAACCTCAAGTTTAGGGGAGACTCGGCGAGTCCATGGAGGGACTCGGCGAGTCCGAGCGGGATCCGGGTTGTGGTGGAAGCGACCGACTCGGCGAGTCGGCCAAGGAGACTCGACGAGTTGGGTCTGATCGAGGAAAACCCTAAATCTGGGACTTGGAGACTATTTAAGCGTCTCATTCTCTTTCCTAGGGTTCCTCTACTGCCTCTCTACCCCAGAACACCAAACCCTAGCCGCCATATCCGTTTTTGAGCTAGATCTTGCCTTGAAGAATGCACTAAAGCTTGGAGGAGGAAGAAAGACATTGGAGGTGCAAGAAGGGACTGTAGATCTGGGATTGTGGAGTCATTTCAGACCAATTGGAGGTAATAAGCTGTTGCTTGGACTCCCTTTGCATCTAGATCTATTCTTATGTGTGAGTTTTGGTCATTATTGGTATGATTTGTAACCAATTCGAGTTGGAGGTTCAGATCTGAGGTTGCTACCTCAGATCCATGTTGGTTTTGGTCTTGAATCCCCTAAAGTATCAGCCCTTGGTATGTTGAAGAAGCATGTTTTCCATAAACCCTAGTTTAGTGTGTTTTGAGCATAGATCTCTCAATCTACACGTAAAGTTTGCCACTTTACGTGGGGAATAGGCCCTAGAAGTATGGATCTATGAGTTGGAAGTTCTGTTTGGCTCGAAAAGCCACTGCATGGATTGAAGACTGGATAGACTCGGCGAGTCCTTCGAGTGGACTCGGCGAGTAGCTTGAAGATGAGGAGGAACTCGACGAGTAAGATGAACAGCTCGTCGAGTCGGTTGAAGTTAGGCATGGACTCGGCAAGTTGGACGAGCAACTCGACGAGTTGGTTGAAGATTGTCTTGGACTCGGCGAGTCTGTTCTTGGACTCGGCGAGTCAGATCGCGAAAACCTAAACCCTTTTGAGTTGAGACTCGAATCAGTGAGTCGGGTGGTGACTCAGCGAGTTGGGCAGGACAGAACTTGGAACTAGTTGGACTCGGCGAGTCATGGACTGACTCGGCGAGTCGGGTCGCGAATAAGAAAGACCCTGAGCTTATGAACTCGGCGAGTCTTTAGGAAGACTCGGCGAGTAGGGTTGACCTGGAAGGTTGACTTTGACCAGAGTTGACTTAGTTGACTGTCAGACTAAGTGTTATATGTATATTGATAGCTCGGAGAGCTAGAGGGGCAGCGGTTCAGGGGATTGTCGAGTAGCAGCCAGAGGTTTATCAGCAGGGCTCAACAGTTCAGGTGAGTTTCCTTCCAGTAGGAAGGGGTCTAAGGCCACAATGCCGGCCCGTTTAGCTAGCAGTAGTTTCGGATGTTGATCTGATACAGTAGTTAGTATGTTTGATGCCTTCGTGGCTCAAACAGGATTTATGTGTTATGTGTTCCGGGCTACGGCCCGATGTAGTATGCAGTATATGTGAGTTTATGCCAGTTGATATGTTATGATATGCTGTGTTCAGTTAGCTTCGGACTTCGGTCCGATGGAGGGGACAAGGTTCCAGACAGTTAGCTTCGTCCGATGTCAGCTTCGGACTTCAGTCCGATGGAGGGGACAAGGTCCCAGATAGTCAGCTTCGGACTTCAGTCCGATGGAGGGGGCAAGGCCCCAGACAGTTAGCTTCGGACTTCGGTCCGATGTCAGCTTCGGACTTCGGTCCGATGGAGGGGACAAGGTCCCAGATAGTCAGCTTCGGACTTCGGTCCGATGGAGGGGGCAAGGCCCCAGTCAGTTAGCTTCGGACTTCGGTCCGATGTCAGCTTCGGACTTCGGTTCGATGTAGGGGGCAAGGCTCCGTTAGTCCGGACTTCGGTCCGATGCAGTGGGCAAGGCCCAATATGTGCTTTATATGTTTTTGCGTGATATGTGGTAGATTGGGGGAGCTCACTAAGCTTCGTGCTTACGGTTTTCAGTTTTGGTTTCAGGTACTCGGTTTTCAAAAGAGGAGCTCGGGAAGATTGCAGAGCACACACCATAGTCAATTAGCCTGGGAATGTTTGACTCTGATAATGCTATTATGTTTTGAATTTAATACTCAAAAGTTATGTTTGACTTATGATACGTTGTTTATAAATCCATTTTTAGTAATGTTTTAAAAGAAATTTTTAGTCGTGATTTTTGGGTCGTTACAATTTCATCACCAAGTTACCCAAATCTCCGAGTGGGTACGATACCATTTGGGTAATTGTCGATCGATTGACAAAATCCGCTCACTTCCTTCCGATCAAAGAAACGTTCAAGATGGAAAGACTCACACGAATCTACATCCAAGAGATATTCCGATTGCACGGTGTGCCTGTGTCCATTATCTCCGATCGAGATAGCAGGTTTACCTCCAGATTTTGGTAGTCCTTACAGAAGGCTCTTCGAACTAAACTAAACATGAGCACGGCTTATCATCCTCAGACAGATGGACAGAGTGAGAGAACTATCCAAACCCTGGAAGACATATTGAGAGGATGTTTCATCGATTTTGGAAAGTCGTGGGACACCCATTTACCTTTGATCGAGTTCTCATATAACAATAGTTACCACACCAGTATCAAGGTTTCCCCGTTCGAAGCCCTCTACGGTCGAAAGTGCATATCCCCTCTGTGCTAGGCCAAGGTAGGGGACACGCAGCTAGCTAAGAGTTGAGTCCCCGACAGTGTTCTCATTGGTCTTGAAATCATCCGTGAAACCCCGAGAAAATCATCCAGATCCGAGAACGACTGAAAGCTTCACGAGACCGACATAAGAGTTATGTCGATAAATGATGAAAACCTCTGGAGTTCCAAGTTGTAGACCGTGTCCTGTTAAAGGTCTCGCCCTGGAATGGTATGATACGCTTTGGAAAGCACGGAAAACTTAACCCAAGGTACATAGGACCTTTCGAGATCCTAGCTAGGATCGGTCCCGTAGCCTATAAACTTCGATTACCCCAAGAGCTTAGCAACATCCATCCTGTCTTCCACGTCTCTAATCTTAAAAAGTGTTTATCCGATGAAACCCTCGTGATCCCTCTTGATGAGATCGAAATCAACGAACACCAGAACTTTGTGGAAGAACCAATCGAAATCATGGATCGAGAGATCAAACGTACAAAACAAAGTCGCATACCGATAGTGAAGGTTCGCTGAAATGCCAAGCGGGGACCCGAATTCACTTGGGAGCGCCAAGACTCGTTGAAGCAGAAATATTTGCATCTCTTTCCGACTCCATAATTTGTATCTTAGTTTTGAATTTCGGCACGAAATTCACTCTAACGGGGGGGGGGGGGGGGGGGGGGGATAACGTGACAACCCAAAATTTATTCCGTCACAGTATTCCACTTCCGTTAATAAAATTTATTTTTATTAAAAGATTTCCGTTAACTTTTGGATTAAGCTAATTAAATTAGGACTTTTATTTTGACTTCATAAGTGTCGGAACACATTAGAAACACGTTAAAACATCCTCAATATTCATTTGGAAAAGTTTTAGTTACAACTAAGTCGGGTTACGGCAAATTAATCGGGTACGACCATAAGCTCCGTTTAACGTTGGCATCGGGTAGATTTCCACCGGGCCACAAACTCAACCCCTAGATAAGGGATTGAGTGACCACATTTGAAGCTTTTCCACCCTCTTAAAACCCTTTCTCTCACTACTCACTCTCTAAAACTCGAGTTTTGATCCAAAAACACCCCTTTAAGCTCCAAAATCATAAGTAATCTATCCTAGCTTGTTGTTTAACTTGTTAAGCTTGCAAATCTATGTTTAAATCACCCAAAACACTCAAAACTTGTGTTTACGGTTTGGGAACACCTCCCAAAACCGTAAACTCCCTTAAAGGGGTTTTGAAGCCCCAAAACCCTTCCAAATCCTTCCTAGTGTTTAGATATGACTTAAAGACTTGCATGTACGAGCTTAGATCATCAAAATCATGTCATTTAGGCAGTAAACATGAGTTTACAGCCCAAGAACATTCTTGGACCGTAAACACACCTTCATAGACCATAAACACCTTTTAAGGTGTTAAATTGCCCCTTAAACACCTCCAAAAGCTTCTAAGAGTGCGTAGAACCTTATATTCCTTCATGTGATGCACCAAACCATACACAAATGAGCCACACTTGAGTTTATGGTTTGGGAAGGTCTCCAAAAACCGTAAACACCTCCAAAGGGTGTTTAAGTGCCCTTAACACCTTGTATGACTTAGATTTGGGTCTAGAACCTTGTATACTTAACCTACAACCACCAAAACACATGAAACATGGAAAAACATGAGTTTACGGCCGTAAACTCACGCGTTTACGGTAGTTAACTCACCAAAAACATATTCATAAACCGTAAACTCAATCCAAGGGTCTTTCCAAGCTCCAAACACTTCCATAACCCTTGAATCAACCCTAGGACCCTCATATGTGAAGGATAAGACCATTTAGCACCCAAAAACACACCACCCATGAGTTTACGGCCGTAAACTCATGGGGAAATGGTCATTGGGCCAAAAACTCTTCTAAGAGTTTACTCTTGAAGAGCAAACTCCATATATTCCTATCACTTGAAATAAAGTGTTTTTGCGCCTCAGAATGTTTTGTTTTACTTAATTAGTAATTCAAAGTCTAATTAGATACAATTATGTATCTCCTCATGTTACATAGGATCCTTGCGCGTATTCAAGCCCTGAACTGTCACTTAGCATCCAACCGACACATTTTTCGACTGGTGAGTTCATACCCCTACAGCTTTTTCCATGTTTTTTAAATGTTTTCAGGGGGGAATACAAGCAAAAGTGCAAGGAAATCTTGTACTCAAACTTATTATTTCATTTGAAATGTTTCATATTCTGTATGCTTTTAACATTGAAAACCATATTAACCAACCGTTTGACTTGCAGAGTTAGTTTTCAAACTAATTGCGAAACTCATTATAAAATGTTATATTTTATATCTCACAAATGATTTTTCCACATTATTACTGTTAAAATCATTAATCTTAGAACTTTTGATACGTCCTCTGTAACACTCCACAGAGATATGCGAGTGGACGACCGCCTTTTGTAACTAGAATCTAAAACAGGATTTTCCGCATTATTACTTGTAAATTCGTTATTCTTAAGATTGGATCTATGTCCTTTGAAACACTCCACAGAGCTACGCAAGCGGAGGACCGCCCCTATAACCAGAATATCTTAGAAGGAGAGCGTGACTTGAGTGTATAGATCTATACAGGGTTGACTACCCCGCACCTTGCTGCTAGCTACAGTGGGACTGGCAGGTCTACGGGTGACAAAAGTCATAAAATGATATTAGCCTTCCTTTTGCCATATCTAGTTTATCGTATGGTTATAGAAATTGCAAACTTGGATAATGGAGATTTACTTTTAAGTAATAAAGAACTAATAACATTACGAATTAGTTTACTACCTACCTAATAGTTGTATATACGTGTTAAAACTAACGCACTTTTCAAGGATAACCAGGCTTTCAGAATACTTCATTAACGCTACAAGTATGGTAGATACTTGTACACCGCATTTCGAATCGATAACCAACCACCAACTCTTAAGGAAAATAAGGGCTTTTCCTGAGATAACATAATTGTTCTTAACCAAACTATGTAACAAATGGATAACAAAACTTTTCTTATAAGAAAATATGGGATTTTCTTCGATAACAACTTTTTCAGAAAACCAAAGGAAACTTGTTCTTTTACAGAAACAAACCACTTATGAACTCACCAGCTTTATGTTGACAATTTTAAAACTGCTTGTATTCTCAGGTTCTCGTTAGACAGGTATTCCGTGATCTTTTGGAGAAGACAGAGCGTATAGAAGTCTCGTTTGTTCTTTTGTTTGTATGATGTATACATATAAAACATGTATCACTTTGTTTTCAAACAAATGTAAATATTTCTATGTAATGTAATGGTTGTGTTTACTATGCTTGCTATGTACATTGGTTGTGATACTTTACATGACGTCACCTCTGCCCCGGAACGTTTCCGCCTTTGGTTTCGGGTGTGACACATAACAACATCCTATACCCAAGGATACATAACATAATCAAGTGGGCCGGCCTTGTGTCTTAGACCCATAGACATAGTGAGAAAACTCACCTTGAAATAAAGGAGATAAAACAATAACTCCCTCCCAAGATCAAAGCCAACACCTCAAGTCGCCTATAGGATAGTAGTAACTCAACCTCACTCTATAAACCAAACTCACAAGTTGACTAAAAGTCAACGAATTCCAAAAGTCAACAAGTAAACCCCAATGATTAACGATCATGTCCACAACCCCCAAAACCCTAATCAACGAGTCGCCATGTCGTGGCCATCAATTGGCCACGCCGTGGCAGTGTACGGGCAAAACAGTTTGAACTGCTTAATATATTAAGCTATTTCCCAACAATTCCAAGAGCTCTAAAGTTCAGATCTAGTCCTTCCCATGGTCTTGATGGATAAAGTTTCCAACTTTATCCATTACGAAATCTCAATAAGTTAAGATCTCAAACCCTGAGTCCTTAAAGGCAATTAGGATCATGAAAACACCCATTAAGCATTTAATCATTAGATTTACTGCCCTAAAGTTTCCAAAAGGGTTTCCTACACCTAATGGACCATTAAAATCGTAACTTTATGGGCATGCATGTCCAATGCATATCCCTTCCATTTTTGGTAAAAACAAACATGGAAAATATGCACTCAAAGCTTTTTTATGGGACCAAAACTCCAAGGATCCTCAGATCTGGAACATATAACAATAAACCGACCATAAATATCCATCAAGTTGCCAACTTTATGGAATCCGACCTTCCAAACTTCCAAACCAAGAAGATTATGGGACAAAAGGCTTAGATCAAGGAGCAAGTAACAAAAAGATTGGATCTTGGACACTTACAAAGGTCCATAGAATGCACAAGAGAAAGATGATGAGGCTTGCTTTCTTAATCCAAACTCTAAAACACTTTCTTCTTCTTCTCCAAGCTACCAAGAGCAGCAAAAGGACCAAGTGTCACCAAGAGAGGCTAAGGTTAGGGTTTATGATGTTAAAGCATGATGGACACTAAGGATAAGCAAACCCTAGCCTATATTTTCCTATATATAGACAGTCGACATGTCGTGGCCATTCCACTGCCATGCCATGGGGACCAAAACATATTAACAGTTCATTAATCATCGCCACATTGTGGTGGTGCCTCCAACATGTCATGGCACCCCAAAGACAAAAATAATTTTAAATAACCAGTACCTCGAGATCTGGATGTTACAATTCTCCCCCTTGAATTAGACTTCGTTCTCGAAGTCCGTGGACACAAACAGGTTTGGGTAGTACTCGCGCATCTCCTTATTGGGCTCCCACATCCACTCGAAACCCTTACGATGATGCCATTGGACCTAGAACAAATGCACTTCCTTGCTACGCAAAGACTTGATCTTTCTATCCAAAATATGACCGGCCTCTCAATATAATTCAGGTACTCATCAACCTGAATGTTGTCAATTGGAACTATTGTTGATTCATCCGCTAAGCACTTCCGAACCTAAGAAACATGGAAAGTGTTGTGAATATGACTGAGCTTATCAGGGACATCCAGTCAGTAGGCCACCTTGCCTACTCTTGCCACTACTTAGAAAGGCCCAATGAATTAGGAACCCAACTTGCCTCACTTCCTAAAGCATATAACATCCTTCTAGGGAAATACCTTCACTATTACCATATCCCCAACCTGAAACTCCAACTCGTACCTTCGCCTATACGCCTTGCTCTTTTTTTTTTACTCTGAGTTGTCTGCATTACTTTCCTAACCGGCTGTATGAGCTATGTCCTCTTGAGCACTATATACATGCTCCCCATGACCCACTGACCAACCTCTCCCTAAAAAATTGGGGTCCAACACCTCCTCCCATAGAGAAGCTCGATGGGAGGCGTATCGATATTGGCATGATGGTTGTTGTTGTATAAAAAGTCTACCAACGGTAGGCAGGAGTCTCAACTCCCACCGAAATCAATAATAATGGTCCTCAACATATTCTCAAGCATTTCGATGCTACCAAAAGCACCAAAAGGACCAAGAATCATAAAGAGTGGATAGGGTTAGGGTTTCTGAGGTTTGAGGATGATGAAGGTTGAGGATGAGAAAACTTTAGCTCCTACTTTCCTTTATATAGGTCATAAAACCCGAAAGATTAGGGTTTTAATCCTCAGATGGTCGTCACGTTGTGGGCATTCCATTGTCATGCTATGGGAACCAAAACATATATGCGGTTCATTAATCATCGCCACATCATGGTGGTGCCTCCATGTCGTAGCACCCCAAAGACATAAATAATTTTAAATAACAAGTACCTCGAGATCTGGATGTTACAAGGTACCAAATCCGAAACAAATGTCAAGTATAAAGATGAAATAGTTGGAAAATGAATTTTTCTAAAAAATGCAACCTTTGGATAACCAAAGTGACTGATCTTAGTAATTTACTCTAATTAGGAACTTGTCCTCCGCATGTTGAGGCATCACCAATCCATTTTGTAAGTTGAAGTTTGACAATTATATTGATAAAAGTTAGGTAACGTTTTCTTTGTTTGGTAGATAAATATAGAAGGTCGATACCATTAACTAGCTTCAATTTATACCGCCGAATGAAGATGTATTTTCATACCAAATCAAAAGAAGACGTCTTATGATAGTTTATTTTATATACTTCTTTTTATAGTTTATTTTCGAATTTTTAGATGTTTTTATTATTAATGCATTGTATATTCTTTATTTTCCTTATTATGGATCGTACCGGGTGCTTTTTATTTTGCATAAGGTATTGTGCAGGTTTTCGGTGTTTGTTGCGGTTGCGAGTTGATTGGAGACGGGCTTAGTGGGCTCTCGAGGCGTTGTTGGGCTTGGCAGATCCATAAAAGAATATTTGGGCCTTAAGAGTTAAAGACTTGGATATTTTAGGCTTGTGAAAATGGGTCATAAACTTTTATTTTGGGCTTGGAGTATCCTTTTTTGTAGCTAAATGATGATTGGTTGGTTTAAATCACATGGATATGGAAGGACCAAAGGAATCTTTGGTAGTGGAAGGGTGGAGTGGAGGAATAAGGAGCCAATAGCATTACAACAACACTTTTGAGGGTGGAATTTCCGTCGTGCAGGTACCCGCGCAACTGCCCAGTTTGGGCATTTTGGTCATTTGGCACACCATAACCTTGGGGGATCAGATCTAGCAGCCATCACTTCGATTTTACACCACTGGAGACCAGGAGGAGGCAATTTTGAAGCTCACGACTCATTTCTTTTCATCTTTCCAAGTCATTGGTAGTTTCTTTATGCAATTAGACTTTTATGATTGTTGTTCTATTGCCATGATTGGCTAAACTCTCTATTTTGGTAGAGCTTGGCTAAAACCATTGAATGTTTGTGCGTTTTTGAAGGATTTATGCTTATTTATCATTTATCTTATGTCTATGATTCTAGTTCATATTTCCTATGCTTTGAATGGTTTGATCATGAGCTTGGTACTTTAATAAGCAATTGTTGGTTTATTTCTTTGGTTTGGCATTGAATCGTTGAATTTTACTTAG
The DNA here is from genome assembly GCF_002870075.4 of Lactuca sativa. Lineage (NCBI taxonomy): Eukaryota > Viridiplantae > Streptophyta > Magnoliopsida > Asterales > Asteraceae > Lactuca > Lactuca sativa. Next base: position 207,889,765 of record NC_056629.2, on the reverse strand, counting down.
AACAAGGAATCGATGATGATAAAAATCATTTCTAGCTTATGAATCATAACTCCTTTATGGATGTGTAAGCATTGACATCCTCTAGGAATTGGGGATTTCTTCATTCCTAAGGCTAATACACTTCTTGGGTTCAATTGTTTCAATTGGATCTTTGATTTTGATTAAGAAGGTGTATTGTGGGCTTCCCAACCTCCATACTACCTATGAGAAATCTTGGCATATCATGCTTCATGATTGATATAACCAATTTGGGATGAATGATAAGCTTCATATTAAATCCTAATGATAAACACACAAATGTTTATTATGTTGAATTGCATTGGTTTACCGATTCTCTCCAATATTTGAGCATCTCACTTTCTTGCTTAATTGCAAGTTTTTAGTTATTAAAGTCTTTTAGTTTTCAAGCAATCATAACACCCCATTTTAGTTTAATTGTAGTTAGTTAGTTTAATTGTATTATATGTACCCATACCCATACATATGTTGGGTCAAAATATGGTTTATACTTTGCTTTTCTAGGAAAGTATATTTTTATGTAATATTGTATGTGTTTGCGGTTTGTGTGTACGGCCGTACACGTGTGTACGGCCGTACACAGGGTGTGCGGTTGTACACATGTGTATGGCTGGAGGTCCATATAAATAGAGGAGTGCATGTGGGAGTGTACGGCTAACGGTTAGAAGAGAGAAGGCTAGAGAAGAGAGAGAAAGTTAGAGAGAAGAAGTGTGTGTGAAAGAGAATCTATTGTATGGAGCATCATTCATATTGAATACATCATTAGATTCTTAATCTTCTTCTTCTCATTCTCTTATATTTGATCTGACATCATCCAATTGATTGGGATTCCGCACCATCAATTGGATCTGATTGATACACAAGCAATTTTGGGGACTTACAATTGGTATCAGAGCTTGGTTGTATCAATCAATTTTTTCAGATCTAGAGCTTATTTGATCTTATTTTGAAAAGGGAATAGCGTTTTTGGATAGATCTCGCAAAAATAAGGGGGGTTACTTCTTTGCATTTTTCATAAAAACGAGTTTTTGATCGAGTTTTGGAGCAAAAAGGCTGAAAAACGTCGTTTTTTTCGCGAATCTGTTGAACGTGTGCGGCCCGATTGAAGGTGTGCTGCTGGTTGAAGGAGTGCGGCTTGGTGTGTGCGGCTCAGCAGCCTCGGTGTGTGCGGCCGGCTCGGTGTGTGCGCCTCGGTGTGCTGCTCGGACATGTGCGGTCACGGTGTACGCCTCGGAGTGTGCGGCTCGGTCTCGGTGTGTTGTCCTCGCATCGCAACTTCGCGTCGCAGCCATCCTCACAGCAGCTTCCTTGCATCGCTTCGCATCTGAAAAAATAGAAATCATTTTTGGAGGTGCCGGGGATAGAACCCGGGTCTCCTCCTAATAAAGCAACTCGCCTTACCAACTCGGCTAAGCTGACTGTTGATTCATACATTCCGTTTTTATCCTTTACACATATAGAAGCAATCAGAAAATAATCAAAAAGGGAAACCTAGGGATGCAAGATTCGAACCTGGATGCTTTGGTTAAACAACAAAGCGCCCTTTCCAACTGATCTAAGTTGCTAGATGAAATAATGCTTCGAAATTTAGTTCAAAACAAGTGCTTCTCGGTTCCAACTTTCGAAAATTGCCAATTTTAAACCCAAAAATCAATTCCTTCTACTTTTAAATTTCTTTTTCAACCCAAAATTTTTTATTTTAATTTTTGACTTTTTGCTTAAAATTTTGACTTTGACTTTTCAAAGTTGACCTTTGACTTTAAATTTGACTTTTAATTTTTCAGTTTGACTTTTAAGTTTGACTTTTCAAGTTTGACTTTTGAGTTTGACTTTTTAAATTTGACTTTGAAGGTTGACTTTCTCGGTTTTTAAGTCAAAGGACAATTAAAAATATAAAAATATATAAAAAAAAATTAAAAAAAAATAAAGAAAATGAGTTCCGCATCAATTCCGGTAAATGAAGTTTCATGTACTCCATCTTGTAAAGCTACGATTAAATTTCTTCGTGAACAAATTGATTTATTAAAAAGAGAAAATGAGGACCTCAAATACGAAGGCTATACTCTTAGGAATGGACAGAAACCGTTAAAAGCTCAATTAGAAACCAAAATCAAGGATTTCCGGAAATTACAAGAAGATTACAGCAACAAGTGTGAAAATTATAATCACATTAAGAAAAAACTTGATGTTGTAACTGAAAAACTTGACGCTTTGAAAATAAAGTGTGGAAAAACAGATGTTAGTTTCAAAAATTATACCGCATCAAGTAAGACAGTCGAGTCCTTAGTAGAAAATCAATTGAGTTTTAAAGATAATCAAACCAAGCGTCTAGGGTATCACATTGTGCCACTTCCTTTTAATCACAATTATAACCCACCCTTTGAGACCAATGAGGAAGAAATGCCTGCTCAGTATGGCTAAACCCCTGCTCCAGATTCAGTTAAGACTGAACAATCAGGGCCAACTGAGGGTGCTGAGCTGAACAATACTAATGCTTCTACTTCATGTGCAGGTAAAGTAGCAAAGGATGAGAACAAGGAGAACACCATTGCACAAACCAACATCTCCTTGAACTCTGAATCTGTTGCTTCAAACTCAACTGCTTCTGATCAACCTGTTGTTGGTAAATACAGGCCACCAATTCCAACGCAACAGAGTTCTTGTTGCAAGTGTGCATGTTGGAACAACAAGAGATTGGAATGCGCAGAAGGCCAAGAATCAATCCTACAAGGCCAAGAATCAAAATCCCAAGGTCAAGAAGGGAATCTCGGCCAAGAAGCCAAATCCAAGAGATGCTCCCATAAAGCCAAAATCAAAGTCATCTCAACGGCCGACATCAAGTTCAAAATCAAGTGCTGAGCCACCGATCAGATCGAAAAAGAAATGGGTTAAACCCAACTACAAATGGGTTCCAAAGGCTCACTCTCCCAAATCAACTAATGACTCTAATATTTCTTCATCTTCTGTTTGTGATAAACATGACATGTCATGGGAGAGAGTATTGTGCAAAGATGACAAAGGTCGACCCAGTTTCAAAATGGACTGGGTTCCAAAGACAAACTGATCCTGCTCGGTGTCGGAACAGCTATGGAGGCCTATCATCAGACTTCAATTTGTTGATAGTGGCTGCTCCAGGCACTTGATAGGAGGCATCTCTCAACTGTACAACATTCAGATATTTGTTTGAGAGTATGTGTCCTTTGCGGGAAGGGAAGAAAGGAAGTGATCACGCATGGGGTTTGTGCTTAATGACATGAAGAATTTTCAGATCTGTTTTGAGTTTACGCGTGCTATTCTCAGACCTTCTAGATGCAAATTCAATCGGTGACTTACGGTTTCAGTTTTCTTCTCTATACTCCTGAGTTTTTCTTAACCTGATTCGCTTTAAAGACAAATTTTTGTTTTAGGATAGTTTAAATTTGTGCATTTACTTCCGTTTCTCTCTTATGCACAAATTTAGGGGGAGAAATAAAAACAAAACAAAAATTTTAAAATTTTAAAAATCCAAAAACATTAGAAAATCAGATAATCAAAAAAATTGTTGGTTATGAAATGTGCTGCTTGAGGGAGATGTTCTGGGAAGTGATATGATAAAGTGATAACAGGCAACATGAGTCTGTGTAACGTACCCAAAGTTGAAGGGTCTATGCTCTGGTTTGATGTGTCGGTAGGCACGAAAGATTCTAAATGGACATGACCAGGCAGAGTTGAACTTAGGAAATCAAATGACTTGACAAATCTTGACCTAGATAGTTTCGTTTAGCCTAACAATACGACGCTTGGATAGGTTGAGCAGAGAGATATATATGGGAATCTAGTCGTCACATTAATTGAACCCGTACATGGAACCGTGGCTTAACTTTTCCTCGATGTGCGGATTCTGTCCTTAATTCCGATAAATTAGGTCTGTAGAATATCATTTTCTTTCTTTCCGTCTGTTAGTCATATGTTGTCTCCTTTGCGTGACTTCCAATCCGACCTGGTACACAACATATGCAACTCTATTTCTCTGCAGGTTATATATGTGAAAGACTTCTTATCTGTTAGCCATATGCTATCTCCTCTGCGCGACTTCTAATCCGACCTGGTACACAGCATATGCAACCTTCTACTTCTCAACCCCTCTTAAGTAATAATTAATAAGTAATAGAATTCTGAATCTATCTTCTCTCTGAATGGTTGTCTGCTCACCCGGTGTAAGGAGTACTCTGGAAGTTCTTGATGGCTGGGGCATATCAGGAAGTGGGAAACACGTTCTAGTACACTTAAAATTGAACATATACAGATTGTCTATAGATCTCGCTGCTCAATTTAGGTGGACAACAATATCCCTGGTCGTCGTCAGCTAATGGTCCTTAAGATATAGTATCTAGAAACTTAGGATCAGATATAATATCCAGGAACTTAGGATCACATTGTCTTGTCACTTACAGTATGTCCTAATTTTGTCACAATTTTTCGTGTTTAAGTGGACAACAATACCGGCAATCGATCAGACAAAGACATGAAGATGGAAGGTACCGACAAGCGGATAAAGGCTGTCTAAAAACTTTGATCCCAAATCATTCTAAAAGTTAGATATCATTTTATTAAATTTGTTCATAGTTTTCCTCTATGCACAAATTTTAGGGGGGGGGGGGGGGGAATTAAAAAATATATATATAAATCAAAAATCAAACAAAAATCAGAAAAATTCAAAAATCAAACAAAAAAACAGAAAATTAAAAAAAAATGTTATTTCTGTTTTATTTTTTCAGAAAATATGAAAAATCCAAAAATATTTTTTTGTGTGCTAATTTTTCTTTTAGTTTTATTTTGTCTTGAAAAGTGATTTCAGACTTAGATGAGACTCGTGGAGACTGTATTGAAGATCTTCTGAGCCAAGACTTCATTCGTGAGCATCGAAGAATTCGCATTCAAAGGAGCAAGAAATGAAGATTACTCTTTTGACATTCAATCTGTCAACCTTAGAAGCATGGTGAAGTTGTACTTGAAGGTTATGTGACAGATTGCATTGAAGCCTCCTCAATCAGTCTGCTGATATCTTAAACCTGCTGAAGTGATCTAAAAGATTATTTCTCTCTGATGTTCTCCCTGAAGATTCTCAAGTTGAAAGAGCTATATTTCAAGAATCTTTTCAAGATGCCTCCTCACCCAACATGCATTCAATGTCAAATTTTGAAGAAAAGCCCAACCGCTCGAGATGAAGTCATTCATGAAGATTCATCAAGTTCATCTTGAAGCTGTGAAGAAATCAAAGATTAAAGCTGAAGCCAAAGCTCCCATTAAAGATTGACAAGAAAGGCCAGCTACTTTTTAGGAGGAGTTTGTTGGGCCAATTAGAAAAGAAAGCTATAAACCAATGGGGAGATTGTTGGGTCAAAAATATGGTTTATACTTTGCTTTTCTAGGAAAGTATATTTTTATGTAATATTGTATGTGTTTGCGGTTTGTGTTGTACGGCCGCACACCCTGTGTACGGCCGTACACAGGGTGTGCGGCTGTATACATGTGTATGGCTGGAGGTCCATATAAATAGAGGAGTGCATGCGGGAGTGTACGGCTAATGGTTAGAAGAGGGAAGGCTAGAGAAGAGAGAGAAAGTTAGAAAGAAGAAGTGTGTGTGAAAGAGAATCTATTGTATGGAGCATCATTCATATTGAATACATCATTAGATTCTTAATCTTCTTCTTCTCATTCTCTTATATTTGATCTGACATCATCCAATTGATTGGGATTCCGCACCATCAATTGGATCTGATTGATACACAAGCAATTTTGGGGACTTACAATATACGAAGTGCACATTAAAATAAATACGAAAATGTAGAATTACATCGAACGTAAACAAACTTGAATTTATATATATATATATATATATATATATATATATATATATATATATATATATATATATATATATATATACTAGATTATGACATGCGTTAAACGCGGGGAACATATAAAAAATTCATCTAAATTTATAAAAAACTAACACAATAAAAAAATAATATAAAGTAACATAAAAATTTAATATCATTAAATAAAATAAAACATGAGTTGACGATTAAAATATATTTTGACTTGACATAGTCAGTATCTCAAAATCTGAACAAAATGAAAATACTTCATGAGAACAATGTGACGGAACGACATATTCAATCACATTGTTTTTAAAAAAATTAAGGTGATTTTTTCAATAATCCCACAATTCATGTGTATCGGCATTGTAATTACTAACATTTATTTTAATTCATTGATTCTGAAATAAAACCCAAATACCTCACAAACGATCTCCAACTATAGAAAAATATCTCAGTTTTCCATCAAACTTGATAAACATCGATGCACACGAGTTGAAATCATTAATAATAGAAGGTGCCTATATCACTAAATATTATTCTGAATATACATCGAATCGCAAAATGTCATTGTTAGACAATAAGATGTAAACCACATACGATGGATGGGTGATCATGTACATCATTATTTTTATTGCTCGAAGTGTACTACATTATTGATTTGATGAATTGAAGTGAAGTCGAATGGATAATTAATAAGCAAAACATGAGGTAATAGTCATCTTTCAATGTGTGTCAAGTAAAAAAAAGATATTGTATACGTAAAAAGAATGGAATCACTAACCTCGTGTATTTGTCGGTATCCTACTTCTGATGTTAGAGAGTTTTGATGTTCACAGTGAATAAAAGTAATTGTTAAGGAAGTCAGGATACCGACAAATAGTTAATTTCTATTTTGTTAAAATTAATTAAAATTAGAATATAATATACATCTAAAAAATTATACCAAAAATACTCAACAACATACCAAAATTAATAAGGTTTTTACAATATTTTTATTAAAATAAAAAAATTATATCATACCATATTTAATTAGAATCTTAAAATATCTCGAGTTATAATTATATAATATCTATAAAATAAAAGTTAAATCATTCGTTTATTTTTTAATGTTAATAAAATTTTAAAATAACCAACATATATTAAACATAATTTCATCTTTAGTTATAACTAATTGTAATAACTAATTGTATTAACTAATCAATGTTTCGCAAAAAAACTATTAATTTAAAAAGATAGATGTTTTATCATAATTGTTGGTTAAAACTAATACATACATTGTTATGATAATTTCAAATTCAATTTTTCAAGCATAAACTTTTCAGCATGATATTTTGAAAACATCATATTCAAGTTTAGATTGAAACTTTATCAAATTACTAAAATGTGTCTGATCATTTTTTGTATTTTTAAACCTAAACGTTGTCAAAGAGCTAAAAATGTCTCTAATCATATTTTTATAACATTAGATTAAAACATTTTGCTATTTTAGTTTAACAAAAATAATTACTTTAAGACCTAATCTCACACAAACCAACAAATAAAACTTTTTTGTTCTATAAAGACGTATACACAAATAGCAAAGTACTTTGTTATAGATAAAAAAAATGAAAAAAATAAACTATAAACCATACACTTGCACCAAAAGACAAAAAACACCAAATTTTCATAAATGAATCTGAAACTAACCAAACAAGTTAGGAAAAATGACCCATAACAAAGGATTAATGTGTGTTATTGTATCAAAATTAACGTAAATGTACATGTATTGTTTCGTAATAGGTCGATATACTCCATCAAAGTCATTTTATACCAGAATTTTATTGCAAATTGAATGACAAGAAACAAATAAATGTTCTTAATTCCCAATTTGTGTTTAATTTTAAAAAATTGTTTTTTCATATGGACAATGATTTTTGTTCGCATAAATCTTGTTTTAATGAAGGAAAAGGTTTACCCCTACCCCCACAAAAAAGAAGTTTGCAAATCCATACAACCCAAAACCAAATAGCTTTGGGGAAACGAAGTTGGATGACATATTGTGAAGGAGGAGGAGATATAATTCAAAAAAAAAATTAACCAAAAAAAAAAGGAAAAAAACGAACACTTTGCAAATTCAGTAATAAACTAATTTGCAATCGAAAGAAACTTTGTAAAATAGCATCACGTAAAACACACATACATACATAAATGTAATTGAACATATTAACAAACAACAAAAGAAAGTCAATAAGCGAAATCAGTTTGCTAACCTTGTGTAGATGTTGGTGTCATCGATGATGATTATGTAGACGAAATAATTTTAAAAACAACCAAAGTAATTCAGTAACTGATATGAATAATAAAATAAATAGGAAATCATATATATATATATATATATATATATATATATATATATATATATATATATATATATATATATATAGAGAGAGAGAGAGAGAAAGTAAATTCAAATAATTGTCAAAAATAGATGTATTAGATGTATATTTAATGAGATTTGATTAAATGATGATTTTAAAGTTTATAAGGGTCAACGATTTTGAAATGATTTAAAGATATTAGTTCCTTAATTAACATTTTAATCATAACTATCGGATTAGAATATTTTAATTCATTTTGGTCAGGATAACATCATCAAATTGATCAAAGGATGGAAACCTATAAAGGAAACACAATCAATAATCTTAGTTGTTTAATATTATGTCATAAGGTTTTGATTGAAGAAAAATAAATGGAAACTTTGATGAAAAACTCCTTAAATGTGAGAATTAAAAGTTGGATGGAATCGTATAGTCTTAAATCCTCAATTTTATTTTTAGTGACACATCATAATTTAACTAATCAAATCCATTCTTAAAATTAATTAGAATAAATGTCATGCATTGAGTAGCTACTTACATGTAATATCCTTTGTTTCTAGCTATACAAAATCTAGTGATTTCCCTAACAGCTCATTTATCAAACAGGGCTTGAAATGCATTGATGAGATTTTTTTTGATTGTTGTCTGTATTTTAGTGTCTTGTGGGTGATAACCAACGTTGTTTTATTGGAAAAAAATTTAAATATAACTTTATTTTAATTTAGTAAAATCGCACATGTTGGTCCATTAAAATCATGTAGCAAGACTATCAAAGACGAATTCATTACCACTGTTATGTGCCATTTCAAATTCTATAAAGAGAAACACAAAACTATTAGATATAATTATGGGACTAAGAAAAAATAGATACTATTTAAATAAAATCTTAGTTAAGTTGTTTTCTTAATAACTATTTTACTACTATCTGATAAGCAGATAAAATACAACTTTTATGGTCGTGAGATTCTATTGCTGTCAAGACACCATGTAAAACAATATATTCCAATATTCTATTATTAAACTTAGAAGAGAAACAGAAAGAATAATTATTCAAAGTAAAAGAAAAAACCTTAGACTTTGGTTGCTAAGTTTGCATGCAAAAGTATCAAAGTGAATAACCCATGTTGTTAACAATATACATATTTTAATTTATTTGAATTTATGCAGTGGGCAATGAACGGATTCACCTAGAACATTTACAAATAGTTAGTTAACACATATAAGAGGTACCAACAAAGAGAAACGCAAAGCATACACATGTTAATTTGAATTTGCATGATCTAGATTAGCTATTTTTGCTTGATTTATATCAGGTTTGAAAGATTAGAAAATTTATAGAAGGATCTCATAATATAACAAATGATTATACGAACTCTAAATGTTTATAGAAATCTGAATATATTCATGTACCTATGATTTTCTATATTTCACTTATATTTGGTCTAACCCTATCTACAAGAGTCAATATAAATATGTGTAGATGTAGAAATTCGACACTTTGCTTTATATAAAGAAGATGAAGTTGTTAAAATTTTTATGAACTTGTAAATATTTTTATGCAGACTTCTTTGAGAATAGTTACAAATAATTAGTTAACACATATAAGAGGTACCAACAAAGGGAAACACAACACACACACATGTTAAAAAAGCAAACACAGAGAACAAAATACCTTGAAGATTCGTAATAAAATTGATGTGAAGGTTGATGTAACATCCCAAAATTAAAGACCAAAAAATTTCATTTTTGAATTTAAAACATTTTACCAAAACATTGTCAATAAAACAACACCTTACAAAATCATAATGTTACATCTCAAATCATGACATCAAAAGTAATAAAAATCAGAGTACAACACTTGACCAAATGATAGATCCAAGCCCCTAAACTCGATCTGCACGTAAAGTTACAAACTTTACGTGCATGCATGGGACAATGAGCTCAAAAGACATAAAACAAGCTCCTATGGTGCATGGGACCTTTCATGGGTGCAAAAGCAACCCAAATCTGTCTTGTAACTCCTTTAATGATGTGATTCAGAAGCTCAAACCCCCAATCATGTTTGCAAACATGGTTGGCCACTATAAATGACTTATAAAAGCCCTAAATCACCTCAAAGAGGGATCTAACAAATGAATGAGCAAGATTACAGCTTTTTACCTTCTATTAGCTGTAGAAGGTGCACAAACTCGAGTTCCCTTGGTCTTTACTTGTTTACTCAAGCCTTTCTCTTTCTTCTTATGGTCACAACTAGCAAGATTCACCAAAAAAATGCCTTAGTTCTTCTAAAAAACAGCTAGGGTTTGCTATGAGGGGTTTCTGGAAGCATAAAGGGGCGATGGGGGCTGCATAAGGTTGTTTAAACAGGGTGCAAACCCTCATATTAGGTTTTTTGTCCAGACAGAGCCTACTCGTCGAGTCCATCACTTAAACCCCGCGTCTCATCCCGCTTCTACTCGGCGAGTTGGTCCTTCAACTCACCGAGTCCAAGGCCAAAAATGCACAAATATTTAAATAAAATACATACCAGGAACTAGGTGCTACAAATCTCCCCCACTTATTTTAGACTTCGTCCTTGAAGTCTGCTGCTCGACACTGAAACAACTCTGGGTAGTGCTTCATCCTCTCGTCCATCGACTCCCAAGTCCATTCCGATCCCCTCCGGTGCTGCCATTGCACCTTCACAAGTTCCACTTTCTTTTTTCTCAGATCCCTCGACTTCCGGTTGAGGATCGCCACAGACCGCTCAATGTAATTCAGGCTGTCATCGACCTGAATATCCTCTAATGACACCACTGCCGAATCGTCCGCCAAACATTTCCGTAACTGGGAGACGTGAAAAGTGTTATGAATCTGACTGAGTTCGGCTGGCAGATCCAACCTATATGCCACTTTGCCCACCTGGGCTATAACTCTGAAAGGTCCGATATACCTGGGGCCCAACTTGCCCCGTTTCCTGAATCGGATGACGCCCTTCCATGGTGACACCTTCAGGAGAACCACATCCCCGACCTGAAATTCCAGGTCCGATCAGCGTTTGTCGGCATAACTTTTCTACCGACTCTGAGCAGTCTGAAGTTTGCTCCGAACCTGCTGAATCCTCTCTGTTGTCTTGAGCACCACTTCGGTGCTCCCCATGACCCTCTGGCCAACCTCACCCCAACATATCGGGGTCCTGCACTTCCTCCCGTATAACATCTTGAAAGGAGGACGGTTAATACTCGCATGATAGCTATTATTATACAATAATTCTGCCAACAGGAGGTAGGTATCCCAGCTACCTCTGAAGTCTAAAACACATGCCCGCAACATATCATCTAATGTGTGGATGGTCTGCTCGCTCTGACCATCCATCTGCAGGTGAAAGGCGGTGCTAAAATGCAGACGAGTAACCAACTCGTCATGAAACTTCCTCCAAAACCTGGAAGTGAACCATACATCCCTGTCCGAAATCATCGATACTGGTATTCCGTGTCACGCCACTACCTCCCAAATATAGATATCGGCCAACCTTTCGGCCGAAATACTTTCCTGAATCGCGATAAAATGGGCGCTCTTGGTCAATCGATCGACGATGACCCAAATCGAATCCACTTCCCGTGTGGTCCGGGGAAGTTTTGTAATAAAATCCATCTTAATGTCTTCCCGTTTCCACTGTGGGATATCCAACGGCTGCATCTTGCCGTGTGGCCTCTGGTGCTCGGCCATGGCCTTCCTTCAGGTGAAGCACCGTTCCACGTACCAGGCTACATCCCGTTTCATGCAGGGCTACCAATAGTCCAGACGAAGATCCATATACATCTTCGTTGCCTCGAGATGAACGGAGAATTGTCACACCCCAAAACCAGGAACGACGGAAACGTTCTGGGGCGGAGGACGTCATGTATAATATCAACAACAGTGTAAAGTAGTAAACAAGCAACAACATCATCCATTGCATTAATAATATAATTATTATACAAATGTATTTTGTCAAATTTTGATAAACACTAAAGCATAAATCACAATGAAAGATAAGTCTTGAACAAGCTCCATCTTCCTTTCTCCTTGCATCGGTACCTGTCTATGATGACCTACGGATACAAGTAATTTTGAAAGCGAGTATCAGCTTTGAAGCTAGTGAGATCATAAGTATTTAGTGTCTTAATTTGTATGTAAGTATTTGTATGTAAGAATTTGTATATGAATTGTAAGTATTGAGAATGTATGTGAAACAATTGTAGACGTTTGAAAAACCCTAGAAATCCCTATGATTCCTACTATTATAACAGGGAGTCTTCTACCAAGACTTAACTGATCTCTATGTAGTTTTCTACCAAGACTTAACGGTTCTATATGTTCGTTTCTTGTAAAAGTGTGTAATTTTCCCAAGTGTAACTATCATTATCAAAATATAGTTTTTACATTTATAGTTTAAGTGAAAATATCACTAAGTATCTGTACAGGGAAAATTAATGTAGTACTAAATCGTAGCGCTATAAGAACTACTGATGTACTAAGTACCTTAAACCAGATTTATATTAAGGCATTATGTGATAAATTGCACCATACTATCGACTAGTAACAACGACATAATGAATGGTCGTAATAACGGAATGACGTTTGGCACCCGCAGACCTGCAGGTCCGGCTGTAGCTAGCAGCAAGGTGTAGGATTGTCAATCCAGTATAGATCTATACGCAAACTCACGCTCTCCTTTCAAGAGACTCTGGCTACAACTCGAGTCATGACATTTAAGTCATGCTCCGATTTAAATCACAATAATTAACATATTCTTGTATATGTAATGTAATGAACTATTCTAGCTGTAATGTACGTGCTCTCTACCTAGCAAGTATAGTAATGTAATCATCCTAGTATAGTTGTATATGTTCTCTTCCTAGTATAGTTGTATATGTAATGTACTGTAATGTTCTAGAAAGTATTGACTCATGAATGAACTGACTCATTGTATGATATCGTGTTCTAGTAATTGTTCTAGTATCTTCCTAAACTACCCATATGGTAGTTTGCTAGTAATCTAACTGGTTCGTATGGACAAGGATGTATACCCTTGCTACCCAAGGGCATGGGATGAACTGGAAGGACCTTTTATGACTATACATGTACACATGATATATAACTAATATTTAAACGACCTTCGGACGAGTACCCGATATCCCACCAGACCACATCTCAAGCGCGAAAAGGAAATAGGGTGGATAGCCTTCCTAAGTCTTTTAAACATTTCTTATATAACTATACATATAGAGGCATGCAATTTATAATATAAAAGCATAAATAAGTTTTGTAAGACATTTGAAACATAAACATTATTTTAAGAAAAGATCGACTTGATGTCAATCTATAAAACAATTTGAAGGCATAAGTTTGATAAAACAGTTTAAGTATAAGGAAAACATTTGTTTGAAACACAGTTGTAAATAAGTTTGAAAGGTAATATACAGAGTAAGATGTACAGTGTAATAAGGAGTTTAAAACATATAAAATGTTTATAAAAATCATTTGTAAGAAACTGTTTGGTAAAACAGCTAATGTGTAGCCAAATCATTTGAATGATGTATATTAATCACATGTGATTGATGTAATAGCTAGAATAATTCTACTTATTAATCACATGTGATTGATATAATAAGTAGCATGATTCTACTTGTATCTCCCCCCCCCCCATAAAACATTTAAAAATAGTTTAAAACATTAGTTAAGGGGTATGAACTCACCTGCAGTAAGTGACTGGAATTTAAACGGACTGTTATCGTAAGGAAGGATCGGGTAAGTGCTTGGTGTCAAGTGAAGACTTAGACACACACAATGATCCTAATTACATATGAAAACATATGTATATGAATAATTAGTGATTAAAACACTAATTATACAAGTATAAACATTTAAACGCGAGGAAAACACTTTTGGTCAAGTGCAAGGAGGCTAATGGGTTGCAACAAAGGAGTGCAATGCCCCTAATGGGAGTTTAAGGTCTAATGACCATGTTCTTTGGAGTTTACGGCCCAGTGGAGTAAACTCCTGGCCGTAAACTCTCAACCAAGGCTCTAAATGGTGCTTAGAATAATTACAACTCTGGTGGTGAATTGTTTCAAGGCTATAACAAGTGTTTGGGTACCATATTAACTCCTTTGGGGAGTTTACGGCCCAGAGACCATATTCCCTTGGAGTTTACGGCTGTAAACTCCCTTGGGAGGGTTCTTATGGTGTTTTCAAGTCTCAAACATTTCTAGGAACTAAACTAGGCTTTTATACTTGTCTTTATAAGAGTTTATGGCACCATTTGGCACCATTTTATGGAGTTTACGGCCTTAGAACCTTTTGGGCCATAAACTCCCTTACTCTTGGTGTTCTAAGTGTGTTAGCTAGTCCAAAACTCATTTAGGTAAATGCCCAAATTGGCCTCTTGGCTTAAGGAAGGAGTTAGGGTGTCCTTTGTCCCCTTTATAGGTGTTTACGGCCCAAGAGTTTGTCTTGGCCGTAAACTCCTTTTTCCTTGTGATTTCTTATGTTTGCTAGGCTATAAACACTTTAGGTTACTTGTCCTAATTTAATCTTAAGCCTTAGGAAGTGTTTCAAAGCATTTTGGCACTTAAAACTTGGAGTTCACGGCCTAAGAAGCTCCTTGGCCGTGAACTCACTTCTAGACATGGTTCCTAATTGTTTTGTGGTCTAAAGCACGAAATGGAGGCTTCTAGTTCAAGTTCTAAAGCTTTGAGGGTCATTGGAACCCTTTAGGACCTTAAAATGGAGTTTACTCCCCAAGAACGTTCTTGGGCGGTAAACTCCCGAGTCTAGTCGTGTTGATATGTCATTGATGTTTCTAAACATAATCTAAGCTATATAACATAACTAGATCGAAGTACTCACAATTTGGGATAAAAACCCGAAGATCCATGAGAGAGAATTTTGACTTTTCCCTAAATGGAATTCAACAAATGAACCAATTTGGTTCAGAATTCTATTTATAGTCCTGAGATATTTTTGGCAGACTATATTTTTATTCCAGGAACGAAATCTAATGTCCTAGAGTCTTGGAATAACAGTGTTGCACAAAACCCTAGTGCATCCACTCTCCTAATATCTCCTTAAGTGTAAAATCCTGAAAATTGCCAAACTTATACTCGAAATCTGAGTTTACACTGTAACCGTTCTAACTTCTATTGGATTGAAATGGTTTGTTCATAATGGAAATTTTGGGTTGTCACATCATCCCCCTGTTGAAGGGAATTTCGTCCCAAAATTAGAGTTTAAGCAAGGAAGTATGCACGAATGATCGAGTCGTGAGGAGGAAACTTCCTAATCGATTGGTTCTAGCGCACTTAAGTGAAATCGGGTTCTCGGTTGGCATTCCAACGAACCTTCACTAACTAGCGACGGCGTTTCTTCGTCCGCTTGACCTCTTGGTCGAGGGTCACTACGGTCCTAATACGAAGGCGAGGATCTCGACGAGTGGACTTGCAAGAGTCCTAACGGAAAGGCATGGTTTCACGATCGAGATGCGAAGAGTAGAGTGTACGTTACTGAGTTCGCGGAGTAGGTCTAGTTTGTGTGAGGCGCAGGACTGATTCTGATAAGAATCTCGGAGGTCCTGTCTATCTTGGATTTAGCTTTCCACGCTTTACGAAGCGTATTAAGCCATTCCCAGAGTGAGTTATCCTAAAGAACTTGGTTACTCACTTGGAATTTCAAAGGTTCCTTTTCCTGTTTAACTTCCCAGTCAAGGCCACCCCTTGCTAGGTCAAAGTCGTATGGGTTTCTATAGCTTGCGAGGAGTTCTGAATGAACTAAGGCGGTAGGTTTGTAAGACCTAGAATTTGGCGAAAGACTGTCGGCGTCTCTGGTGTCGATAAATGCTCAAAGGTTTTGACAAATTGAAAGAGTGCTCATAATTTCTCACATTAATAACAGTGTGTCATAGAAATTTGACTCTTCAATTTCAAAACTCGTGCCTAGAGAACTTCGCTAAAGTTCCTCTGTAGGAAATGTTTCCCTGGGTTTTCTTCTTACTACAAGGGTAGATAAGTAAGTCATTACATGGAGAAATGACGAATTGATCCAAGTAAGAAAGACGTAACCCTATTCATTTGGCTCATGAAAACTATGGGCGTATTGGTCCTATCCGAAGGGTATCACTACGGACTCTAAGTGTCCGCATCGAATTCGGAAGATAGTCTTCCGGACATCCTTCCCTAACACTCGAACTGGTGATATTCGGATCTCAGATTCATTTCTGAAAGTAATTCTTTCCTTGCGTTTGCTCAACCATTTCATCTATACGAGTCAGAGATAACGATTTCTAATGAAACATCTTGACGGAGTGCTCGATATCCGAGGTACATACGATGCAATCCGTCGATCTCTGGAAGAATAAGACTGGAGTTCTCCAGGGTGAGAAGCCTAGTCTTCTAATTCTATTTCTGTGTAGCTCGCTAAGTTGTTTGCACTGTTCTGGTATCTCCGTAGGTGTTTAGACTATAAGGTGATCCGTTTACAAGAGTCGTACTGGATTCTATGTTTGTTCACATGACGATGTGATTACTCGTAGGCTTAAGCAGTTCTCCGTCCTGAAGTTCATATTAGAATTCATACATGGTTTCACAATCACAACTTCGGGTATACGAGTCGTATATAATTAAGGTTGAAAAGGTAGTCGAATAACTGATTCTTCTTTAAACTCACATCCCATCGGGGAAAAAGAAGTTAAAGTGGAATCATCAATTCTAAACCTGTAGAAGCTTGATTATATATCACCCTTATGTATACCTTCCTCAGTGATAGATCAATTGCATGAATCCTTGGATTAAACTTGACGTACTGCACGAGTGGTATTTCGGGGATTTCTTCGGAAAGAAAATAACAAAGAGGTACTCCTGGCATGAGTACTTCGGTGTTCCGATATGACGGCTTCGCTGGAAAAGCGATCTAGAAGAAAGAGATGTATGTATGAAGCTGTTTTCATGAAGAACAAATTGAATCGAGTCGTATGATAATGTCGGAATCATACTGAAACTTAAAGACATTAGATTTGAACATAAGACGTTTACAGACAAAACACAACCGTGCAACCATGAACAGAGTTACAGTACTATAGATTTACCACAAGACTATTGCTGCGAATAAGATATACTACAAAGGACAAGTATACGCAGCACGAGAATCCCTATACAGACAAGATCTCGTAAAAGGTAAGACTGTAGTTGCATTAGTTATGGATAGTTTATAAGACTGTTACAACGAAACGCCTAAATTACATTAACGTGGTTCCGGAGTAGGCTCTCCTACAGCTGTGATCCTGAGAATTCTCCCATCTGCGCCAGAGTTCTTTGCTATCGGGCAATCTTTCTTGAAGTGCCCAATCTCACCGCATTGGTGACATGACTGGCTAGTACTACACTACTAGAAAAAAGGCCTTTTACGACGCGCAAAATACGACGCTCATTGATCTATGTTACGCAAAGGAGAGTGACATTAGAAAAATGTCATCTCTTCAAAAAATTTAAGGATAGAAGACACGCATTATTGCGCGCCCTTAAATTAGTGTCTAAAAAAAACACGGAGGGCACCTATAATAAAATGCGCGTCGTCTAAGGATGTCGCTTTATAATTTTTAATGGAACGCGCGTTCCATCCTTTAACAGTAGGGGGAAATGAAATTCTGAAAAAATTAAAAATCCCGCCTTCCTTTTTTTTCTCCTTTCCCTCTTGCCCTGGACGCTCCTTCCTTCCCCCTCCCGACATTGACTGCTGCTTACTTCTTCCTTCACTTCTACCTACTGGAACCACCATATCTCCCACTCGATGTTGAAATTGTTAGAAAAAGCCCTAATTATACTCTCAAGTCTAAATACAGAAAAAATAGAAGATGGTGAAGAAGTAGCAGTAGAGGAAGTCGAGGATGAACAGTCGAAAATGGAAGGAATGGCATCAATAGCGTTGTTACTAGATGGGTCAATCTCGGGTCATTTTGTTCAGCTTCCCGAGTCCGTTTATTACCAGATGGGTCAATCTCGTCTTTTCGTCTCGACTTCATATCTCTCTGTAAAGTAACCGACGACCCCCACACCACCATCTGCAAACCCTAAGCCATCGTCACTACCATTGAACCCTAAAAACTCATTCACACTCCACTAGATTGGGCTCTCATTAATTGGAAATCCGCGCTGAATTTCTTTCTACCCATGGACACGATTTTCAATAATGCGATAACAAAAACGATTACGAGCCATGAGAGAGCGTACACTAAGATTGATTTATCGTTTTGGACGACTTTGAGGTGGTAAACGATACTGTATTGGTAAATGAAGAATCGGAGAGAAAGGAGGATTTCCGTCAGACGACCGACTGTACCGGTGGATCGGAGGTGGTCCTGTTCTTCCTCCCACCACGATTCCCAGCTTTTGTTCGTCGGAACACCGATTCCACCGTGGTTTCTGATCCACGCTGACCAGTCGTCCCAGTCTTCAACGATTTTCTGCCATTCAAATCCGGATGGGTTGAAAAGAAAAGGGGCGAACAGCCACGACACGACTAGGAACCACATTGAGATGGTTAGGTGGCTCTGTATTTGGCGCCGCCGTGGAGAATTGTGCGACCGAAATAGTGAAGTTTGGTGCCAAGAGAGAAGGTGAAGAAGACAGCGGAGAGCTGGAGGTTCATGATTATTAGGTCACCGAGTGCAGTTCTGAAGCCTCTTTCGAGTCCGATCTCCATAATCATCGGTAACGCCATTAAAAGACCAAGTTGAACTACAGATTGAGAAGCCATGGCTGCTTTCAAAGCTTTATCTCCTTGCATCTTTGCTGATTTCATAATCGCTTTTTCTAATCCACTTAAACAGAGATATAATCTCCCGTATAAGAACGCATACACAGTAAGCATCACCATCTGAAACATAAGATAATTTGTCATTTTCTTTAGACTTTAAACTGTTAGACACACACACACACACACACACACACACACACATATATATATATATATATATATATATATATATATATATATATATATATACAGATATTAATTAATTTACCATTGAGCTAACGTCGTCCTACTTCCTAGATGGTGTTTGTGTGTGCGCGACAAGACTGAACAGAAAATGGGAAAGAAAAGAAAAAACGAGCAGAAAGATAGAGAAGAGAAAGTGTTGATAGCTCTGTTAACGAATGTGGAGTCTCCAAAGCTGTTGATATCATAGACAGCATCATAAAGGATCCTTCAAGGGCACAATTGCTAAAGTTTTTCATGTCTGATGGAGATCTTTCAAAAGAACTTGATGACAGATTTGGCTCTCAGTGTGGGGATATTTTGGTCTTGATTGTTATTAGAACTTTTTAACTTTTAACTTATACGATTTAATAATGATTTATTCCTATTTTTATTTTGTAACAGGCTTCGGTTCCCACGAACGAATCTGATAATGATTGACCAGGTTCAACAAAGTCAAACGTTCATATTTTAATGGAGGTAAATACTAGAATACAAAATGAAACTAAAAACAATAGTTTATAAAATGAAAATGATCCTGTATTTACAAAACCAATAACAATCGATACATCAATATGTACAACAACTTACATTACAATGAACCCGTATCGTTAACCATTCAAAATTGACATTGAAGAAAGAATGAAAAGTTTTTACCTTTTGTTACTTTTCTAACTCGGTTTAAGCAAAAATTCACCTTTTTTTTTTACTGGGATTGCAGCTGTGTACTTACAGTGGGCAGGAACATTTTACCAAAGAAAAGAAGGAAGAATGATTTCAAGAGGAATTGGAATTGTGATCATCTACGACTAATGTGGGTATTTGACCTTGATTGACAAAGTCAATCTTGTTTAATCTCAAACAGCAAAGAATTTTCTCGGGTAATTCTTCTGGTTTTTGAGCCTGTATGTTTTTTTTTAACAAGAAAAAATATTAAGGAGGGAAAAAGTTGTAATAGTTTGAAAGTACATCAACAATTCATGATTAGATTTAGATTACCTGAATTGTTAAGCCGAGATTCATAATCCCGTGTTTTAGACGTTCACGAAATGCATCCAATCCTTTTCTTGCTATGTAACTAAATCGATGAATATCAAGGTCAATTTCAAAGTAATTTGATCCCTTAAAGAAGTTGTGTTGGGGGCGTGAGAACATGGCTCCATATAATCAACAGAGTGAAGGGGACAAAAATATTAGTACTACTACTCCTCCTGTTGTTGCTGCACAAAGCAAACCAAATCTGAAAAAGATTCAAATGATGTCTAAAACAACAGGTGAAGATCATATTCAAAGCATAAAAACTTATGTTACTAAATTAAAAGAACGTGTGTCAAAGTTACAATACCAAAAACAGCTACTTGTCTGCCAGGTTAGTTACAATTTAGAAAGAAAGTAAGTTTTTACTAAAATTCCGAAAATGCCCTTTGTAAAATTATTGTTTTGGTTTGAACAGGCATTCGAGGTAGAGGAAGCAAACGATGGTGGTGGTGGTGGGGCCTCTGATGAGACGGATTTTGTGGAGGAAATGGAATATCCTATCATGCCACGTCACCTTGTGTTATGTCAGGTACCTATGGAACAAGCTTGTACTCCTCGAATAATAGTATTGCAATCACTCATATTACCATAAATTTCAATCCTATAGACTTACAATGCAATTTCGTTCTAGGTATAATTCCATCAATGATATACAACCAATAAAACTACTTTTGTCAAGCACATATATGTACACTACACTAACGGCACACCTGTTGGATTAGGGTCTGATACGTGTTCTACAGGTGTATAATCGTACTGCCATCCCACTGGATTCATCCCCGTTGCTTTCTTTCTTTTTACATTTGGCAATGTCGGCTATCTACGTGTCATTTCCTACAAAATATCCGTTTGTGATAATAATTTAAAAATAAAATAAAAATAAAAAAACTCTTTTGTAAAAATGTATGGGCCGAACAAGAAAGAGTGCATTTTAATTGATTCATCAATTAACTTTTTTTTATAAGGTGTAAGTTAATTATCGTTCGATATAATCGACTTTGATCGATAAAAGTTGAAATGCAATAAATATGATCAAGGTTTTCTAGAGATAATGCATAATTAAAAGGTTCCCTAAATAATGTACTGATGAAACGTGGCTTTCGCATGTCGGCATACTTTTTTGTTTGACTTGATGGGCTTTCTTGGTTAACCACTTAATCTGGACAGCTTAGTGTATCAAAACACCAACCCTTCCCCTACTTTCCCTTAATATTTTTTCCACCAACTTCTCTCATGTTAAAATTGATGATGATTATGAAATCTGTTTGTTGGGATGTAAGGGTAAAATGGTCATTTGGTCTTAGGGGCTGTTTTATAGTTGCTAACCATTCAGCCACTTTACCATACAAGACTTGATGGGAAAATAAAAGAAAAAAGAAACAGTCCCTGAATTATTTGTATTGATTCATGATTGATACCTTGTGTTTTCCCATTCCAGGTAACAGTTTCCAATTCGAATCCAAACATAGTAATGGTTGGATTTCGTGTCCCTGTGGGGAACACATTAGCAAACCATATACCCTCTGAGATAACAATTTTCCAAAGAGTTATAAAACTAGACGAAGGCATGAGGTCATGGTATGACATCCCATTTACAGTTGCAGAATCCCTTCTAGCTGATGAAGAAATTACAATCTCCATAGGAACAACTTTCAACAGATCAACTTTACCAAGAATAGACACTTTAGAAATTTATGGTAGAGTAAAGGATGAATTTGGTTGGAAGGAGAAAATGGATGCAGTACTGGACATGGAGGCACGTGTGCTTGGTAGCAGGTCTTGGGTTTCAGGATCTGGGAAAAAACGTTGCATTGGTCAAGTTACTCCTATTGAAGAACAGGTTGTTTCAAGCCGTTTTTCCTAAATGAGAAATATATTATCAAGTACACAAGTCACTTCTCTACTTCAGTTTTTTATATTATGCTTTTACTAATTTACAATCACAGGGACAACAGATGCAAATGAGGAATCTTCACAATCACATGCCATTCTTCGTTTATAAATCTTGCAGGAAATGAAAGAGGTGCAGATACAACTGATAATGATAAGAAAACAAGGTAAAGGTTGGAATATAGAATGGAATGGAATGGAATGAGTCATTCCTTCCATTTCTTCCCTCTCTATTTTTCTCTCTCTCTTTTATTCTAATGATCAAAGTTCTTGTTTTTAATATCAGTTTCCCTATTCTCTTTTATATTTGATGCACCTTTTATTTGCAGGCTTGGCATGTGCATACTCCAAGGCCTGTTGCTTTCAAGCTTGTTGCTGATACCCCTCTTCTTACTGGACAGGTAAGTTTCAAATCTTTTTGTTGTGGATTTCTTATAGTTTCTTTTTGTTGTGGATTTCTTATAGTTTACTTAGCTTCTTAAATCAAAGAGTATAAAGCTTTCCTAATGTGTTCTAATAATTAAGAAAATGGTGTTTTTTTAAAAAATGCTTCTCAATTTATCTTATTAGGAAGAATGGAGAACAGGCCTCAAATCATATGTTTTTTTTCCAATAACTTCCACTTCCTTCATGGGTTTGTAACAATACTGATGGACTTTGCTATTTTGTTGTATGGTGTATTACCTTGGATATAATTTGTTTTTACAGTTTTCTCTTTTTATTTAATTTAAATTTGGATATAAGTTTGTAACACATGGGATTTATGATTGCAGCAAACAATCTTTCTTTTCTTTCCAGACATGATTAAAGGCATGTTTTTGGCTGTAGTTATTGGACCACCTGTTGTGGTTGCCATCATTTTAATAGTACAGTTATTATTCTATCTCTGAGAAATTTCATTTGCCATGTCATCAAAAGTTGCCAGATGGACTATTATCTTTCATGTTTGAGTTGGTTCTTAACTTGTAGAAGAATAACATAAAATATTTTGGCATCTGAGTGTAAAAAATAATATTTGAACTCATAAGTTCCTTAATAATACTTTATTGTGTTACATGTACTTTATTACTTACTCATAATATATAATTCAATCTGATTATTGATTATGTTTGGTGAGATCATGTTCTCTGTTCTTGATGCTGCATCTGATAGGGAACCAAAAGTGAGGACTTTTTTTTTCCCCCTGACACTTGAAATAACAAGGTAAGGAGAGCATTCTAAACATTCTGGAAACTTTAAAAGAAGAGGGAAATAGGGTCTTGTTCAATGCTTTAGCTGTGTTTGCTCTAAGGGAGATCAACTTATCAAAAGTAAGTTACTGTTTCACCCTTTTATTTAATATTTTTGTGATTGAATGAAAGTCTTAATGAAAGTAATTGACAACCCTTTCTCTGTAAATGATGTTGTGATTGTGGGAGAGGTGTTGTGTTTTTCTCTGTTGCTAGTTAACCTTCTCAACAACAACATTCTACTTAAGTAGGTGAGTAATCAAGATTAAGGGAGACTTGTAATCATGTTTGACATTCCTTTCCAGTAAGAAACAGAGTTGTATGATTATTTGTTAGTTTTATAGGAATGTATAACCCATGTAGCAATGTATTATTTTTGTTTAACATTTGAACGATTCTTTGTATGACATTACAATTTGTGTAATTTATTTTATTTTTTGAGTATGAAATTTTATTTTATATTATGCAATGGATTGTATTTTTTGTATATGGTATTTTATTTCTATTATGAGAAATTAAATGCAAATTTAATTTAAAAATTAATAAATATATAAATTTATTTTTTTTAAACATTTAAATTTACGAGACGCAAAAATGTGTGTCATCTTCATTTATGACATGGCCTTTCTTGACAGGGGCTTTCTTGATACGCATTGCATGTCATTAACACGCGCGTCGTAAGGTTACGACACGCGAATGCGTGTCATCTTCCTTTATGACAGGGCCTTCCTTGATACGCATTGCGTGTCGTAAACGCGCGTCGTAATTGCGCGTCGTAAATGAGCGTCGTAAATGCGCGTCGTCTATAGACGACGCGCAAAAGCGCGTCGTCTCTCTTTATGACAGGGCCTTCCTTGACACGCATTTGCGCGTCGTCTGAGCCTTTTACGACGCGCAATGAGCGTCGTAAAAGGCCTTTTTTCTAGTAGTGCTAGCTTTGGTGACGGGATTGCGGTGTTTAGCCAATGTTATGTGGACACGAGTGCCTTCTTCGTTAGTCCACTTTGAAAATTGCTTCTTAAATCATTCGGCGTTATAACTAATCTTGTGTGCATGGTTAGTCCCGATGAAAGGGACTTGAGTGATGGGTCGCGCCGATGCTCCACAGTCACGAGCATGGTGCCTTATGTTTAGGCAATTGCAACACTGCATCTCATGGCAAGCCCCATGATGATTGAAACTACACCTATCACACTTTGGGAGTTTTCCCTCATAAGGCCTGCTCGGTACGGGAACGGCAGGGGTTTCCACTTGCTGTTGTTGTATGGCCAGCTTTTGGTATCTCTTGCGTTCTTTCCGGGCTTGACGCTTTCGTTTCTTGTTTTCTATTTTTCGGCTTTGTGAACCTGTGACTGTTACTGTTTGGCGACCTCCTGGATGGATACCATGATTTGAAACTTCATTCCCATCAGCAACATTGGCTGTGCTGTTAGCGCTACGGTGTGCAAGGATCGCGGTTACGGCAGCCACCACGGAAGCTGTAACTGTTGTTTGAAAGGTAGCGGCGTCCATAGGAAAAGCGGAGGTTTCCCTGTTCGACTGATTGCTTCCGGATGATGTCATGATTCTGTAACACGAAAGATAAGGATTTTGTGAGCGATACTGGTTGACCCCTGATGTACTTAGATTGTTCATGTAAAGAGTACGACTATGTTCTCAAAAGTTTGACCTACATCCCTATGATGTAGTCCTAGTATGGAATGGAAGTATGTTCGCGAAGGTTTGACCTACATCCCTATGATGCAGTCCTCGTAATGAGTAGAAGTAAGTTCATAGAATGGTCTCAAGACGTTTGTCGTTCGAGCCGAGGTATCGTGGGTTGGTGAATAACAAGATCCAACCACTGAAAGAGACTTGGAAATGTCTCCGGATCTAACTTGCTATAGTCCAATGACTTGACTAAAGCATGATTCAGATAGACTCTAATGAAAGAATGATAAGAGTACTTGAATGAAGAATGACACAAAAGTTAGCCAGCTGTCAATATTTTTGATATTCACGATGTAAAGATTCTGGAAAATGACCTTGTAAAGGTCTTACATCATATCCACAGAAGATAGTTCCTGACAGCATAAAGACCTAACTAAAGTACTTACGGTACAAGATAATTTCATAGATAATGCCACATCAGGCATATACATAAAAACACGATTCCTTTTTATAAGGGAAATAAAGTAAAGCGTCTACTACCGGCGACGGTCATCTTTCTGGTGAACTCTCAGTTCAGCCAATTGACGTTCCACGTCAAGTAGGTGTCTTTCGTACACCCTCTGGCGTACTCGGAGCTCTATGACTTCGGCTCGTGATTCAGCCAGTACTTGCAGCAGGGTTTCATGGTTTCTCTCTGATCTCTCGCGAGCATCTTCTAGACGAATGGTGCGGAGGGTATGCATTCTCGCATTAGCGACAACTTCGGTAATCTGATGTAGGGCTGTCCTGCCTTGAATCTCATTTCGAGCCACTCTGCGGACCAAGATTGGCAAGACTCTATCTGCTGAGCCCCCATTGCTCAAGTCGTAAAAGCTTCGGTCGCCATCAAATGGCATAGACTGATCTTGTCCTTGGCTCCATGTTTCCAAGCATTCCACTCACTCAGGTTCAGGCCATGAAAAGTCGGACAAGGGTTAGGAATTGGAAAGGGAGTTGCTCGGGGTAAGTTCTCAACCTCTGTTTCGGAGTTAGCATCGTACGAAAGGTCTTCATCATGGTAATCATTCAAGGGGAACAGGATGATCATTCTTTGGTTCTTCTCCAAACCAACCAGCTATGACTTCATTCGGAAGATACTGGTTGCCAAGGGGATGGAGTCCAACTATGTTTTCTATGCGAGAATTTAGGGTAAGAGAATAATTATTAGACGAACTATCTAGATAATTATTTAGAAGACCTTCATTAGTTACATCACTATTTGTGAAGTGCATACCGGCTATGTGTAATCTAAACAGGATAGACTTTCGAATAAGTGACCTTAATTCCAAATTCACACAGAATAGGGGTAGGGCAAAATTATCATGGATTCTAAGTCTATAACATCCTAATTACATATAGCCTCAGTGTATCCACTTAGCAACTATCAACTTAGTAATGAAGATCCCGTTTTAGTTCTCAAGTATAAAGTACTTATAGTAACACCAAATACTCCTATAGTATTTTAATTTTAATGTTATGTTCTATTGTTCTCATTGTAGTAGGGTTGGTAAGATTTTAGCATTGTTGCAACCACACACTTAAACTTAGGCACATGCTAGTCAACCCTCGGATAATATAGGTGATCAGGCTATATCTTCCCAGTTTTGACCATATGTCTCTAAGCCCACTTGTGTTGCCCAACAATCGTAATTCTTTTGTACTGTCCTAGTGAAACTGATTTTAGTATGAATGCAGGCACGTATACTTTATTAATATTTTATTATTTAAAGTATAAACTCTTGGTCAAAGTATTTTTAATCCCTTATGTATTTATAGTTAGTATATCTTTTAGGGGTTGATATACTTAATTCACTATAAACAATGCTCTGATACCAATCTGTCACACCCCAAAACCAGGAACGGCGGAAACGTTCTGGGGCGGAGGACGTCATGTATAATATCAACAACAGTGTAAAGTAGTAAACAAGCAACAACATCATCCATTGCATTAATAATATAATTATTATACAAATGTATTCTGTCAAATTTTGATAAACACTAAAGCATAAATCAAAATGAAAGATAAGTCTTGAACAAGCTCCATCTTCCTTTCTCCTTGCATCGGTACCTGTCTATGATGACCTGAGGATACAAGTAATTTTGAAAGCGAGTATCAGCTTTGAAGCTGGTGAGATCATAAGTATTTAGTGTCTTAATTTGTATGTAAGTATTTGTATGTAAGAATTTATATGTAAGAATTTGTATATGAACTGTAAGTATTGAGAATGTATGTAAAACAACTGTAGACGTTTGAAAAACCCTAGAAATCCCTATGATTCCTACTATTATAACAGGGAGTCTTCTACCAAGACTTAACTGATCTCTATGTAGTCTTCTACCAAGACTTAACGGTTCTATATGTTCGTTTCTTGTAAAAGTGTGTAATT
Organism: Lactuca sativa; assembly: GCF_002870075.4. Classification (NCBI taxonomy): domain Eukaryota; kingdom Viridiplantae; phylum Streptophyta; class Magnoliopsida; order Asterales; family Asteraceae; genus Lactuca; species Lactuca sativa. Next base: position 207,862,301 of record NC_056629.2, on the reverse strand, counting down.
TTCCCAAGTATAACTATCATTATCAAAATATAGTTTTTACATTTATAGTTTAAGTGAAAAGATCACTAAATATCTGTACAGGGAAAATTAATGTAGTACTAAATCGTAGCGCTATAAGAACTACTGTTGTACTAAGTACCTTAAACCGGATTTATATTAAGGCATTATGTGATAAATTGCACCGTACTATCGACTAGTAACAACGACATAATTGATGGGTTTTAGCCATAAGAACTTTCCTATGTGCGCATGCAAAACCCTAATGCTTGGATCTAGGCTTTCTAATAAACATGCTTTGAATCCAAGACTTCTAATGACTAATTAGGTTAAATAACAACATTGAAACAGATCTAGAATCATACCTTTGAGTTCCTTGTTGATCTTGAGGTCTTGGAGCTTCTAGAGTCACAAATGTCACTCCTCTAATGGCTTACAAACACCAATAGCAAGGAAGATGATTTAGGAGAGAGGAGAGGGGAGGAAATCGGCCAGGGTTCTCTTGCTTTAGGAGAGGTGCTGATTTCCTTATGCCATGGGGTCTATTTATACTTGTAGATGTTGGATTAGTGTCTAAGTCCATAACTATTTTGGTATGTACTTGACTCGATGGTGCATGGTCCTTTTGGGTTGCCTTCACCAAAGCAACTTGATAGGATGAATTATGAAGAGAAAGGATTAAATATGATTTATTAAGATATTATGAGAATAATATATTAAAGGAGAAATCATATTGTTTAATTAATATTAGTCAATAATTAATTGGTAATTAGTTTTGTGACTAAAAGAGATTAATTAAACTTAGGGACTGGAATTGTAATTATAAGATAATTGCAATTTGGGCCATGAAATGCCTTTTATTATAAGGTAGACGAATTCTAATGGGGAAGCCCATATGAAGTCGTCCAAGGCTTTAAGAAAGGGCTCCATGGGTTGCTTAGGGCTTAAGCATCCAAATTAGGGTTTCCTTGTTAGATAACCCTAATAGCCTTACTATATATAAGACCCTTATGACTCAAAAACGTGGGGAACTTCTTTTCTAGGGTTAGAACACGTTTTGGGCAGCCTCCATCCTCTCTCCTCTTCATCCTCTTGCTTATGGTGTTTGTGAACCATTAGAGGAGTGACACTTGTGACTCTAAGCCTTCCAAAGTCATTCACAGGAGGAATTGGGATTGTTATTGCTACATAACAATCAAGGTAATATCTTAAACCTAATTATATGTTAATATTTATTTCCATATGCTAGAATTAGGGTTTATAGTCTTGGATTCAAAGCATGTACAATAGAGAAACCTAGATCCAAGCATTAGGGTTTGTATGAGCACATTGGATGTCTTATGACCAAAACCCATTAGTGGTATCAGAGCCTAGATTGGTTTCTATTGTATTGATGCTTGATATAACTGGAAAATTCGATTTTTTGGATTCTGGAGGCTGGACTCGCCGAGTCCATGGCTGAACTCGCCGAGTCCATGCAAACTCGACGAGTCCAAGGCTGACTCGACGAGTCAACTCGTCAGACAGGCGGATTTTCGGGATTTTTACCTGTTATGACTTAGGATAATTGCCATAATTGTTTAAACTTAATAAAATTCGAATTTTGTTAATCCCTTATGATTATCCTTGTCAAAATAAAAGATTTTGGTCATCTAATTAGATAATTGTTACCTTATTTGATATATGTTAAGTTATGGAAATTATTTGATCATTATCTTGCAAGAATTTGAACTAGATCTAATTAGATAACCACCAATTATAGTTAATTGCCTTATTTGAATTATGTGATCTAGAATATTCTTGACAATGTTTGGAATAGTTTCAAATTAATCCCTTTAGGTTTTATATTTTAAATTTGAACCCAAAAGTTTTGTTGTTTTGAAATTTAAATAGTTAAAACCCTAATGTTTTGAAAAAGGTTTCAAAACTTGCCCTCAAGTTTTGGAATTTAAATTTTCATTAAATAGTTTAATTTTGATGTATATTTAAATTCTAAACCGTAATGTGTTGAAATGTTTCAAAACTTGCCCTCAAGTTTTGGAATTTAAAAGTTGATTAAAAGTTTAATTAGGAATGTTAAATTCTAAAACTCTAGTATAGTTTTGAAAAAGTTCAAATCACACCCTTATGGTTTTATTAATCAATTAAAGTGTATAATTAAAAGAAGTTTAATAAATCCACAAATGTTTAGGTTTACAATTTAATTGAATTAAAGGTATAATTGTTAAAATTAGACCACCTAGTATTTTAAAAGTGTAAAATACACCCTATACTATATATAACATTAAAAGTCTAACATTATATAGTCTTACCGTTAGTAGGCCTCATTCACGAAGCTAGTCTATAAGGGGTGTTTAAGGAAATTGCCTATAAAATGGCTATTGAATGGGTATCCACTCTTACCCACCGCACTCTTGACTAGTGGAGGGTCGTTAGCTGAACGGGTAGGATGGGACAAAAACCTTCCATTATAAGTATAATGAAGTATAAAAGTAACTAAATGTTTTCATAAAATTCCCAATCTTAGTTACTTAGGCAAAAGTGAATTGATGCAATTCCATGAAATTACACTTTGTGCCCTTGCGAAGACGTTAGTGGAGCGTGTGTGGTTAACCGGCACACTAAATGGGTCTATGCAAAGGTAGCAAAGGGTGACTCAATGTTTGTCATAGTTCGGTGGAGCGTGTGTGGTTTACCGGCACATCGAATAGGTGACTGAACATGTGAGGGCACCATGTAAGTTTGCATGGTTATTCACACCCGCTTTGTGATCCTCGGCATCCCAGTCACAAACAAGAGGGGCATATCGAGATTTAAACATGCCATTGAAAGTTCAATGAATCTCAAAGGATCTAGGAGTTTTCATAGATTTAAAACTTAAATTTCTTTTCGTTTTTCATGGTGGAAATTAGAAAATCGTCATTCACTTACCTTCAAATATTCTACAATTAGGGTTACGGCATCCCTCTCCCGAGTTGTAGAATATTGTGTTGGGTCCTAGCCTTAGTATCTCATTTGGGTGATTTACTAAGGACTCAATCAATCAACTAACTTGAATTCGTTTTCTCCCGTATTGTAGATGTCAAAGTTTGACAACTATGGTCTTCTCAAATCCCGTGGAACAAGCATTCCACATGAAGATGATATTCCACGATTCGATCGAGGAACAAGAAATCATGCTTCACTTCCTCTACCTCCTCCAATTATTCTCCATAACCCACAAGTTCAAAGGCTTGAAAAGTTCAAGATCACTCAAGCCCTTTTGGCAAGTAAACATAAAGAAGGAAAGTCCGTGTGTGCACACGTCCTAGGGATGAAGTCACACATTTAAAGGTTAAAAATGTCGGGATCCGTTGTTTGTGAGGAAATGGCTGTTGATTGGGTTCTTCAGTCACTTCCCAACTCATATAGTGAGTTCGTAAGAGAGTACTATATGATGAACTACGACGTGACCCTTATAGATCTCACCTATATGCTTATTGCTACTGAATCTGCAATGATTTGGTGCAATAGAAAAGCAAAGTTGATTGGTGAATCTGCCTTCGAGACCTCTATGGATATAGACAATGGCAACGAAAGACATGCTATGATCGAAAAGTTTGATCATAAGAGAAAGGCGATGTCTGAAATAGTTCCATGTCTTGTTCCAAAAGAGTCGATTTGCTTTTATTGCCAAGAGAAGGGGCATTGGAGACGAAGCTGCCCCATTTACCTAAGAGATCTAAGAGATGGGAGAGTCAAAATGTATGGCTCTAAGATAGGTAAAATCCATTAACTAACTCTTTTAAGCTTCTATTCTAGATTCTTAATACATAATGTGATAAGATTACAATTCATGTTTTGTAGGATCGAAGAAAAGAAAGGAAGCTTAAGGGAAGAAGTGAGCAGAATCTAACCGTGAAGGAATGGATTTTGATCGCATTTCTCAAAGATTAGATTCTTGAGCTACTACTTAGAGTTAGAATTAGATTGCTAAGAAAGATGTATTAGCATAAGTTTTTCAATGAGTTGCATTGTAAGGACAAATTTTTTCCGCAATAAAATAAATTTTGATTTTAAATTTTATTTATTTATCCTTGCAATGGCGTGTATGAAAAATTGATGTTAAAATGTTTCTATTATTAGCAATAATGGATTTGGTTCTTATTTATGGAAAGTCGAGAATTTACCAAATAGGGAGAGTTTCTCATCGCCAAAGTTTCAATTGGACAGAAATTTGGAATCATGCAACTTGATTGCACGATGAATGAGAAATTTCGTATTTGGAAATTAGACTAATTCGTTGACAAAGAGTCAAGTGAAGGACTAGGAGATCGAGTACACAAAGTTACGTATTGATCAAGTCCACCATAAGAGTAACAAAGATATTCGTCATGATTTACTAGAGGCTTAGTAAATATGATTATACTTAGAAGATTAAGTGTAATTCTGAATTGATTAAAGGGTTTAGATCAATAGCAGAACGAATAAGAAGAATCAAGTAGGCAGAAAGATAAAAGTTTCTCCATTCTAAAAAGAAGGGAGAGTACCTTTATGATAGGTCTTAATGATTAAGAACCATATCTCAATTGATCCTCTAAGTGAGTCTTAGTACAATTGTATGTCTAAGAAGAGGAATCAAGAATTGAAGAAATGGTTAAATCAATAAGTCAATCATACTTCGTTTCAATAACAAGTCTTAAAGTTAAGATTGTGACAATGAGTGAAAAGTATTAAAGGTTTACAACATTCATCAAATGTGGAAAGTTGTGATGTCTTGAATAAGACAAAGACCGACTAGGACCAATTTATGAAGTGTTTTTGATAAAAGCTACAAAAGAATCTTATATGTCAGGGAGTCAGTGGGAGCCTTAATGGTCTTGAAAGGTTTCAAGAACAAATCAAATAAACCTTAACGATCATCACTAGCACACGAGTTGAGGTTTACAACCTATCGTGTTGACAATATTTTGATTCTGTGCTGTTCCAATTAAGTTAATTATGCATGTAAGTTCTATGAGTTCTCATTTTGAACGCATAAAAGGCAAAGCACCTTAATCAATGAAAGGTACATTGATAGGAAAGGGTGAGCTGCTTAACTACTTGGAAGACATGGTGGGCAGCTGTGCTACCATAAAGGCAAGAAATCAAGATTAAGAAAGTTCGGTCCATATGAGTTTGAATTTGTCGTAAACTTTAGTTTTAACAAATTCACATGGATAGGAACACATACACCGCTCAAATCTAAGTGTCATAAGATTTCCTCCTTCATGAAAATGATTGTGAGGAAATGCTTTCACTAAGAGAGATTTTAAGAAGATAGTGATTGAAAAATTGCATTCTCGAATTCAATTATGGTTACGGTATCCCTTTCCATAATTTGAATTATGAGGTTTGGCAATTAGTCTTAATTATTTAGACACACATATGAACTATCGAAGGAAAAGGTGTATAAGTTCAAAAAGCCTTGATAAAAGATTATCAAAGCACTAAGCATTAGGAACATGAACTTAAGAAATTCAATAAGCATTGGTTTTCTGAAAGTTAAGATGTTTATGAATACACGTCGAAGCTAGTGGGAGCATAAGTGTTATGTTTTATAATAATCATCATGATAGTGGGAGCATAAAAGTTATGATTGTATGATTATTAACGAAAGTATTGCAAGGTTAGCAATATTAATTATAGAAAACAAGAGTCATACCTTGCAAAGTCGCAATAGTTGAAGAGTTGTTTTGCTATAATTAAGGGAGAAAATATTATGCTTCATTTCAAATCTAAAGGTTTAGGTTGATAAATGTTAATAAAATTTAGTCAAAGGTACAAAGTGTGTTCTTAAAATTTCGATTATGATTACGGCATCCCTCTTCACAATTCGAATTTTAAGAACATAGCAAATAAAACATTATGCGTCGTGTCCCATACGCTTCGGGTATAGGATCGATTGCAAATGCTTTAATGTTTGACCATTCTAAAATTTTCCAAATGTCGAGCGCATTAGAGGGAAAAGGGACTAGAATCGGTTTTGACTAAAATAATTAAACAACTATCAAAGGACAATCCAAAGTTCGACAAGGATTGGTCGCTTGTGATTAGTTGGAAGTATAATATTGAAAATATGGAAATGTTTCCATATTGGATGGACCATATCGACATCATTACGAATAGATAAGATTCTATTAAGAATGATTTGTCATATGGAACATATGGAAGTGTGTCCATATTGGGAATTGAATATTGAGAAATCTATGACTAGATTAGAAACTTCTATGCAAAAGGATGTTCAAAGAATGTACTTTGAGTGAGAGACATCACGTCTATGGAATTGTCTTGTAACAATCCCCGATAGAGGACTTTGTCATATCATTGGGAATAGTCTTTGTGACTTTGGTGCAGTGACATTACGAAAGGATAAGTTGCATAGAATGTTAGAATCTAGCATATTCTATAAGCAGCAAGAATTTGATATTCTTTAACTTATGGAAAAAGGATTTGGAGATGTGAAATGAGAAAGATTGGAAATGTGTTCAATTTGATCTATTTCATAAAGTAAGAACCATAAGTAAACATTGTGTGCATGCTAGGAGCATGGGACAAGTGTTGTAATTCAAGTAAGAAGTTGATTAACCGAAACGACAAATAATGAGTAATCAATATGGTGATAAATAAAATGTGTTTTTCTTATGCTCAAAGGGTTGAGGCCATATGGGATTAGTATTATTCTTGTGTTTCACTTTGCATGTTTTGACTTCCAGAATAATTGAGTTTATTAAGAATAATCGAATTATTCAAACAGGCCACAATTGTTCATATGTTGGAAGTAGATATGAATGAAGACTGTCGTGAATTGGTCTGTGGATTGTCTAAAAGAATATTAGACATAAGCAAATGTTTGCTGCAACGTTCATGAGTGCTTATGAATGTGATTTGAGCATTGGATTAGACCCACGCTCACTTGGATCACTCCATGGATTGTATCACGAGTGATTGGTGAGACGATAACATCTTATATTCTTGAAACTGAGATGTGTGAGTTGTATCTTGGTTGCACATTGATAATATGTAAACGCACTAGTAACTTGGTGTTATAAAACATATTGTTGTGTGTGATTCGGTGAGTGAGTGCAAGCAAGCATTGAATCAAAGTTTATCCGTTCCTTTTAATCAAAGTAGGATAAAAGCAATATCTTTGGGGCCCTCGATGGTTTAGTGATGACAAACGTAAATGCTCAGCCGGGCTAGGGCTAATTTGATTTGTTCAATTAGTCTGTCGTCATAAATCAGAAATCGAGATATAGTACAAAGAGAATGATTTGAAATTATATCTCATATGATATCTAGAATGGAGGAATATATGATCCCTTATCTAAGGACACACGTATCTGATAAGATCAGAGTTGACAGCGGCTTTGGAAAGCTACGATTGCAGATCAGGATCTGAAGTCATACGCAGAATAGTTGTTAGACTTATCCAAGTGGGAGACTGTTGGATTAGTGTCTAAGTCCATAACTATTTTGGTATGTACTTGACCCGATGGTGCATGGTCCTTTTGGGTTGCCTTCACCAAAGCAACTTGATAGGATGAATTATGAAGAGAAAGGATTAAATATGATTTATTAATATATTATGAGAATAATATATTAAAGGAGAAATCATATTGTTTAATTAATATTAGTCAATAATTAATTGGTAATTAGTTTTGTGACTAAAAGAGATTAATTAAACTTAGGGACTGGAATTGTAATTATAAGATAATTGCAATTTGGGCCATGAAATGCCTTTTATTATAAGGTGGACGAATTCTAATGGGGAAGCCCATATGAAGTCGTCCAAGGCTTTAAGAAAGGGCTCCATGGGTTGCTTAGGGCTTAAGCATCCAAATTAGGGTTTCCTTGTTAGATAACCCTAATAGCCTTACTATATATAAGACCCTTATGACTCAAAAACGTGGGGAACTTCTTTTCTAGGGTTAGAACACGTTTTGGGCAGCCTCTATTCTCTCTCCTCTTCATCCTCTTGCTTATGGTGTTTGTGAACCATTAGAGGAGTGACACTTGTGACTCTAAGCCTTCCAAAGTCAATTCAAAGGAGGAATTGGGATTGTTATTGCTACATAACAATCAAGGTAATATCTTAAACCTAATTATATGTTAATATTGATTTCCATATGCTAGAATTAGGGTTTATAGTCTTGGATTCAAAGCATGTACAATAGAGAAACCTAGATCCAAGCATTAGGGTTTGTATGAGCACATTGGATGTCTTATGACCAAAACCCATCAGTAGACTCCTTAAGGGTTACAACCTAAACCCTAATTGGATAATCAACTGATCACTATTTAAATTGACTTGTTTGCTAAAGGATTAGTTACAGTGAACGCGAATCTAATCATTTTAGGAATCGGTGAGCATGAATAAATGAATTTGTGTATGCAATTGTCTATGTTTTCAAGGTGTAATTTGTCTAAACCAAAGTACCTGAAGAGATTTGTTTTCCTGTTAGTTTATCGAGAGTAGTTAATTAATTGTTAGTTTGAAATTTATTTCTTTATTCTTTTCGTGTGACCTATAACCTATAATTAAATATATTAAATTAATCCACCGTTCCCTGTGATCGACACCCGACTTACCTAAGCTATACTGTAATCTGACTAGGTACACTGCCTATAAGTGCATAGTTAGTCTAAGTTTGTTAGGTTTTAAATATTAAAATTAGTGGGTACTTTTGTGCACATCAGCAACCAGAACTCACACTTGGAGAACTTGGCATACAAGCTCTCCCTCCTCAAAGTCTCCAAAACCTCTCACAGATGCTCCTCATCCTGCTCTCGCGTCTTGGAGTAAACACATATATCATCAATAAACACTATCACCGACCGGTCAAACATCGGTCTACACACGCGGTTCATGAGGTCCATGAACGCGGCAGGAGCATTGGTGATCCCAAAAGGCATCACCACAAACTCATAGTGGCGATAGAGCGTCCGAAACGCAGTCTTCTGTACATCCTCCTCTCTGACCCTCATCTGATGATACCCTGATCGCAAATCAATCTTGGAGAACCAAGATGCTCCCTGTAGCTGGTCAAAGAGGTCATCAATCCTCGGGAGTGGGTAACGGTTCTTCACCGTTACCATATTCAGCTCCCGATAATCTATACACATCCGATATGCGACCCGTCCTTCTTCTTCACAAACAGAATCGAGGCTCACCAGGGACAACTACTGTCACAACCCGATATTTCGACTGTATGTAATGACCTAAAAAGTCAAGTATTGTAACCACTTTTGAAATAATGAAATTAACTTTGAAAAAAAAATGTACAAAATTCTCTATTGGGTTACCTACTATGTTAGATATTGTGTCAAGGTTTATTGAAATACTAAGAACACTAAAATCCGAGTTATAACGAAGAAGTTATGACTATTCTAAGATTTCCGTCAAAACCGACAACACCGATTAAACGAAAAACGCGAAGTTTCAATACAATATTTTTTAGCCTTATGTATCTAAATGAAAGTTGTAGATATCATTAAACCGTGAGCGTACATAAAAAGAACGTCCAAATCTGACTACGTATAAGGAAGTTATGATTTTTCCAAGATCCGGATATAATAGTAGACAGCTAAAAACTCGAAATAGAGATCAAGAGACTTTTGGATGAAACAACCTAAATAAGAATCGAAGGTCTCAACAATAGTAGCAAAACGGTGAAAAGTCTGACGAAAACGGACATCTGATGAAGAAGTTATGGATTTTTAACGGACTTTTCGTGTCCCGACCCGTTAAAAATAAATAACTAAAAATAAAGTCAAAATTTTCCGATGAAGTCTAAACGAGAAATGTAGAGTATATTCTCACCTACGTGAGCATATAAAGAACGTCGAAAACAGAGCTCGTACGCGAAAGTTACGGATTTTACAAGTTTGAGGCCCAAAATCCGAGGCTCTTAGGTCTGCCACGACGTGGCACAGTTTGCCATGACCCAGCAAGTGATTGAGGGCGTCCAATCAACGGAAGGAGATAACATTTGACCACCACGACGTGGCCAACCCTTTGCCACGACGTGGCACCCAAAAATGTGCCCTATAAATAGAACTCTTGGGGTGCCGGGTTTAGGTGCTCCATTCTTCTATCTCTCGTGCCGAAACTCTGCGGTTAAGCTCCTGAAGACCCGATTTTCACACTCAAGTTCCGAAGGAAGGTTCTATACTCCCGAGACTCCCGAGAATCCCGAGAAAAATCAACTTTTCCAAGTCGAAGTTATGTTCGATTTTCATGTCGCTTTCTCCAATTAATCAAGTGAGTTCATACCCCTATAAACTACACTTTCAAATGTTTTATCAATGCTTTTTATACACTTTTAAGGGGGGGGGGAATACAAGTAAAAACACACGGTTATCATAAAAGCTTAAAATAAGAAATCATACCCGTTACCACATCGGGTGCAGCTCGTGCCTCCTCGGCAGTCAGCTGAAATGTGCGGTTCCGAACCACTAGAGCCTCCACCATGGCCTTCTGGCCATCCACAACTCGTGCTGTCGCTGAAGTTGGCACCACCGTCGGCGCTGCTGCTGCTGTCAATCTTGGGCAATTGGCCTTTTTATGGCCCTTCTAATTACAATGAAAGCAAATCAGGTCAGATATCTGAATCTCAGGAGTAGGGGCAGTACAATCTCTGCCAAAATGCCCAACCTTGCCACACTTATAGCAGCCAGAACCAGACCTATGGCAACAAGTTCCCTCGTGTGTCCGACCGCATTTCCAACAGCGGTCCCGCCATGAATGGCCTTTCGGCCTACCATCGGATCCCTTGCGCTTCTTCCCTGAAGCCCCTGTCATCAGCCCCTCCACTGCCTTCCTCTTCCGGATGTACTCCAGATCAATCTCCCTCTCCCTATCCCTGGCAATCATGGAATCCAGGGTAGGGAAAGCTGAGAAACTAACATGCTCCCGAATGTCAGCTCGTAGTATATCATGGTAGCAGGTCCTCCTCATGTCCTCATCTCCCGCATACTGGGGCACCAATAGCGCCCTCTCCTGGAACTTTGCAATAGTTTAGTACTACAGGAGTATTTGGTACATGCAATAGTTTAATCGACATGTTTAGTTTTACATGTTTCAAATTCTGTTCAATTCTTAGAACCCTATTCTCGTATAGTCAAATGGCTGGATTCTATCCACCAGGGGATCCCTACTACCCGAATCAGGGCAATGGTGGATGGGTAGAGGAGGACCCCAAAGAGGATGAAGAACCTATCGAGTTGGATGAAGGGGATGACTCTGGGACAGACTCAGAACCAGAGGTAATCAAACCACCAGTCACTCAACCTCCCGCAGTTAAGAAAAACTTTCAGGGACCCACTCCCGTTTAGGGAAGTCACCTCCACCATTGGAGTCAACAGCAAGGAGTGCGTCCTCCCTACGGCATGTTTTGAGACTTCTACAATGTCAGCGGCGGAGGTTCAGCCGATCGAACACTCCCAGTCATGTTGGGCAAGCTAGCTAAGCAGTCCTATCAATCCGGGGTTCAAGCTAACCAGATTCGTGAAGTCAACGTGGAAGTACAAGTTCAAACTTCCGACATCCGTCGACTGGACAGGGCATGTGATAATGCCCAACTCCGAACCGACACGTTCCAAGCACAACTGATTGCAGCCCTCTCTGAGATAAGGGAACAACAAGCCGCCTTCGATAGGCATCTTATGGAAGTAAAGCAATCGGATGCGGAGTCAAGCTCCAAGCATAATCCGCGCAGCAAGTAGTGTTCGCCTAACTCCCAAATTTTGATATAGAATAGGACCATCGGCTAAAAGTCTTACCTTCTTTAACTTCTTGTAATCAGAGACCTTTAGAAAGGTCAAAATTTTCTAACTTCGGATGTAACACAACCATATGTTTAATATATATAGGGCATACCTTTTTTGTGTGTTAATTTTGTGCATTTCATTCGAGTTCATGAGCTTGTTTATTGTTATTCAAACTCCATTGGTGAATCAAACTCAAAGCCCTGTGTTGGTCAAACCAAATTCTCGAACTATTAAAGATAGTTAACTCATTATCATTCAACTCTCAACCACCAAACCTTATAATCTTTAAATTTTATTTCTTGGCAGCGCGATGCCTCCTCGTCCAAACCTAAGACCCAGGCCGGGCACGATACCTCCACCACCACCGCCTTCGTCGACGGAAAATGCCGCATTGATAGTTGCTGTAACAGTTGTAGTGACGGTGGTAATGGCCCAAATGAGTAACAATGGTTCTGGTGGGGGAGTAAATAGTTCTACGAATGGCCAACGTCCAGGTCATTCAGGGGATTGTACATACAAGGATTTCATGAATAGCAAACCCATTACTTTTAATGGGGCCGGAGGGATAATGGCTCTATCACAGTGGATATAGAAAACTGAAGCAGTTTTCGAGATTTGTTCTTGTTCAGAAGGGAACAAAGTGAAGTTCCCTGCCTGTACTTTCTTTGAGAGAGCTCTGACATGGTGGAATGGCCTTGTCGATTCACTAACGCTAGTAGTGGCTAACTCTATGGGCTGGGAGAATCTAAAACAAATATTACTGCAAGAGTACTGTCCACGGGGCGAATTACAAAAGCTCGAACATGAACTTTGGGGCCTTACCATGGTAGGCTCATACATCACGACCTATACCAATAGGTTTAGTGATTTGGCAATCCTTTGCCCACGGATGGTTGCTCTAGAGAGCAAGAAAACAGAGAGGTACATCTGGGGACTGTCCCCCCAGATTCAAGGAAGTGTACTAGCTTCCAAACCAATCACCTTCGATAGTTCCAAACAGTTGGCACAAGCCCTCGTCGACCATGGGGTCTGTCAAGGCTTTGCAACTACCGCTTCGGAGTAACCCAGAGGAAGCATTAACAACAACAACAACAATACCAACAACAACAACAAGAAGAAGAAGTTCTGGAACAAAAGGAAGAGTCAGCCTTCACAGGAACCTTCCAAGAAACAACAGATTGTGGTAGTCCATGCTGCTATTGCGCCCACTGCTGCTCCAATTATCACTACACCAGCAAAGCCATATGCTGGAAACCTGCCGAAGTGTGCCAAATGCAATTTCCACCACAATGGAAATTGCCAGGAGGTGCACTGTAACAATTGAAACAAGAAAGGGCATACAGCCAGTTTCTGTAGAGCACCAACACAACTGATCACCCAAGCCCAAGGAGTCGGTGTGGGTCATGCATGTTACGGGTGTGGTGAAGCTGGGCATTACAAAAGAGACTGTCCTAAGGCAAGGAATGTGGGCGGTACGCGACGAGTGCTAGCAATAGGGCAGAATGAAGCGATAGCTAATCCTACGGTGGTTACGGGTACGTTTCTCCTCAATAACGTTTATGGATGCATACTCTTTGATTGTGGTGCGGATAGGAGCTTCGTGAGTCATAAATTCAAGCACGTACTAAAACAGAACCCTAAATCACTCAATAAGATATTTACAGTAGAAATGGCAAACGGTAGAACAGAAAGCATGAACGATATGTACATAGGCTGCACACTAACTCTAAACGAACATTCATTTCAAATTGATCTAATGTCGATCACTATAAAGAGCTTTGATATCATCATCAGTATGGATTGGTTAAGCCCACACCATGCCGATATACTTTGTCACGAAAGGGTCGTTCGCCTGAATCTGCCAAATGGCGAAACTCTTGTTATTTATGGTGACAAGCCCAGTACAAATTTACAAATCATCTCTTGTGTCAAAGACCAGAAATATCTACGTAAGGAGTATCATGCCTTCATAGCCCATGTGGTAGACAAGGAAAAAGAAACGAAAGACATCAAGGACATTCCGGAACTCTACAACTTTGCCGATGTTTTCCCTGAAGATCTTCCCGGAGTTCCACCGGAACGTCAAGTCGAGTTCAGAATCAACTTAATTCCCGGAGCTACACTAGTAGCTAAGTCACCATACTCTCTAGCACCGGAAAAGATGCATGAGTTATCTAGCCAATTAAATGAACTACTCAACAAAGGATTCATCAGGCCGAGCTTCTCACCTTGGGGAGCACCAGTCTTGTTCGTTAAGAAGAAGGATGGATCTTTTCGCATGTGCATTCATTACTGGGAACTTAACAAGCTTACTATCAAGAACCGATACCCACTACCACGCATCGACGACTTATTCGACCAACTCCAGGGAGCGAGTTATTTCTCAAAGATCGACTTAAGATCCGGGTATCACCAACTACGAGTCTTGGAAGGAGATGTTCCCAAAACAGCTTTTCAAACTCGTTATGGTCACTACGAGTTTGTAGTGATGCCCTTTGGATTAACAAACGCACCAGCAGTGTTCATGGACTTAATGAACCGGGTGTGTCATTCGTTTCTAGACAAGTTTGTGATCGTATTCATAGATGACATAGTCATCTATTCGAAGACTAAAGAGGATCACATTCAACACCTCCGACAAGTCTTGGAAACGCTAAGAAAAGAGAAGCTATACGCAAAATTCTCCAAGTGCGAATTTTGGATTCGGAAGGTAGATTTCCTAGGTCACGTGGTTAGCAAAGACGGAATACACGTGGACCCTTCCAAAGTCAAAGCAATCAAGAACTGGTCAGCTCCAAGAACCCCAACGGAAATTCGACAATTCTTGGGCGTTGCTGGCTATTACCGTAGATTTATACAAAACTTCTCGAAGATTGCTAAACCGCTCACCACCCTGACGCAGAAGGGTGTAACTTTCAATTGGGAAGGAAACAAGACGCTGCATTCCAAACACTGAAGCAAGCACTATGCAGCGCACCTATATTGTCCTTGCCAGAAGGAACAGAAGACTTCGTGGTCTACTGTGATGCATCTAATCAAGGTCTTGGATGTGTACTAATACAACGAGGTAAGGTCATCGCTTACGCCTCAAGATAACTCAAGACGCATGAAGTCAACTACACTACCCACGATCTTGAACTAGGAGCAGTCGTTTTCGCGCTAAAGATCTGGAGACACTATCTTTATGGCACGAAATGCACGATCTTCACTGATCATAAGAGCCTTCAGCACATTCTCAGCCAAAAAGAACTCAACATGAGGCATATATGATGGGTTGAACTACTGAATGACTACGAATGCGAGATTCGCTATCACCCAGGAAAAGCGAATGTAGTAGCTGATGCTCTTAGTCGAAAAGAATACTCAGGTCGCCGAGTGAAATCCTTAACCATGACGATCCATTCACATATGTCCACACAAATCAAGGAAGCCCAGAGGGAAGCTTAAAAACAGAGAACGTGGCAAGTGAAGCCTTAAGAGGAACGGACAAGAATCTTGAAGTCAAGGGTGACGGAGTTCGTTACTTCATGGAGCGGATATGGACACCGATGTTTGGTGGATTCAGAGACGTGGTCATGAACGAGGCGCATAAGACTCGACACTCCATACATCCAGGTTCAGACAAGATGTATTTAGACCTCAAGAAACTGTATTGGTGGCCAAACATGAAAGCGGAGATCGCTACCTATGTGGGCAAGTGTCTGACTTGCGCCAAAGTCAAGGTAGAGTACCAAAAGCCCTCATGATTACTACAACAGCTTGAAATACCCGAGTGGAAGTGGGAGCGAATAACCATGGATTTCATAACCAAACTACCCAAGACAGCAGGTGGACTAGACACCATCTGGGTAATCGTCAATACATTAACAAAATCCGCACACTTCCTGCCAATAAAAGAAACCGACAAGATAGAGAAGCTAGCTCGAACCTACATCCGAGAGATTGTATGAGTACATGGCGTACTAATATCCATTATCTCCAACAGAGATAGTAGGTTCACCTCGCGATTCTGGCACTCGTTACAAAAATCTCTAGGAACGAGGCTCGACATGAGTACTGCTTACCATCCACAAACCGACGGTCAAAGTGAGAGGACCATACAAACCATGGAAGATATGCTAAGAGCTTGTGTAATCGATTTTTGTAAAGCATGGGATACACATTTACCACTAGTCGAATTTTCATACAGCAATAGCTATCACTCCAGCATTAAAGTTGCTCCATTCGAAGCTCTCGATGGCCGAAAGTGCAGATCACCACTGTGCTGGGTTAAAGTGGGTGACACGCAACTAGCCAAGGGACAAGTACCCGAAAACACTCTCACTTGCCCAAAAATCATAAGAGAAACAACTGAGAAGATTGTACAAATTCGGGAACGACTAAAGGCTTCAAAAGACAGACAAAAGAGTTATGCAGACAAAAGACGGAAGCCCTTGGAATTTCAGGTTGGGGACCAAGTGCTATTGAAGGTCTCGCCCTGGATAGAACTAATACATTTTGGAAGACATGGGAAACTAAACCCAAGGTATATCGGACAATTCTAGATCCTTTCAAGGATCGGCCCGGTAGCCTACAAACTTCGTCTACCACAGGAACTTAATAACGTACACCCTACCTTTCATGTGTCAAACTTGAAGAAATGTTTGTCCGATGAGACCCTCGTGGTCCCTCTAGATGAAATCGAAATCAACGAGAGTCTCCACTTTATAGAAGAACCAATTGAAATCATGGATAGGGAAATTAAAAGAATAAAACAAAGTCGCATCCCTATTGTGAAGGTCCGCTGGAATGCAAAGCGAGGACCTGAATACACCTGAGAATGCGAAGATCAGATGAAACACAAGTACCCACATCTTTTTCCCTAATCCGCAAGTGTTTTTCTTACATTAAATTTCGGGACGAAATTCCCTCTAATGGGGGAATGATGTGACAACCTGACATTTCGACTCTATGTAATGACCTAAAAAGTCAAGTATTGTAACCACTTTTGAAATAATGAAATTAACTTTGAAAATAAAATGTACAAAAGTCTCTATTGGGTTACCTACTATGTTAGATATTGTGTCAAGGTTTACAGAAATACTAAGAACACTAAAATCCAAGTTATAACGAAGAAGTTATGACCATTCTAAGATTTCCGACAAAACCGACAACACCAATTAAATGAAAAATACGAAGTTTCAATACAATAGTTTTTAGCCTTAAGTATCTAAATGAAAGTTGTAGATATCATTAAACCGTGAGCGCACATAAAAAGAACGTCCAAATCTGACTTCGTATGAGGAAGTTATGATTTTTCCAAGATCCGGATATAGCAGTAGACAACTAAAAACTCGAAATAGAGATCGAGAGACTTTTGGCCGAAACAACCTAAATGAGAATCAAAGGTCTCAACAATAGTAGCGCAACGGTGAAAAGTCTGACGAAAACGGACATCTGATGAAGAATTTATGGATTTTTAACGGAATTTTCGTGTCCCGGCCCGTTAAAAATTAATAATTAAAAATAAAGTCAAAATTTGCCGATGAAGTCTAAACGAGAGTTATAGAGTATATTCTCACCTACGCGAGCATTTAAAGAACGTCGAAAATGGAACTTTTAGGCGAAAGTTACGGATTTTAAAAGTTCGAGGCCCAAAATCCAAGGTTGTTAGGTCTGCCACGACGTGGCACAGTTTTCCGCGACCCGACAAGTGACTGAGGGCGTCCAATCAATGGAAGGAGATAAGATTTGACCACCACGACGTGGCCAACCCTTTGCCACTACATGGCACCCAAAAATGTGCCCTATAAATAGAACTTTTGGGGTGTCGGGTTTAGGTGCTCCATTCTTCTATCTCTTGTGCCGAAACTCTGCGGTTAAGCTCCTGAAGCCCCGGTTTTCACACTCAAGTTCCGAAGGAAGGTTCTATACTCCTGAGACTCCCGAGAATCTCGAGAAAAATCAACTTTTCCAAGTCGAAGTTATATTCGATTTTCATCTTGCTTTCTCCAATCAATCAAGTGAGTTCATACTGATGGGTTTTGGTCATAAGACATCCTATGTGCTCATACAAACCCTAATGCTTGGATCTAGGTTTCTCTATTGTATATGCTTTGAATCCAAGACTATAAACCCTAATTCTAGCATATGGAAATCGATATTAACATATAATTAGGTTTAGGATATTACCTTGATTGTTATGTAGCAATAACAATCCCAATTCCTCCTTGAATTGACTTTGGAAGGCTTAGAGTCACAAGTGTCACTCCTCTAATGGCTTACAAACACCAAGAGCAAATGGAGAAGGTATAAGGAGAGAGGAGAGGTATAAGAATTCGTCTCTAGGACCTCTTGGGAAGGCATGGACGAATTCATGAGCCTTAGGGGTCTTTATATAGGTGTAGAGATTAGGGTTTTAGTCCTTATCCTTATCTAGTTGCTTGCCCACCAAGTAACCATAAGATAAGCCTTGAAAACCCTTATCCTTTATCCTTTGGACGATTTCAAGGATCCTTATCTCCTTGAATTCGTTCAACCCATATTTAGGATAACCATTACCATATTTTGTAACTGTCACATAATTACAATTCAGCCCCTCTAGTTTAATTAATTACACTTGATCACAAAATTAATTCTTAATTAATTATTTACCAATATTAATTAAACAAATATGATTTCTCCTTTAATATATTACTCTTATAACATATTAATAAATCATAATAACCTCTCTTTCTATTTATTTCTCCAATCAAGTTGCTTTGGTGAAGGCAACCCAAAAGGACCATGCACCATCGGGTCAAGTGCATACCAAAATAGTTATGGACTTAGACACTAATCCAACACATACCCCTATAAACTACACTTTCAAATGTTTTATCAATGCTTTTTATACACTTTTAAGGGGGGAAATACAAGTAAAAACACACGGTTCTTCTCGTGTGTAACATAAAGTTTCACTATATACTATTTTTATCAAGTAAATCATATGTGATTCACAACTACTACACGAGAACTTTCGTATGCAATATATATTCTCGATAACATCTTGTCTTTTGGAAATAAAATATGTTTATATATATCCACGAATCAAACACGTTATTTATACTTTAAGTATATGTGATCATTTATGTCACTATAAATGTTATACTTTACATAACAAGTGAACGTTACACTAGGGTTTACTATACGAACGAAACACACACTTTGAAAAACTATAATAGGTATAGTTTACGAGAAAATCATGAACATTTACATACTAGAAACACTATATCAAAGAGATATTTTCATACACAAGAACAAATGGACATTTTCATACGTAAATCTGTTTTATACTAAGTTTTGTGAGACATTTCAAGTACTTTCGAGTATGCATTTTAAGTCCTGTATTATATACCACAATCCCTTGTAAGGGGAGCATGATACTTGTGTCTAGATCTATACGGGATTGACAATCCCGCGCCTAAGTTGTTAGCTATAGCTAGGCCGACAGGCCTGGGGTGACAAACGTCATAAGTTTCCAATGCCTAAAGAACGTTGTTATAGGCATCCTGGTCAAATAGTACGGTTATAAGACTAACTTGGAGTATTAAAAACACATTGATTTATGGGGTTTTTCAAATGCCTTAGCGATTTATACATAAACCTACTATTTTAGACATGAAAAGCACTATTGCATTACAGTTTTGGAACAATAAAACTACCATCTACTATAGTAGAAAATATGGGATTTTCTAGGAACATTTAAACATGTATAAACCATTTTATTCTATTTCATACAAACATTGTCACTAAATACTTATGAACTCACCAGCTTAAATGTTGACCTACTCTTTCAAAACTACTTGTATTTCTCAGGGATTCAATAATACAGGTAAACTACAGCTTTTGAAGAAGGGACGCTGTGACATCCCCAAAATCTCGGCCAGAAAAGACCGATTTCATTTATGCTTTTTAAAACATTTTCAGAGTAAATCCATTTGATTTTTTAAAAGAGATGCGGAATTTGTTCCCAAAAACAAAACATGATAAGATAGATATTTATCAAAACATTTCATATAGAAATATGATTTCATTTCATAATCAAAAGTCGGGATGTCATGTTCCGATACAGATCACAAAGCATAAACGATTACATTACAAGTCATTCAACAAATATATACATATGCAGACTTGTAAACAAAAATGACTTGATGATTCGCCCATCTTAAGCTCTTGCGCCACTTCCTGTAATACAATTAAACTGAGTGGGTCAGGCTTGGGAGCCTGGTGAGCATATAGGGTTTTCAAACCCACAATAATTATATTTAATTTCATCAATCAACAATAAACCCGATTACCCATTCCCGTTATCCTCACCTTACGTTCCTAAATATAACGTCTATTATAAGGAACTTATTTCAGGATTTTCATCGGGACGGACATTACTGCAGAGGGGCTTCCTCAACAATAAGTGTCCTAAAGGTAACCATGTGGGGGATAGAGTACACAGGTGAACACGTCGTTCACAACACCTACAGGTAATGAGCCTGCTAGTGTTCCACAGGACAGTCTAGAATAGTCCGTGGTCGTCATCCATACTCTGCTGAATGACTAGAATAACACCAATAACACCGAGGCCTCTCATTTGTTTATTACACACCAATTATCTACCCATGTTCTACCCAACATATTAGTAGATAAAAATATACATTTTTATACACTGTTTAAAAACCTGTATAGCATGCTTTAATCAATACATATTCCACATAACAGATGAGGCATACACACATAACACGTATTTCATAGAGAATATACATTCACACATATAACCACAAAATATATACACATAGCACGTATTTTATATTAAATACTTCATAATATTGCGTTGGAGAGAAAATAACTACACACTCACTTGATCAGAAGATGATCCGACAGTACTACGGCTTATAGAAGTAGCGTCTCTCCGTAGATCTGGAAGATCTTCACAAAAACCGGCTCCTCGCGGGCAGGGCTTCGGCTCGGGAATAACGCTCTTCGGGATTCTCGGGGCTTCGGATCTCGCTTCGGGGCTCTGGAATAATACCGGGGCTTCGGGGTATAATCGGCACGCAAATCGAGGCAAAAGATGAGAGAAGATGAAGAATTTGTAAAAGAAAACTCGGCTGCTTCGGACCTCCTTTTATAGGTGCTGAACCCTCACACGTACGCGGGGCGTACGCCTCGGTGGTCGTCAGCGCTTACGTCGTCGGGCCCTCTACGTCATTGCTTACGACTTCGGACTACTCGAGTGCACCTCGCTATACGCGGGGCGTACAGCAGTACGCGCTGCGTACTTCGGATAGACCGCCTCATCCTTCTTCGGATAATATCGGAGTAAAATAAAAATAAATATTAAATATTTATTAAACTTCAAAAATTCATATCTCCTTCATACGAACTCCCTTTTCAACGTTCTTTATATCCACGCGAAGGTGAGACTACGCTCTACAACTTTCGTTTAGACTCCGTCGGCTAATTTTGACTTCTATTTTTATTAATTATTTTTAGAAGGCTTGGACAGGAAACTTCGTTATAAAATCATAACTTCTTTGTCTGACGTCCGTTCTCGACTATCTTTTCATCGTTTCGATACTAACAACGAGATCTTCGATTCTCATTTAGATTGTTTCGGCTAGAAATCGCTCGATCTCAAATCGAGTATTCAGGCTGCATACTGCCACGTCGAAACTTCAGAAAATCATAACTTCTTCATACGAAGTTAGATTTGGGCGTTCCTTTTACGCACGCTCTCGGTTTAACGAAATCTACGACTTTCGTTTAGATCGCTAAGGCTAAATATCGCTCTATCTTAAATTCATGTTTTACGTCACTCGGCGTCGTGCCGGTTCTGCCGCGAAACTTCGACAGGTCATAACTTCTTTGTTATAACTCGAATTTTGGCATTCCTTATATCTCCGGAATCCTTGTTTCAACCACTACAACTTTATGCAAAGATATCGGGCTTATCTCACACTTTAATTTTGACACTTATTTTATTCTTAATTCATTAAATTATAATAATTAAGAACACACACATAAATCACATAATTCACATAATTCACAAATAATACATTTTATTATTTCAAATTGGGGTTACAAAGGTTAACCTAGACTATTACATTGCTAAAAATGGCAAGCCTAGAAACACGGGCGTTACAATTCTCTCCACCTTTGAATGATTCCGTCCTCGGAATCACACACCAGCAAACAAATGCGGATAGCGACTCATCATGTCACTCTCCGTTTCCCAGGTGAGAATTGGCCCATTCGTGTGTTTCCATCGGACAAGCACTAACTCAACCATCTTACGTCGCAACTTCTTAGTATTTCGGTCAACGATTGCCTCCGGTTTCTCAATCAACCTTTTGTTCTCATCGATCCTCAACTCCGAAAGTGGAATTATGTCGGGAACTTCTCCCGTGAACTTCCTCAAGTAACACACATGAAAAGTGTTATGAATTCCATTCAGTTCTTCTGGTAGTTCGAGCTTGTAAGCTTCGTTCCCAATCCTCTGAAGAACTTTAAACGGTCCAATAAACCTTGGACTTAACTTTCCCCTTTTACCAAATCTTATAAGTCCCTTCCACGGCGAGACTTTAAGCAAAACCGAATCTCCAACTTCAAAAGTCATCGGTCTTCGCTTTTTGTTAGCATAGCTCTTTTGACGGTCCTGAGCTGCTAACATTCTTTCCCTAATTATCCTCAACTTTTCAGCCGTTTGATGGACTATCTCCGGTCCCATAAACTGCTTTTCCCCAGCCTCAAGCCAACAAGACGGCGTACGACACTTCTGTCCATACAATGCTTGATAAGGTGCCATCTTTATGCTCGAGTGAAAACTATTATTATAGGAAAATTCTACCAAAGGTAAATGTTCATCCCAATTACCTAGGAATTCCAAGGTACACGCTCTCAGCATATCTTCAAGTGTTTGTATCGTTCTTTCACTCTGACCATCAGTCTGCGGATGGTAAGCTGTACTTAAACACAACTTGGTACCCAATTCCTCTTGTAGACTTTTCCAAAATCGTGAGGTGAAACAACTATCACGATCCGACACAATCGTTAACGGAACACCGTGAAGCCTCACAATTTCCTTTACGTAAGAATTCGCAAACTTTTCCATAGACCATTTTTCATTGGCTGCTATGAAATGCACACTCTTAGTGAATCGATCAACGACCACCCAAATCATGTCGTGACCACTTTTTGTTCTGGGTAGTTTAGTGACAAAATCCATAGCAATGTCTTCCCACTTACCCATAGGCACAGGTAATGGTTCTAAACTCTCGTATGGTTTCTGATGTTGTGCCTTGACTCTTGCACAGGTCACACACTCGGCCACATACTTCGCAATGTCGATCTTCATCGTCGGCCACCAATAATAGGGTTTCAGGTCCCTATACATTTTTGTGCTACCGGGATGAATCGAGTACATGGTTTTGTGAGCTTCTTCCATCAGAAGATCCCTGACTCCTCCTGTCTTCGGTATCCAAATCCGATCTTGGAACACCTTTAGTCCGTGACTGTTTATGCCGAACACCAACGTTTTGCCCAAATGTTCCTCCTTTCGGTCATTCTTCTCAGAAGCTTCGCTTTGAGCTTTCTTGATACTTTCCAAAATAGTCGAGACAACTTCAATTCTCAACGCTCTTGGCCTTCTCCTTTCAAGATTGACTTTCCGACTGAGAGCATCAGCAACAACATTGGCCTTACCGGGGTGGTAAAGTATCTCACAGTCGTAGTCCTTAAGTAATTCCAACCAGCGTCGTTGCCTCATATTTAATTCTTTCTGACCAAAAAGATATTGGAGACTCTTATGATCAGTGAAAAGTTTGCACTTTGTGCCATAGAGGTAATGCCTCCATATTTTCAGTGCGAAAACTACCGCTGCCAACTCTAAATCATGAGTCGGGTAGTTCTTTTCATGCTCTTTCAATTGTCGAGATGCATATGCGATCACCTTATCTCTTTGGGTTAAAACACAGCCCAATCCAACCCCAGACGCATCGCTATAAACAGCGAAGTCTTCAACTCCATCGGGTAGAGAAAGTATCGGTGCCTCGCATAGTTTCTTCTTTAGTTTCTCGAATGCTTCTTTATGCTTATCACTCCAAGCATAAGTAGCTCATTTGTGGGTCAAAGCTGTTAATGGACTAGCGATCGAAGAAAAGCCTTGGATGAACCTTCGGTAATATCCGGCTAATCCTAAAAAGCTTCGGATCTCCGTGGGACTTTTCGGTTGTTCCCACTTCATCACAGCTTCGATCTTCGCTGGATCAACCATTATCCCTTCTTGGTTGACTACGTGACCCAAGAATTGGACTTCACGAATCCAAAAATCACATTTGGAGAACTTTGCATACAGCTTCTCCTTCTTCAAAACTTCCAACACTTCTCGCAAGTGTCTGCCATGCTCCTCCTGGCTTTTCGAATAAATCAGAATGTCATCTATGAATACTATCACAGATTTATCAAGGAACGGATTACAAACCCTATTCATTAAATCCATGAATGCTGCCGGAGCATTGGTTAGTCCAAACGACATAACCAAGAACTCGTAGTGTCCACATCGCGTTCTGAATGCAGTTTTCTCTACATCCTGCTCCCTTACTTTCAGCTGATGATATCCTGACCTCAAGTCGATCTTTGAGAAATAACTTGAACCTTGTAGTTGATCGAATAGGTCATCAATCCTCGGCAACGGATATCGATTCTTTATTGTTGCCTTATTCAGCTCTCGGTAATCAATGCACATCCTCATGCTTCCATCTTTTTTCTTTACGAATAACACCGGAGCTCCCCAGGGTGATGAACTAGGTCTAATGAAACCTTTGTCCAATAACTCCTGAAGTTGCATCATTAGCTCCTTCATCTCCGTCGGTGCTAATCGATAAGGTGCTTTTGCAATTGGCGTTGTTCCAGGCAACAAGTCGATACGAAATTCTACTTGTCGATCGGGCGGTAATCCAGGAAGATCTTCGGGAAATACTTCCGGATAATCACACACAACAGGAATATTTTGTATCACCTTCTTTTCCTTCTTAGCATCGATCACAAATGCTAAGTATGATTTACACCCCTTGGTCAAACATTTTCTGGCTTTCATTAGAGAAATGATTCCAGAGTTTACTCTGCGTTTATCTCCGTACACCATAAACGATTCATTCCCAGGTGGATTCACTTTCACTATTTTCTTCTTGCATAAAATTTCAGCATCATTGGCGCTAAGCCAATCCATTCCCAAAACGATGTCGAAACCGTTAAGTTCGATAGGCAATAATTCCTCGTGGAACTTATTCCCGTTCAAGTCAATTAAGATGTTTTTCATACGATAGCTAACAGGTACAAACTTTCCACTAGCAACTTCGACTAATAAAGCATTATCTAGTCTATCAACAGGAAAAGCTAGTTTTCTACCAAATTTATGCGATATAAAGGAGTAGTTGGCTCCAGAATCAAATAAAATTTGGGCAGGCAATTTGTTAACGAGAAAGGTACCTGAAGCGACATCAGCTTCATCTTTAGCAGCTTCCAGTGTCATCTGGAATGCTCTCGCCTTTGGCTTTGGCGGAATGTTGGGTCTTGCTACTTCCTTCTTTTTCGGACAATCTCTTGAGATGTGCCCCTCTTCACCACAACCATAACAAACATTCTTGGTGAAGGTGCAGTCATTGGCATAATGCCCTAGCTTTCCACATTTGAAGCATGTGGTTTCCCCGCCACACTTCCCATAATGCTTCTTCTTGCACTTGTCGCACCATTTCGCTTCTACCTTTCCTCCGCTTCCCCTCGAACTAGACTTCGAGAATTTACTTTTCTTGCTGGACCCTGAAAATCCATCGATTTTCCTTTTCTCGCCAACCTCTGACCTTTCCAGACCTTTTTCCCTGATCTGGGTCTCAACATTTCTAGCAGCCCAGATGGCGGCTTTTAATGTGGTTACTTGCTTAACCATTGGACCATAGTCCGCTGGTAGTCCAAGGGCAAACTTGTTGACCTTAGAGAGTTCTGTAGGCACCAAATATGGGATAAACTTCATCTTTTCCGTGAAACTTGCAGCGTATTCAGTAACGCTTAATTTCCCTTTCTTCAAATTCTGAAATTCATTACTGATTTCCAGAAGGTCCTGCTCGGAGCAGTATTGCATTTTTAGTTGTTCCACAAAGTCTTCCCAAGACATTTTGCTTGCTTCTCCCTTGGGCATAGAGTCAGCTAACAGCTTCCACCAGCTCAACACACCAGATTTTAGCAGAGGGATCGCAAGAGCGGTCTTCTGCCTGTTGCTGCATTCGCAACTTTCAAACATAGTCTCCATTTCGGAGACCCAGTCCATAACTTGCACCGGCGTCGGGCTTCCGGATAGACATGGTGGTTTGGATGCCATGAAATCCTTATACTTGCACCCACGACCATCATTTCCTCCATACTGGTTATTGCGTCTAACCACTGGTTGTTCGTCTTGACCAATGATTCCACTAAAGTTTTCTCCTTCAGACTGCCCTCCATTCTCCTCGGGCTCTTCCGCTTGAATTGACGGTTCTTCACGATTCTGCCTAAGCAGGCGTCTTGTTTCTTCCATCAGACGATCCAACATCATTTGAATCATCATTTGTACACCAGCCATTGTTATCGGCTCAGGTGCATCAGCTACGACAGGTACTTGTTGAATTACAGGCGGTTGATTCCTGTTTTCATCAGCATTTCCAACTCCGCTTCTTGTTCTCACCATTTTTGATCTACACACCGAATAATTTCACCTTATTACTCCAAACGATTACATGCTAGTTCTAATATCGTATACATACGCTTAGAATCCTAAACACATAAACCTTCAGATCCGGTTGGCAACAAACCGTAGATCCGAACAAACAATATCATATATGGCAACATATAACATTTAGCACATAAAAGCATTTTAGGAAACCTTCCTAAAATAAACTAGTGCTCGTGTCTAAAATTTATCAGACACACACCTTAAAATCTCCACTTAGCATACTAAGTTTAAGTCTAGAAATCCTACAAATTCCTAGTTCGCTTAAAGTAATGCTCTGATACCAACTGTGACATCCCCAAAATCTCGGCCAGAAAAGACCGATTTCATTTATGCTTTTTAAAACATTTTCAGAGTAAATCCATTTGATTTTTTAAAAGAGATGCGGAATTTGTTCCCAAAAACAAAACATGATAAGATAGATATTTATCAAAACATTTCATATAGAAATATGATTTCATTTCATAATCAAAAGTCGGGATGTCATGTTCCGATACAGATCACAAAGCATAAACGATTACATTACAAGTCATTCAACAAATATATACATATGCAGACTTGTAAACAAAAATGACTTGATGATTCGCCCATCTTAAGCTCTTGCGCCACTTCCTGTAATACAATTAAACTGAGTGGGTCAGGCTTGGGAGCCTGGTGAGCATATAGGGTTTTCAAACCCACAATAATTATATTTAATTTCATCAATCAACAATAAACCCGATTACCCATTCCCGTTATCCTCACCTTACGTTCCTAAAAATAACGTCTATTATAAGGAACTTATTTCAGGATTTTCATCGGGACGGACATTACTGCAGAGGGGCTTCCTCAACAATAAGTGTCCTAAAGGCAACCATGTGGGGGATAGAGTACACCGGTGAACACGTCGTTCACAACACCTACAGGTAATGAGCCTGCTAGTGTTCCACAGGACAGTCTAGAATAGTCCGTGGTCGTCATCCATACTCTGCTGAATGACTAGAATAACACCAATAACACCGAGGCCTCTCATCTGTTTATTACACACCAATTATCTACCCATGTTCTACCCAACATATTAGTAGATAAAAATATACATTTTTATACACTGTTTAAAAACCTGTATAGCATGCTTTAATCAATACATATTCCACATAACAGATGAGGCATACACACATAACACGTATTTCATAGAGAATATACATTCACACATATAACCACAAAATATATACATATAGCACGTATTTTATATTAAATACTTCATAATATTGCGTTGGAGAGAAAATAACTACACACTCACTTGATCAGAAGATGATCCGACAGTACTACGGCTTATAGAAGTAGCGTCTCTCCGTAGATCTGGAAGATCTTCACAAAAACCGGCTCCTCGCGGGCAGGGCTTCGGCTCGGGAATAACGCTCTTCGGGATTCTCGGGGCTTCGGATCTCGCTTCGGGGCTCGGGAATAATACCGGGGCTTCGGGGTATAATCGGCACGCAAATCGAGGCAAAAGATGAGAGAAGATGAAGAATTTGTAAAAGAAAACTCGGCTGCTTCGGACCTCCTTTTATAGGTGCTGAACCCTCGCACGTACGCGGGGCGTACGAGGCTACGCGGGGCGTACGCCTCGGTGGTCGTCAACGCTTACGTCGTCGGGCCCTCTACGTCATTGCTTACGACTTCGGACTACTCGAGCGCACCTCGCTATACGCGGGGCGTACAGCAGTACGCGCTGCGTACTTCGGATAGACTGCCTCATCCTTCTTCGGATAATATCGGAGTAAAATAAAAATAAATATTAAATATTTATTAAACTTCAAAAATTCATATCTCCTTCATACGAACTCCCTTTTCAACGTTCTTTATATCCACGCGAAGGTGAGACTACGCTCTACAACTTTCGTTTAGACTCCGTCGGCTAATTTTGACTTTTATTTTTATTAATTATTTTTAGAAGGCTTGGACAGGAAACTTCGTTATAAAATCATAACTTCTTCGTCCGACGTCCGTTCTCGCCTATCTTTTCATCGTTTCGCTACTAACAACGAGATCTTCGATTCTCATTTAGATTGTTTCGGCTAGAAATCGTTCGATCTCAAATCGAGTATTCGGGCTGCACACTGCCACGTCGAAACTTCAGAAAATCATAACTTCTTCATACGAAGTCAGATTTGGGCGTTCCTTTTATGCACGCTCTCGGTTTAACGAAATCTACGACTTTCGTTTAGATCGCTAAGGCTAAATATCGCTCTATCTTAAATTCATGTTTTACGTCACTCGGCGTCATGCCGGTTCTGCTGCGAAACTTCGACAGGTCATAACTTCTTTGTTATAACTCGGATTTTGGCATTCCTTATATCTCCGGAATCCTTGTTTCAACCACTACAACTTTATGCAAAGATATCGGGCTTATCTCACACTTTAATTTTGACACTTATTTTATTCTTAATTCATTAAATTATAATAATTAAGAACACACACATAAATCACATAATTCACATAATTCACAAATAATACATTTTATTATTTCAAATTGGGGTTACAAAGGTTAACCCAGACTATTACATTGCTAAAAATGGCAAGCCTAGAAACACGGGCGTTACAGACGCTGCGGCGTTAGTTTAATTTCAGTATGACATCATATTGTAATTTCTTTTGAAACAAGTACTTTCTATAATGTAAACTTTCAAATTTTATATATGATCGTTGTGTTACTTTCTTTACTATGTATTCAACTGTTTCGATACTACATGAAGTCATCCGCGCTCGAACGATTCTGCCGTTCTGGTTTGGGGGTGTGACAACTACTCGGTCTAGTGAATCCCTTGTCTAACAACTCCTGCAGTTGTAAAGAAAACTCCTGCATCGCAGGAGGAGCCTACCGATATGGTGCCTTGGCTATCGGAGCTGCACCAGGGACTAAGTCGATCCTGAACTCCACCTGTCGCTCCGGAGGTATCCCAGGAAACTCCTCGGGGAATATGTCCACGAACTCTCGTACCACGGGCACATCGCCCACCGTCGTCCTGCCCGCCTCCTGGGTATCCATAACATAAGCGGCATAACCTGCGCAACCCTGCTGGAGGTAGCGCCTAGCCCTCGCTGCCGAACATAAAACCGGTCCTCGTTGTGGCCCTTCACCCTAAACCACCAGCTCTCCCCCACTTGGGGTCCTAATCCGTAACGACTGTTGCACGCAGTCAATCACTGCCCCATTAGGGCTCAGCAAATCCATACCAATAATAACCTTGTTCCCCCGTAAAGGTATGGGAACCAAGTCCACCAGGTAACATTCCTCGAACAGCCTCAAAACACAATCCCGGTAAACCTTTGACGCTCGTGCTGACCAGTCGTCCGTAATCTTGACCTCTAGAGGGCAATCCAACATGACCGAAGACTCCGGAAACTTCTTGCTGAGCACAAGAGAGACAAATGATCGAGTGGCACCCGAATCAAACAACACCTGAACTGGGATACCGTTCACATGGAACGATCCTAAGCAAAACACATAATATATCAAAACCACAGCGACATATCATAAAAGCATAAAATAAGAAATCATACCCGTCACCACATCGGGTGCAGCTCGTGCCTCCTCGGCAGTCAGCTGAAATGCGCGGCTCCGAACCACTAGAGCCTCCACCTTGGCCTTCTGGCCATCCACAACTCGTGCTGTCGCTGAAGTTGGCACCACCGTCGGCGCTGCTGCTGCTGTCAATCTAGGGCAATTGGCCTTTTTATGGCCCTTCTAATTGCAATGAAAGCAAATCAGGTCAGATATCTGAATCTCAAGATTAGGGGTAGTACAATCTCTGCCAAAATGCCTAACCTTGCCACACTTATAGCAGCCAGAACCCGACCTAGTGTGACAAGCTCCCTCGTGTGTCCGACCGCATTACCCATAGTGGTCCCGCCCTGATTGGTCTTTTGGCCTACCATCGGATCCCTTGGGCTCCTTCCCCGAAGCCCCCATCGTCAGCCCCTCCACTGCCTTCCTCTTCCGAATGTACTCCAAATCAATCTCCCTCTCCCTAGCCCTTGCAATCATGGAATCCAGGGTAGGGCAAGCTGAGAAACTAACATGCTCCCGAATGTCAGCTCGTAGCATATCATGGTAGCGGGTCCTCCTTATGTCCTCATCTCCCGCATACTGGGGCACCAATAGCGCCCTCTCTCGGAACTTGGCGGTGATCTCCGCCACTGTCTCAGTCGTCTGTCTGATATCCAGGAACTCCATGGCCAACTGCTGAAGCTCCACCGCAGGTGCGAACTCAACCCTGAATCGGGTAACAAAATCCGGCCATGCCATAGCCTCAACAGCCGAGGCTCCCAGAGAGTCACCAACCGACTCCCACCAATCTCTGGCCCTGTCCCTCAAACATCCTGCTACATACCTCACCTTCGATCCCTCGGGATAGAAACTAGTCAGTTGTGCAGACTCAATGTCTACAATCCATCGTCTGGTAGCAATGGGGTCCTTCGCCCCATGGAAATCTGGCGCACCGCTCCCTCAAAAGTCCTTGAAGGACAGCGTGTGTGTACCCGCCTGGCTAGACGCCATATCACCCCTGAATGCTCGATGGCGATCCTCCATCAGCTCCATAATCCCTTCCTTGATCGACCCGAAAATGACAGGGTTCGACTCAAGAATGCCTCTCGTGATCTTAGACGTGATGAACTCGTGCAGCCCGTCATCAGCCTGCTCGGATCCTGCACCCGAGCCTGATCCTGATCCTGATCCGGAACCTCCTGCTCCATGTTGCGTAGTCACCATGCTGAAAATACACGCATAAAATGTCAGGATCATACATACTCTCCAGAGGTCTAACACACTCCCAAGGTTCCTGGTTCTGTCTCAGCCTTCCTTGATTCGGGTACGGGTCCTCTGCTTTCAGTAGTACGGCCCCATACTACCTTCCACATCTACCCGTGCTTTCCTCAAGGATTGCTTCGACTTCGCCAAGTCCCTTTTACCGATACCCTTTCCACCGACCTCATCCTAGGCCTCCCTAGGGCACTCTCCGACCTACCCTCCACCATCAACTGCACTAGGAGTCCCCACCACCTCCCCCTAACTAGCTTGTGGATACTGTTAAATATCTGTTCCTTAGTTAGTTCAAGATGGCCAGAACCCCCATAGCACAAAGCAAGCAGCATTCGTGTATTAGGTAACCAAAAATTAGGCCTGACCTACTCAACCCATCCTACTGTTGACTAAACAGTCCTAGTATACAGCTCATACAACAGACATATAAGCCATCCTCCCTAGACCCTTATCCCTAACCAGCATACAATTCTCATAATCATATATCAGGCATACAAGGCATCCTCCTAGATCCTTAGTCCTATTCTAGCATGCAGTTTTCCAAATCAGAACCATATAGCATAACATAGCAAGTATGGGTATCTTGGGGAAAACTTACTTGAGCCCGGCCGGTCGCACGCATCACACACTTAGTCTTTCTCAAAATCCTTCCGTTTAGATTTTAGAAAACCATTTTCCTTGTAAAAATATTTTAGTCCCTCAGTTTGAGTCCAGACACTCCCGAGGGTGTGTCCAAATCCCTCAAACCAGGGCTCTGATACCAACTTGTAACATCCCAAAATTCAAGCCCAAAAAAATTCATTTTTGAATTTAAAACATTTTACCAAAACACTGTCGATAAAACAACACCTTGCAAAATCATAATGTTACGTCTCAAATCATCACATCAAAAGTAATAAAAATCAGAGTACAATCCCAGAAGTTCAATGCAGAAACCATGTGTGTATGTGATGCGTTGCTACATCGCCGACTCCTCCCCCTTCGACGAAGAGGTACCTAAAACCAAAACCAAAATTGTAAGCACGAAGCTTAGTGAGTTCCCCCATCACACCACACACCATACAATATCGTCGGTATCTTTCAACCGGTAATCTTCATCGGTATCTTTCAACCGGTAACCAACATCGGCATCTTGCAACCAGTAACCAACACCGATATCTTGCAACCGGTAATCAACATTGGTATCTTTCAACCGGTAACTGGGGACTATTTCACCCCTTATCACTAGCATACAATCAACAGACATAGACATACAGTCAGGCATTTCCAGGTACTGACCTACCCTTGGGTCCTACGGACCTCTATTAGGCCTTAGACCCACCCCTACTGGAAGGTAACTCACCTTAATGTCATGCAGTTTTTGAATTATCCTCGGCACACTAGTCGACTCCCTTCGACTCTTAGATCCCTACACGACAACCTTCAAGTCAATACACAGCAAGTACCACCCCAAACAGGGTCAGTCCAAGTCTAGTTAAAGTCAACTTCAAGTTGACCCGACTCGCCGAGTTGAGTCGTCAACTCGCCGAGTCCCTCGCCCTTTACTCGTCCTTATCCATGGCCCGACTCGTCGAGTTGGGCCGTCAACTCGACGAGTTCCACCCTCACATGAAAATTTCATGAAACTCATCCGACTCGCTGAGTTGATGAACAACTCACTGAGTTCACCTTCAACTGAAGAACAAGTTCTATCCTCGACTCGCCGAGTTGATGAACAAATCGCCGAGTTCATCTTCGTCCTTAAGAAGATTGCCTTGGACTCGCCGAGTTCGTTCTAGCACTCGTCAAATCCCATGAACTCCAGCTCTTAAACTAAGTCCAAAGTGTTGAGTCATTCTTTCTGTCCTGCTACAACCTTTCTAACACCCCACTGAGCTCTTTTGACCCCCAACAGATATGGGACTCAAAGTCTTGGACTCGCCGAGTCCCAAGAATGGACTCGCCGAGTGATTCATGTCTATAGTCTAAATCCTTGATTTCTGATGTACAACGCTTGACCAAATGATAGATCCAAGCCCCTAAAATCAATCTAGCATGTAAAGTTACAAACTTTACGTGCATGCATGGGACAATGAGCTCAAAAGACATAAAACAAGCTCCTATGGTGCATGGGACCTTTCATGGGTGCAAAAGCAACCTAAATATGTCTTGTGACTCCTTTAATGACGTGATTCAGAAGCTCAAACCCCCAACCATGTTTGCAAACATGGTTGGCCACCAAAAATGACTTATAAAAGCCCTAAATCACCTCAAAGAGGGATCTAACAAATAAATGAGCAAGATTACAACTTTTTACCTTCAATGAGCTGTAGATGGTGCACAAACTCGGGTTCCCTTGGTCTTTACTTGTTTCCACAAGTCTTTCTCTTTCTCCTTATGGTCACAACTAGCAAGATCCACCAAAAAATGTCTTAGTTCTTCTCAAAAACGGCTAGGGTTTGCTATGAGGGATTTCTGGAAGCATAAAGGGGCGATGGGGGCTGCATAAGGTTGTTTAAATAGGGTGCAAACCCTCAGATTAGGGTTTTTGTCCAGACAGAGCCTACTCGTCGAGTCCAGGAACCGACTCGCTGAGTCCATCACTTAAACCCCGCGTCTCGTCCCGCTTCTACTCGGCGAGTTGGTCCTTCAACTCGCCGAGTCCAAGGCCAAAAATGCACAAATACTTAAACAAAATACATACCAGGAACTAGGTGCTACAGTTGATGTATTGTTTTGTTCAATTTCTATAGCGCATTGATATAAGAACAGACATGTGAAGGAGCAAATGAGAAATGTGAGAATTATTTATAATTTTCAAAACGCGGACAATGAGAAACACAATCATTTAAAATCTACTTTAAATTGGAGACAATATGTTTATCTATTATTTAGTATTATAAAGCTTGGAATTATATGATATTGGTGGAGAATGAAGATAATAAGGAATGAGAGCCGATTAATGATTTTCAAGAGATAATTGAAAAATTGGAGACGTGATTTTATATTAAATTCAAATAATTGTCTAAAATAGATGAATTAGATGCATATTTAATTGGATTTGATTAAATGATGGTTTTGAACTTTATAAGGTTCAATGATTTTGAATGATTTAAATATAATATTTCCTTAATTAACATTTTAATCATAAATGTCGAAACTCGAAAAAATAATTATTTCCTTAATCAACATTCTGCAAGGATTTAAAAAAAACCATATTAACATTATGAGAATGACATCATCAAATTGATCCAATGGTAAAAAACTATAAAAGAAAGTCAATTAATGGACATGATTGTTGAAAATGATGTAATCAGGTTTCTCTTTTAATATATATATATATATATATATATATATATATATATATATATATATATATATATATATATATATATATATATATATATATATAAAGCAAATAAGTTTTTTTACATAACGAACAAAATTTCTAATTTTTCATAAAAACGTTGATCACCTTGAATTTATACCAACACATATATAAAAATAAACACGAAAGAAATTAATATTTTTTAAGTTAACGAACAAAATTTAGTTAAGAAAAATAAATTTTGTATACTACGAAAATAAACAAAATTTTTAGAAATTAGTAAAATAAAAGTATTATTTTACAAAGTGTTTTAAAAAATTTATTGTTTGTGAAAACTATTAATAGGGATATAATAAATATTTTACAACGTATTTTAAAATTTTTTATCGGTGAAAACTATTAATATAGATATAATAATCAGTAACGTTTATGGCGTATTTGGAAAAACTAGCTAGATAAATGTTAATTGGTAGCATTTTGTTTAACACCAAACATTTTATTAAATGTTCAAAACTATAAACTTTCAAACAAACTTTCAAACGCTCTACTCAAACACATCTTTAATATAATAATTCGAAGGATTGGTAGCCTCATAAAACTCTTTCAGCTTATGAAATTAAAACAAATTTATATACTAGTGTTTTGTTTTATACGGGGGGAGGGAGGAAGGGAGAGAAAGAGACAAACAACTATAAACACTAAACACTACTGAGACATAAAAGAATAACACGTGTATCCTTGTCATACAAAACTCTTCGTCTACGTCTACAGGAGCAGCAGGATAACAAGAGGTGATCGTGATCCTAGTACGTTTATCGATAAAAATGGACGTCAACCTGAACCTCGATACTCAGGTCGTCCCCATCACCTTGTTCGTTGCCGTGCTCTGTCTGTGCTTGGTAATCGGCCACTTGCTTGACGAGAATCGTTGGGTTAATGAGTCCATCACCGCCATCATCATCGTATATATATTCCCATGCTCCGATATCGTCATCTTTGTTTTTTTTTTCTATAATTTCTAAATCATTTGTGTTCTTGTTCAACTAAACAGGGGTGTGTTGTTGGGACAATCATCTTAATCATAAGCAACTGGAAAAGCAGTCATTTTCTGAGGTTCGATGAACAGCTCTTCTTCATTTATCTACTCCCACCCATTATTTTCAATGCCGGGTAAGCCCCAGTAGCTTGTTGGATTAATTTACATCCATCCTCCCTCCCTTGTGTTTCTTCATTTACTTTTGGAGCTACGTTTTCTACTTTCCACAGATTTCAGGTCAAGAAGAAAAAGTTTTTCCAAAACTTTTTGCCGATTATGCTGTTCGGAGTCACTGGTGTTTTCATATCAACATCGATCGTCGCCGCTGGTAAATATAATCTTTTTATCAAAAAAAATTGCCGTGTTCATATAAACAGTAAATGATTGCATCAAAATTGAAGTTGAATGTGATTGTTTCAACCTATATAGGTTGCTGGTGGGTGTTTCCGAAATTTGGGCTCAAGGGTTTGACAATCAGCGAGTATCTTAGTATGACATATATATGTCTTGGTCTTTCATCACATTAAAGTTAACCTCCTGGGATCGGAGCTAATGTTTGACTGAATAACTTAACTTTAATTTATAGGTGTAGGGACCATTTTCTCATCTACAGATACTGTATGTACGTTACAGGTACGTACGTTGGTGAACAAATAAGCAGAGCTTGTTGCTTCTTAGTTGGTTATTAATTTAATTAATACTATTAATATATATATGCACAGGTTTTGCACCAAGATGAGACTCCTTTGCTATACAGTCTGGTTTTTGGTGAAGGAGTAGTGAATGATGCGACATCCGTTGTTCTGTTCAATGCGGTTCAGAAGATCAATGCAGATACACTCGGTGGCAAGGCTGCTCTTCGCATCTTGCTTGATTTCTTCTATTTGTTCTCCACCAGCACCATTCTTGGAGTCACGGTAACTCAAATTTCTTCTTAATTAATTACCACTTTCTTAACTCTTTGTTTAACTAGCCATCCCTATATATATATATATATATATATATATATATATATATATATATATATATATATATATATAATATAATATAATATAATTGATGCATGAAGGCAAAGAGATATGAATATATAGTTCATTTAAACTTGTCTTCTCTCTCATCTGATTCTTAAATCTTAACACGTACGTACCCTTCCCCCTTTGCTTATGTTGTTTGTTGTAGAAGAGGCCTGTCATCTCTTTGACCTTTCTCTTCTTTCTGATTCCCCTTGCCCCTTTGGTTTCTGGATTAATATCCATGATCGAATTGATCATTTATGCATCGAATTCATTTCTGGATTAATGCTTAACAAGGATGAAGGATCACTATTTCAAACTGTGAATAAAGATGTCTAACAATGGATTCTTGTCCTTCCAGAATTATGATATCTTTTTTATTTTAATAAATGTAGCATGATAAATCATGTAATCTCTTCAGAAAATAAATATTTTCAAAAGCATTATCATCATAAGTCTTATCTTAGTGAGTTTGACCCCATCTCCATTTGTGTATACAGTTGGAACCTGTTTCACACCTTGTTTTGTCTTGTGCAGGCTGGGCTATTGACATCATATATTCTTCGAGGATTGGGCTTTGGCAGGTTAATACTCGTACGCTGTATGCTGTGAAAAATAAAAGCTTAATTAGTTGGAGAAACCTGGAACGCCTGAATTAGATTGGTATATTATCAATAATTGTAGTTTGATTGCTTTGCTTTTACAGGCATTCAAGTGTTCGTGAAATCGCTTTGATGATTTTAATTGCATATTTGTCCTACATGTTGGCAGAGGTAATGATGCATAGGGGTATATATAGTGAGAAGCTCTCAATATGCGCTTCACATGAATACATAGAATAATCATTAATTTAAGGCCAGTTTCTTTTTTTCTTTGTTTTTGTGCAGCTATTTGAACTCAGTGGGATTCTGACTGTCTTCTTTGCTGGAGTTTTGATGTCACACTATGCATGGCATAACGTAACAGAAAGCTCCAGAATCACTACCAAGTATGTTTATGAATACTTCAACTTGTGCGCATAAGTTTTGTTAATATGTGTCGTCCTCTTTCTTGATAAATTCTTTTGGGACTTGTACAATTGCAGGCATACTTTTGCAGCCATGTCTTTTATTGCAGAAACATTCATATTCCTGTATGTGGGAATGGATGCTCTGGACTATGAGCAATGGAAAATGAGCATATTAAGGTGTGTATATATATATATATATATATATATATATATATATTGGTTTTCCAATTAACTTTACACATTATCCTATTTATAACTTGCATACCCGACTATTTCTTGATGCAGTTTTGGGGCTTCAATTGGCATGTATAGCAGTGTGATGTTGTTAATATTGGTTGGACGTGCTGCTTTTGTGTTTCCCCTCTCTATTATTTCTAATTACATGAATCGAGTCGGGGATGGTTCATCAAAGATTACAGCAAAACACCAGGTAACTTAACCTATTCATTGGACTTGTGCATTATGTGAAATTAATTTCTCTTAGCTTCAAATACTTTTTCGAGTTTAAACATTACTTCTGATTGAATGAAGAATAAACTATACCTTCCTATGATGAAGTAGGTTATCATATGCTATTTGGTTTAATTAGGTAGTAATATGGTGGGCTGGTCTGATGAGAGGTGCTGTCTCTGTGGCTTTGGCATTTAAACAGGTACTTCTTTTTCATTGATCCATTTGCACTTTGGAGTTGTCATTTTAGTCTAATAACTATCCTTCGTGCAAATTGATTTGTTTTCTTTTCTAGTTTACACTCTCTGGTGTGACACTGGATCCGATTGATGCCACAATGATCACCACTACCATTGTGGTAGTGCTATTCAGTACTATTGTAAGTATATTGGTAATTACACACATGATAAAGTATTCTTCTGGAGCGATTTACGTGTTGTTGTATTTCAGGTGTTTGGTTTCTTGACAAAACCTCTTATTAGCTACCTACTTCCTCCTAACACAAGCAACATCGACCGAACTAGATCTTTAAAAGAGGATATGACACTTCCATTGCTTTCTTTTGAAGAATCAGCTTCTGAAAATCTATCTAGAGCAAAGGAGAACATATCAATGCTAATAGAAAGGCCTGTTTACACAATTCACTCATACTGGAGGAGGTTTGATGACACTTACATGAGGCCTATATTTGGCGGGCCACCACGCAACACCGACTTGCCATAGGATCACTCTTTACGGAAAATATAATTCTACTAGACATACAAGAGACATGTCATCAGGGAAAATAATGTGAATGAAAGAAAAAGATTTGCCATGAAAAGTCAAGAGGGGATAACAGAAGCAAAATTCACTTGAGGTTCATTAAAAGA
Organism: Lactuca sativa; assembly: GCF_002870075.4. Classification (NCBI taxonomy): domain Eukaryota; kingdom Viridiplantae; phylum Streptophyta; class Magnoliopsida; order Asterales; family Asteraceae; genus Lactuca; species Lactuca sativa. The sequence continues at coordinate 207,823,253 of NC_056629.2, read as the reverse complement.
CCTTTGTTGAAATATTTGTGCGCATTCTCAGATTGATTACAAAGGTGATGAATGGAGGCTTTTTTTTGTTGTGCGAGATGGAGATGATCTGAAACAGCCTTTAAGATCAAGCTCTTTTTATGCCCAACGGGTGCTCATGTCATTTACTTTTCTTGCATACACGCTCGTTTCTTCGTATTTTTTTTTATCTTTAGCTTATATATAAATTCTTGTACTCTCAGTCAACTCTTTGAAGTTGGTCTTTTAATTCTAGATTATGTCGTGAATATCTTACTTTTTTTAGCATTTATGCATATGTGTCTATTTAAACTAGCGATATACATCATACAGTTGATTTGGTTCTAGTTTTTATCTATGGTTAATGACGTAGAAAGGTAACGTGCTTTAGCCTTTGTCCACATTTAGGTAACAATGTCTTTTCGTATAGATTTATCAATCGAATTTTTTGACCTGTTCAAATTAAGGTAATATGACCGGTAATCTTAGGTTTATGGCTCCAAATGAATTACGTGGCCGTGGGTTCGACTCCCACGGATAGTGCCAAATGTTGCAACATATGCTCAGGCCGTCGGGTCTTCTGTGTTGGATCCGGATCAGAGATCTGGAGGTGGTGTCGTCAACGAGTTTCCAGCAAGATACCTAAGCAAACATCACATCAAAGTCTTTAGCGTTGCCCTAGGGACTGTGCCCCGGGAGCAAGCTCCGACGTTCAAGTTAGATCGGTTGGTAGAGAAGAGATGGCTCTCCCTAACTAGAGAGAACCATCATGGTGTGTGGGGTGTGTGTTTCGGCATCGTGGAGGCTGATGCTCTAGGGTTTAGTTCCCAAGAAAGGTCCAAGGGAAGCTCTTCCTCTCTAGAGGAGATTAAGTTCTATTTATGGGGGACAATTAGGTCAAGGGAGAGGGTTAGGCTAGACCTTTGGCCAACCCAACTTAGGCCCAGCTAGTAAGGAGCTGGGTAACGTCTCCTGCGGTCGTCATGCGAGCGCTAGGCGAGGGAGGGCCAGACACGGGCGCTAGACAAGGCTGACAGGTGAGCGCCAAGTAAGATTGGCGCGTTAAGTCTTAATTTATGGGTCATGTTAATGGACCATACTTTAACAGTGGCATTAATTTATATTACGTGACATTAAAATAAAATATGTGGCTTTTTATTGACATTATGTAGCTTTTATTGATATTATGTGGGTATTAAATCCTATTTAGGGCTCAATTGCCCCCCATTCATTCATTACGTTCGATTAGGGCTCGATACAACACTCCAAAATCATAAAGGGTTCTTCAAAAGTGAATTAACACCCCCTTCATTTCTTCAGCTATAATGACAAAGGGTTCTTCACAAGATGTCTACTATAATGTTTCTTTTGTCCCCAACCTACTTGTGTATTTCAACCAGACAGGGATTCGGTACGGGAACTCGACTTCAGTGGGATGGTCTTCTTAGAATTTATAACTTTCCTTGAAAAACTTATGAAGACCAGATGCAAGGACATTTACTACAGTCTACCAGATGAATGGTTGAGTGAAGGGTTAGGGGTTATTCAAATTAAGGAGATTACAAAGAGTTCATTGAGGTTGGTATGGAAGCCAAAAAAAATAAAAGATTCATTATGTACATTGATTGGTATAATGAACCCATATTTTTCAAAGTACTAAGTCTGTTTCAAAGATGTTAGGGGTGGTTAACAAAAGGATGTAGAAAGGTGATAGGGATAGATGGATGCTTCCTTAAAGACATTTTTAAGGGTGAGCTTCTTGCAGCAGTGGGTAGAGATGTGAATAACCACATCCACCCTATCGCGTGGGTTGTCATAAATGTTGAGACTAAAGCTACTTGGAAATGGTTTTGTAACATCTTGTTTTGATATAATCTTAACTTGAAGGTTCGGGCGGTAATTGATTTGATAAAGGTCTTAAGTCCTAAAGAATCAATTTTGGACCTTAAGGAATAAGATTCTTGGGCTTGGTATTAAAACTTTGGGCTTAGAGTGTTGTTGGGCTTAAATCATATTTTGGGTTTGTTAGCCCAGGCGTACCACGGCGTAGTAGGCTGACGACCACGATGTGGTACGTTGCCTAATGAAGAACAAGTTTTAATTGGTCGCCACAACATGGCAAGAGGATAGCCACGATGGCCACGACATGGTGAACGTTGTAACCCAAGCCCATGAAATTTAGGGTTTCTTTCATATTTAAAGGCTTAAACTCATGGATTAGGTCATCCTCCTTAGCCTCTACGTAAAGACCCAAAATACGACCCAAATTTTTTTGTTTAATATTACTAAAAATTACATCATCGAATGTCATATATAATAAGAACCATCGAATGAGTACTCAAAATTCATAGTAACTGTGTCAAAACAAAGTTGTATCAATTATAACAAAATATCTGCATAAAACTCTCAGGATAAAACTGAAGCTATGGTGGGTGCAATGCCATCAACCCGAGCTCCTCCCTTTGCTAGCGGAAGTACCTGAAACCCAAAACTGAAACTGTAAGCACGAAGCTTAGTGATCTCCCCCCAAACTACCACATACCATACAACAGCATATAAACACATATTGGGCCTTGCCCACTGCATCGGACTGGAGTCCGAAACTAACCAGGGCCTTGCCCTCTGCATCGGATCGAAGTCCAGTACTAACCAGGGCCTTGCCCTCGGCATCGGACCGAAGTCCAGAACTAACTAGGGCCTTGCCCTCTACCTGCTTCTACTCGTCGAGTTTGAAAAAGACTCGACGAGTTCTTCTTCGATGCTAACATCGAGTCTAACTTCATCCGGCTCATCGAATTGTATGAACAACTCATCGAGTTCTCCTTCATCATATGAACACGTCCAGTCTGTGACTCGTCGATTCGTATGAACAACCCATCGAGTCTGTTCTTGAGCATGAACCAACTCGTCGAGTCCTAAGAACAACTCGTCGAGTCTCATGCATGCTAATACTATACAATTGATTCTAGTCGATTTCAGTGCTTCCAAATCATAGATCTGAGCTTCTAGGACTGGTTTTACACATGAAGTTTCCAACCTTACGTGCATGCACAAGAGAATGAGGCTAAAATACCAAAATCATCAAATACTAAGCACTTAGGGTTTGGAACAAAGCCATGTTTGCATAAAGGTGGCTATATTAAGCTCTTAGAGTTCAATAACGTCCAGATCTAAGGTTTCCATCCAAAAGAGTGTCCATATCCCGAGTTTGAATCATATAAGGCTCCAAAAGAGACATAACAAGCATAAAAGAGGGTTTAATGGAGGAATACACAAGGTAATAACTTTATTACCTGAATGAGAAACAGATGGAAGCTAACTCTTAGATCTCTTTCCTCTTCTACGAACTTTCTTTCCTTCCTTCTCTTTCAAAGCTTCCAAACTAGCACAAACACACTCAAGCTCAACAATGGGGGCTAGGGTTTACATGGGAAATGCTATAAAGGTGCTGGAGGTTGGGGTGGGAGGCTATAATGACGTTTAAATAGGGTACAAACCCTTGAAATTAGGGCTTCATCCAGACAAGCAGACTCACCGAATCCCATCATATGGACTCGCCGAGTAGCCAACTTAAATCGCATGATCATCTCGATTCTACTCGACGAGTCGGGCTACAGACTCGTCGAGTACCCCTTAAGCAATGAAGATACTTTAATTAAATTACATACCAGAAATGGGGCGTTACACTCTAACCATCAAACACGAAACCCTAGCATGCATGCATGATTGAGAGCTTGTTTGCTTAAATGAAAGCTTGTTCTTTGGATTTTGGTGAAGCTTGAGGAAAGAGGAACCCAATTGTGATGCAAGTAAACAAGGAAATAGCTTGGATCCATCATCTTCTACAAGTTTCTGAGTCTTTTGAGGTATAAAGTTCATACCTTGACCTTTTTTCTTCTAGATGCAAGTTTGATCTCATTTTGGATGATTTTGGTTCCATTCATGGATGCTCTTGGAGTTTGAGTGTAACGACCCAAACTTTTCCATTCCATTATCGAGGTTATTTTTCCATTATGTATTGTTGTTAAGTTACTTTTGACATGGCTAAAGTTAACTTTAAGGGGCTAAAGTGCAAGAAAGTGATACATAAATGTATACATGGGTCATGGGGTCATTTTCTCATACTTAAGGGGCCTAAATTGAAAGTTATAAAGTATATACTGCCAACTAACCAAAAAATCCAAGAAATTGATTCCATTTGCAGCACCATCTTCTAGAATGAGTGTGAGAGAAACTCTCTAGGGTCCGATGTTCATCCCAAAGGAGTCATGTAACAGCTCAAATTCTCAAATAAATTTTTTTGTTAAAAATAAAACATCATTATTCGACAAAAGGGTTTATTCCAAGTTTATTTCAAAATAAAAATAATAAATCTCCAGGATCTCCAACAGTGGCAGTGTGTACGTGTCACGCCGGCGCCTTCCCACGGTCATCACTAGTACCTGAAAAAACATAAACACAACTAGTAAGCATAAATGCTTAGTGAGTTCCCCAGTATACGACTTACCCACATACGCCTTCCGGCCCGGACCTTTCGGTCCACAAAATATTGCCTTCCGGCCCGGACCTATCGGTCCACATAACATTGCCTTCCGGCCCGGATCTTTCGATCCACATAACATTGCCTTCCGGCCCGGATCTTTCGATCCACAAGATAACTGCCTTCCGGCCCATACACATATATAACACATAATATAAATACTCTAACACATAAAGCACATATATCATACCGTTCTTTCTAACACATAAGTCTCGCCTTCCGGCCCGTATAATCATACAACACATATAAGCACACATCGCATATAAAGCATCTATCTCTCTAGACATAGCATGAATATAACACACGCGACCTTCCGGTCTAACAGTCAAACCCTTCCGGGTGAAGTATAGTGAGAAGACTCACCTCGTAGTACGCAGGCTGTAACCTCCTCGAGCTACTCGCACACAATCCGCTAGTCCGCAGGTTCCCTATAATACCACAGCCTTAGTTAATGATCTTATCAAACAAGACAACTGACCCCTCTAAGATATATGCAGGTCAACGGTCAATTTTGACCGGACTCGTCGAGTGCAAAGGGTAACTCGACGAGTATAGGCATCCTGACACCACTCGCCGAGTCTGAAGAACGACTCGACGAGTTCCAGTAGATCTTCAAGCTACTCGCCGAGTCGGAAGAACAACTCGACGAGTCCTAGTGAACCTTCAAGCTACTCGCCGAGTCGGATCATTGGACTCGGCGAGTCCCCGCCATGCAGTCAACCCGCTGCCTCCTGTATTTCGCATGATTTCGAAGTATATAGATATAGGGCTTCCTGGACTTTCACATATACTATTTCAGGGGTTTTTTAACACTTATAACAACAATATAATCTAACTAACCCTTAATTGGGTTTCCTAAACCCTAAACTCGCATACAACGTAAAAGTTACAGATTTCGATCCGAAAATTACCTGGAACGTGTTTCCTGTGTCTCCAAACCTCCAATACTCAATTCCTTTGATCACCACCTTGCTCCTCCTTGTCTAACAATCTCTTCAAGCCTTCTCAAGTCCTCTCTCTTGCTTCAGATGCTCACACACTCCCAGGGGATCTTCAATCGGCCAAAAGACACAACATGACGGCCATAATATCATTATATACGGTTCAGAATCGAAACGGCTAGGGTTCAGCTGAACAGCGTCGACTCGCCGAGTCCCTTATTGGACTCGTCGAGTCCAGTCGCGCGTCTGCGACCCAGACCAGGGCCCTACTCGGCGAGTCGTGCACCAACTCGCCGAGTCCCCTCCTAAATGTGCCCCAAAAATGATTTAAAGAAATACCTGAAATTCCGGGCTGTTACAACTCTCCCCCACTAGAACTAGACTTCGCCCTCGAAGTCTCTCATTCTGCGAATAACTCCGGATGTTGCTCCCGCATTTCTCTTTCCGGCTCCCAAGTCATCTCCGATCCCTTCCGATGTTGCCACTGAACTAACACCAGAGGTATTTCCTTGTTCCGAAGAACCTTCATCTTCCGATCTCTGATAGCTACTGGTCTCTCGGCGTAATTCAGACTCGCATCTACCTGGATATCTTCTAACGGAACCACTGCTGCCTCATCGGCTATACACTTCCTCAGCTGCGATACGTGGAAGGTATTGTGAATCTGATTCAGCTCCGCTGGCAACTCCAACCGATAAGCTACCCGACCTACCCTTGCAATTACCCGAAATGGACCTATGAACCGGGGCCCCAATTTGCCCCTCTTCCTGAACCGAATCACCCCTTTCCAAGGAGAAACCTTTAGGAGAACGAAGTCGCCGACCTGGAATTCGAGCTCGGACCGGCGTCTGTCCGCATAACTCTTCTGTCGGCTCTGGGCGGTCAATAACCTCTGCCTCACCCGTTGGATCTGTTCAGTCGTTTGAAGTACGATCTCTGTATTGCCCATTACTCTCTGTCCCACTTCTCCCCAGCAAATGGGAGTCCGACACCTCCTTCCATACAACAACTCAAAAGGTGGCATACCAATGCTCGAATGATGGCTGTTGTTGTAGGAAAACTCAGCCAGCGGCAGATGCGCATCCCAGCTACCCCCGAAGTCTAACACACACGCTCTAAGCATATCTTCCAATGTCTGGATCGACCGCTCGCTTTGACCGTCGGTCTGGGGATGGTATGCGGTACTAAAATGCAGTTTAGTACCCAACTCCTCATGGAATTTCTTCCAGAACCTGGAAGTGAAACGTACATCGCGGTCCGAAACAATCGAGGTCGGCACTCCATGCCGAGATACTATCTCTCTCACGTACAACTCCGCCAACTTCTCTGCTGATGAACTTTCACTAATGGCAAGGAAATGTGCACTCTTTGTTAGTCTATCCACAATCACCCAAATCGCATCGACTCCCCTGGCAGTTTTCGGCAATTTGGTGATGAAATCCATCGTGATCTGATCCCACTTCCACTCAGGGATCTCCAAGGGTTGCAACTTACCGTGCGGTCTCTGGTGCTCGGCCTTAACTTTACGGCAAGTCAAACACCTCTCCACGAACCACGCAACGTCTCTCTTCATGCAAGGCCACCAGTACTCCTTTTTCAAATCCAGATACATTTTCGTAGCACCGGGATGGATCGAGAATTTTGATCTATGTGCCTCCTCCATCAAAATGACACGCGTACCGCCCACGAATGGCACCCAGATCCGACCCTGAAATGTCAGAAGTCCCCGCCCATCCGTAACGAACTCTGAAATTAACCCGACGACCCGCTCCTGTTTCTGCATCCCAGACTTCACAACCTCGGCCTGTGCCCCACGAATAGTATCTAATACCGGAGTCACCACCGTCAATCTCAAACATACGTCCCGCAACGGAGTACCCTCCGCCCTACGACTCAATGCATCGGCTACCACATTAGCCTTGCCTGGGTGGTATAGGATCTCACAGTCATAATCCTTAACCACGTCTAACCATCTCCTCTGACGCATGTTTAGGTTGGGTTGATCCATCAAATACTTCAAACTCTTATGGTCCGTGTATATGGTGAAACGAACCCCGTACAGGTAGTGACGCCAAATTTTGAGGGCGAACACTACTGCCCCCAACTCTAAGTCATGCGTGGGATATCTCGCTTCGTGAGGCTTCAGCTGCCTCGATGCATAGGCTATCACATGGCCCCTCTGCATCAACACTACACCCAGTCCTGAAATCGATGCGTCGCAATATACGACGAAATCCTCCATCCCTTCAGGAAGGGCTAATACTGGTGCTTCGCACAGTCTCTGACGAAGTGTCTCGAAGGAAGTCTGCTGCTCGGGTCCCCATGAAAATGTAACACCCTTCCGGGTCAATTTGGTAAGTGGCACTGCGATCTTGGAGAAGTCCCTAATGAACCTTCGATAGTACCCTGCCAACCCAAGGAAACTCCTGATCTCCGAAGGTGACTTTGGTGCCTCCCATCTCATCACCGCCTCCACCTTGGCCGGATCGACCAATATCCCTGCCTGATTTACAACGTGCCCCAGAAATTGAACCTCCCGTAACCAGAAGTCACATTTGGAGAATTTTGCATATAGCTTCTCCGACCTCAGTACCTCGAGGACCTCCCTCAAATGTCCCTCATGCTGCTCCCTAGACCGCGAATACACCAGAATGTCGTCGATGAACACAATCACAGACCGATCCAGCATCGGCCTGCATACCCTGTTCATGAGATCCATGAACACTGCTGGGGCATTGGTGAGCCCAAAAGGCATCACCACGAACTCGTAATGCCCATACCGCGTCCTAAAGGCTGTCTTCTGGACGTCCTCATCCCGCACCCTTACCTGATGGTACCCTGATCTCAAATCAATCTTGGAAAACCAAGATGCCCCTTGCAACTGATCGAATAGATCATCGATTCTTGGTAACGGATAGCGGTTCTTAACTGTCACCTTGTTCAGTTCCCGGTAATCGATACACATCCGGTGTGAACCATCCTTCTTCTTGACGAACAAAATCGGTGCTCCCCACGGCGAGCTACTCGGCCGAATAAATCCCTTCCCCAACAACTCTTGAAGTTGCGAGGACAATTCTTGCATCTCTGGAGGTGCAAGACGATAAGGCACCTTCGCAATAGGTGCCGCCCCCGGAACTAGGTCGATACCAAACTCCACTTGCCTCGCAGGAGGTATTCCTGGCAAATCCTCGGGGAAAACATCTGGAAACTCGCGCACCACTGGAACCTCCTGCAATGTCTTCGGTCTCTCGGAACTCTCCCGCGTATCCATCACATATGCCACGAAACCGTTACATCCCCGCTGTAGGCATTGCCTCGCCCTAGCAGCCGAACAAAAAGCTGATCTCGAACGGGTACCCTCGCCGTACACCGTAAGAACTCCCCCACTAGGGTCTCGTATAGTCACCAACTGACGCTCGCAGTCGATGACAGCGCTGAATCGGCTCAACCAGTCCATGCCTACAATGACACAGACATCACCCATCGCAATAGGAATTAGGTCAATCGGAAATGCGACCCCGAAGATCTCTAGCACACATCCCCGAAAAACCTCCGTAGCACAAATCACCCTCTCAGCCGCAATGGAAACGCTCAAAGGCCGACTTAACGGCTCACGACTAATGCCGATGTGCTGACTAAAAGCTAACGATACAAACGATCTACTCGCACCCGAATCAAATAATACTAGAGCAGGCATAGAGTTCACAAGGAAAGTACCTACACATATATTAACATAAGCATAACATTTCGACCTTTAATTAAATACATGAAAGATAACATACCTGCCACAACATCGGGCGCAGCGCGGACCTCCTCCGCAGTCAGCTGAAAGGCTCTCCCGCGAGCCCTCGGCGCCTCGACCTTCACCGGTCGGGTCTCAGTAGTCCGGGTAGTAGGTGTAGCTCCCTGACGAAGTTGCGGGCACTCGGCCTTCCGATGGCCTGTCTGGTTGCAGTGAAAACAAACCATAAACCCCTTAGGGCAATCCCTGGCAATATGTCCGTCCTTGCCACACTTGTAGCAACCACCAGTTCGACACGCCCCCTCGTGACTTTTGCCGCACTTCGCGCAAGTGCGACCCTTCGAACCTCCCATCCTCGAATCAGCGAACTTAATCCGCTTGGCTGCCGGCTGAGACTGGGCCGGCCGTCGATCCACCTGCCGAGACTCAGCTTCCTCCCTCGCTTGAGTCTCCAACTCAATCTCGCGCTTCCTGGCGTTCGCCTGAAGCTCAGTGAAAGTGCGATAGGTGGAGTTTGACACAAACTCCCGAATCTCCCTCTTCAAAACACCCAAATAGCGGCTCATCCGCGACTGCTCCGTAGATACCAGCTCGGGGCAGAACATTGCCCTCTCATGAAACTTCCGTGTGATCACTGCCACGAAATCAGTACCCTGCTTAAGGGTCAAGAACTCCTGAATCAACCGCTCCCTCTCTACCGGGGGAACGTACTCATCCCTGAACATCTCCGTAAACCTCTCCCATGTCACTGCCGTAATCTCTGCCTGAGTGAAGTTCACCGTCACGAACTTCCACCAATCCTTCGCTCCCAGACGGAGCTGGTTCAAGGCGAACCGTACCCTCAAGTGTTCCGGGCATGAGCAAGTATAGAAGCACCCCTCGATGTCGGCGATCCACCTCATGGCTGCAATCGGATCCTGCGTCCCATCAAATTCAGGGGGTTTCGTGTTGCTGAATTCCCTGAATGGTAATGAATCACCCCCTTGCGGCCTGGCAGCAGCCACCGCTGCGGTAGCGGCAGCAACTGCAGCTTCAGAAATTGCGGCGCACCGCTCCTCAAACTCCTCCATCAACGTGGTCTTAATAGACCCAAACATCTCCGGGATCTCAGCCCGGACCGCCGCAGCTACCTCTTACTGAATAATCTGACGAATCTCCTCGTCACTCGCACCGCTCGAACTCGCCCCATTGCGTGTGACAACCATGATGTCTCTGAAATACAACATAAAATCATCAGAGACTCCACCAAGTACAATTGTACTCAATACGCGCCCTACCCAGTCTCCGATTTCCAGGGATTCTTATTTGAGTCTTCCACTGATCCGGTGCCTTCGGTAGTACGGGCCCAATACTACCGACCACACCGTATCAGTATTCGTCCCAAATCTTCCTCCCCAAATCCCGAATAACGGGTACTCTACTTCTAGTATGTACTATTTACTTGCACGCTACCAAATATCTCATATAAGCAATCTCCCTAGACTAAGGCATCACAAAACAGGCAATTCTATTCCTATCATGTATACCTAGTCTTCTAGCATGCATAACAATTCATAATTCAGTGCATAACATAACATCGTAAGGTATTCTGGGGATCTTTACCGTTCGGACGCTGGCTGCTCGTACACACTGTTCCACCCTTGTTTTTACCGCCTTGCCCTTTATAAAATGTTATGTCCTTATTATTTTTAAGAAAAAGTTTTTCCTCAAATCCCCGGTCTGAGTTCAGTTGCACCCAAAAGTACACCCGAATCCCTCAAACCAAGGCTCTGATACCAATTGTAATAGCTCAAATTCTCAAATAAATTTTTTTGTTAAAAATAAAACATCATTATTCGACAAAAGGGTTTATTCCAAGTTTATTTCAAAATAAAAATAATAAATCTCCAGGATCTCCAACAGTGGCAGTGTGTACGTGTCACGCCGGCGCCTTCGCACGGTCATCACTAGTACCTGAAAAAACATAAACACAACTAGTAAGCATAAATGCTTAGTGAGTTCCCCAGTATACGACTTACCCACATACGCCTTCCGGCCCGGACCTTTCGGTCCACAAAATATTGCCTTCCGGCCCGGACCTATCGGTCCACATAACATTGCCTTCCGGCCCGGATCTTTCGATCCACATAACATTGCCTTCCGGCCCGGATCTTTCGATCCACAAGATAACTGCCTTCCGGCCCATACACATATATAACACATAATATAAATACTCTAACACATAAAGCACATATATCATACCGTTCTTTCTAACACATAAGTCTCGCCTTCCGGCCCGTATAATCATACAACACATATAAGCACACATCGCATATAAAGCATCTATCTCTCTAGACATAGCATGAATATAACACACGCGACCTTCCGGTCTAACAGTCAAACCCTTCCGGGTGAAGTATAGTGAGAAGACTCACCTCGTAGTACGCAGGCTGTAACCTCCTCGAGCTACTCGCACACAATCCGCTAGTCCGCAGGTTCCCTATAATACCACAGCCTTAGTTAATGATCTTATCAAACAAGACAACTGACCCCTCTAAGATATATGCAGGTCAACGGTCAATTTTGACCGGACTCGTCGAGTGCAAAGGGTAACTCGACGAGTATAGGCATCCTGACACCACTCGCCGAGTCTGAAGAACGACTCGACGAGTTCCAGTAGATCTTCAAGCTACTCGCCGAGTCGGAAGAACAACTCGACGAGTCCTAGTGAACCTTCAAGCTACTCGCCGAGTCGGATCATTGGACTCGGCGAGTCCCCGCCATGCAGTCAACCCGCTGCCTCCTGTATTTCGCATGATTTCGAAGTATATAGATATAGGGCTTCCTGGACTTTCACATATACTATTTCAGGGGTTTTTAAACACTTATAACAACAATATAATCTAACTAACCCTTAATTGGGTTTCCTAAACCCTAAACTCGCATACAACGTAAAAGTTACAGATTTCGATCCGAAAATTACCTGGAACGTGTTTCCTGTGTCTCCAAACCTCCAATACTCAATTCCTTTGATCACCACCTTGCTCCTCCTTGTCTAACAATCTCTTCAAGCCTTCTCAAGTCCTCTCTCTTGCTTCAGATGCTCACACACTCCCAGGGGATCTTCAATCGGCCAAAAGACACGACATGACGGCCATAATATCATTATATACGGTTCAGAATCGAAACGGCTAGGGTTCAGCTGAACAGCGTCGACTCGCCGAGTCCCTTATTGGACTCGTCGAGTCCAGTCGCGCGTCTGCGACCCAGACCAGGGCCCTACTCGGCGAGTCGTGCACCAACTCGCCGAGTCCCCTCCTAAATGTGCCCCAAAAATGATTTAAAGAAATACCTGAAATTCTGGGCTGTTACAAGTCATAAGGTTCGGAAAGCGGGTAAGCTTAACCTAAAGTACAAAGGACCATTCGAGATCCTTGCAAGGTTCGGTCCAGTAGCCTACCAGCTCAAGTTGCCCCATGAGCTCAGCAGCGTGCAAGAAGTCTTACATGTGTCAAATCTCAAGAAGTGTCTCTCTGATGACACACATATCATTCCTCTCAATGAAATTCATGTTAATACCAATGTAATTCCAAAAAGTTGTGTCATCATTAGGACAGTTTAACATATTCGGGAAGTACACGACAACGTAATTCCAAAAATATAAACTTCGTAAAAATCTGACTTTTTATGATGAACTTATGGTTTTTACTAGAAATAAAAATCAATCGCGTAAATAATTTTACAATGTAAAAATAGTACGAAGAGATTGGTTAAGTTTTGACTAATTTCACAAAAAGGAAAGTCATAGTACTCCTCAAGATAAGAATTTTGAGATGAAGAACGCCAAGAATGAAGCCTATATGGGGGAGTTATGATTTTTGTAAAATCATTTATGGATACCCTGTTAGGCCAAAAGGCGAAAGTGAAAATTTTTCAAAACAACCTAAACCAAAGTTGTAGTACTAGTCAACAACATTGTGTGGGTATAAAGAGGGTAAAGATCGGAGTTCATATTCAAGAAATAAGAAATTTTCAACTTTATTTTTGTGTGCGCGGCATGCACACTGATGCCGGATTTGCAAATATTGCAGATTACATGGACCAGCAAAAGAGTGACACGTGGCAACGCCCGATTGGAGCCACGATACACTTTGAGCGGCATGCACAGCGAAAAGGTGTAATGTGCAGACTAAAACCTTTCTAAAAACAGAAGTGTCTGTAGAAGTATTTCTACACACCTCTCCAAAAATCTCTCTCCCTCTGTTTTACATCGTTTAGTTCGTAAGAGGTATCCGAGCTCCCGAGTCCCGAAGCTACCCTACTACCACGATTCATGCTACTAGGGTGAGTTCACGCCCCACTTTTACGGGTTTTTAAAAGTTATGTCGGGGGGGGGGGGGGGGGGGGAGGGAGAGTAAGAATACATGTTATAATACTACATTATCGATTTTACAAAATGTAACATCCTTAAAACTCAGGCTAAAATTTTCATTTTTAAAATAATATAACATCCAGTTTTAATGAAGACAATGTGGAATCTCGAATCATAAAACTATCGATGTGTGTGTATAGTCCCACCATCGCAACCCGATAAACACTTGCAAAATAGTTAATCCATAACTATAAGCACAAATCTTATTAAGTTCCCCAAAATACCACATACAACATAGCATAACAATCATCTAAGGTTTACCAGTAGCCCTCAGACTATCAGAAGTCCTGAATATCACACAACACAACAATATAAAAAACTGTGGGATATCTACAACCCTGGGGCCAATCAGTAGTCCCATTAGGCTAACAGCACGCCCAGTGGTTTAACAGCACACCTCGCGGGTTATCATCAACCCTGGGGACTATCAACAGTCCAGGAGTTAACAACAACTCAATCCACATATAACAACAAACAAAAACTAAGACCCATCTGGTCAACGTGCATATACTACCATATAGGAAAGTATAGTGAGAAGACTCACCTCGCAAGTAGCAGCTAAACACCACAATTCCCACCCAACAAATACTTATCCGACCTGGTATTTAATAACAATAAAGAGTACCCTCTCCATCTACACTCCAAAACTCTTAGTTTGACCAGAAGTCAACCCACATCAACAAATCAACGTTTAAGGTGGAATTTAATGGCCAATAACTTCAACTATTAAGCCTCACGTCGTGACCAGCCCTTGGTTACATCGTGAGAACTCACCCAGCCTGATCCTAAACTTGTTCCGTTACAACTCAACTAACTCGTTACGGACAACTTATTTAGCAAACATCACGACGTGAACATTCCTTTGTCATTTCGTGAGCATAATAAGACAAAATAGTCATGGACTCCTTTCTTGGTCATGTCGTGACACCCTTAGTGTCATGTCGTGACTTCAGTCTGAACCATCTCGTTAATGATTTGAGTCCTTAAGCCATTAGGTCTCCAACCCTAACTTTTCGAGAAGCTTAAAGGGACTCCAAAGGTCCATAAAAATGATTACATTATGGCCATGCATGCCTCATTAATGTACTCTATCCATTCTACGTAAAAAATGAAGAGATACCACCATAACTCCCATGCAGGACCCCAATACTCCACCAACTTATAGATTTGGACTCTATAATACTCAAGGAACGTTAAAATCCGCAAATTTGCCCAACTTTATGGACATCTTCCATTCAAACTTGCTCAAATATGAAGAAAATGGGACAAAATCCTAGATCTGGAAACATAAGGTAATAAAGTTTGAGCCTTTGACACTTACAATTAGGGATGAGATTTAAAACCGAAAAACCGGACCGGAACCAGAATCGGAACGGAACCGGAACCGTTAGAACTGGAATATATAGAACAGGATCCGATTCCGGGTTTAAAAAAATGGTTTTATCCGGGTTTCGGGTAATCCGGGTTTAGGTCCATCGAGTCCGGGCAAACCGGGTCTAAGTACCGGAACCGGTGTTAAGAACCGGAACCATTTTTAGGGGTCGGAACCGGTTTTTTGTTAAACATTTAAAAAATGCATATCTCATTCGTTTCAAGTTGGATCGACATACGGTTTTTTCCAACGTGTAGTTTAGAGTTTGTACATGATTTTAGACTATAATTTTGTCACTTTTAGTTTTATATTCGTTGAGTTAGAGTTCCTCAAAGTTGAGATATCAAAGCTGGAAGTTTTTAGTTTTTTCAGCTTTTTTGTATTCTGTGAAAGTTTTTAAAACATTAATATCTAATTCGTTTGAAGTCGGATTGATATGAGGTTTTTTCCAAATTGTATTTTAGAGTTTATACATGATTTTAGACTATAATTTTGTCATTTTTGGTTTAATATTCAAAAACTTACAGCCCCCCAAAGTTGGGATATCAAAGCTAAAAAGTTGCAACTTTTCAGCTATTTATTTTTGTACTTTGAATTATGTGAAAATGTTAACACATGTATATCTCATTCGTTTAAATTCAGATTGACATGTGGTTTTTTCCAGAGTGTTGTTTAGAGTTTGTACATGATTTTTGACTATAATTTTGTCAATTTTGGTTTCATATTCAATGGCTTACAGTCCCCCGAAGTCGGGATGTCAATATGAAAATTTTTAAAGTTCAACCCACTAAATAGTAAGTAATTACCAAAAATTATGGGTTATTCGGGTTTTCCGGTTCTAAACCCACTTTATTCGGTTCTAACCTAACCGTATTGATGTTTCCGAGTTTTTCAGTTTTAGACCCACTTTACTCGGAACCGAACCGGAACCGGTTCCTATATATCAGTCCGGTTTTAGGTTCTACAAAATCCCGTTAACCGGTTTTGGGTTTTCCGGGTCCGGGTCTATCCGGTCCGGGTTTGGACCCACTTTCATCCCTACTTAAAAAGGTCCAGTAACAATATGAGATGATGATGGTGATGATGATGATGTTTCCTTGCAGGCTCCATCAACAAAACACCTTCTTCTCTTCTTCTTCAAGCTAAAAAATTGCACCTAAAGGCCAAGAACCACCAAGGAAATTAGGGTTAGGTTTTTTCTGAGTTTAGAGGGTGATAGAGGCTCATTAAAACCCTAAAATTGACCTAAAGGGGTTTACATACAAAGGAAACCCTAAAAGATCATGGGCTTGGGCTGTAGTAGGCTTCACAGCGTGACCACCTTTGTGTCGCATCGTGATACCAATTCCAAAAACCTGTTTCTCAAATTGGATTATCACATCGTGACCACCCTATGGTCACGTCGTGACACTCGATCTTCCCATAAAAGTAATCTTTTGACTCCTTAAAACCTAATTTGTTCCATCTGGAATACAAGTGTTACAATTCTCCCCCACTTAAATTAGATTTCGCCCTCAAAATCCGCCCTTATTAATCATTCTAAGACTGTCCCTTCCTAAATCTCCTCGAGGGATCTTCCCAAACCAACTACTTCTTACTCGAGCCATCGCCTCCCCGGATGCTCATATCAGCGAATAGAAAACCCAAAAATTTTCAAAACCAGGCACGTACGCCAAACCTACGCAGAGACTTCCGGGAGTCAAAATCACGTCCCCTGACAGAGAATTAGGATTAATACCTCACAATCAACTGAAACAAGAAAAATTGGCTCCCCCACCCTAATATTAAAATTCCGGGAACATGCCTGTCTCTCCAGCGGACAAGGCCCCCCTCAGTATCAACCATGCTAACCAAAATTCAAAGGTCTGACCCAAAACAAAACCTCCCCAATTATATAAAGTCCCACTGATAGCAAAAGACATGAAACAATACTAACTATAGAAGCTAACACCCTCGCTTAATGACATCCAAGCGAAATAAAACAAGTGAGAGCTAGACTAGACCGTGCATCCCCCTTGGTTCAAAGACCCTGCATCTAGACATAGATAAAGTCAACTGAATAGCAACGGTTTTGATCATCCCGTTCCAAAATTAGATAACAGGATGTAGGTCCTCGAATACACACCTGACTTCCTAACAAATTATAACCAACCAACTGATCCCCTAAGCACAACTATGGGCGATATTAAGACTTGTGTGATGCCTAAGCTCCCAGATCTGCATAGGCGCACCATCATCTGCCAAGAGACTTATCACCATCTGCATCACCGGCCTGCTAGAAATCCGGCTAACATACTACTACCCCTATGTTAATCTAACATCTATTGGCTATCAGCAACCCTGGTATTATCAGCAGTCCCGAGGACTATCAACAGTCCTAGAGTTTTCAATAATTCCGAAAATACTCATAACAACCTTCAACTACTAAGACTCGGCTAGTATAGCAGATAGCCTACTATGACATAGGTAATATAAGGAGATAATTCTCATGATGCCTCATCATAAAAAGAATGTTACTCCGATAGGAAGACTCCTAGCAACGAGCCGCCAAAATACCACCATGCTTTTCCTAGCAAGTCAACACTCTGCATCAGTCTAACTTAACGTGCTGGTCACTGAGACACTAGTGACACCACTATACTACTTCAAACATTGATCACTGAGACACGTTTAACTAATCAACACACGAGCCTACGCTACATAACCATCGATCTCTTTCATAAATGTGAAACCCACGATAACCCATAGCATGCCGTGATGTCATCCAACCATTGGGGTGAGAAGCTCACCGATCCTCACCGTTTTTGCCATCATCCTACTACAGCATGAAGACTACCGACCCGCCCCTAACAGGTCTAAGGACATACTGCCACCATCTCACTGCCGGTAGGAACCCAGTCAACGTCCCACTCTACACTCGCCTAACTACAGGAGCCATACCATCTAGAAACACACACTCTTCCACAGTCCAATTGTCGCTGACATATCGTCAGACAAAACATGACTGCACACAATAAGGGAACAAAATACACCACCAAGCGCCTACATCAACTTGTAAACCTAAAATGACATACTCCCCAGGAGAGAACACAACGCTCCTCAAGTCAAATGTGTTTCTTCTTAATCGTAACCTTACCTAGAAGGCGACGTACTTGTGAATCAAACGAAACGATGAACCTCTACCTCTATCATACACATTCTTCTAACGACCACAACTAGATCCCACACCCTAATGAAGCTGCAGAGATCCCACCAATGCAAAAATAACAAATAAAACTTCCAATATCGGAGGAGAACACCTCAATTATCCAGGAATGTAACCAAAGCTATGGTTGAAACAATCTGAATACCAACCCAACCGACACGACCTGCCAGAATCGCACTTTGTGTAACCACCATGATACTTGAAAAACTGAACAACATTTCTCTGATATCCGATCTTCCAATAACTAAGGCCAGCAACGATCTCAAACCACAAGAAGCAAAAATTTCACAACCAAGGAATTGAGAGGACACCTTCACGTGGACCAAGATACAAACTTTACTGAACTTGACTAAGATTTGACTCTTCAGGTGCACCCTTAGATGATACAGCTTGAATCATTTGAATAACCTCAACTGCTACTGATAGGGAAACAACCAACGGTTGAAAATGGGTTAGGAACAACATCTGATGACCCCACACATACTGAACACAAAGCCCGTGAAATAATCTTATCAAACTCTGAAGCTACTCAAAACATCAATGACTACCCATTCTCGGTTATAAATGACCTACCCATACTACGATCTAACAAGGATCTCCAAATCCGATGCACAAAAGAGTGGTGCAACGTCGCACCACCCATATTTGTAGAGCTACCTACAAAGGAACTACTCGCCACAACAAGTTCCTTACCCATCAACTTTTTATTGTGAGGACAACACAAACACCTAACGACAACTTGCTCTACACTCACGATCTCTCCAAACCTTGAATTCTCTACTTCTGTAATGTCCCAAAATTTCCGAGTAAAAATGTCATTTCAAATAAGTCAAAATCATTCATTCATTATGCAAATATCGGTGAAAATAAAATTATTATCAAAACATTAGAGTAAAATCATTAATAGTTAATGCGGAACAAATCTCCATGGGATGCAATGCGATCAAGTGGAGCCCTTCATTTAAAAACAGAAGTACTTGAAACCATAAACATAAAACCATTAGCACAAAGCTTAGTGAGTTCCCTAAAATACCACCTACCATACATATCATGTACACATAGCATCGGGCCCCGCCCAGTATACATACAAACACATGGAAAACATGCACGAATCACTAATACGAATAGCATAAAATATACTCATTAGGACCGGACTTGCATCGGGCCCCACCCGGTATATATACTACACATGCAAGAGTCACACATACAACTAGCATCTTAATCATAATAAGTCGTGGGCCGGAATTGGTGCCTTCGACCAGCTAACACTATGAGTAGACTCACATGAACATTTAACAGAAGCCTAACAACTACATCAGTAACAAAACATCTAACGCAAGCTTCCTAAAGCCAAATTGAAAAAAAAAAAAATCCTTAGCCAGATACTTAAGTCTACCCAAGTTTGACCAAAAGTCAAACTAGTTAAAAAGTCAACATTCAACATAGTCAAAGTCAACGTCACATCATAACCATTCCTTGGCGACGTCGTGAGAATGCAAACGAAAAAACAATTGCGATTCATGAAATCGTCAAATCATGACACATCTTATGTCACGTTGTGACTTCTCTTCAGAAGGCCAAACTCTTCATTAAGTGCTTAATCTCTTCAGACCAAGGCCCATAATCTTAGATCTAGTTCCTAAATAGCTTCATAATGGATAAAATTTCCAACTTTATCCATTAAGATGGTCCAAACAACCAAGATCTAGTCTTTAAGTCTCAAAGGGACCAAGAATGTGTCTTTCTCAGACCTTGGAGAGTAATAAAATTGCAAACTTTGTTCCCAAATCTCTCTCAAAACTCATTAAAATGGACCAAAACACCGAATACACTTAGATCCAAAGATGAAATGCAATAAATCTTGGAACTTAACTTACAAAGGTTTAGAAGGTAGATGAAAGTTGAGATCTTCAATTACCAACTTTCAAGGATCAATCTTGCATGAAAACATTGCTCCAAAACCATCAAAAACTCCAAAACAGATGATAGCGGAGAGGGGAGGCTCAAATCTTGAGAATAGAGGCTAGGGTTTCACTCAAGAGGTTCTAGGTATGATGGAGTCTAACAAAATACCCTAAAACATGAATCCTTACCTTTAATTACCTTGAAAACCCTACAAAATTTATGAGCTTTGGGTTCCACAGTTCTCATGTCATTAGAATATATTTTCTCCTCTTGCGGACTCTCACATCGTGAGAATTATTTCTCATCTCATGAGAACATATTTTCACCAAATTTCACTCAAAATTCAAACAGTCATAACTTCTTCATTTCAACCCCGTTTCCGGCGTTCTTTAGATGAACAGAAAGGTATTGAGGAGCCCCACAACCTTATATAATTACTTTTAACTTAAAACACATCCAACTAAATCCTTAATTCATAAAAGAATTCAGAAACAACATGTTTCCTATTTTACCCTTCTACTCCAAGACACAAACCACTTCGAAATCAATGCATATTATAAATAAAATTCAAGAGACCAATCGGAAACCCATAACTGCCAACAAACAAGCCAAAAACTTTAAAACACTCAACCACAACGTCCATCTTTCTCTCCCTAAATGAAGACCAAATTTCTAGTGAGAATGACTCAAACTGGAAACTCTAAAAACCACAACCATAAACCAATTCCATCAATATACTTCCTGATAACAGGAACTCGTCAGTCTAACCTTCAGAAACCATACCCTAAGTCTGATGATCATCCATTCATCGTACTTACCCCTAGTTCCCTGACTAGGAACACTGCCAAATCATGCAGAAAGAGTACTCGTAGACACCGATCGTGAATTTCCACAATCCCAAATCTAAAAATTAAGCTAAAAAACCATAAATACACACTTGAATTCCCGACATGTAATCATCAACCCACTGCTCCCACGAGCATAATGATGGTTCATCCAAGAAATTCACTTTGCATCCAAATCCCTTATCAGCTCATATGTACCTCCACCTAAAAAATCACTTGAGACATTTCAACTGAACCTCATAACTTGAGATATCATAATCGATACCCAAAAGTGGCACCCAACTCCTAATAGACACCCTACAAGCAACAGGGTTCATAATTTAAACATTCAATAGGAGACATCTGATGCACAGTTAATACTCCCAACCAACTTCTACAATCCGCATGTTCCAAGCTAGTTGTTCACTGAGTCTCCCGACTCCCAACAAAGTACCAACACCTAAACATGCCAATAAAACTAACGATCTGAGACCTAAGAGTCGCAATCAAATGACTATCGAGTCCCACCCATATGAATCATCTAGCTACTGGTTCACAATACATCGTAACACCTCGTTACCACTAAAATGATAATCTCTCGATATTACACCGATCATGTCGTCATTCCTTTACTAGCCTGAAGACTCACGACCAGCACCACAGGGACCTAAAGATACTCAGCCAGCAAGCCACTGACATCCAGGAACCCAATAAACATCCCTATCAACACTAACCAAACACAACACGGTCCCCACTCTTCTATCGTGCATAATAACCTTCATAGTGTAGTTTGCTATTAAAGCAAAATCGGATGAAAACATGGTTGCACATAACCAGAGAATGAGATAGGAGGTCGTACGCTTATTCCAATTCAGAAGCTATAAACTATAACAAAACCATATTAATAAATTTGGACCAAGTGTTCTCATGTTATCTTACTCATTCCACATATACACCCCTCTTTGTGATACTCGAAGAACTACCATGATATCCATCTTCAAGAGAACCCATAACCAATCCCTAGATCTACTGTATTCCTTCTTCCTCACAATGTTACCTAAAGGGTGAAGTACTAGTAGATCTAACAACATGGAGAACCTCAATCGTTAACAGAATCATCCTCATGAATGACTAAAACATGATCCCACATCTTGATTTAAACTAAACAGGCTCCACCAACAAGTAACTAGCTAGATAAAACTTCCAAAGTTATCCAAAAATGCTACTAAAACCCTGGTCGGATCAATCCAAATACCAACCCTGTGGACACGACATGCCAAAAATTGGATTTTGCATAAATCCCAAGCCACACCTGAAAACTTAAACAATACTGCTTCGACGTCCAAACTCGCAATAACCCAGGACAACTGTCAAACTCGATCTTGATATAAACAATACTTCCAAACTAACATTTGAGGGTACCTAAACCCATAAACAAAAAGTTATAATGTACAGAATTTGAAGATAGGTTCACGCATCCATTGACCTCCACTGATATAGCTGGAAACCTTAGAAGAACCTCAGCTATTGACGATGAACCAAGTGACTAACGATCAAGAATGCATTCACAACTAATCCAATGATCCAATACACTACTGAACAAAAACCATGTGGAACTAAACATACCCAACTCTGAAGTTTATTTTCTGATCAACATCTGCCCAGTCTAGACTATAGATAGCAATCTATAAAACAAGTTGACAAATCCTTCACCAACCGATTCTCAACCTGAGCAACCCAAACGCCTCTTGCTCTATTCATCGGAATTATCAGAAGGAATCACTGGCTACAAAGAGTTCCTTGTCCAAAAGCTTCCTATAGCGAAGACAACTCGTACATTCCTAAGCACATATATATGATGGCAACTTGGCATGCACCCCATTTTCACCAAATCATGAACCAAAATCTCGCATTCGCGACCGACAAATATTTGTGACCCATTCTTCTGAAACCATAAAATTTAATATATCGATGATCCTCCAAGCAAAATACCCAGTTCTCCCCCACTTAGAGTTCAAACTACCACCAACTGACATTGCAAACAAGCTAAAACTCACATCGGCTCAACCAAATGCATACCATCCCAAAACCATGGAATGTATAACACAACACAGAATGATCTTCCAGATAAAGACCAAGCAAACTCCAAGAGATTCCAAATGTTAGAAGGAGACCTTGGAAACTCCCCAATCATACCTGCCTCTAACATCAAAAATCCCATGCAGATACACAAGCAATAATTTTGTCCATTCATCACACCAATTATATATATCTAAAAACAAATGGACTACCACACACCTCGTCTACAAATAGTTAATCATCAATTCATTGTGTGAATCTTTCATAAATACAAGATGCATCATTCTCATTGTTGGGATACATCAGAGACAACAAAAGTCGTCATTCCCGATTCACTTCCCTGATCACATGAAACAATCAACTAGCACCAGACTTGACTATATTCAAAGAAATCAGACCCTTGATCTCATCTCAAGGAAACCATACCATAAGGATCCTCTTGTGCATTCCCACACTGCTATACATGTTGTTAAAAACGGCAACTATCTACCCCCATGCTAGGTTTACATCCTAACTCTGAAAATCACATGTTTGCTCTCTCTTTCCCATGAACACGGAAATCTAGAAGAACATAACCCCCGTCGTGGATAGTGATATCCTAATCCATTTGGCAATCACTTAGCCTCCGGCTGCATTCCTCGAGCCGGTCATCACAATTGCTTCATTCTTGAGTCATGTGACTCATCGGGCACCACCTCGAGCAAGGCCATCGAGTCCTCAAATCCACTAACTCACCAAGGTCTGCATCATTCGAACCTAATAATACATGGCCACTAATGCCCAAACAATCCTCTGACCCATCCTCAGTATGAACAACCATAACCGAAAGGCCAATAAAGATGGGAACAAACTACAATGAATCATGGTGTCATACCATGCTATCTACCGTCAACTAGTTCCTTAGAATCCCCAGAGTTTTCCTTGATTCGAGTACAGATCATGTGCTTGCAGTAGTATGGGCTCAATAATACCTTCCATACCTATCCTTACTTTCCTCAAGAATCATTCCAGATCCTCTAAGTAACTACTCATGTACACTACCATCCAATCCAGCCACATATACCTACACTCAGACGAGAAAACACTGCTAAGATTCCTTGAATCTCCTTCTCAGATTCCTTTTACGAAAATGCTCATGCAAACACATTCTATCATGCTTCCTAGGTTGTCCTAGGGTTCCCTTCACACTGCTCTCCGCCATCAGTTGCATAAGAGACTCCCTCTAATACCTTCTAAGCACCTCACAAATACAATTACATGTTACAGGTACTAGAAAAATTTTCAGCTATAAGGTCTCACACTAGAATAGTTGGACTCAAACAAGAGTCGTGCAATAGAGTTAAACCTAACATTCTAAAATTATATAATCTCCGCAACATGTAACCTAACGTATTCTCTTAATATTTGGCCGATATTATTTAAGGTCCCTAAAAGCACAAAACAAGCAGCATTCGAGCATCGAGTAATTTAACCAGT
Organism: Lactuca sativa; assembly: GCF_002870075.4. Taxonomy (NCBI): domain Eukaryota; kingdom Viridiplantae; phylum Streptophyta; class Magnoliopsida; order Asterales; family Asteraceae; genus Lactuca; species Lactuca sativa. The sequence goes on along the minus strand of NC_056629.2, from coordinate 207,798,761 downwards.
GCCTCACCTAATCAGACCATTCTATCGAACAATCTAAAATCCATACTAGCATGCAGTTCAGAACGCTCAACCAACAAGCATATAAAAGGCATCCCTCTTAGCATTCTATCATGCAACCCTAAGCAGACCATTAGCCCTAATCTAGCATGCAATTCTCATATATTCATACCAAAACAATAAGCATAACACATGTATGGGTATTTTCGAAAATACTTACTTGAGCTCGGCTGATTGCACGCATCACACCCATTTTTCTTAAAAACCTTTTTGGAAAATCATTTTTTTAAGATTTTAGAAATCCTCAGTTTGAGTTCAGAAACACCCGAGAGTGTGCCCCTATCTGTCAAACTAAGGCTATGATACCAATTTGTAACGTCCTAAATTTTCCGAGTAAAAATTTCATTTTAAATAAGTCAAAACATTCATTCATTATCCAAATGTCAGTCATAATAAAAGTATTATCAAAACATCAGAGTAAAATACTAAATAGTCAGTGCAGAATAAACCTCCATGGGATGCAATGCGATCAAGTCGAACCCTTCATTTTAAAACAAAAGTACCGTAAGCCATTAACATAAACCTGTAAGCACAAAGCTTAGCGAGTTCCCCAAATTACCACAGACCATACATATCATGTACACATAAATACATCGAGCCCCGCCTGTCATTGGGCCCCGCCGAGCATCGGGCCCCGCCCAGTGCATTCAATAGGCTTCACCTGGTATACATACAAACACATGCAAGAATCATTAAGATAAATAGCATACAATATACTATCAGGCCCCGCCTGGCATCGGGCCCCACCCGGTGTACGTACTACATACTACACATGCAATAGTCACACAGACAACTAGCATCCTAATCATAATAAATCATGGGTCGAAATTGGTGCTTTCGACCCACTAACACTATGAGGAGACTCACCTAAACCATTCAATGTAAATACCAATAGCTACCTCTACAACAAAACATCCAACCTATGCTTCCTAAAGCCAAAATGAAACAAATCCTTAGCTGAATACAACATTCTACCCAAGTTTGACCAAAAGTTAAATTTGTCAAAAAGTCAACGTTCAGTTTAGTCAAAGTCAACATCATGTTGTGACCATTATGTGGTCACGTCGTGGGAATGAAAACGAAAAAACAATCGTGATTTAGGACCTTGTCACGTCACGACACATCTTATGTCACATTGTGACTTCTCTTTAGAAGGCCAAAATCTTCATTAAGTGCTTAATCTCTTCATACCAAGGCCCATAATCTAAGATCTAGTTCCTAAATAGCTTCATAATGGATAAAGTTTCCAACTTTATCCATTAGGATGGTCTAAACAACCAAGATTTACTCTTTAAGTCTCAAAGGATCAAGAATGCATATTTCTCAAGTAAATCCATTAAGTCCAAGTCTCCAAACTTCAGATCTGAATCAATATGATGTTTAGATGGATAAAATTTCCAAATTTATATGTAATAATGTCTCAAGCTTTCAAGATCAAAACTTTAATACACCAAAATGGCCTAAATGACCAAAATAACTTGCATGGATGAAAGAGAAGGCAAAAGATCAAAACTTTCCTAGTCCATGAGGTCTAAAAAATATTCTAAACTGATCAACAAGGTGTTTGAGTCTATATCTGAAACATACAATGTTCTTCCGACCTTGGAGAGTAATAAAGTTGCAAAATTTATTCCCAAATCTCACTCAAAACTCATTAAAATGGACAAAAACACCAAATACACTTAGATCGAAAGATGAAATGTAATAAAGCTTGGAACTTAAAACTTACAAACGTCTAGAAGGTAGATGAAAGTTGAGATCTTCAATTACCAAGCTTCAAGGATCAATATTACATGAAAACATTGCTCCAAAACCATAAAAACTCCAAAAATAGACGAGAGAGGAGAGCGGAGGCTCAAACCTTGAAAATAGAGGTTGTGGTTTCTTTCATGAGGTTCTAGGTATGATGGACGCTAAGAAAATACCCTAAAAATGAATCCTTACCTATAAATATGTTGAAAACCGTAAAAAATATATGGGCTTGGCGCAGCACATTTCTCATGTCGTGAGAAGGTATTCTCACCTCATGAGGACTCTCATGTCATGAGAATTACTTCTCATCTCATGAGAACAAATTTTCACCAAATTGAATTCCAACTTCAAATAGTCATAACTTCTTCATTTCAACATTGTTTTAGATGTTCTTTATATTAACGAAAAGGTATTAACGAGCCCCACAACCTTATCTAATTACTTTTCATTTAAAAACATCTAACTAAAATCATTAATTCATAAAAGAAGTCTAAAACAAAACTTCTCCCATTTTACCCTTCGACCCCAAGACACAAACCAAGGATTTAAACACTTATCGAACATTATCATCATCCAATAATATTTATACCCCATTCCTTTGAAGCCCGAGGCTTTTACTTGATCCACTTATTGTCCACAATCGTGGAATAAGAAACTTCTTGAAACTAGATGTTACAACTCTCCCCCACTTAAACTGGATTTCATCCTTGAAATCCGTCTTGGTTAGGTTCTTTGAAAACAATGCCAACACTTTGGGATGAGATAAGCTTATTTTTTTCCATGCGAAGGTGCTCTTGCACCAGTTGTACCTGCGAAATCAATAAGAAACTCATAGAATTGAGAGACAATGAGAGATTATATGAGTTCTTACTTGGGATCGATAATTAATTATCCACAATCAGAACCCAAGTATTGGAGATGAAATATGTTCCCACCTTTGGAGAAGCATACCACTTTGTGGTTGAGGATGAACAACAACGGGCAGTTTCGAACAGAAAGAGAACCACCAGTGAAACAACAGCATTTTGAGGCTACATGAAGCGTGATGCGTACAGTTGGTCACAAGCCAAAATAGGTCCTAGAAGTAGAAAGAAAGGAGGAAACGACAAGGTTGAGAACTGTGATTTTTGTGGGAAGGATGGGCACAACCGCAACGGGTGTTTTAACGACGTAGGATACCCAGAATAGTGGTCGGAAATTGAAAATTAGAAGAAGGAACGATTAGGGTTTTGTTTATTAAAATGACACAAGACATGGCTAGTGTCAAGAATGGTGTTGGGAAACAAAGATCTTTAGCTAGTGTACGCAATGAGCAATTTAAATAATTCTCCAGCCTGTTTGCTATGAAAAAAGTCTCAAAATGATGATGTTGTTCAACCAATGGCAAACATGGCAGGTAGATTCGGTGAAGGTAACGAATGGTTTTTGACTCGGGTTACACCGAGCACATAACCCACACTCTTATCCATTTTTGAAATAATCTTGACACTTCTTGGCAGTTGCCAGTGACTATACCAAATGGCGTCTCCATTCCTGTGAAGGGAAAAGGAGCTTGTACCTTACCCAATGAAACTAAAATCCGTGATGTTTTATATTTTCCATACTTCATGTGTAATCTATTGTCGGTGAGCAAGTTAAAGAAGGGCCTTGAACGTGCTATAACGTTCTTTCCAGATTTCTTTGTTATACAAGACTTCAGTTTCAAGAGGTTGATTGGTACGGGTAGTTGCAAACAAGGTCTATATTGGATGAATGGCGAGAAGAATGTAAGAAGAGTATTAACAACCATCGATGAACTGTGTCACAAACGTTGTGAACATTCCTCACATGGTAAACTTTATCATTTTGATTTCTTTTCTTCAAAACCAAACAATATGATTTGTGATCCTTGTGTAAAGGAAAAGTTAACTAGACTGCTATCTTCTACTTGTTCAATCAAATCAAATGAATGTTTTGACCTTTTGCATTGTGATATATTAGGTAAATATCGAGCTCCTTCCTTTACTCGTGCTAATTATTTCCTTAAGATTGTTGATGATTTTAGTTGTTCTATATGGGCCTTTCTTCTACGACACAAATATGAAGCAAGTTATTGCTTGATTAGTTTTTGCAAGATGGTAAAAAACCAATTTAATAAAAATACAAAAAGGATCAGGTGTGACAATGGAGGGGAGTTCACATCAAACCACATGGTAAAATTCTACGCAGATCAAGGAATACTTCTCGAGACAACTTGCCCCATACCCCTCAACAAAATGGAGTAGTTGAGCGAAAACACCGACATCTTCTCGAGATGACAAGAGCTTTACGATTTGACGCAATTTTGATGTCTACCTTTTGGGGTGAATGCATCTTGAAGGCAGCACACATCATAAATCGCCTCCCTTCCAAGACGATTCATAACAAGACTCCATATGAAATCGTCTAAAACCAAAAACCAAGTCACGACCACATGAAGATTTGTGGTTGCCTTGCTTACTATCATAGCACCAAAACACGAGGAAATAAGTTTGGCGAAAGGGTGGAGACCGGGAATCTTTTTGGGCTACCTACATGGCACAAAAGGATAGAAAATCTTTGATATTAAAAACAAGAAAATGATAGTGTCAAGAGATGTAATTTTTTTTTGAAAGCACATTTTTGTATGAAAATGCTCAAGTCAAAAGTGAAGAAGAAGAATTTTTTGAGGCACCAACATAGGAAAATGAAGATACAAGGAATAACGGAACATTTGATACTGAAGAGAATAATCAAGATGCATCTAGTAGCCATAGAGAGGTTAATGTGACTCAAGATGAAAGTTATGATAATGGTGATGTACCAAATGAAATGAATAACAATAATGAGAATTTGGACCCAAATGACATGCATTCTAAACCAAATACTATGCCCACACGTGAAAAAGATCCAAGTACCATTGCAAATGCCAAATCTAATAGAGAAAAAAGAAACAGATCACTTTCAGCCTACTTTAATCTACATTGTGAACCTGCTATCATTCGTAGACCAAGCAACATCTGCCACCAATCAAGACTCTTCAACAGTACATCTTATTTCAAATTTAATTTCTTACAAAAATTTTACTCAATCTCACAAGGAACTCTTGGTGGAAATTAGTACCAATGTTGAGCCAAACAATTTCAATCAAGTAGTACAAGACGAAAATTGGAGAGAAGTCATGAAGAAAGAAATATGATCTCTCGGACAAAATGACACCAAGAATCTTCAAGAAATTCCAAAAGGAAAATGTGCCCTTGATTCCAAATGGGTATATAAAGTAAAGTACAAACCCAATGGTGAGATTGAAAGATAAAAAAAGTGATGCTAGTGTAACATCTTGAATCCCATGTATAATATTTAATTAATTTGCGTTCATATTGTCAGAGCAACTCAATGTGGTATTTCATCCTTGGGAGGCTAGATCTAGAGTTTGGATCTTTAGTTCTGCTTAAAAATCATCTGAATGAGAATTGGACTTAAGGGACTCGACGAGTGGATGAGCCAACTCAACGAGTCGGTTAGGGTTTTCCCGGATAGTCTAGATGTGCTACAACTCGGCGAGTTAATGAGTCAAATCGATGAGTTAAGTTGGATTTTCCCGATACTTCAGAGAGAACAAAGGAACTCAACGAGTCATATAGGTGCACTTGATGAGTTAGGTCAACATGGACTGTTGACTCGAGCATTGACTTCCGTTGACTTTTTAGAGTTTAGTCAAGACACGAGTTAAGAAGACCATGGAGGGGTAAAATAGTATTTTACCCTTTCCGAGAGTGAGGAAAGGGGTTAACCTAAATTTTTAGAGTTGTGATTATAAAGTGTTAATTAGAGATGATTATATTATTTAGGCGGAATCTAGACTGTACGTAGGGTACTAGATCTACATGCTTACTTACGAGGTAAGTCTTCTCACTATACTTACCTGAATGGTAATACTATGTGACCGAAAGGTCTTATTTGAGTTATCGACCGGAGGGTCCTATGTGCTTATATTGAGTTATGTGATATTATCCATTTTGTCTTTGTGATATATGCTACATTATTCTATTCTTTAATAAGTTAGGACTGGCGGGTCCAAGCCGAGTTGTGAGACCGGAGGGTCTTTATTGAGATACAAGACTGGAGGGTCCAACCTGAGCTATGAGACCGGAGGGTCTTCACTGAGACACACGACTAGAGGGTCCACATCAAGTCGTGAAACCGGAGGGTCCTCACCGAGACGCATGACCTGAGGGTCCACGCTGAGTTATAGCCATGAGAGGCTTATTATTTGTGTATGTGGTATTTTGGGGAACTCACTAAGCTTCGTGCTTACCGTGTTGTGCGATATGTGTTTTAGGTACTTCTCAGGATCGCGAGAAGGCGTCGGCTTGATTGTACGCGCCAGTTAGAGATCATGATTTTGGAGGATTCTGGGATTTTATTAAATATTTGTTGACTTGTGTTTTGACAACTTATACATTTTGTGGTTTTTGGGAATTGTGATATTGATTTTATGTGATTTTAAAAATGAAAATTTTATTTGAAAAATTACATTGTTACAAATGGGTATCAGAGCCTTGGTTTGAGGGATTCAGATGTACTCTCGGGTATGTCTGGACTCAAACTTTTGATTTGAGAAAATTTTCTAAAAAGAAATGATTTTTCTAAAACGAGTAAGAGCTTTTAAGAGATAGCGAGACGGAGCAGTGTGTACAATCAACCAGATCCCAAACGGTGACTTCCCAAAATGCCATAACTTGTTTATATTAGGAGATATTTATGAGATATTAGAGCTTCATGCTAGAGGGTAGGCTAGGTATTTCAGAATTTTGAGCTAGATTTTCCTGATTCATGATGCCTTAGCCTAGGGTATGCTATTGATTGACCTTATCTGCTATTTGCTCTATGTGTGTACTAAGTAGTGAAAACATAGCAGGAATCTTTTAGAGAGATTTTGGAGTAATCTAGGAGATATACCTAGATGAGCATTGAGGAATCTACCGAGAGAGTAGTTTGATATCCATGAGGGATAGAGTACTTGTGAAATAGGATCCTAGGAGGAGGAGTTGGGATGACTACACGTTGGTTTGGAAGGTAGTACTGGGCCCATACTACTGAAAGCACCAGATCTGTATGCGACCCAAGTAAGAATCTTAGGATGCTAAGGAGCATGTAGGGGTGGGTAACCGAGTGTGTATGTGTGTGTTGAGCTAGACTCTGATGATTTTGTTTTTGTGTTTCAGAGACACTATGGTGATTACCCGCAACAACCCCGGGAGCAGTGGTACCAGTGACGAGGAGATCTGCAGGATCATTCATGAGGAAGTGGTCGCAGCTATCAAAGAGGCCATACCGGAGATGTTCGGATCTATTAAGACCATGTTGATCGAGACGTTTGATGAGCGATATGCTACTGTCATGGAGACTGATGTTGTCGCAACCACCATGGCCATAGCTACTGCTAGGCCACAGGGAGGTGACTCGTTGTTGTTTTGGGAGTTCAGCAACATGAAGCCACCGAAGTTTGATGGGACCCAGGACCCGATTGCTACCATGTGATGGATCTCTGACATTGATGGGTGCTCCAAATGTGTTCGTGCCCGGAGCTCTTGAGAGTTCAGTTTGCACTGAACCAACTTTGCTTGGGAGCGAAGGACTGATGGAAGTTCAAGACGACTGATTTTACTCCTACAGATCATGATGTAGTTACATGGGAGAGGTTTGCTTAGTTGTTCAGAAATGAGTATGTTCCCTAGGTGGAGAGGGAACGTTTGGCATAGGAGTTTCTATCTCTCAAGCAGAAGATAGAATCAGTGACAGAGACGATGAGGATGTTTCATGAGAGGGCCGGTATTTGAGCATATTGAGGAGAGATATTCAGGAGTTTGTGGTGAACTCGTCTTATCGGACATTGGTTGTGTTGCAGACCAATGTCAGGAGGAGAGAGATTGAGCTGGAGATTCAGACCAGAGAGGAAAGGGAGCAGTAGGGGGGATATGAGACCAATACAGTCGCAGTCGGTGACAAAGCGGGCTAAGCCCGCTAATTCAAGATCCAGAGGCCAGAAGGGCCGCACTTGTGGCAAGTTCGGCAAGATTCATTAGGGGTCTTGTCGAGCGGCGATTTGCTACAAATGTGGCAAGGAGAGGCATATGGCGAGGGACTGCCCCAAGGGATTTTCGGTTTGCTTTCACTACAACCAGACGGCACCCGGAAGGCCAAGTGTCCCCAACTCACTCAGGGATCTACCTAGGCTTCTGCTCCTACTGCTTCACGTGTTACGGATGGTCGACTGGGGAAGGTCGAGCCTCCGAGGGCTCGTGGGAGAGCATTTCAGTTGAATGCGGAGGAGGTGCGTGCAACGCCTGGCGTTGTTGCTGGTACGTATCTCCATATTTATGTTATTTTGAGATTTGTTATTGTGTTGTATATAAGAACTTTTCTTGTAAGTCATGTGCCTGCTTTGGTGTTATTTGAATCGGGTGCGAGTCGATCTTTCGTTTCTTTATCCTTTAGTCATGTAACACCTGATTCCTGGTACGTATTTAAAATCAAGAAATGTTGCAATTTACTTTGGGACTCGATGAGTTAGAGGCCCGACTCGTTGAGTAGCCTCGTCATTTATCAAGGGTTTAAGTGACCTACTCGATGAGTCGGGAGACCGAATCGACGAGTAGGACTTGCCTGAGTGAAACCCTAAATTTGAGGGTTTCACCTTATTTAAACACTTTATGAGGACTCCATCCCCTCCATACCTTTTCACAAAACTAAGCCTTATTTGAGTGTTCTTGAGCTTTGTGGTGCCATTTTCGTGTGATTGAAGTTTGAGAAGGAGAAGTAAGCTTGTGAGATCAAGAGGAAGCAAGAAGATCCAGAGTTTTGGGCACATTTCCAGCTTATTTGAGGTATAAAGCTAAAACCTTGGCTACTCATTGCTTAGATCTTGATTTGGGGCTATTTTCTATATCTTTCTAAGTATTAGTGAGGTTATATTCAGGGTTTGGGTGTAGAAGTGGGTTTGTGCTTCAGATCTGGAACCATTGAGGGTTCCCATGGCATAAAAGTGCCAACTTTATGGCCATAGGAGACCCATGCATCTTGTAGACCTCATTTTATGGCTTTTTGAGCCAAAGGCCCCATGCATGTACGTCAAGTTTGAAGCTTTACGTATAAAATGGACCCTAGGAGGCCAGATCTATGGTTTTGATGCGTTAAGACCCATTATAATCTACTGTATAGTTTTGGACATAGAGGGACTCGGCGAGTCGTTCATGGGACATGGCAAGTCGGGTTGTATTTTCCACCAAATCCTTTCTGTTTATGGACCAGTTGTTAAGATCGAAGGTTCCCCAGTTGTTTAGGTTCACTAGGGACCTGGAAATCATAGGACTCGACGAGTGGATGAACAGACTCAACGAGTTCAAGGCAATGTCCCAGCCACATGAAGATGGACTCATCGAGTTCAAAGGGAACTCGGTAAGTCATAGACTGAACATCTTCTTACATATGAAGATGAACTCAGCGAGTTCAAGGATGAACTCGGTGAGTCGGTTGAAGATTGTCTGATGTGTTGTTGAAGGTGAACTTGTCGAGCTCTTGCTAGACTCGACGAGTAGGGAAGGGATTATGGAATTTTGTGGATATGGGGACTCGACGAGTTGACGGGCCAACTCGGCGAGTCGAGTCATCCAAGTGTTGAATTTGACCATGGATTTGACCTGGACTTTGACTTGGATTGAGTGACCCTTGTAAGGGATATGAGTATGAGTTGATAACTTAGAAGAGTTATTGTGTAGGGATTAAGGAGTTGGGGAGATTCGATTTCCACACCGAGATCAGTGCAGACACTCACGACTTCGAGGTGAGTTTCCTTCTAGTAGGGGTGGGTCTACGGCCACAATGCCGACCCACAAGTGCGATTGTTGGATAGATGATTGTCTTTGTGATAATTATCTAGGATTGATATGTGATATTATTAATGTGTTTGATATGCTTATTGTGCTTAATATGTGTTAGCAGTAGTAGGGGTGAAATAGTCCCCGGGTACCGGTTGAGAGATACCGAAGGGGAGGTTATCACATATGCTATTTCAATGAATATTTTTATAAGTAACATATTTTCAAACAAAAATTTTTGGGTCCCGATTTTGGGTTGTTACAAGTCATCACATTAGTGTCAGACGTGAGGCATTGAGTCGACCACTAAGGGTTTCTATAGCCAAGGAGCATGCGGTTTTTTCCACTGATGTATTTTGGGGATGTGTATTAGAGATTTTTGGTGTTGAGTTCCCGATAGATTTGGTGCCGATAGCGATGGGTGTTGTTTGTGTCACAATGGTCATGGATTGGTTGAGCCGGTTTGGAGCTGTGATTGACTGTGAACGTCAGATGGTGACCATACGAGACCCTAGTGGGGGAGTACTTACTGTGTATGGCAAGGGGACTAGATCTGGATCAGCTTTTTTCTATGTCACCAGGGCGAGGCAGACTTTATTGCAGGGATGCATGGGCTTTTTAGCATATGTGATGGATACGAGAGTTGCCACTGAGAGGCCGAGTTGTATCTCCAATGTTCCGGTTGTGTGTGAGTTCCCGGATGTTTTACCTGCGGAATTGCTAGGTGTGCCTCCCGAGAGGCAGGTAGAGTTTCGGATCGATTTGATTTTGGGTGAGGCGCCTATTGCCAAGGCACCTTATCGCCTTGCGCCGCCCGAGATGCAGAAGTTATCCTTGTAGCTCCAGGAGCTGTTGGGGAAGGGTTTTATTAGGCCGAGTAGCTCGCCATGGGGATCGCCGATCCTTTTTGTCAAGAAAAATGATAGTTCACACCGAATGTGCATCGACTACCGGAAGTTGAACAAGTTGACGGTCAAGAACCATTATCCACTATCGAGGATCGACGATTTATTTGATCAGTTACGGGGAGCGTATTGGTTTTCCAAAATTGATTTTAGATCTGGGTCTCATTAGATGAGAGTTTACGAGGAGGATAAACAAAAGACGGTCTTTAGGACTCGTTATGGGCACTACGAGTTTGTGGTGATACCTTTCGGGCTCACCAACGCACCGACAACATTTATGGACCTCATGAACCGGGTGTGTAGGCCCATGTTTTACAGGTCGGTGATCGTGTTCATCGACGACACTTTGGTGTACTCGAGGTCTAGACAACAACACGAGGAGCATCTTCGGGAGATTCTTGGAGTATTGAGGATGGAGAGGCTTTATGCCAAATTCTCCAAGTGTTATTTATGGTTACGAGAGGTCTAGTTCTTGGGACACCTCGTTAACCAGAATGGGATTTTGGTTGATCCGACCAAGATTGAGGAGGTCATGCGATGGGAGGTTCCGAGATCAGGAGTTTTTTGGGCCTGGAAGGCTACTACTAGAGGTTTATCAAAGATTTATCCAAAATTGTCGTTCCTTTCTCCAGATTGACCAGCAAGGGTGTTACTTTTGTTTGGGGGCCCAAGCAGCATTCTTCATTCGAGACTCTTCGCCAGAGATTGTGCGAAGCTCTAGTGTTAGCCCTTCCTGAGGGAGTTGAGGACTCCGTAGTCTATTGTGATGCATCTATATTAGGGATGGGTGTTTTGTTGATGCAGAGGGGACACATGATTGCATATGCATCGAGGCAGCTGAAACCTCATGAGACGATGTATCCCACCCACGATCTGGCGCTACTATCTTTATGGTGTCCGGTGTACCATATACACGGACCATAAGAGCCTATAGTACCTTATGGATCAGCCCAACCTGAATATGAGACAGAAGAGGTAATTAGATGTAGTGAAAGACTATGACTATGAGATTTTGGATCACCCTGGCAAGGATAATGTGGTAGCCAATGCCCTGAGTTGTAAAGCAGTGAGTGCTCCAATCCAAGACGTGTGCATAAGGATGACGGTGATGACTCCAGTCTTAGATACCATCTGAGAGGCCCAGGTGGTGGCCATGAGACCAGAGAACTGTAAGAGAGCGGGTGATCGGGCAGATTTCTGAGTTTGAGACGAATAGTTGAGGACTTATGACCTTCCGTGGGTGGATATGGGTGCCATATACGGGTGGAGCTCGACGTATTTTGATGGAGGAGGCCCATAGGTTGAGATTCTCGATCCATCCGGGGGCCACCAATATGTATTTGGACTTAAAGAGGGATTATTGGTGGCCATGTATGAAGAGATATGTGGCATGGGTAGTCAAGAGATGCTTGACCTGTCGTCAGGTCAAGGCGGAACACCATCGTCCTCATGACTAGTTGCAGCCTTTAAAGATTCCCCTGTGGAAGTGGGAGCAGATTTCCATGGATTTTATCACCAAATTACCAAGGACCGCGTGAGGTATCAATGCGATATGGGTGATTGTAGATCGGTTGACGAAGAGTGCTCACTTTCTGGGTATCAGTGAGAGCTCTTCTGAGGCGAAATTGGCCGAGATCTACGTTTGAGAGGTGGTGGCACGACATGAGATGCCAACATCGATAGTGTCATATCGAGATGTGCATTTCACTTCCAAGTTATGGAAGAAATTTCATGAGGAGTTGGGTACCCGGTTGCATTACAATACTGCATATCACCCACAGACGGATGGGCAGAGCAAGCGGACGATTCAGACGCTCGAGGACATGCTACGTGCATGTGTTATGGACTTCGGTGGAGGTTGGGACACTTACATTTCATTGGATGAGTTTCCGTAAAAGAAAAGCCATCATTCCAGTATCAGTATGCCTCCCTTTGAGCTTTTATATGGGAGGAGGTGCCAGACTCCCATCTGTTGAGAAGAGGTAGGGCATAGAGTGATGGGGAGCATTGAGATAGTGCTGAAGATTACAAAGCAGATCCAATAGGTCAGACATAGGTTACTTACGGCCCAAAGTCGTCAGAAGAGTTACACAGACAGGCGATGTTTAGAGCTAGAGTTCTAGGTCAGGTATTTTGTCCTCTTAAAGGTATCCCAGTGGAAAAGGGTGATCCGGTTCAGGAAGCAGGGAAAGTTGGGCCCTAGATACACCGTTCCATTCAGAGTGATTGTGCGAGTGGGTAAGGTAGCTTATCGGTTAGAGCTGCCGGCACAGTTGAGCCAGATTCATAACACCTTTCATGTGTCCCAGCTGAGGAAGTGTGTAGCTGATGAGATGGCAGTGGTCCCATTAGAGAACATTCAGATTGATGATCGTCTAAACTACATTGAGAAGCCGATAGCGATCTTGGATAGGAAGGTGAAGCTATTGAGGAATAAAGAGGTGTCCTTGGTTCAGGTTCTGTGGCAACATCAGAAGGGATCCGAGTGGACTTGGGAGCCAGAGTCCGAGATGTGGGAGCGGTACCCAGATTTGTTTCCGGAGGATGACTTCGAGGGCGAAGTCTAATTCTAGTGGGGGAGAATTGTAACATCCTGACTCCCAGATATAATATTCAATTAATTTGCATTCATATTGTTAGAGCAACTCGACGAGTTGGAGGCCCCAATTCATTGAGTAGAGGATTTAATGGCCGCGTGATTTTTAGAGTCTACTCGATGAGTTGGAGGACCCTGTGACAACCCGATATTTCGAGTCAATGTAATGTAAAACCGATCAAAATTAGGTCAAAATGTAACCTTCCTAAAATCTTGTTCGGATTAAATAAAGTAGTAGGAATCATATCAAGGTTTGCGTACATAAAAAGAACGTCCAAATCTGACTTCGGATGAGGAAGTTATGAAATTTTGAAGAAATTCCTTAATCACGTCATTTTAATAAATAAATAATAAAAATAATTTCGGAATTTGCCAACGGAATCTAAACGAAAGTTGTAGATCATGGTCTCACCTTCGCGTGGATATAAAGAACGTCAAAAACGGAGTTCGTATGAGGGAGATATGAATTTTTGAAGTTTATTTATAATAAATGTAAATTTAATTATAAATTCCCGGTAATATCCGAAGGGGAGTCATCAGATTGGACCGAAGTACGCCCTGCGTACCTTCGTACGCCCCGCGTACTGAGATCGAGGGTCTCGGATCGTCCACGTCGCACTATCCGAAGAATTCTAAACCGTCCGACCCGTCCGAAGCTCCGACCCATCCGACCCGCTGTCCCGTCCGACCCGCCGTCCCATCCGACCCGCGTACCCAGCAACCCGTCCCATCCGAACCGAGGCAGTCGAGGCTTCGGTCATGCATGACGTACGCGTACGCGCTGCGTACGGGCGTACGCCCCGCGTACGGAGGCAGTTCAGCCTTCCTATAAATAGGATGCGAGGCTTTCTAAAAATGTTGCTCATTTCTCTTCTCTCTCTCTCACAACCTTGCCTCGTTTTCTGTGCCCGTTATAACCCGAAGCTCTGGTCTTTTTGCTCAAGTCCCGAGGGTCGATTTTACTCCCGAGATTCCCGAGAATCCCGAGAAAAATCCGTTTTCCGAGACGAAACTCTGCCCGGTTTTCCATCTCGCTTTCTTCAATCAATCATGTGAGTTTCATACCCCTTAATCAACCTTTTTAAATATTCTAAATGCTTTTATATGCTTTCAAGGGGGGGGGGATACAAGTTAAATACTTATAGTTATTGTTTCAATCACATGTGATTGCATTAAGCACATGTGATTAATAACTAGGGAAACCATGATTTTATCACTATTCAAACTACCTATCAAACTGTTTTACTTCTAAATGTTTTCCAAACCCATTTACTTTTCGAATTTACACTGCAACTGTGATTTAAACAAATGTTCCATATACTTAATCTGTTTTAATCAAATCTACGCCTTCAAATTGTTTTATAGATTGACATCAAGTCAATCTTTCTTTAAAAATAATACTTATGTTTCAAATGTCTTATAAATACTTATTTATGTTTTTATATTATAAATTGCATGCCCATATATGTATAGACGTATAAATAATGTTTAAAGGGCTTAGGAAGGCCATCCACCCTATTTCCTTTTCCTCGATTTGGATGTGGTCTAGTGGGATTTTGGGTGACCATCTGAAGGTCGTTTCCATGTTAATTACATATCAAATATACATATATAGACATAAAATTACTTCCATAACCATACGTACTAGACGCACCATTAACAAGTTACCATCGGGGTAACACAGAACCATACTATTACAACTGCTAGATCAATGAGTCAGTTCATTCATGAGTCTATACTAGGAAGAGAATATATACAACTATACTACGAGAACATATACAACTATACTAGAACAAGAAACATTTCATCACATATGCAAGAATACGATAACAAATGTGATCCACTGTATCGGAGCATGCCTTAAATGTCATGGCCCGAGTTGTAGCCATAATTCTCTTGGAGGGAGAGCGTTGAGTTTGCGTATAGATCTATACTGGATTGACTATCCTACACCTTGCTGCTAGCTACAGCCGGACCTGCAGGTCTGCGGGTGCCAAACGTCATTCCGTTATTACGACCGTTTTTTATGTCGTTGTTATCAGTCGATAGTATGGTGCAATTATCACATTATACCTTAATATAAATCCGGTTTAAGGTAGTAGTAATTAGTACAGAAGTAGTTCTTATTATACAAAACTACAGTACTACAATGATTTACCCATTACATATTTTGGTGATAATCTCACTTAAGCATTAATGTATGAACTATATTTTATCAAATGATAGTTATACTTGGGTAATTACACACTTTTACAACAGACGAGTTTACAAAACATTTAAGCCTCGGTAGAAGGTTACTTTTATAGAAAATATAGGATTTTCTGAGAGATTCAAACTTTTGCAAACACTTTTAAACATTTACTTACATTTTTACAAACTTATACATTGAGACAGGTTCAAACGTTTTTGACAACGAACATTGACACTAAAATACTTATGAACTCACCAGCTTAATGCTGATAAACTCTTTCAAAATAACTTGTATTCTCAGGTCATCAGTAGACAGGTACCGATGCCAGCTTTTGAGATAATGGAGCGTACTCAAGACTCATCATTTTATTATTTTGATTTATGTTATATTTTTGGTGTCTAAAACTGTACAGAACACGCATGTATTAAAATTATATATTTAATGCAATGGATGATGTTGTTTGCCTATTTACATTTACTGTGTTGTGATTACCTTACATGACGTCCTCCGCCCCAGAATGTTTCCGCCGTTCTTGGTTTTGGGGTGTGACAGACCCCAACTCGATGAGTAGGAGCTGAGTGTGAAAACCCTAATTTTCAGGGCTTGTGTCCTATTTAAAGGACCTTAAGCCTTCATTTTTTGCCTCCCTTATCACTTTCACACCATGAGAGAAACCCTAAACGATCTGGTATCATCTGTGAGAGAGAAAGAGAGAGAGAGAGAGAGAGAGAGAGAGAGAGAGAGAGAGAGAGACTAAAAGTGTGTGATTTGGTGCATTCTTGGAAGGAGATAGAAGATCATAAGGCTTGGAACGAGAAGAAGCCACTGGATCCAGTGTTCTTTCAGTGCTAGCTGCTTTTTGGAGGTAAAAGGCTATCACCTTGATCATTGTTTGATTAGATCTCTTCTTAAGGAGTTTGTAACCATTTCCATCTTCCTTTTTGAGCCTTTGAGTTGTTGAGCATGCCATGAAGTTGAAACTTTAGATCTAGGCAATATGAGGTCCCTTGGGCCTAAAGATTCAAGCTTTATCAAACTAATGGCCAAGTTTTATGCATTAAGCCCTCCATAGAGCTTTGTCTTGGCACGTTGAGCCCTAGGTGCCATGCATGGACGTAAAGCTTGCCAAGTTTTATGCATTAAGCCCTCCATAGAGCTTTGTCTTGGCATGTTAAGCCCTAGGTGCCACGCATGGACGTAAAGATTGCAGCTTTACATGGTATTTCAGCTTTAGGACGCTAGATCTAGAGTTTAGGGCTTTAGTTCTGCTTAAAAATCATATGAATGAGAATTGGAGTTAAGGGACTCGATGAGTCGGTTAGGGTTTTCCCCGATAGTCTGCACGCGCTACAACTCGGTGTGTTGATGAGACAACTCGACGAGTTGAGTTGGATTTTCACGATACTTCATAGAGAAAAAAGGAACTCGACGGGTCACATAGGTGCACTCAATGAGTTGGGTCAACATGGACTGTTGACACGAGCATTAACTTCCATCGACTTTTAGGGATTGGTCAAGACACGAGTTAAGAAGACCATGGAGGGGTAAAATAGACTTTCACCCTTTCTGAGAGTGAGAAAAGGGATTAACCTAACTTTTTATAGTTGTGATTATAATGTGTTAATTAGAGATGATTATATTATGTAGGCGGAATCTAGACCGTTCGTGGGGTACTAGATCTACTTGCTTACTTACGAGGTGAGTCTTCTCACTATACTTACTTGAGTGGTAATATTGTGTGACTGGAGGGTCTTATTTGAGTTATCTACCGGAGGGTCCTTTGTGCTTATATTGAGTTATGTGATATTATGCATTTTGTCTTAGTTATATATACTATATTGTTCTGTGCTTTACTTAGTTAGGACCGGAGGGTCCATGCTGAGTTGTGATACCGGAGGGTCTTCACTAAGATATAGGACTGGAGGGTCCAACCCAAGATGTGAGATCAGAGGGTCTTCACTGAGACACATGACCGAAGGGTCCATATCGATCCGTGAGACCGGAGGGTCCTCACCGAGACGCATGACTAGAGGGTCCATGCCAAGCTATAGACATGGGAGGCTTATTATTTGTGTATGTTGTGTTTTGGGGGAACTCACTAAGCTTTGTTCTTACCGTGTTGTGTGATATGTGTTTTAGGTACTTCTCAGGATCGCAGGAAGGCGACGGCTTGATTGTACACACCAGTTAGAGACCATGAGTTTGGAGGATTCTAGGATTTTATTAAACATTTGTTGATTTGTGTTTTGACAACTTATACATTTTGTGGTTTTTGGGAATTGTGATATTGAGTTTATGTGATTTTAAAAATGAAAATTTTATAGCTAGTAGCAAAAGGTTTCACCCAAATGGAAGGCATCGACTTCCACGACACCTTCGCACTAGTGGCTAAACTTGTCACTGTCCGAAATCTTTTGGCGGTAGCGGGCAAAAGAAATTAGATAATAAACCAACTTGACGTGAATAACGCTTTCCTACATGGAGAACTTCACGAAGAAGTCTACATGAGTCACACAAGGTTTAGAGAAAGGAAAAGAGAATAAGGTGTTGCCACCTTAGAAAATCCATTTACAGTCTAAAACAAGCTTCAAGAAATTTGTATCAAAAATTCACTTATTCCCTACATATGATCGGTTTCAAACAATCTCAAGCAGACCACTCCTTGTTTATTTTCAAAACCAAAAAGTCCTTTGTGGCGACACTTATATACGTGGATGATGTCATAGTTATGGGGAATGATAAGAAAAAGATTCAAGAAACGAAAAAATTCTTGATTGAAAGATTTGGCATCAAGGACTTGGGTCCCCAAAAATACTTCCTTGGCATTGAGGTTATACGTACATGAGACGGTCTTGTTCTTAACCAAAGAAAATACATTCTCGATATCATCAATGATAGTGGAATGATGGGATGTCGACCTAGCATATTCTCCATGGAATAGAATACAATCTTGGGAAAAATGATGAGGACGTACGGGTTGATGTTGGTAAGTATAGAAGACTCATAAGAAGATTAATGAATTTACAAACAACTAGGCCTGACATCACCCACTAATTCAATTTTTTGAGCCAACTTGTGGCAGATCCTCGAGAAAGTTACATGGAAGTCGCCATACGAGTGCTTAGGTACCTAAAAGATACATCGGGTCAAGGGATACTCCTTCCAAAGAAGGGTGGAGCGAGTTTAGTAACTTATACTGATTTAGATTGGCTTGGGTATCCTGACACAAGGAGATCAAGAACTGGTTATGTATTACTTTTAAGAGGTGCCCCAATATTATGGAATTCAAGGAAATAATTTGTTGTATCTCACTCCTTTGCAGAAGCCGAATACCAGGCTATGACAACTATGGTTAATGATGTTATTTGGTTGTGGTGGCTCCTAAAGGACTTAGACCTTAAACAAAGTGTTCCAACTCAGTTGTTATGTGATAACTTAGATGCGAAACACATTGCTAATAATCCAGTTTTCCACCAACGTATCAAACATATGGAAATGGATTGCTATTTTGTCCGAGAACACGTCGAATCTAAGGAGGTGCAGCCTCTTCACATCGAGTATAAATCTCAAGTTGCAGACTTGTTCACCAAAGCTTTGGGAGGAAAAAAAACTACAATTGTTGCTTGACAAGTTGGGCATTTGCAACCTTCATCCTCCAACTTGAGGAGAGTTTTAGAATGTTTTCATTCACAGATCTATTCCTTTTTAGACTCCTTGATTATTTCCTTATTTGTTGTATTCCCTTGTTCATAGGCATGATTACAAGATTTCTTTTGTCCTCCCTGTATATATGTTTTCCATATTTCTATAGATGAACATATATATGAAAATTTTCTCCATCTGAAGTTTTCAATATATATATATATATATATATATATATATATATGTGTGTGTGTGTGTGTGTGTGTGTGTGTGTGTGGCTAGGTTAATGTGTTTCTTACATTTATTGTGTGCTAGAATGCACCAATATGAATTTAGTAAAATTAAATAATTATTTGATTAAATAAAGATAGATATTAAATGATTTCCATAATTGTATGTATAGTAAATGATATTCATACTTATAATTCTCTTTTTATGGAAACTAATTAAATTCGTCATTATTATCAACAATAACATTCTTTCAGAATGAATTCGCATCTAGGTTTTTATGTATGGATTCGTTTGTTTTTTTTTTTTGTTTGTTTCAGGACTCACTCACTTAAAATACAATAAAGTTGCATGGAATATGAAGAACGAGAGTGTATTCTACTAGAATACACTCTCGTTCTGCTAGAATACACTCTTATTCTTGTATATACAAATTCATTCTGAAAGAATATTATTGTTGACCTTAATAAAGAGTTTAATTAGTTTCCATAAAAAGGAATTATAAGTATGGATATTATTTAATATACATATAATTTTTATGTAACAACCCAAAAAAGGAA
The DNA here is from genome assembly GCF_002870075.4 of Lactuca sativa. Lineage (NCBI taxonomy): Eukaryota > Viridiplantae > Streptophyta > Magnoliopsida > Asterales > Asteraceae > Lactuca > Lactuca sativa. The sequence goes on along the minus strand of NC_056629.2, from coordinate 207,778,953 downwards.
TTATAAGTATGGACATTAATAAGTATGGACATTAATAATTTTCCATAAAAAGGAATTATAAGTATGGACATTAATAATTTTTTTAAGGGAATTTCTCATTTTTAATTAGAAAACACACTTGCATAAACCATGAAATTCAAACGTAATTGTTTCAAATCCACATTCATTACAGCTTTGTTTAAATCATCAGAGTACCCCAAAACATAGTATTGAAAAAGAGAGATAGAGTGCACGCCGTGCCATCACGCCTTGCCTTTGCCCTTGGGCTCAGATGTACCTAAAACAAATCCACAAACAGTAAGATTGGAAGCTTAGTGAGTTCCCCAGAGCACACCCACACAAGAACACATACAACATGTCATGCTAGCTAAACAGCAATACATAACACATAAGCCATCCAAAACAACACATAAGGAAGCCCTGGAAACCCTCCAGGGTCTTACTCTGGGTGCCATGGGAACCCCCACATGGTCTTAGCCCAATGCCCTGGGAACCCCCCGGGGTCTTTGACCTAGGAAGCCAGGGAAACCCTCCAAGGTCTTATACCTAAGTGCCTTAGGAACCCCCCGAGGTCTTTGGCCTAGGAAGCCAAGGAAACCCTCCAAGGTCTTACACCTAAGTGACTCGGGAACCCCCGAGGTCTTTCATACACAATACACAGAAACAACTAGCAAAATGCATATCAAATAGTCCGTATAGCATATACGTAACAGTTAATTGGCCGACCATGGTGCCTTCGACCCATTGGTATAGTGAGGAGACTCACCTCTTGTCTGCTGAATACAAAAGTTATGCTCCTAACAGTCTGCAACCTCCGGTGTTGAATAATAATATTATATAATGTTAGGACATTGAATAACCAAGAGAGACCCAAACTCCCAACCCTTTCATAAGGCCCAATTATCCATCCCTTGCTATTGGGCCCAAATTCCAAGTCCAAAATCCTTAATGTGACACTTGGTCCAATGAGGCCCAATCAATATATCTATGTTCCACAGCGAATGATATAGCCCTTAATTCCCAGAATACCACCAAGCCCAATAATCAAATGAGGCCCAAAAGCTCAAAGGCCCAAAACAGATTTGGCTTCACTGTCATGCGTACGCTTAGCGTACCATCCTAGTACGCGCAACGTACTGAGGTTCTAGGGCTTACGCACAGGGTACACTGGGTTACGCCCAGTGTATTAATGGTTTAAGCACTTTTTCCATTAATTGCTTAATACTCGATTCCTTTACGTCCAAAAGTCAGATCTAAATCTATTAAGACGACCTAAGGCATAAAGTTGGCAACTTTATGCCTCTTCATGTCTCATATGCTCACAACACCCTCATTAAGACCTTTTTAAAGCTCTTAACCCATGCATGAGGTCAAAATACCCACTAAGACTCCATTTTTATCTTGAAAAAGGACTAAGGGACCTCAGATTTGTCATTTCCATCCTTTGGAGTTGCATAACTCACCAATAGAGGTCCAAAATCAACCAAAAGGGACAAGGAAGAAAACCCTTGCTAGATCTAAAGATTAAACAAGAAAGATCCAAGATTTTTAACTCCAGTAGCTTTGCAAGGTGCCTAATATGCAAGTTCTTGAAGCACCAATTCGTTCCAAGCTTTTTATCTACCTCTTCTTCTTGGAAAGAACACTAAAAAGGCCACAATGCACACTTTAAAGCTCAAAAATGGTCTCACAAGTTTCTCTGGAGTGTAAGGAGGTTCTAAGGAAGTGGAGACTCTCTAGGGTTAAGTCCAAGGGACTTAAGGTTGCTTAAATAGGTCTCATGTCCGAAAATTAGGGTTTTAGACTCGTGGCATGTACGCCCAGCATACCTCATGTTTCTCTGCGACCATTCATGCGTAGTACGCTAAGCGTACACTTAAGTACGCCCAGCGTACTTAAAGGGCCAATTATGCTAAATTGAAATTCTTGAGGGTTTCAAGACATACCAGCTTTAGGGTGTTACATTTTATTAAATTCTTATTGGTGCATTCTACCACACAATAGATGTGAGAAACATTTGAACCTATATATATATATATATATATATATATATATATATATATATATATATATATATATATATATATATATATATATATATGAGGGTTCAATTGAGGAAAAAAAAAAGGTTAAGAATGGGGGAATCATTCTCAGCCACACATTTATTTTGCCGCAAAACATTTAGACGTACCATCGGAAATGGATAACAGATAAACATCTGTTTTCCAACCAAACATGTTTCCTTAAACTATGCTAATCATTACCTTGATATACATAAAAACATACTTTTTTTCGTTTTTTTTTTATTTTTAGAAAGCCATTATTATTGAAAAATTATTTTGAATATATAAAAATTCATAATTTTTTATTCTCTATAAATAGACATCCATATTTATATACTTTTAAGATAAAATAAAAAATTTATTTTTTTATTTAGTTTCAGCTCTCGTTATTTATAAGTGAATAAAAAAGTCTATCAGATTTTTATTATAGTATATTCGTTATTCACTTACGAATAAAACGTATGTGTAACTTTTTTTATAGTTTAAGTATCGTTCATATATGAATATGACACGCAATAAAGTTTTCTTACTTAAAATAAATTTTTTACATCATCTTTCATCATATATTATACTACCTCCGTCCCAAATTGATAGTCCACTTTTGACTTTTGAAGTCTTTTTCTGTCAATTTTGACCTTAAATATTTTTGTTTTTGATAAATAATATTTGATGCAAAATATATGAATGGATTGTATTTTAAATGTTTTTTCATTGTTATAAGTTTTATCAAGTAATATATAACACAAATAAAAATATTTAAGGTCAAAGTTGAAGAAAAAAGACTTCAAAAATCAAAAGTGGACTATCAATTTGGAACGGAAAAAGTATTTATATATAAATAAAACGTGTATTAGTTGTCGTTATATTTTATATTCATATATGAATAAAACATTTATAAGATTTTTGTTACAATTAATTTGTTATTCATATATGAATAAGTAGTATAAATAATACTTAAACTGTAAAAAAAATTAATTATATATTCTTATTTATAAGTAAATAACGAATGTACTGTAGCAAAAATCTGATACATTTTTATTCACTTATGAATAACGATAGCTGAAAATATAAAAAAATAATTTTTTTATTTTATCTTAAAAGTATATCAATATGGATGTCTATTTGTAGAGAATAAAAAATCATGAATTTTTGTATATTTAAAATCATTTTTCGATATAAATAGCTTCTTAAAAATTAAAAAAAAACAAAAAAAAACTATGTTTTTGTATATATTAAGGTAATTATTAGCATAGTTTAAGAAAAGATGTTTTGTTGGAAACACATGTGTATTCCTTATCCATTTCTACTGGTACAACAAAGGCTTTTGCGGCAAAATAAATGAGTGACTGAGAACGATTCCGCTATTCTCAACCTTTTTTTATTTTCTCAATTGAACTTATATATATATATATATATATATATATATATATATATATATATATATATATATATATATAGAGAGAGAGAGAGAGAGAGAGAGAAATGTCGGTTCTATGTGTAATTGGTTTCATCCTTCTTAGGTGTTTATCCCTTGACGTCGGCTAAGTTATAGTGATCTGTTAATATAAGAGATAATGACTAAGGTCTCGTTTGATACGCATCTTTCCAGGTCCAAATAGATCTTTCCGACTGAATGGACCGGAAAGACTGTTTGATTTGCACAAAAAAAAATGAGTCTTTCCCGGTAAGATATGTCTTTCCCAGAAAGACCCAAAATCATATCTTTCTGGCTGAATGGTCTGAAAAGACAATTATGCACCAAACCTGCCTCTTTATTTTTTTCTTGGATTATTAATTTTTTTAAATAAGTTTTTTTTAATTTATTTTTTATTGAATTATGATTTTTTTCATCATTCAGCACAGTCAATCAGATGTACAATCAAACAGCATGGTTTGTTTTCCGGTCAGAAACCTTTACCAAACAGCACTTTTCCAGACAAAAACTATCAAACGGGACCTAACATTTCTAACCAAGGATATTTAGAAATAACACTTTGAGCTTAACCAGCTTCAAATTATCACACCATAACTTTGGTGTGTTAACAAATTGAACCCGAATCTTTCTCTTTTGTCATTTTAGCTTAAATAACATCTTATGTATAATCCAAAAGGCTCATGCTAATTATGGAAAACCCACTGACTTGTTGTGAACATGGACCTATTTCCAACACTCTTGATCCTCCAAAAGATAATCCATCGTCTCTAGATCAAGTGCTGAAACTGAATATTGTAGCATTGCAAACATTGTTACCGGATTATTTTAAGATTGAGATATATTCTATATGCGTAAAAGTTCAAATAGGCACACTTCAAGTCCTTCATGTTGCAATTTAGTACCAATACATCGACATCTTTATTAAATGACTCCCTCAACACTTCTTTTTTATTGGATTCAAATCTAAGTGTTCAAATTCACCTCGTTAAACTCACCCGGGGGGTTATATTAGCATTTATGGTTGTCCATAATTAGAGATATAGGTATTTTTAATTTGATAAGATTCTAGTTTGTATAGGATTGTACACTGTATTGCAATTTTCATGTAAGAAGATCAATCCATATCTTATAATTTCATCACTTGGTAGTTAATTAATTATGAACAAATAACGAATATTAGCATTAATTAATAAATAATATGTTGTTTCATGACTCGCGTGCATTAAAGATGGAAATTTTTAGTTTTTGGTATTTCTTCATCAACACAATTAAACAATTACGAAACATAAACATTTCATGAACATAAAGGAGCACAGAAGCTCACTTGATTAACTGCATAGAATACTAAACAAAAACAAGAGTTTGGGTTTGGGTAGGGGTATGATTTAGCATCTTGGTGTCTTTTTAATGCCACATTTCTTGGGTACTGCCATGGCAGCTACAGGGTTGGCCCCAAACTTGGCTAGCTGTGGCTTGTAGCGGCACAGACATGGCAGGTTGACTCTACGCATCACCTTGCAACAGGGACGGGTGGGTGCTGGAGGGTGTGCACCTGTAATTGCAGGAAGACATTCTAACAGATCTGTTATCTCCACATTGCAAACAATGGTGCTACTAGCTGGTGCAATGCTGCTGCTAACTGATGCGATTAGTACTGCTATAATCAACACACATCCCAGGAGAACATGATTCGTCTTTCCCATCTTAATTCTTCTTTAGCTTTATTGGTTTGTGTGCATTCATTTTAGGGGGAGTTTATAGTTTTATATATAGGAAGTGAAGTTGGAGGTAATGGGCATGTGAGGGTGGCGTGTGAATCTGGGTCGTTGTCTATGTTTGTCTTTTAGAAGGTCCGTGACCATTAAAAATTACGACATCTTAACCCGTGAACATAACACTAATTAATAAAATATACTTTAATTGGTTAGCTTGCAAACTGAACAAGAGTACAACTGTTACTTTGGTTATTTCTGTTTTATTGTCCATTAATTAGTTAGTTAATTAGGCATTATTTATCCATCAATTGAGTTATTTACATTTCAAGATCTGATTATATCTATGAATGGGAATTTGAAGAATTCAATTTATTTCTTTGGAGATCTGATAACATTAAAATTTAAAATTAAAGAAAAATAAGATCTTGCAGCAATCGACTGAATGCCCGTATTTTTTTGCTCAATCTTGCGTTCCCTCTTTGACATGACATTCATTGCATCGTTTTCAGTTTATTCGATTAATTAGGATCACCAGAAGATCATTTCCATACGTACGTTCAATACAAAAAGTTTTTGGCCTTGTTTCTCTTTCTTCAATCTAAAAATAATTTTTCCACAAAACTACGTATGCATCTCTTTTATGTATTACTGTTATTCTTTTCTTTTACTGGGTGATATCTATTCATGAACATCTTTTCGTTCGTCAAGGCTTCTTAATTCGGTGGCGTAACCCTATAGCTAACCCGTCAGCACTTGCTGGAATTCTTTTTCTTTATCCATTGATATCGAGGTTAATTAATATCTTGATTATTCTGTACTTCACCAATCCACAATTTAATTGTCTTATTGTTTGTAAATTTTAGTTCATCATCGTTCATCGAAATTCATTCCTGACAGGTCTAAAGATCACCATTTTTGTAATGTAACCCTTGATTTTTTTTTTTATTAATTATTATTATTATTATTATTATTATTTAAAAAAAAACTTTGAATTTCCTTCTTTTCTAATTCTTTATGCTTTAATTAAAGTCTTGACAAAAGAAACGTTTGTTAAAAGATGAGGTTTTTGGTGTTGTCAGACTGTGAGACAAAGATGGGTGATGATGACAAGGACTCAGAGCACGATGACATGTCTGATTCGTCTTGTAATGCAACTGAGGATGAAGATGAAATACGTATACAATTGGGTCCCAAGATGAGCATCAGAGAGCATTTTGAGAAGGACAAGGTTGGTGTTTGTTAGATATATCCCGTTGTTTATGTTATTCTTGATTATATGTGTGTTGTTATTAATTTCAGGATGATGAGAGCTTGAGGAGATGGAAAGAGCAGTTGCTTGGAGGTCTTGATGCCGCCCATGTTCAAGGTAATTGATTTCGTCACCATGCATATATATATGTAGCTAGCTAGGTCAAGATCTCTGATAATATTGAAGCTGATAAGAAATTTGTACGTCTGATCAATTATATATATAGAGCATGAGGAAGCAGATGTGAAGATACTGAGCCTTACTATCGTTTCTGATGGAAGACCTGATATTGTTCTTGAGATCCCAGAGTCTGGGAACCCCAAGGAGCGCCCTTGGTTTATCCTAAAAGAAGGCTGCAAATACCATTTGAGATTCAGCATCAAGATCAACAACGACATAGTTTGTGGGCTCAGATACACCAACACAGTCTGGAAAACTGGTATCAAGGGTAGGTAGTAGGTACATTAGCTGCTCTCTTTCTCTTTCGATTCATACATGTTAATAATTGGGCTTAATTAAAATTGGTGATGGTGGATGTTATACATATATATTGTAGTTGAACACTGGAAAGAAATGCTTGGAACCTTTAGCCCTCAACCAGAGCCTTACGAACATGAGATGCCCGAAGAGACAACTCCCTCTGGTATGTTTGCTAGAGGATCATATTCCGCAAAAACCAAGGTACGTACGTACGTAATTAATTCATTATATATCATTCATCTGCCATCATCTTTGATCGATCCCTTAATTGGTTTCTAAGTACGCTGTATATATCTCCAGTTTGTGGATGACGACAACAACTGCCACTTGGAGCTCAACTACGCTTTTGAAATCCATAAAGAGTGGGCCAACTAGACATGACAACAAGGCTGGCCAGGGTGGCTGGATTTTGATAAATTCAAAACTTTTTTAGGCTAATGGATACTGCATGCCCATCTGCTATATATATGCTGAGTGTTAGCCGTTGGTTTCTCTAGGGTTTTAGATTGTTGCAAGCCATTTTCCGAAAGCTGGTTTTGGAGGGGCTATTTGAACTCTCAAAATGCATGTAGTTAATCAACATTTATTCATTTAAGTTGGATGATATCAATATATATGTGTTTTGTACCTAGTAATACGTAAAAATGCTTGGGCTGGGGTTAGGAATTATGTGTTGCAACTTCAAACTATTTTACAAAATACATGGACACCAATGATTCCCAAGTTCAAATCTTATTATTTTTAAGCTTCAACTAAATCGATCAAGATCTTGTACGTCTAAATCTAATCTTTTTTATAGCCGGCGTAAGAAAGGAGGCCCTTCAAATCTTATTAATTTTAAGCTTCAATTAAATCGATCAAGATCTTGTACATATATATCAAATCTCTTTTGTATATATCTAATCTCTTTTGCATATATATTAAATCTCTTGTGTAAAAAAGGAGGCGCAAAGTTCATATAACTAATCATATATACTCTTGAGGTGGAGCATATTCAAATAAAACTATTTGGTTTAATATAGGGATGTCAAAACCCTTCGTAGGACCCCGAGTCCATGAGACCCTGTTTATGTTTCTATACAAGATGTATTTTACAATGTATTAGACAATAATTGTGTTGTACTTGTTGTATATTTGTTTAATATTCAAGTTTGTAAAGTGTAACTTTTATATCTTATATATTCTCAGCCTCTCCACCACAATTGGGTGTGAAGAGATTTCATTCTCTTGGTATCAGAGCACCATTTAAGCTCCACCTTTTTCTATTCCCTGTCATTCGTCCTTTCCTTCCCCGGGTTTCAGTTTCTTTTCTATTCAACCTTTTCTTCTTCCAATGTCTTCCTCATCTTCTCATTCAACCCTACCCTCATATGCCAATTCCACCCTACCCATGAACACCGTTTTGCATCTTATCACAAATCGTTTGTCTTCTTCTAACTACTTGTTGTGGAAAAACCAAATGCTCCCTCTCCTCTCTTATCAAAACTTGTTGGGACATGTTGATGGCTCTTCTTCTGCGCCCTCACCTGCACTTCTTGTTGACGAAAAATCTACTCCAAATCCAGCCTTTACGTCGTGGCTCTCGGCTGATCAGCGGGCCGTTATTCTTCTCCAGGCCTCCTTGACTGAAGAAGCTTTTGCAGAAATTGTTGGTTGCTCTACTGCCCGCCAAATCCAGATCTCTCTTGAGGAAGCTTACAGCCACTCTTCTGTCGAACGTGTTCAAGCTTTGCGTGACCAACTTCGTCAAATTTTCAAAGGATCATCCTATGTTGCTGAATTTGGCTGTCGATTCCGGAATATCTGTGATCAACTCTCGGTTGTTGGTCATCCGGTAATGGAATCGGACAAAATCCACCGGTTCCTATGCGGTCTTGGTCCGTCTTTCGAGACTTTTTCTACTGCAATTCGTGCCTCCCGATCTACAACTACCCTTCGAGATCTTCTTGCTCAAGCCGAAGACCATGAATTGTTTTTGCGCTCCCTTCACGGGACTGCCTCTCCGCCAGCAGCTGTTTCAGCTCACACGAGGCCACCTGTTTCGTCTCGTGGACGTGGTGGTCGTGCTTTTTAGGGTGGCCGTGGTCGTGGTCGCCGCCCTCCCCACTGTCAGTTGTGTCGTAAATAAGGTCACTATGCTAATGCATGTCCGCTCCTTTCTTCGTATGCCACTCATAAACCTGGCTCAGATACGGATTTGGCTAAGGCGTTCGATGCTCAATGTCATGTTACAACTAATGCTCCGGATTGGTATATTGATTCTGACGCTACCGATCATATGGCCTCTTTTGAGAGTTCAGTAACCCAACCCACCGCATACGTTGGGAACTCAAAGGTCACTTTTGGGGATGGTAATGTTCTCCCCATATCACATATTGGTCAACATACTCTCAGTAATGGTATCTGCTTGCGTGATGTTTTGGTGGTTCCAAAGTTCACTAAAAACTTATTATCTATTAGTAAATGAACAACCAACAATATGATGGATGTTTTGTTTTCCCACCCGCATTTTTATATTCAGGATCGAGAAACAAAGCGGGTTCTAGCGCAGGGCCGATGTGAGCATGGACTTTATCTTCTCTCCAATAAGCCGCAGGCATTTACAGCTATCAAGTTTTCAAAGTCAAAAGCGTCATTTGCACTTTGGCATTCCCGTTTGGGTCATGTTTCATTTGCTACTATTTCTCTCTTAAATAAATTGCGTTATGTTTCAGTTACGTCCTTATTACCATCACCTGTTATTTGTTCGCCATGTCAACTTGCTAAGGCGCATTGGTTACCTTTTGAATCTAATGACAAATGTGCTTTACATATACTGGACTTAGTCCATTGTGACTTGTGGGGACCATCCCCAGTTGATTCGATTGATGGTTATCGTTATTATGCTATTTTTGTGGATGATCACTCTCAATTTACTTGGTTCTATCCTCTCAAAACCAAGTCTGGTTTTCATGTGATTTTTGGAGCTTTTATTAAATTTGTTCAAACACAATTCTCTACTAAAATTAAATTTTTCAAAGTGATGGAGGGACCGAATTTTTAAATCAACATGTTCGGAAATTGCTTGAAGGTAATGGCACTTTTCATCGTGTCTCTTGCCCGTACACCCCGCAACAAAACGGTCAAGCGGAACGTAAGCATCGCCACATTGTTGAAACCGGTCTTGCTATGCTATTCCACGAGCACGTTCCGTCGTCTTATTGGGTTCATGCTTTTCGCTCAGCTATTTATATCATAAGTTGGCTAACCACACGTGTACTAAGTGATAAGTTGCCCTTTGAAGTTTTGTTTTGCCGTGCTCCCACTTATGATCACTTTCATCCATTCGGATGTCAGGTTTATCCTTATTTACATGATTATACCGAACACAAGTTGTCTCTGCGAAGCCTTCCATGCATCTTTATTGGTTATTGTGTTCAATACAAAGGATATATGTGCCTTGACCCCTCTTCTTCACGTATTTATGTTACCCGACATGCCAAGTTTGATGTGTTGGATTAGTGTCTAAGTCCATAACTATTTCGGTATGTACTTGACCCGATTATGAGCATGGTCCTTTTGGGTTGCCTTCACCATAGCAATATGTACGATGAATTAAGGAGAGAAAAGTTTAAATATGATTTATTAATATATTATGAGAATAATATATTAAAAGAGAAATCATATTGTTTAATTAATATTAGTCAAGAATTAATTGATAATTAATTTTGTGGCTAAAAGAGATTAACTAAATATAGGGGACTGGACTGCAATTATTGGATAATTGAGTTGGTGGGCTAAGGAATGCTAAAGGAACAAGGGGTGAACGAAATTATGATGGGAGCCCATCATATTTTCGTCCATGGCCTTATCCCAAATGGTTCCATGGGTTGCTTACAGTTTAAGCTGTCCATTAGGGTTTTGACTGAAACCCTAGCAGCCCACACAAGTATGTAAAGAACCCCTTAGGCCCCAAAAACGTGGGTAACTGAATCCTTAGGGTTTCTAGACGTTTTTGGGTGCCTCCTCTCTTCTCCTTCTGCATCTAGTTGCTTAGTGGTGTTTGTGACTCCATTAGAGGTGCAGCACTTGAGGCACTAAGCTTTCTGAAGCCAATCAAAGCAAGGAATTAATTGTTATTACAATATAACAATCAAAGGTAATTACTAAACCCTTATTTCAGTTCTTATATGATAGATCTAGGGTTTATAGCTTTGCATATTCAATTGCATGTTCATTAGACAAACTAGATCCAAAAGCTATTAGGGTTTGCATGCACACCATAGGATTGATGTTTAGCTTAAAACTCATTAGTGGTATCAGAGCCTAGGATGATTTTCTAATGTATTTGATGCAAAAGTTATGTTTTCAAAGCAGAAAAAATTTTCGTTTTTTGCTTCTGCCTGATCACCACGAGGTGATGGTCCATCACGAGGTGGTGTCGGGGCAGATGGCAGAATACTCGGGATTTTGACCTATTTTGAGCTTGGATGATTACCAAAATTGTTTTTGATTGATAAAATCCGAATTTTATTAATTTGTTATGATTATCCTTGTCAAAATTAGAGATAATTGTCATTTAATTAGATAATTATTGCCTTATTTGATAAACCCTAATTATTTGAATTATTTATTTGGAATTATCTTGTAAGAAAATAAATTAGGTCAAATTTAGATAATTCAAATTATTTGATTAATTTAATTATTTGTAATTTGATCTAGATAGTTTTGAAAAGTTTCAAAACTTGCCCTCAAGTTTTGGAATTTAAATTTTCGATTAAAAGTTTAATTTTGAAATATTTAAATTCTAAACCCCAATGTTTTGAAATGTTTCAAGACGTGCCCTCAAGTTTTGGAATTTAAAAGTTGACTAAAAGTTTAATTTTGAAATGTTAAATTCTAAAACCCTAGTATTTTGAAAAGGTTCAAATTACACCCTTATGGTTTTATTAATTAATTAAAGTGTATAACTAAAAGAGATTTAATAAACCCATAAAGTTTTGGTTTACATTTAAATAAATTAAAAGTATAATTTGCTAAATTAGACCACTTAGTGTTTTAAAAGTGTAAAAAAAACCCTATACTATATATATATATATATATATATATATATATATATATATATATATATATATATATATATATATATATGTGTGAGTAAACAGTCAGTCTTACCGTTAGTAGGCCTCATTCACGAAGCTGGTCTATAAGGGGTGTTTAAGGAAATTGCCTATAAAATGACGATTGAATGGGTATCCACTCTTACCCACTGCACTCTTGACTAATGGAGGGTCGTTAGCCGAACGGGTAGGATAGGACAGAAACCTTCCATTATAAATATAATGAAGTACAAAGTAACTAAATGCTTATACAAATTCCCAAATCATAGTTACTTTACGCAAAATGTGAAATTGTATGCTAATCCATGAGATTACACTTCGTACCCTTGTCAAACGTTAGTGGAGCATGTGTGGTTAACTGACACACTAATTTGGGGATGACATTGGTGGCGAAGGGTGGCTCGATGCTTATCATAGATCAATGGAGCGTGTGTGGCTAACCGGCACATTGATTAGGTGATAGTAGTATTGGGTGCACCACGTGATTCGTATGGTTATTCACACCTTGTTTGTGATCCTCGGCATCCCAGTCACGAATAGTAGGGCATAATCGAGATTAAACATGTCATTGAAAAGTTCAATGAATTTCAATAGATCTAGGAGTTTCAATTCACTTAAAACTGAAACTTCCTTTTCGTTTTTCATGGTGGAAATTGGTAAATCGTCATTTACTTGCCTTCAAATATTCTGCGACTAGATTACGACATCCCTCTTCTAGGTTGTAGAGTATTGTGTTGGATCCTAGCTTGATGTTTCATTTGGGTGTTACATCAAGAATTCTAATCAACTTAACTTGAATTTTCTCCCGTTTTGTAGATGTCTAGTTCTGACAATCATGGTCTTCCCAAATCCCATGGAACAAGCTTTCCAAATGAAGATGATGTTCCATGATATGATCGAGGAACAAGAGATCATGTTTCACTTCCTCCACCTACTCCAATTGTTCTCCCTACCCCACAAGTTCAAAGGCTTGAAAAGTTCAAGCTCACTCAAGCCCTATTGGCAATTAAGCATGAAGATGGAAAGTCTGTGTGTGCACACGTCTTAGAGATGAAGTCACACATTGATAGGTCAAGGATGTTGGGTGTCGATATCTCAATAATATTGACTGTTGACTGGGTTCTTCAGTGACTTCCTGAATCATATAGTGAGTTCGTTAGAGAGTACTATATGATGGATCACGACGTGACCCTCATTGATCTCACCTATTTGCTTATAGCTGCTGAATCAGCAATGATTTGGCGTGCTGGTCAAGCAAATTTGTCTGGTGAATCAAACTCCCAAACTTTAATGGACACAGGCAACATTGGAAGTCTAGAAAGAACTAAGTTTGTGATTGTCCAATGTACTGGACCAAAGGAGTCCATTTGCTTTTATTGCCAAGAGAAGGGGCACTAAAGACGAAGTTGCGCAAACTACCTGAGAGATCTAAGAGATGGGAGAGTCAAGACGTATGGTTCTACTTCAGGTAAAATCCATTATCTAACTCTTTTAAGTTCCTATTCTAGATTCTTAATACATGATGTGATAAGATTACATTTTGATGTTTTGTAGGATCGAAGAAAAGAGAGGAAGCTTATGGGAAGAAGTGAGCTGAATCTAATCATGAAGAAATGGATTTCGATCGCATTGCTTGAAGATTGGATTCTTCAGCTACTACTTGGGGTTAGAATAGATTGCTAAGAAATATGTAATAACATAGTTTTTCAATTGAATTGCATTGTAAGGACAAGTTTTTCCGCATTAAAATAAATTTTGATTTTGTCTTATTTATTTATCCTTACAATGGCGTGTATGAAAAATTGATGTTTGAAGGTTTCTATTATTAGCAATAATGGATTTGATTCTTAATTATGTTATTTGTGAAGATGTCAAGAATTTACCAAATAGGGAGAGTTTCTCATCGCCCAAGTTTCAATTGGACAGAAACTTGGAATCATACAACTTGGTTGTGTGATGAATAAGAAACTTCATATTTGGAAATTAGACTAATTCTTTGACAAAGTGTCAATTGAAGGACTAGGAGATCGAGTACACAAGATTGTACGTTGATCAAGTCCACCACAAGAGTGATAAAGATATTCGTCATGATTTACTAAAGTTTAGTAAATATGAATGTACTTATAAGATTAAGTGTAATTCTGAGTTGATTGAAAAATGTTTCAATGAATAGCAGAACGAATAAGAAGAATCAAGTAGGCAGAAAGATAAAAGTTTCTCTATTCTAAGAAGAAGGGAGAGTACCTTTTATTGTTTTTTATGATAAGCCTTAATGATTAAGAACCATATCTCAATTGATTCTCTAAGTGAGTCTTACTACATTTGTATGTCCAAGAAGAGGAATTAGGAATTGGTTAAATCAAGAAGTCAATCATATTTCGTTCCAATATCGAATCTTAGAGTCATACTACAAGATTGTGAATTGAGTGACAAGTCTTTGTAGGTTTATAACACTCAACAAATGTGGAATTTGGAAAAGTTTTCTTATTCTTACACATTTGAAATTGGTAAGTTGTGTTGTCTTGGATAAGACAAAGACCAACTAGGACCAATTATGTGAAGTGTTTTGTCTTGATAAGAACTACACTAACTCTTGAATATTTGTTTTGTCTTGAAAAGTTTTCTGACAAGAGAATCATATATGTCAAGAGGTCAGTGGGAGTTTTAATGATCTTGAAAAAGTTTCAAGAACAAATCAAGAATAAACCTTATCAATCATCACTAGCACACGACTTGAGGTTTACAACCTATCTTGTTGACATTATTTTGTTTCTATGCCATTCCAATTGAGTTAATTATGTATGTGAGTTCTATGAGTTCTCATTTGAATGCATAAAGACAAAGCGCCTTGATCGATGGAAAGTACATTGATATGTAAGGACAAGTTGCTAAACTACTTGGAAGACATGGTGGGCACTCATGTTACCATAAGGCTAGAAGTCAAGAAAGTTCAATCCATATGAGTTTGGATTTGTCGCAAACTTGGTTTTGGCAAATTCACATGGATAGGAACTCATACACCATAAAATCTAAGTGTCATAAGATTCCCTCGTTCAAGAAAATGACTGTGAGAAAATGATTTCATTAAGAGAGATTTTAAGAAGATAGCAATTGTGAAAATTGTATTCTCAAATTCGATTATGGTTATGACATCCCTTACCATAGTTCGAATTGTGAGATCTGGCAATTAGTCTAACATTTGGGACTTATTGATATAAGTTTTGAATTGTTTAGACACACATATGAGCTATCTAAGGCAAAGGTGTATAAGTTTAAGAAGCTTATATAAAGGCTTATCGAAGCATCTGGTATTAGAACTATGAACTTCAGAAATTCAATAGGCATTGTTTTCTAGAAGTTCAACTATTTTCTGAATACATGTCAAAGCTAGTGGGAGCATAAGTGTAGAGCTTATATGGTAATAATCATCATGATAGTGGGAGCATAAGTGTTATGCTTGTATGATTATTATGGCAAGTATTGCAAGTTAGCAATATTAATTATAGAAAAACAAAGATTCAATTTGCAAAGTTGCATGGGTTGAAAAGTTGTTTTGCTATAATTAAGGGAGAGAATATTATACTTCGTTTCAAAATCTAAAGCTTAGATTGAGAAATTTTAATAAATATAGTCAAAGGATACATAGTGCGTTCTCAAATTTTGATTATGATTACGGCACCCATTTTCATAGTTCGAATTATGAGAACGTTACACATAAAATATTATGGCAGAAGATTGATAAAGTACCATATCTTTATGTAAGACATTATGCATCGTGTCCCATATACTTATGCTATAGAATCGATTGCAAATGCTATAATATTTGACCATTCTAAAATTTTCTAAATGTCTAGCGCATTAAAAAGGAAAAAGGACTAGAATCGGTTTTGACTAAAATAATTAAACAGCTATCAAAGGATGATCCAAAGTTCGATGAGGATTGGTCACTTGTGAATAGTTGGAAGTATGGTATTGGATGGACCATATTGACATTATTATGAATAGATAAGATGCTATTAAGAATGAGTTGTCATATGGCAAATGTGGAAATGTTTCCATAGTGGGAGTTGGGTATTGAGAATCTATGTCTAGATTAAAAACTTTTATGCAAGAAGGATATTCAAAGGAATGTACTTTGAATGTGAGACTTCGCGTCTATGGAATTGTCTTGTAACAATTTCTGATAAAGTACTTTGTAATTTCATTGGCCAAGTCTTGGTGACTTATGTGCTATGACTTTGCGAAAGGATTATTGCATAAAATGTTAGAATCTAGCATATTCTAATAGTGGCAAGAACCTTGTGTTCTAACACTAATGATAAGGATTGGGAATTGTGAAATGAGCATCATTGGAAACGTTTTTCAATTGATCTATTTCACAAAGTAAGGACCATAGGAAACATAGTGTGCATGCTTTGTGCATGGGACAGCTATTGTTGAAATTTGAGAAATAAGTTGATTTTCTGAAACAGTAAACGGTAAATAATGAGTAATCAATATGGTGGTTAAATAGAAGTGTTTTATTTACTCTCACAAGTTTGGCGCCATATAGGATTAAGTATTATTATTGTGTTTCAGTTTGCATGTTTTGACTTCCAGAATAATTGGGTTATTCGAACCTCCATAGTCGATCATACGTTGGAAGTAGGTATGAAAGAAGACTATCATGAATCTGTCTGTAGATTGTCTAAAGTGTTTAAACATAGCACAAGTTTGTTGCAAGGTTCATGAGTGCTTTGATAAGATTAGAGTATTGGATTAAACCCATGCTCACTTGGATCACTTCATGGATTTATCACGAGTGATTAGTGAGACGATAATATTGTATATTATTGAAACCGAGACATGTGAGTTGTTATTTGTTGCTCGGTTGCACATTGATAATAAGTAAACACACCAGTAACTTGGTGTCATAAAACTTATTGTTGTGTGTGATTCGATCAGTGAATGCAAGCGAGCATTTGAGTCAAAGTTGATCCATTCCTTTTACCCAAAGTGGGATAAAAGCGATATCTGTGGGCCCCTCGATGATTTAGTGATGACACCTAAGCACTTGGCCAAGCCGGGACTAAGTTGATGTGTTCAATTGTAGTCTGTTGTCAGTCGTCATAAATCGGAAGTCGGGAAACAGTATAGAGAGAATGATTGAAATTCATGTCTTATGTATATACGATATCTTGAGAATGGAGGAATATATGATCCCTTATTTAAAGGACACGCTATCTGATAAGATCAGAGTTGACAGCAGCTTTTGAAAGCTACGATTGCAGATCAGGTTCTGAAGTCATACAGAAAATAGTTATTAGACTTATCCAAGTGGGAAACTGTTGGATTAGTGTCTAAGTCCATAACTATTTCGGTATCTACTTGACCCGATTATGAGCATGGTCCTTTTGGGTTGCCTTCACCATAGCAATATGTACGATGAATTAAGGAGAGAAAGGTTTAAATATGATTTATTAATATATTATGAGAATCATATATTAAAAGAGAAATCATATTGTTTAATTAATATTAATCAAGAATTAATTGATAATTAATTTTGTGGCTAAAAGAGATTAATTAAATATAGGGGACTGGACTGCAATTATTGGATAATTGAGTTAGTGGGCTAAGGAATGCTAAAGGAACAAGGGGTGAACGAAATTATGATGGGAGCCCATCATATTTTCGTCCATGTCCTTATCCCAGAAGGTTCCATAGGCTGCTTACAGTTTAAGGTGTCCATTAGGGTTTTGACTGAAACCCTAGCAGCACACACAAGTATATAAAGAACCCCTTAGGCCCCAAAAACGTGGGTAACTGAATCCTTAGGGTTTCTAGACGTTTTTGGGTGCCTCCTCTCTTCTCCCTCTTCATCTAGTTGCTTAGTGGTGTTTGTGACTCCATTAAAGGTGCAGCACTTGAGGCACTAAGCTTTCTGAAGCCAATCAAAGCAAGGAATTAACTGTTATTACAATATAACAATCAAAGGTAATTACTAAACCCTTATTTCAGTTCTTATATGATAAATCTAGGGTTTATAGCTTTGGATATTCAATTGCATGTTCATTAGACAAACTAGATCCAAAAGCTATTAGGGTTTGCATACACACCATAGGATTGATGTTTTGCTTAAAACCCATCATGATGAACTTTCGTTTCCATTTAGTGGTTCTTCATTTCAGGCTTCTCTACATGATCTTCGGTTGGTTGAGTTTTTGGATGATGCTTCGTGCTCCTCATCACTGTCGGTTTTCACTACCGACCCGCCTCCATCACCACATGTTGCTTCGTCGCCGCCTAAACCTCCCACTGGTTGTGGGCTTTGTGATAGTGAGGCTCAACTCCCTATTGCTTCCAGCTCCTCACAAACTTCTGATTTCGTTCCAGCGGCTGCGTCTGGTCCTGCGTCGCCGGCCACTGCCTCACCCGCAACTCCTGTTTCGCCGGTCTCCACCTCATCAGTGACTCCTGTCACACCGGTCACACCCACACCAACAAATCTTGATCCGCCTGCGGTTCCACCACCTCCTTCTGTTCCTAGTCACCCCATGGTTACACGGGCCAATGCTGGGGTTTTTAAACCAAAACATCGTGAATACCATGCTTACACTTCTAAACATCGGTTGTATACTACTCTATTTGCTCAGTGCGACCCTACTACCTTTGACTCTGTGGCTCCTCATTCCCATTGGCAAAATGCCATGAATGCTGATTTATCTTCCCTTCGTCTCAATCATACATGGTTGTTAGTACCTAGACCCGTGGATCGCAATGTGGTAGGTTACAAGTGGGTTTTTCGCACCAAGTATCGTTATGATGGCACGATAGATCGTCATAAGGCCCGTCTTGTTGCATAAGGGTTTAGTCAAATTCTGGGTGTTGATTATTCTCATACTTTCATTCCCGTTGTGAAGGCTGCCACAGTCCGTATTGTTTTATCTTTAGTTGTCATCAATGGATGGTCTCTCCATCAACTTGATGTTAACAATGCCTTCCTGCATGGTGTCTTACGTAAACCCATCTACATAGATCAACCTCCAGGCTTTCTTGATTCTCGATTTCCTGATCACCTATGTCGCCTTCACAAGGCCCTTTATGGCCGCAAACAGGATCCACGATCTTGGTTTCATCGGCTGAGCTCTTTCTTGACTACCAATGGGTTTCAATGTAGTCAGGCCGACCCTTCGTTGTTTGTGTTTAAGCGCGACTCATGTGTGCTCTATTTATTGGTTTATGTTGATGATTTAATTATTACCGGCAATGATGACGAGGTTATTCGTTCTATTATCACTCGCTTACACAACGAGTTTGCAATCAAAGACCTCGGTCGTCTAAGCTACTTTCTTGGGCTTGAGGTTGCTTACACGTCAAATGGCTTATTTCTTTCTCAATCAAAGTATGCTCATGACATTCTTTCTCGGGCTGGTCTTCTCAATGCTAAACCTGTCACCATTCCTATTGCCTCTAACTTGACTTTTCTTACCAGTGGTGATCCTTACTCTGATCCCTCGCATTATCGGTCTCTAGTTGGTGCTCTTCAGTATTTAACGATCACTCGCCCTGATATTTCGTACGCTGTCAATCAAGTCAGTCAATTCTTTCAAGCTCCTACTGTTTCCCTATATCAGGCTATTAAACGGCCTCTCCGATATGTAAAGGGCACCCTCTCTTTTGGGCTTTCATTTTCTAGGCCGTCTTACACCACTCTTGTGGGCTATTCTGATGCCGATTGGGCTCGTTGTCTTGAGACCCGCCGATCTACCTATGGTTACTCGATCTTCCTCGGGGGAAAAATCTTGTATCCTGGAGTGCCAGAAAACAACCAACTGTCTCTCGCTCCAGTTGTGAGTCTGAATATTGAGCAATGGCCAACACTGCTACAGAGATCATTTGGATCACTCATTTATTAAGAGAGCTTCATGCACTTCCACCAGATCGACCGACTTTGTTGTGTGACAATCAAAGTGCTCTCTTTCTTACTCATAACCCAGTTTCTCACAAACACGCTAAGCACATTGACCTTGAATATCACTTCATTCGCGAGCTAGTGTTATCTGGCAAGCTTCACACCGAGTTTGTTCCTACCAAGCTTCAAGTGGATGATATTTTCACCAAAAGTTTGTCGCGCCATCAGTTTGAGTTCTTTCGGGAAAAGCTTCGTATTGGTCCGCCAACGTTTTGCTTGCAAGGGGATATTAGACAATAATTGTGTTGTACTTGTTGTATATTTGTTTAATATTCAAGGTTGTAAAGTGTAACTTTTATATCTTATATATTCTCAGCCTCTCCACCATAATTGGGTGTGAAGAGTTTTCATTCTCTCAATGTTTTCGGGTTTGGGGGCTAGATGCCCCGTCTCAAATATATCATGACCCTCCAAAATAATTACTTTATTTTTAATTATTTTTATTTATAAAAAGAAATATTAAACTTAAAATAACCATAGTGTAATTATATCCTTTGTATTTGAATAATTAGTATAATATGTAAGGTTAAATGAAATAAATGACTAAAACATAGAGTAAACACAGTTAAACATGTAAACGGGGGATTTCAAGTCAAATGGGGTTAATGTTGGTTTAATTTGGAGGAAACACAGGGGTGACGGAGATTTTAGGGACTGATCGGAGGGAGTGGCAAAACGGAGAATTTCAGGGTGATGGTGGGGGCAATGGAAACAAGGGATTTCAAGGGCATGGACAATTAAGGTTTCCTTCATTCCGTATGGCCCTATTGAAATCTTTACTTTAATACTCGATATATTTTTGATAAAACATAAGTAGAAATGAATAATGAAATATAATAAATTAAAGTTTGTTTGGCTATTGGGAAAATCGTATATATGCAAGATGGATTGGGTCGAACCTCCAGAAGAAGAATCTAATGTGTTGTCTAACATGCACATGAGGATGGACAGGGTAATGCTTCTGTTAGGATGCAAAACTAATCCCACATCGGTAAAAAAGAGAAACTATATGCTAGCATATAAGGCAGTAGGTAATACCATCTACCATCAATTAGTTTTAAAAAAATGGAACCTCATTGTTCTTCTATGTTGAGCATGGTTGGGCTAGTAGTGATCCTAACAAGTGGTATTAGAGTTGCGGTTTGAATTGTTGTGATTGAAGATGTATACTCACAAGTTTGATTTGGAGAAATTCGATGGTTCAAATGACTTCACATTGTGGAAGATGAAGATAAAGGCTCTTCGGGTCCAACTAGGATGTACAGCGACACTGGAAGGAGAGGCAACACTACTTAAAGAGATGACGGCTGAAAACAAGATGGACATTCTAAAAAAGGAACATAGTGTCATTCTGTCAAGCTTAACATATGAAGTAATGAGGGCAGTTGTGGATCAAACAGTTGCTTCTGGGCTCTGGGATAAACTTTGTGACAAGTACCATAATAACTCATTGACGAACAGGTTGTGTCATCTTGGATCTACAAGGGGTTGATGTGAAGATTGAAGATGAAGATCTAGATCTCATTCTCTTATCTTCTCTTCCAAACCCATATGAGAATTTCGTTAATACCATGCTCTATGGTATGACAACAATCATTGTGAAGGATTCTCTGATGTCCTAGGCACTAAAAAGAAAAGTTTCAGTTGGAGAGGAGGTATCTAGTTTTGATTTGTTTGCAGGGAGAGGAAGGACAGAAGAGAGGAAATTAGGAAATAGAGGGAGATCACGTTCAAAATCTAAGTATAAAGGTTCATCAAACGCAAAATGTTATAACTATAAGGAGAATGGACACTTCAAGCGAAATTTTCCACAACTGAAGAATAGGAAGTTCAAGAGTGGATCAATCAGCAATAACATTATTGTTGTGGTTCAAGAAAGTTCTGATGAAGGGGCCGATGGTGATGTACTGACTGTGAGTACATCAAGTTCTGCCGATGCTTGGGTCTTGGATTCTGGAGCATCCGATCACATGACGTATAATCATGACTGGTTCGACTCCTTCAAATAATAGGATGGTACAGTCAAGATGGGTGATGATTTGGTGAGCAGTATCAAAGGTAGTGGCATGGTGCATATTAAGATGTATGATGGCATGGTCAGGAAGTTAAATTGATGGTACGTTCTAGAACTTCGGAAGAATTTAATTTCTCTTGGAACATTGGCTAAAAATGGGATGAGGTACATTGTTGAAGATGAGTGGGTCAAAGTGACCAAAGTTTCTCTTGTTATAATGAAAAGGAAGATGAATCATAGAGGGATCTATATCCAAGAAGATAGTATGGTTATGTGAACAGTGGCTATCTCCCAATCCTTGAATGAAGGTGATGACAAGACGGAGTTGTGGCATCGTAGGTTGGGCGACATGAGTGAGAAGGGCATGTCAGTTATAAGTAAACAATGACTGCTTGGTGGAGAGGCTACTAGAAAGATAAATTTTTATAAAGCTTGCATCAAGGGAAAGCATCGCAAAGTGAACTTCGGCATTGGTCGGCACACAAGAAAGGAAATCCTGGAGTATGTTGAATTAGATCGGTGGGGTCCTGCATCAGTGAAGTCTCAAGGACGATGGTCATACTTTGTGATGTTCATTGATGATTATTCAAGGAAGGTTTGGTTGTACTTTTTGAAGACCAATTATGAGGTTTTTGGTAAGTTCAAGGAGTGGAAGACCATGGTTGAGAAAAGGACTGGAAAATAGGTCAAGACTCAAAGGAATGACAATGGTATGGAGTTCTGCAATGCTCCATTTTACAATTTCTGCAATGCAGAAGGTATAGTGAAGCACCACATTATACGGCACACACGACAGCAAAATGGAGTGACAGAACAGATGAACCAAACACTCATGCATCGTGCAAGGTGCATGCGAATATTTGCTAACTTATCCAAGCAATTCTGGGCGGAAGCAATTAACACTGATTGCTATCTGGCGAACAGATCACCATCGGCTGCAATAGACTTGAAGAATCATCAAGAGGTATGGTCTGAGAAACCATCTAACTATTTTGGTTTACATATATTTGGATGTCCTGCATATGCTCATGTGAATGATGGTAAACTTGAGCCAAGGGCAATGAAGTGCATATTTCTAGGATATGCGACAGTAGTAAAAGGTTATCGATTGTGGTGTATAGAAGAAGGAAGAACTCCTAAATTTATCATGAGGAAAGATGTAACCTTTGATGAATCTTCCATGGGTAACCATGGAAGAGGTGATACAAGTCAACCAGGGAACAAAGATCAGGGTGATAGCCAGAAGGTGGAGTTTGCAACTCAAATCCAGACAGAGTTATGATAAGTAACAAAGAGCAAGGCAGCTGTGAACAGCCTGTACAAGATGAAACACAAAAGCAACCCATGGGATCTTCTTCTAGTGGTGCTGAAAGCGGTAAGGGTGATGGATTTGAATATATAGCAAAGAGAAGATCAAGGAGGGTAATTTGACAACCTGATAGATATGTGGGATGTGTGAATTCAGGTGACCTTGACTCCAATGATTTTGCTTTAGCAACTGGAGAAGACATTGACACTGAGGAGCCTCAATTGTATAAAGAGGTTGTAGCGAGTAAAGAAGCAAATGATTGGTTCATGGTCATGAATGAATAAATGCAATCTTTAGAGAATAATAAAACATGGGATCTTGTTCCATTAACAAGGAGAAAAAACCAATGGGATGCAAACGAATATTTAAGAAGAAGGAAGGGATACTAGGAGTTAAACCAGCAAGGTTCAATGCAAGGTTGGTGGCGAAAGCGTTTTCTTGGAAATAAGGAATTGATTATCATGAGGTGTTCTTGCCGGTTGTGAAGCACAAGACAATTTGGGTTCTTTTGGCCATGGTGAGTGCATTGGATTTGGAGCTTGAACAACTTGATGTGAAAATTGCATTTCTTCATGGGAACTTAGAAAAGAAGATTTATATGTCCCATCCAGAAGGGATGATCATGTATGTTTGCTGAAGAAATCCCTATATGGTTTGAAGCAGCCTCTAAGACAATGGTACAAGAGATTTGATTCATTCATGATCTCGAATGGTTACACTTGGAACCAATTTAACAATTATGTTTACTCAAATGAATTGTCACCAAATTCGTACATATATTTGATGCTATATGGTGATGATATGCTCATCACAGCTAAGAAAATGGCTAGTATAAATGAATTGAAGGCGACCATGAAGAATGAGTTCGAAATGAAGGATTTGGGAGCAGAAAATAAGATACTTGGAATAGAGATTCAAAGGGATAGAAAAGCAGGGCGGTTGTGTATTTTTGAATAGAAGTACATTGAGAAAGTTTTGCAATCCTTCAATTGTGATCAGTCCAAGTCAATAGGAACTCCTTTGGCCGCTCACTTTAAACTTGGTACAAACATTATACCCACTACTAATGAGGAAATGAAGTACATGAGCAGGGTTCCATACTTAAGTGTTGTTGGAAGTCCCATTTATGCTATGGTATGTACCATACCAGATTTGGCTCATGCAATTAGCATGGTTAGTAGGTTTATGATAAATCCAGGGAAGACTCATTAGGAAGTTGTAAATTGGACCTTGCGATACTTGAAGGGAACGACGGATGTTTGCTTGGTGTATGGAGCTAATACGAATAGTGACTTGGTAGGATAAGTTGACCCTGATTATGGTGGTGAATTGTTGAAGTGTACGCCACGGACATGCTACATATTCACTTTGTTCGAATGTGCCATCAGTTGGAAATCAACGTTACAAGATACCATTGCTTTGTCTACAACTGAAACCGAGTACATGTCCATGATAAAAGGAATAAAGGAGGAGATATGGTTGCAAGGGCTTATTCAAAGTCTTGGTCTGAAGGTGGAGATGCATGTCTTGTATTGTGACAGTCAAAGTGCTTTGAGTCTTGCTAAGAACCATGTGTCATGTGTGCTTAGAGTTTTTCTAGTTATACGATTTACTTCCTCACAAGTGGTATCAAAGCTACGGTCATAGCCCGAATGATGTGGTCGGCACAGGTGTTTCAATCCTTAGTAATTCCTGGCCCAACAGAGTTGATCCTGAAGCTTCGTATCGAAAGTCTTTCTGATGGCCCAGGTCAGGTGAGCATGTCCCGAGAGTATCGTCGGTATGAAAAAGGATTGGATCTGATCAATAGTCATTAAAAGGGAGGCCAAGGGCAGCACTTGGATTTGAGAGGAGGATTGTTGGGATGCAAACCCAATCCTACATCGATCAAAAAAGGAAACTATATTCTAGCATATAAGGCAATATGTAATCCCTTCTATCACCATTTGGTTTTAGAAAATGAAACCTCATTGTTCTTCTATATTGAGCATGGTTGGGCTAGTTGTGACACTCATGTTTATGGGTTAGGCATTAATGTTGACGTAATAGTCTAGGTTAACCTTTGTAACTCATTTTGAAATAATAAAAATGTATTATTTGAGTATTATGTGTTTTATGCTTAATTGTATGGCTTAAATGAATCAAGAATAAAAATAAGTGTAATAATAAAATATTAGATAAGACCAATATCTATGAAGGAAGTTGTAGGGTTCATGGCAAGGGTTCCGAATATATAAAGAATTCCGAAATCCGAGTTATAACGAAGAAGTGATGACTTGTCGAAGTTTCGCGACAGAACCGGCACGACACTACCAGACCTAAATAGTGAATTTGCGATAGAGAGATATTTAGCCTTAGTGATCTAAACGAAAGTCGTAGAATACGTTAAACCGGGAGCATGCATAAGAAGAACGTCTAAATATGACTTCGTATGAGAAGGTTATGATTTTTCTAAGTTTCGACTTAGCGGTATGCAGTCCAAATCTCCAAGTTGAGATCGAGTGATATTTGGCCGAAACAATCTAAACGAGAATCGAATATCTCGTCGATAGTAGTCCAACGGTGAAAAGACAGACGAAAACGGACGTCAGATGAAGAAGTTATGAGTTTCTAACGGAGTTTTCCTGTCCTGACTTACTAAAAATAATATAATATAAATAAAGTTAAAATTCGCCAACAGAGTCTAAATGAAAGTTGTAGAGCATAGTCTCACCTATGCGTCGATATAAAGAACGTCAAAAACAGAGCTCGTATACAGAAGTTATGAATTTCTGAAGTTTTTAAATAAATAAAATTATAAATTCGGAAGCTTATCCGAATTCGTGACTCCTCCGGTCTGATCCACCCAGTACACCTAGCATACATGTCGACAGCAGAGTATGCCTAGCGTACTCTTTGAGTACGCCCAACGTAAATCGGGGGTTCAGCCCCTATAAATAGAACTCAAGGGCTACCGATCTTTTTTGCTAATTCACCATTCTCCCCCCACCCCTTTTCTTTCTTTTACTTGGCAAGAAATACCCCCCCCCCCCCCCCCCCCCGAAGCCGCGGTATCATCCCGACACCCGAAGCAAGTCTCGAAGCCCCGAAGATCCCGAGAAATAGAGTTGTCAAGCCGAAACTCTGCCCGCGAGAAGCCCGGTTTTTGGAAGATATCTCGGTTTCATCGATGATTATTATTTTAAGAGCCGTAGTGATGTCCAGGCATCGTCTTATCAAGTGAGTGTGTAGTTGCTTTCTTCTACCACATTGATATGAATTATTTCTCTATAAAATACGTGTTATGTGTTTATATATTATCTGTTATTTGGAAGGAGTATTGAATGAATATATTATACTGATTTTAAGTTGTGTATGAATGTGTGTGTATATATATATATATATATATATATATATATATATATATATATATATATATATATATATATATACAAAAATGTTGGGTAAAGCATGGGTAGATAGTTGATGTGTGATGAAATAAAATTGATGAGAGGCCTCGATGTGATTGTGATCTAGTCGTCCAACAGAATATAGATGACGACCACGGACTTTTCTAGACAGTTCAGTGGAACGCTGGCAGGCTCATAACCTGCAGGTGTAGTGAACTTGGGTGTTCATTTGCTGTATTCTATCCCCCTCATGGTTGCCTTAGTACATTCATTGCTGAGGAACCCCCTTTCCAATAGTGTCCATCCCGATGAAAATCCTAGATTAGGTCCCTTGTAATAGTTGTTGTTATAAGGACGTAAAGTGAGGATAACGAGAATGGGTAATCGGGTTATTGTTGGTTGGTGAAATTAAATATAACTATTTATTATGGGTTGAAAACCCTATATGCTCACCAGGCTCCCAAGCCTGACCCACGCAGTTTCTTTGTATTACAGGTAGTGGCGCGAGAGCATAAGTTGGGGAACTTGTGAAGATGTTTTTGTTTATAGACCAGTAGTTGTATATAACTATGTAAGGTCTATGTTTTATTGTTTATGCTTTTGTGTCTGTATCGGAACATGACATCCGAGTTTTGATATATAATGAAAATACATTTCTTTAAGAAATGCTTTGATAAATCTTATTTTATCATGTAACGTTTTGGGGACAAATTTTGCAACTCTTTTAAATCAATGGATTTACTCTGAAATTATTTTAAAAGTATAAATTAAACCGGTCTTTTCTTGCCGTGATTTTGGGGATGTCACACTAGTAGTGATCCCAACAACTTATAACAATCACAATCTTTACTTATAAATAGCATGTTTAGGGGGTGTTTGGAATTGGTTATTAATATAACAGTTAATCTTTTTTAACAATTTAATGATTTATATTAACAAGTTCGCAAAAAATTGATTAAGGGAATACAAAAAGAGTAGACATAAGTAGGGTTTGTAACCACACCACCCAATAAATGTTTAACTTTTTCACACCCCCAAACCAAGGATGGCGGAAACGTCCAGGGATGGCGAACTTCATGTATAGTATCACAACAACGAGTATAATAGTGCTCAAAGTAAATATAACCAATCATAAATATAATCAGAAAAGAATTACATGGTTTCAAGTGTTACATATTTCAATGATTGATTACAACATGATATAAAAATAGTTGTTCAATGTCGTAGCGTTCCATCCTCAAAAGCTTGTGATTACCTGGTTTCGTTGATTTCCTGAGAATACAAGTAGTTTTGAAAAAGTGTTAACAATTAAGTTGGTGAGTTCATAAGCTTTTTAGTTGAAGAGTTTGGAAACCGATCTTTGTAATGTGTTGTGTGTTACCAAGAAAAATTCAATATTTTCCCTACAAGAGTGATGTGTAGTCTTAACTACCAAGACCGAAAGTGTACAGTAATATCCGTACTTATTGATATAAAAAGTGATTTTAAATCGACATAAAACCCTTTTTGATTTATGAAAATCCCCGTAAACTTTATGTGTTGTTAACTCCCTATATGAGTCGCTATAACCATACTATGACTGAATGAACCTGCCACGACGTTTCTCAGACGTCGAAAAGTTAAATGACACTTGTCACCCCAGACCTGCCGGTCTAGCTGTTGCATGCAGCTCAGGTGTGGGTTTTTCAGACCCAATATAGATCTATACACAACTATCACGTTCTCCCTACAAGAGACTTTGGTTATAACTACCAGGAATTTTAACCCGTACTCTAGGAGTACTAAGAGGAATGTCTCACAATTTATGTTAACAAGTTTACGTGTAGTGTGCGTGAGTGTAAAACCTTTTTCTGTGGGAATAAAACCTTCTGAAATGTGTTTGTCGTGTTAATGGAAACATAAACTATACCTATTATAGTTTATCAAATAGTGGTAGTGGTAGTTGAGCATAAACTATACTTATTATAGTTTATCAAAAACGTTTAAATGTAATGGTTATAACTTTGTTTATTATAGTTAACTACTATATTTGTAAAGGTAAGAAACCCTTTTGTTTACTGATATATATACCTTTTACTAAGGTGAAATAACATGTAATATAACAACATGTGTTTACATAAAAGTATACACCTTGCTCAGCAAGTTACAAGGTGTAAATGAATTTGTTAACTATTTTTCTAGTTTTGGCTTTCCTGTTCTTGTTCTTAGAAAAATAATGAAAAGTCAAAATCAAAATCCGTAAATCCTGAGAGTTTAGAAAATGTGTCTATTTTGTTCATTAATTTTATTATGATTTTTAATGACCTCTAACTTGTGTGAAAATGTCCATATTCACAGACTTGTCCGAATTCGTAGCTACAGTGATAGACAGTTTTGTAAAAATCACCATAAATTGTAGAAAATTTGTATGGAGACTTGCAAGTAGTCATTTTAAAGGTATGAACCTGAACTATTTGCACCTAAAACAGTTTTGAAAATTAAAAATTTTAAGATGTCTAAAACAGTTTGTGAATGAACATTAACTTTTCTGTTGAAAGCTGATGTTTGAGTTTAGTTAAATTGTTGGTGTTTTTACTTGTATTCCCTCCCCCCCCCCCCCCTAAAACTTGAAGAAAACATGAAAATATGGGGGTATGAACTCACCTTGAGTGATCTTTTAGGATGGATGATGGAGAAAAGGAGTTTCCAAGTCAAGAACACTTAGGAGATGCTTGAAGATTTGAAGGTTCTATGAACAAATATGATGATATTTGTGTAAGCAATCCATAATTTTGATGAAGGATAGTAGAATATTTAAGTGTAGGAGAAAGATACTTACCAAATGTGGAGGAAAAAAACCCAATATTAGCCTCTGAATCTCGAATTTTAAAGAGAGAAAGTGAGAGAGAGAGAGAGAGAGATGTGTTTGTTCTTCTTGAGAAAGAGTGAATAAAGTGGGAGGATAGATAAGGATTTTTGTATCCTTGGATCAAGGTGCTTGGCTGGAAAGAGTGGGAAAAGGACGATGGAATGACCATGTATGGTGGAATAGTGACTGGGGATGGTCATGGAGTGGGTATGGGAGGTAACTTGTGTCCTTGCCCAAAGGATAAGTCAACACTCCACCTAAATATCTTACCCACTATATTTTTAATCATAGATAATGATTACCCTCAAAATGTGATTAGATTATGGAAATATGGGGTCCTATATGTCAAAATATAAGTTTGGGTGAAAATCCCGCGTTAAAATCATGAAAAACGGGCCTAAAACAAAGTCTTGGTCGAAAACCGGGAAAACAAGGCGAAGCTGCGAAATTTCGGATAAGCGCCGAGGGTTCGGTCTTCAGAGGTTGAGAACAGAAGGTGGCTTCGGTTGTGGGTGAGAGTCGAGAGTAGCTTCGGTCCGAGAAATCTTGCAGGCGAGAAGGGAGGGAAGCGAAGCGAGGTTCGGTCCTATGGGCCTTCTGGGTCGGTTCAGGCAAGGTTCGGTCCTCAAGCAGTTTCGGTTCTTCCTGCTCCGGCTTCGGTTCCTCATCAGAGTTTCGGTTCTTGTGGGTTTCGCTTCTTAGGGATTCAGCCCTAAGAAGGTTCGGCCCAATAAGGCTGATTTCGCGTTAACTCCCCGTTTTGCATAGTTTTTGGCTAAGTCAAGGGTCGGGATGCCCCGAATGATTATAAAAAGTTGAGGGAGGTTATGAGAGAGATTTGGGAGAGATTTTACATACTTGGAGAAATTTCACCTATTTGGAGAGAATTAAGAGAGATTTCACATACTTGGAGAGATTTGGGAGAGATTTCACATACTTAGAGAGATTCAGGAGAGATTTGATATACTTGGAGAGATTTCACATACTTAGAGAGATTTAGGAGAGATTTCACATACTTGGAGAGATTTAGGAAAGATTTTTCGTTTGAGACCTTTTTGGATGTTTAGCTTCGCTATGCAAGTTGTGTAAACCTCGTTTTGCCTTGTTATGAGCCTTAAATGCCCTCGAAGGGTATGTATTAATGTTTTTATTGAGTAGTTCCATCTCTTACCCTAATTTGGGTGTAGATTTTTTGAACGCATGAAACTTCTAAGCGATGCTTTGTATTAAGATGCTGCATCGTACAATAGTAAACATAAGGTAAACCCTAATATACAAGGGTTAATTGAGTTGACCGGTTTGACTTGTTGACTTTATTTGACTTTGACTTGACCAGAAATTGACGGTTGTCACAAACTTCCTATTTCTACACACAAACCAAGACTAGGAAAGCTCGACAATCGACTCAATTAAACAATCACTTCTAAGCCACTAATTAGTAAAAAAACTATCCCATTTTGGAATTTCTAATTAACCAAACCACATCTTACTGCAAAGTTATACGTCTAGAGCTTGGAATCTGAGTATAATCCATCTAGTCGACCACTTCGGCAATTCCAACAAAAGAACGAATGGCCAAATCGCACCGTCTCCTTTGAAAGTACCACATGGCCGAATGTGGCATCCTAAATTTCACGGTCAGAAAAGACCGATTTGTTTATGCTTATTTAAAATCAGAGTATCCATTTTGAAGAATAATATTGCAGAATTTGTTCCAAAAAATATGATAATGATATTATCAAAGCATTTCCGAAGAAATGTATTTGACTTATATTAAAAATTTTGGGATATCATTGTCAATACAGTACATAAGCATAAACAAAAATAATACATGACATACAATCATCTATCATTCTACTGACCTATAATCCATAAATCTCTCATCTGATCATGACAAATGTGCTCTCGTGCCACTACGTGTAACACAAGAATCTGAGTCAGTCAGGCTTGGAAGCATGGTGAGCACATAGGGTTTTCAACCCACAATAATTGAATTCTTTTAATTATATATTTTCATCAAATAATTCAACCCGATTACCCATTCCTGATATCCTCACTTTCTGTCCCTAAAGCATCTAATTCAATGGACTTATCCTAAGGATCATCTTCAGGATAAACAATAATGCTTAGGGAATTCCTTAGCAATATATATATATATATATATATATATATATATATATATAAGGCAACCATGAGAGGGATAGATTACACCTGGTGAACACTTGGTTCAAAAATACCTACAAGTTGCGAGTATGCTAGCGTTCTACTGGACTGTCTAGAATAGTTTTGTAACACCTGATTCCTGGTATGCCTTTAAATCAAGTATTTATTATGCTTTTCTCTGGGACTCGACGAATTGGAGGCCCAACTCGTCGAGTAGAGTCGTGATCCGCGGGAAGTTTAAGTAGTCTACTCGACGAGTCGGGAGACCGAATCGGCAAGTAGACGCTGGTTGAGTGAAACCCTAAATTGAGGGTTTGCACCTTATTTAAACACGTTATAACCCCTCAACTCAGCCCCCATCATCCAGAGCAAACCCTAACTCGAAACCCTAGCCGTTTTTAGTGTGTTCTTAAGCCTTGTGGTATTACTTTGTGTGATTGAAGCTTGAAGAAGAGAAGGAGGCTTGTGAGATCAAGGGGGAACAAGAAGATCCAGAGTTTTGAGTATATTTCCATCTTATTAGAGGTATAAAGCTGAAACCTTGTTTATTCATTGTCTAGATCTTGATTTTGGGCCTTTTTCTACATCTTTCTAAGCCCTAGAGACGTTGTATTCGGGATTGAGTATTGGAAGTCAGTTTGTGCTTCAGATCTGGGGTTATTGGGGGTCTTTATGGCATAAAGGTGCCCACTTTGTTGACATAAACATCCCATGCATCTTGTAGACCATCTTTAATGGATTTTTGAGCCAAAGACCCCATGCATAGACATCAAGTTCGTGACTTTACGTATGAAAGGGACCATAGGAGGTCAGATCTATGATTTGGATGCATTAAGTCCCGCTGAAATCGACTGTATAGTATTGGACAAGGAGGGACTCGGCGAGTCACTTGGGTGACTCGGCGAGTCGAGATGCTTTTTCCCCAAAAACTTCTTCTGGAAATGGTTTTGGTTGAGTGGAAGCAATGCTCAGCCTGCTAGGGGTTTACCTTGGACCTGGAAATCATGGGACTCGATGAGTGCTAGAACACACTCGGGGAGTCCAAGGCAATCTCCCAGTATTTCAAGATGGACTCGACAAGTTATTCTTACAACTCGGTGAGTCATAGACTGGACACATTCATATGCTGAAGATGAACTCGACGAGTTCAAGAACGAACTCGGCGAGTCGGTTGAAGATTGTCCGATGTGTGGATGAAGGTGAACTCGTCGAGCTCTTGCTAGACTCAACGGAAGGAGACGTGTTTACGATTGTTGGTGCATATGGGGACTCGACGAGTTGGCGGGCCAACTCGACGAGTCAGATCAACTAGATGTTGACTTTGACCAAAGTTGACTTTGACTGATTTGAGTTGACCCTAGTTAGGGTTGCATATTTAAATTGATAACTTATAAGGGTTGTCGTGTAGGGATTAAGGAGTCAAGACGAGTTAAGTTGCACACCAAGGATAATTCAGACACTACACGACATCGAGGTGGGTACCTTCCATTAGGGGTGGGTCTAAGGCCACAATGTCGATGAAATTCTATCGGCGATGAGACCTAACAGGTCTAAGATTTACAAGGATAGGAATTAGACCAGAGTTTTACATAACTAGGTTATATCGAAAAGAGAAGTCGATGAAATTCTATCGGTGACGAGAACTACTAGAGTGAGTTCTCGATCCCGACAGCAAGCGTTCTATATCCCTCACGTGCCTATTAGATCTTGCTTGCTGAGCTCGAAGTTCCCTGACTTCAGTTTGGGTTTCAGTGAGTTCCCTCTGAAGAGATGCATTGTGGACCAGAGTCCTTTCATTAGTAGATTCTAGCTGGCGAATACGAACTGTGTTAACGCCAAAGTTGGCGTCAATCTCCATGACTCGGTTGATAGCTACTCGACCCTGCACTACAAGAAAAAGTTGAAATACCTACGGAAAAATTCCGTAGCTGAAACATGAAATTCTATAGTTAAACATGAATAGAGACGGAATTTCCTACGGAACCACTCTGTAGTAAAATTCTTCGTTGCTAAAGGGTCATTACGGAATCCGTAGCACTTTTGCAACGGAATTCGCAACATATTTATTCTGTAGCAAAACTGTTATGGACTACATTTGTAGCAACGCCATAGCAAATTACCTATGAAATTTTGTCGTATCAATTCCATAGCAAATTAACCACGTCCTAATCCATAGAAAATTCATAGCGAGTTAACTACAAACTATTTGTGTTGCTAATTTTCATAGCAAATCCACTACAAGTAATGTCGTAACAAATATTTTATTGCAAATCCAGTACTAGCAATATCGTAGAAAATATTTTGAAGAAAAATAAATACAGTCCACTTATGTTGCAAATTTTTCGTAGCAAATTAACTACGTTTATTTTCATTGTAAAAATATGTGATTGAAGTGATTCCAAAGTAAAATACACAACAATTTAACTACAATAATAACTACATAAAAATATTCGTAGTAAGTTAGCCAGAGAACAAGAGACCAAGAGACCAATTCAGTAGCAAAAAATGATCGCAAGATTAATTCTATAAAAAAAAATAAATATAAAATTGACAAAAAAAAAATTCCAGGTTAGATTTTTAATAAAATCAATCAATATTACCAAAATGCTATAAACAATAAAAGAAATTACATAAATTCTTAATAAAATTAGTGTATCATCCAATGTTATCCTAATTTCATCAAATCACAAATCAAATAAATTTAATTGTCAAATTTAGCTACAACCAATCAATAAAAAATTATATCACTTGTTAATCATGCTTCGTGTATCATTGGTAATTCTTCTATCATTGTTCAAGTTGATCGGTTGTTCTTCTATAGTTTTGAAATCAGAGGCTGCCAAAATATGGTTTTAAATAACAAGAAAAATGTGAGGAACATGCCCCATGAGCTCTTACATGTTCTCGTCTTCTCGACATCATCCTGAGGGAACACATGGCTGTTTTGAGGTTTCCGAGAGCAAAACGAGGCTGCTGGAGCAGGTTCTTGGTGGTATGCCATCGGGACTTCCCTAGGACTACTTCACAAATTTGTCACCAATCTCTAAAATTTGTATGTTCATTCCACTCTCTGAGTGATAGACAGCTTCAATGACCGCCTCTCTTTGTTGTCCCCGACCATACACCAAAAACATGGGTGTACGAATTAACCTATAAATGAGACAGATTTACATACTTATCAACAAGTGACAGTGTTGAAATGAGAATGAATGGTAGGTGTTGATCATGAGTTCCTTTGTTGTTGGGGTGAGTGTCATATAGCCAATATGTTAGATGCTTCAATTCCCTAAATTAATTTG
Source organism: Lactuca sativa (assembly GCF_002870075.4). Taxonomy (NCBI): domain Eukaryota; kingdom Viridiplantae; phylum Streptophyta; class Magnoliopsida; order Asterales; family Asteraceae; genus Lactuca; species Lactuca sativa. The sequence goes on along the minus strand of NC_056629.2, from coordinate 207,743,939 downwards.
TTTTTTATTGTCAAAACAAACACACATAAACTTGTAGCTCTCAATCATATATAATGGCAAAGAAAAGTCAGTACTGTTGGAATAGTGTCTAAGGCTGTAACTATATTGGGCAAGTACTTGACCCGGTTGTGCATGGTCCTTTTGGGTTGCCTTCATTATAGCAACTTGATAGGATGATTTATTAAGAGAGAGTAAATATTATTAATATATTATGAGAATAATATAATGAATAATATATTTGTTATTTGATTAATATAAGTCATAGAATTAATTAGAATTAATTTGGTGACTTAAAGAGATTAATTAAATAAAGGGGTATAAACTGTCAATTATTTGATAGTTAAGCTTTAGACTGTAAATCCATTTGGATATACTATGGACGGATTCTAAGAGGTTTAGGATAGCTAAAATCGTCCATATGCTTATCTAGGAATGGATTTGGATAGCCTTAAGAGAAGATTATCTGATAGGGACTTATCTGTAATCCTTAAGGAGTCTATAAGTATAAATAGACCCCATAACATAAGGAATTCGTGACTTGACCTAAAGTAAGGAACCTCTGGTCGAAATTCCTTCCCTCTCCTCTCTCCCAAATCATCCTCCTTGCTTTGGTGTTTGTAAGCCATTAGAGGAGTGACATTTGTGACTCTAGAAGCTCCAAGACCTCAAGATCAACAAGGAACTCAAAGGTATGATTCTAGATCTGTTTCAATGTTGTTATTTAACCTAATTAGTAATTAGAAGTCTTGGATTCAAAGCATGTTTATTAGAAAGCCTAGATCCAAGCATTAAGGTTTTGCATGCGCACATAGGAAAGTTCTTATGGCTAAAAACCCATCAGTGGTATCAGAGCCTAGCTTGGTTTTCTGTAAATTGTTGCTTGATTAACTGAAACAAACCTGCAAAAATTCGATTTTTGGTTTCTGAGTCATGGACTCGGCGAGTCTCAAAGTGGACTCGGCGAGTAGGCCTGACTCGGCGAGTCCCTTTGTGCACTCGGCGAGTCCAGGCGTCAGGAATGGCCAGATTCGGGATTTCTTTGTGTTTATCTTATCTTAACTTACCATAAACTAATTAGATCAATATTAATTCGTCTTTCTGATAAATATAACTGTTATCTTGATCTAGTTAAAGGTAATTATCAACTAATTAAATATTTAATTTCCTTATATGATAATTAATTAATTATTTTGATTATTTTGGTAATTATCTTAAAATAAATCTTGAATAAATCAAATATAGATAATTAGGATATTAATTGTTAATTGGAATTATTTGTTATTTGATTCCCCATGTTTTAAATGTTTAAAACCTAACCCCATGTTTTGAAATTTACTTTTGTGATTAAAAGTTTTAATTTGGACAACTTAAATTTCAAGCCCTAGATTCTAAAAGTTTTAAAATACAACCCTATACTAATATGATATTACTAGAATAATGTATATATGTATAACTAAATGCTAGTCTTACCGTTAGTAGGCCTCATTCACGAAACCGATCTATAAGGTGGGTATAAGGTTGCGGCCTATAAAATGGCGCTTAATGGGTGTACACTCACACCCACCGCTTGCTTGATTGGTGGAGGGTCGTTAGCCGAACGGGTAGGATAGGGCAACCTTATCCTCTCATTAAAAGTATAATAAGAAATACAAAGTAACTACACATATTTTAAAATTTCCCAATCCTAGTTACTTTAGGAAAAGTGAATTGATGCAATCCCATGAAATTACACTTTGCACCTTGCTAAGATGTTAGTGGAGCGTGTGTGGTTTACCGGCACACTAATTGGTTCTAAGCGAAGGTGGCAAAGGGTGATTCATTGTTTATCATAGTTCGATGGAGCGTGTGTGGTTTACCGGCACATCGAATAGGTGATCGTTACAATGAAGGCACCATGTGAATTTGCATGGTAATTCACACCCGCTTTGTGATCCTCGGCATCCCAGTCACAAACAAGAGGGGCATATCGAGATTTAAACATGCCATTGAATAGTTTCAATGAATCTCATCCGAACCTAGGAATTCTCAAAAACACTTAGGACTAATAGTTTAAGTTTCGTGATGGAGAATTAGTGAATCGTCATTCACTTACCTTCAATTTATTTGCATGTTAGATTACGGCATCCCTTTTCTAGTATGTAAATGTTATTGTTGGATCCTAGCCCTAATTTTCTTATTGGGTGACAATTAGGGATTCTTATTCTAATCTATCTTTGTCCTTTTCTAATTATAGATGTCGAACGCAAACAACGCTGCTGCTAGTTCTTTCACGTTGATGAGCCTTTGCCAAAAGGTCACCTTCGATGGAACGAACTTTAGCGAATGGATAAGATACATTCGCACCATTGCTCGCTATGAGGATAAGGAGTATGTCCTCGATGAGAAGCTCGAGAAAATCAACACCGAAATCGCTACTCCAGCCGAAATCACCGCCTTTGAAACTCATGAGCGAGATGCAACGAAGGTACATTGCATCATGATCGCCACCATGAACTCCGAATTCCAAAAGTCCTACGAGGACATGTACCCGTACGAGATGCACCAAGACTTATTGGAGAGGTACCACCAAAACGCGAGACAAGAAAGGTACGAGATTTTCACTAACATGATTTCCGCGAAGATGGGTCATGGAGAATCTCTTACCGTGCACTTGCAAAAGATGCAAAGGTATGTCGACCGCCTTCGCAAGTTAAATGTTGACTTCGGTGAGGATTTGGCGATCGACATGGTGCTTCACTCTTTGCCTCCGATGTACAATCAATTTAGGATGACCTACCACATGAACAAAGAAGAGGTCACCCTAAGCAAGCTCCAAGGTCTCTTGAGGGTTGCTGAGAGCAACTTCAAAGACAAGTCTGTTGCACCTACTCCCAATCCGCCCGCTGCTCCTGTCTTGGCTATTGGACAAGGGAAGGGAAAGAAGAGGAAAGCTTCATCGAAGAACTATCGCAAGGTGAAAGCCCGAGATGGTGCCTCTTCTAGTGGGACCAAAGTTGATCCCGCCAAGCCCTACTCTAACCCGAAGGAGGCAGAGTGCCACCACTGCCACAAGATAGGACATTGGAAGAGAAGCTGCCCGGATTACCTGCAAGCGATCAAAGAAGGAAAGATCAAGCCATCTTTCGCAGGTATATATACAATTAAATCTAACGATTCTAATCATGCTATTCTTGGGTTCTTGATACCGGTTGTGGTTATCACATTTGTTCTAATGTGCAGGGACTAAGAAGAAGTAGGGATGTGGAGCAAGGAAGGATCAATCTAATCATGGGGAACAGAAGATCGTCGCCTGTAACCAAGATTGGAGTGTATTCCTTAGTGCTTAGGAATAGTTTAGTTTTAGATTTGAACAATTGTTGCTATTCGCCAGAAATGGCAAGAAACATCATTTCATTTCATGATTTATATAGACAAGGATTTAGATTTTCTTTTAATAATGAGAATGGTTCTATTTTGGCTTATCTAAATGGTGTTTGTTACTTTGAAGCTATACCATGTAATGGAATATATGAAACCGTTATGATTGTTGATAACTTAGGAAATGATGTTTTAAATATTGATTCTTCCACTAGTATGGATAAAGCATCCTTGTGGCATTGTCTTCTTGGACATGTCAACAAGAAACGCATAGCCCAACTCCAAAAGGATGGAGTGTTGGAGTCATTCGACCTTAAGGAAGATGACACATGCGAGTCTTGTTTGCTTGGAAAGATGACTAAGTCGCCCTTCACGAGTACTTGTGAAAGGGGCGAGGGTCTATTGGACCTAATACACACCGATGTATGTGGACCGTTTAGATCAACCACGAAGGATGGGAACCGCTTCTATGTGACTTTTACCGATGACTATAGTAGATATGGGTATATCTACTTAATCAAGCAAAAGTCAGACACCTTTGAAAAGTTCAAAGAGTTCAAGAATGAAGTAGAGAATCAATTGGGCAGGAAAATCAAGATGCTTCGATCCGATCGAGGAGGAGAGTACCTAAGTCTTGAATTCCACGATTATCTCAAGGAGTGTGGAATAGTTTCGCAATTGACGCCTCCTAGGACACCTCAGTTGAATGGTGTGGCAGAAAGGCGTAATCGAACCTTATTGGATATGGTTCGCTCTATGATGAGTCGTGCTTCACTATCTATTTCTTTCTGGGGGTATGCCTTAGAGACTGCCGCCCATATCCTTAACCGAGTCCCTACTAAGAAGGTTGCCAAAACACCTCACGAAATGTGGACAGGGAAAGCTCCCTGTTGGCACATATCAAGGTTTGGGGTTGCGAGGCTTTCGTAAGACGAGATACTCACGACAAGCTTGAACCACGAAGTGAGCGATGTATTTTCATCGGCTACCCGTAGACATCCTTTGGATATCTCTTCTATAGACCGGAGGACAATGTTGTCTTCGTTGTGAGGAGAGGAGTTTTCCAAGAGCGAGAACTCATAAGCCAAGGAGACAGTGGGAGGCAAATCGAACTTGAAGAGATTCAAGAGTCGATGGATGAAGGAACCTCTACCGCTGGCACTCAACCCGAGGAGGAAACTCCGGTTGAACCAATTGATGAATCCTTACCTCTTAGACGTTCCGATAGAGTTAGAGTTCATCCCTAGTTTTATGGCTTTCATATTACTACCGAAGGGGACACGTATATTAGTGATGGTACACTAATAAATCTTGATGAACCTAATAGCTATAAGGAAGCCATGGCAGGCCCGGAGTCTGTAAAGTGGAAAGAGGCAATGGATAGCGAGATCCAATCCATGTATGATAACCAAGTTTGGAATTTGGTTGATTACGTGCCCGGACGTAAGACCGTTGGGTGCAAATGGATCTTCAAGAAGAAGACCGACGTGGATGGGAACGTACACACATATAAAGCGCGATTGGTCGCGAAGGGCTTTACTCAAACTCCCGGAGTTGACTATGATGAGACCTTCTCACCAGTTGCGAAGATTAAATCTATTAGAGTGATGCTAGCAATTGCCGCATTTCATGATTATGAGATTTGGCAAATGGATGTCAAGACCGCTTTCCTTAACGGAAAGTTGGCTGAGGATGTTTACATGGCTCAGCCAGAGGGGTTAGTGGATCCGAAGCATCCGGATAGAGTGTGTAAGCTTGAGAAGTCCATTTATGGACTTAAGAAAGCATCTCGCAGATGGAATCTTTGTTTCGATGAGAAAGTCAAAGAGTTTGGATTTATACGAAGCGAAGACGAATCTTGTGTATATGTCAAAGCCAGTGGGAGTATAGTAAGCTTCCTCGTTCTATATGTCGATGACATATTACTCATAGGAAACGACATCCCGACTCTGCAGGAGGTAAAGTCCTGGCTCGGAAAGTGCTTCGCTATGAAGGACCTCGGAGAGGCTTCTTACATTTTGGGAATAAGGATAGTAAGAGGAAGAAGTAAGAGACTAATTGGACTTAGTCAGAATACTTACTTAGAGAAGGTACTAAAACGTTTTAGTATGGAAAACTCAAAGAAGGGAGAACTACCGATACAAAGTAATGCCAAATTGAGTAAGACTCAAAGTCCGAGTACCGAAGCTGAGATAGCAGAAATGAGCCGAGTACCATACGCTTCCGCAGTTGGCTCAATCATGTACGCTATGACTTGTACTCGCCCTGATGTAGCCTTCGCTTTGAGCATGGTTAGCAGATATCAAGGGAATCCTGGCAAAGCACATTGGATTGCGGTGAAGAATATCCTTAAGTACCTTCGGAGGACGAAGGAATGGTTCTTAGTCCTTGGAGGGAGTGATGACTTGAAGGTGCGAGGGTATAGTGACGCCAGCTTTCAGACCGACAGGGACAAGTACCGTTCGCAGTCGGGCTGGGTCTTTACCCTAAATGGAGGAGCAGTGACCTGGAAGAGTTCCAAGCAAGAAACCGTAGCTGATTCAACGTGCGAATCAGAGTACATTGCAGCGAGCGAAGCGTCGAAGGAGGCGATATGGCTAAAGAACTTCATCGGTGATCTTGGAGTCGTACCTGCCATAAAGGAGCCAATGGAGATTTTTTGTGATAACGAAGGTGCGGTTGCCTTAACCAAGGAACCGAGGGATCATAGTAGATCAAGACATATCGACAGAAAATATCACTTCATCAGACATCGTGTAGAAGAAGGACAACTCGTAGTGAAGAGGATATCATCAGAAGATAACCCAGCAGATCCGCTTACGAAGGGACTGAGTAGGGTTAAGCACTTACAGCATGCTAGGAGTATTGGGCTGAAGGATGATATTAGCATAGATTAGATAGTATTAGAAACGTGTAATAGATAAATGTAATTAACATTTGATGATTAAATAAAGGAGTTTTATTTATAAGTAATGTTACTGTCTTATGTTAATTGTTTAACTATTGTTTCACTTTGCATGTTTTGACTTCTAGAATAATTGAGTTTATTAGGAATAATCGAATTGTTCAAATGGTCCACAATCGTTCATATGTTGGGAGTAGATATGAATGAAGATTTTCATGAATTGGTGTGTAGAATGTCTAAATGGTGTTAGACATAGCAAAGGATTGCTGCAACGTTCATGAGTGCTTATGAACTAGCTTTGAGCATTGGAACAAACCCGCACTTGCTGGAATCACCTTATGGAATAAGATATAAAAGGGTGATCGCAAGACGATAATATCATATAGTCTTAAAACCTAGATATATGGTTTGTTATTTGTTAATTGGTTGTACATTGATAATGCGAAAACGCATCAGTAACTCAGTGTTATAAAACGCAAAACGCATTGTTGTGTATAGTTGGTTAATGAATAAGTAAATGCATATAAGTCGAAGTTTATCTGTAACTTTTATCTAAGAAGGTAAAAGCGATATCTCGGCCGCTCGATGATTTGATTTGACTTATGTGCCGGGCCCGGTCAGAACTGAATTGATGTGTTTGATTAAGTTCTATGTCAAATAAATCAGAGATCGAGAAACCTAAATGCTTGACTAACCATTCCATAGGATTGTCAGCATGATATCTAACAGAGGACTGTACGTTCCCTTATCTAAAGGACAAGATTGATTAGATCAGAGTTGACAGCGTCTTGAGAGCTACGATTGCAAACCGAAATTGTACTTGTATAGTTACTAGACTTATCCAAGTGGGAGACTGTTGGAATAGTGTCTAAGGCTGTAACTATATTGGGCAAGTACTTGACCCGGTTGTGCATGGTCCTTTTGGGTTGCCTTCATCATAGCAACTTGATAGGATGATTTATTAAGAGAGAGTAAATATTATTAATATATTATGAGAATAATATAATGAATAATATATTTGTTATTTGATTAATATAAGTCATAGAATTAATTAGAATTAATTTGGTGACTTAAAGAGATTAATTAAATAAAGGGGTATAAACTGTCAATTGTTTGATAGTTAAGCTTTAGACTGTAAATCCATTTGGATATACTATGGACGGATTCTAAGAGGTTTAGGATAGCTAAAATCGTCCATATGCTTATCTAGGAATGGATTTGGATAGCCTTAAGAGAAGATTATCTGATAGGGACTTATCTGTAATCCTTAAGGAGTCTATAAGTATAAATAGACCCCATAACATAAGGAATTCGTGACTTGACCTAAAGTAAGGAACCTCTGGTCGAAATTCCTTCCCTCTCCTCTCTCCCAAATCATCCTCCTTGCTTTGGTGTTTGTAAGCCATTAGAGGAGTGACATTTGTGACTCTAGAAGCTCCAAGACCTCAAGATCAACAAGGAACTCAAAGGTATGATTCTAGATCTGTTTCAATGTTGTTATTTAACCTAATTAGTAATTAGAAGTCTTGGATTCAAAGCATGTTTATTAGAAAGCCTAGATCCAAGCATTAGGGTTTTGCATGCGCACATAGGAAAGTTCTTATGGCTAAAAACCCATCAAGTACCTTGTGCAGGAGCATTAAAATACTCATAATGGTGGATCTGAAATTAGAAAGCAAGCGAATAATATATAAGAAAGGTCTAAACAAAAAAAAGAGATGTAAATAGTGAAATAACAGACTTACAACCTAATTAACCACTTCGGGGACTCGCAACAAGCATTAAAGGTACCATATTGTCGCTGGAGGCTGCTTCACGTTTCTATCATTTAAAGACTGCATATACTTTGCATACACTGTAGGCATGCCTTCAATTTTTAAAGTCTTAGAACTTTCATACAAAATATTATCACTTTGGAAGTTCTCTAAACCAAAAGGACTCAAATCAGTATTAAGTCCACAATTATTTTCAGAATGTGATTTCTTCACTTGAATTAATGATATAACTAGACTCCTTAATTACTAGCTTGGACTTTGTCTCATACTCACATAACTCATCGATTTCAGCAAGAATAGAATCATTAAAATCTTCATAAGAAATAGTAGGCAATATAAATACTCACCTGGTATGACTGCATAGCAGGAAAAAATAATAGAAGCAAAACACGTTTTCATTCTCTATCTGATCTCCTGGTTGATTGTCTATCTCGTATCTAGGGTTCTATGGACGGTTACAAAGGTGTTTACTAGTAGGGGGAGCTTCTTTGGGCCGAAATAAGCAAGGGGCTTGAAGGTTTTGTGGTTGCGTAGGGTTGCAACTTGGGATGAGAATTTAGCCCGAAAACCCGAACCGAACCGAACCGAATTAGACTCGAATAACCAATTCGATTCGGTTTTCGGGTATCCATATAAGGCTTATTCGGTTTTCGGGTTATTCGGTTCGGGTTACCCGAATACGGGCTTATTCGGTCCAAAAGGACCGAATCGAATATGAAAAGTCACATTTTTTTCCTAACATGATTGCTTATTCGATCATCTTTTCTATCGATCGTTACCCAAAAAAACCCACGTATACACCAAAAAAATCAACGCAATCGAATTCAATCATCCATATTACACCAAATCGACAAGTCAACGACATTACTCTTTGATTGATTGAGGTTTTTCTCATCCTTGCGACATTACTCTTTGATCGACAGTTGCGGTTACTGCCCTTGCGACTTATGATAACCTGGACTCATTGATTGATCATCACCGATTCAAAGTTCAAACTTCAAAGTCTATTCACGATAAGAAAAAAAGTCGGCCCTTACGTCTGGAAAAAATAATCGTCTCATCATCATTGTTTTCTAGTTTCTACGATGATCAAACTCCATTCAAGTCATACAAAATACAATATTTATAATCACATTGTAAATATTATTTGTAAATTTTATTCGGTTTATTCGGGTTATTTGGCTCCTTAATCATCTTCTACGTGTTATTTGGGTTATTCGGGTCGGAACCGAATCGAACCGAATAATACCCGAACCGAACCGAACCCGTATTGCTTATTTGGTTCGGTTTTCGGTTCATACAATTACCCTTATTCGGTTTTCGGTTTATTCGGGTTCGGGTCGAATCGGTTCGGTTCCGAACCGAATAACATCCCTAGTTGCAACCGCATGGGGGTGTTATAAACCCAATGTTCAAGTTTGGCCCCTGGACTGTTGATGCTTGTAACATATAACCACATTACATATTTCTGTCACACAATAGATACTTTCCAGAATGACAATTTACCCCCTCTACTTTATAATTTGTCAAATGATTTGGTTTAATTATTTTAAATTACATTCTAGTTTGAGTATTATAAATTTAACCCTTTGCATTTATTTAAGCATCAATTAAACACTTTAAGTTAATTAAACTCTTATATTTAAATTAACATTTACGTGTAAAAGTGTTAGAAACGCTAATTAATAAAATAAATGATTAAAGAGACAAATTTCTTTTGTATACATATTTTCACTAGGAATAATAAGATAATATGAGGGCTAAGGTGTCCAAAACCCAAATATCCTAATTTTCACCTGTAAATGAAGATAATAATTTATCATTATAACAATATTTCATCGCCTGGATATGAATGTAGTAAAGCCATCAATGTTAAAAACTATAATCTACTAATTATAGGAAGAATAATAAAGAATGATCAAGGATGTAAAACAGTAGATAACTAATTGTAACCATAGATCGATGTTAATGTTAAATTAATACCTGGTCTTCGTACGTATATTGTAATTAGGAGGCTTTTTTTTCAAGTGCTAAATAAAATGTTAAAAAATAAAATAAGAAAACAAAATTCATGAAATTACTATCCATATCTAAATAGTAAATATTTAAGGTTTTTTATCGCTTAAAACCTGACAATATATGTTAGCCTACGGGTTTGTCGGGCTCGAGTCATTCGTGTTAGTTGGGTTCGGGTCATCCCACCATTTGTGATCGTTTAAGGAGTCTAAACTTTGCATAAGATGCCTCCAAACACTAAAAATTTCTATTGGCCAATTTTGGAGAATAATAGTTATGGTAGCAAGATAGCTACGTATTTTAATTTTGTGGCAAACTCTATAGCAAAAATAACTACAAACTATGATCTGTACAAAAAAAAAGTCATAATGAAATAGCTACGGATTTTGATTATGTAGCAAATTCGTAGCAAGATTACTACATACTTTAGTTCTATAGTAAATTATGTAGTAAAATAACTATGGATTATGATTTCATAGAAAATTTTGTAGCAAAATAGTAGCGGACTTTGACTCGTAGTAAGTTCTATAGTGAAATAGTTATGGATTATGATTTTGTAGCAAATTTCGTTACAAACTACCTACGACTTTTGATTATGTAGCAAAATTCCGTAGTTATTCAACTATTAGCTATGGAATGTAATTTTGTAGAAAATTTCGTAGTAAAATTGCTATGCATGGCCATTCCGTATCATATTCCATAGCAAAATAGCTACAGATTCTACTTTCATAGTAAATTTTCGTAGTTATTCAGGCTTTTTCTAGTAGTGCTGCTCCGTGTTCCGAGAAATCCTATGAACCATGATGGGGAGGACTCTGTCAGCTGAACCTCCCTTGGTGAGGTTGTAGAAGCTTTTGTCTTCGTTTTAGGGAATGGGTTGACCTTGTTCCTGACTCAATCTATTCAAGTTTGTGGCCCACAAAGGTGTGGGTCCTTGAAATGTGGGACGATGGTTTGAGTTTTGAATCGTTGGGGGTAGGTTGTTGACTTCCGGCTCCGAGTCAGAACCATCAGAAAAGCCTTCAGCTTCATGATCATCCAAAGGGATTGGGTGATCATCTTCTGGTTCTTCTTCCAACCATCCTGCATTGCCGTGGTTGGGGTAGTACGGGTCTCCGGGAAGATGGAATCCAGCCATTAAATCTACGCGAGAAAAGGGATAAGGAAATAATTAATAGAAGAACTAACTAGATAATCAGTGGCGGATTCAGACCAGAAGTGAACTGGGGTTTATTTTATAATTTCCAAACGATTCATAGCATCTTTATTTGTAGCCTCATAAATTTTTTCTCCTTTAACCGAGCAAATTATACAATCATTCCTGAACTCATCCCAAATTCGATTACACAGTTTAACCATATTTTTTTTTCATTTCAAAACTAACAAAACTAATAACTTTTTTTGTTGTTTTTCCATTATTTAATATCTAACACATTGACTTTTCCATCAACAAACTCATAAAACTAAATAAAAGTAACTTAATCAAAGTCAGAAATTAGAAATTAACTGGATGCATACTAATATACATAGGGTTATTAACTTGAAAATAATTTATATATACATATAAATATGGTGGGAATTACAACCAAGTGGGGTGCATGGACCCCACTCCATACACACTACATCTGCCATTATAGATAATTATAAGATAATCTTTATCAGTTATTCCAATACTTGTTTAGAGCATACCAGTTATATGTATTCAGGACATGATAGTCCTTCGAATAAGTGACCCTAAATTTAATCCCACAACCAAACAAGGACAGGAAATAAAGCAAAGATTCACAGATTTTAAGTCTATAACATCCTAGATACATATAACCTTAGTGTATCCCCTCTGTTGTCAATGACACAGCTGTCAAGCACACTAAGGTTGTACAAAATAGAAAGTGCATAAACACCTTTGTTTAGGCCGTAAACTCCAAACTCTTGGATCTTTGGGGTATTATTGTTGCACAATAAACACTAGAGCATCCTCTCTCCTAATATCTCCTAAAGTGCTAATCCTAAAATACTCAAACTTATTCCAAAAAGCTTGAAAATTAGCAGCAACAGTTCTGACTTCTATTGAATTGAAATGTTGTACAAAATAGAAATTTTTGGTTGTCACACCCCAAGTGGGGGAGAGTTGGTGATTCAAAGCGAGAGGCCACAGCGAGGACCAGCCTTATGTTTTGCAGTGCGGGCTAGGCGTTACCTTCAATAGGGTTGCGCAGGATATGTTGCCTATGTTGTGGATACCCGGGAGGCGGATAAGGCGATAGTGGGCGATGTTCCATTAGTACGAGAGTTCACGGATGTATTCCCCGAGGAGTTGCCTGGGATACCTCCGGAGAGGCAGGTAGAGTTCAGGATCGACCTAGTTCCGGGTGCAGCTCCGATAGCCAAGGCACCGTATCGGTTGGCTCCTTCTGAGATGCAGGAGTTGTCTACACAGCTGCAAGAGCTGTTAGACAAGGGATTCATTAGACCGAGCAGTTCACCCTGGGGAGCCCCGATTTTATTTGTAAAGAAGAAGGACAGGTCGCATAGGATGTGTATAGATTATTGGGAGATGAATAAGGTAACGGTGAAGAACCGTTACCCACTCCCGAGGATTGATGACCTCTTTGACCAGCTACAGGGAGCATCTTGGTTCTCCAAGATTGATTTGCGTTCAGGTTATCATCAAATGAGGGTCAGAGAGGAGGATGTGCAGAAGACAGCCTTTTGGACGCGTTATGGTCACTATGAGTTTGTGGTGATTCCTTTCGGGCTCACCAATGCTCCTGCCAGGTTCATGGATCTCATGAACCGCGTGTGCAAGCCGATGTTGGCTCGGTCTGTGATAGTTTTCATTGACAACATCTTGGTTTATTCCAAGATGTGAGAGCAGCATGAGGAGCACTTGCGGGAGGTTCTATATACATTGAGGAGGGAGAGCTTGTATGCTAAGTTCTCCAAGTGTGAGTTCTGGTTGCATGAGGTGCAGTTTCTTGGGCACCTCGTCAACCAGAACGGGATTTCGGTTGACCCGGCCAAGTTGGAGGCCGTGATGAGATGGGAGGTTCCGAGGTCTCCATCTAAGATTCGGAGCTTTGTGGGACTGGCAGGCTATTATCGGAGATTCATTCAGGACTTCTCCAAGATAGTCTTGCCCTTGACCCCGCTGACAAGGAAAGTCGTGGTCTTTCGTTGGGGGCCCGAGCAGCAGGCCGCATTTGAGACGTTGAGACAGAGATTGTGCGAGGCGCCAATCTTAGCCCTACCGGAGGGCATGGAGGATTTTGTAGTATATTGTGATGCGTCCGTCTTAGGTTTGGGCACGGTATTGATGCCGAGGGGTCATGTTATCGCTTACGCTTTGAGGCAGCTGAAGCCTCACAAGGCGAAATATCTGACGCATGATTTGGAGCTGGGGGGGGCGTTGTTTTCACCCTCAAGATTTGGCACCATTACCTCTATGGGGTTCGTTTTACTATTTACATGGACCACAAGAGCCTGAGGTATCACATAGATCAACTAAATCTGAATATGAGGCAACGTCGGTGGCTTGATGTGGTAAAGGATTATGATTATGAGACCCTCTACCACCCGGGGAAGGCCAATGTCATGGTCGACGCGCTTAGCCACAAGGCAGCGCCAATCAAGGATATCTACATGAGGATGATAGTTGTAACTCTGCTGTTGGAGCAGATTCGGGAGGCCCAGCAGGAGGCCATGAAGGAGGAGCATAGGAAGAGCGAACGTATTGTAGATAAGGTTTTCTCCTTCGACTATGATAGTCGGGGATTGTTGACTCTTCACCGTAGGGTGTGGGTCCCATACCATGGAGGTGTACGTCAGGTAATGATGGAGGAGGCACACAAATCCAAGTTCTTTATCCATCCCGGGGCGACGAAGATGTACAGAGATCTTCGTCTTGATTTTTGGTGGCCCTGTATGAAGAGGTATGTAGCTTGGTTTGTAAAGAGGTGCCTGACCTGTACGAAGGTCAAGGCTGAGCACCAGAGACCTCACGGCAAGGTCCAACTGTTGGATATCCCGCTGTGAAAATGGGAGGATATTACTATGGATTTTATCATGAAGCTTCCCAGGACCGCGCGAGGGGTAGATTTGATTTGGGTCATCGTTTATCGATTGACCAAGAGTGCCCATTTCATTCCGATTCAGGAGAGCATTTCGGCCGAGAAGTTGGCCGACGTCTATATCAGGGAGGTAGTGGCGCGGCACGGGGTGCCAGTTTCAGTGATTTCCGACAGGGATGTGACGTTCACTTCCAGGTTTTGGAAGAAGTTTCATGACGAGCTGGGTACTCATCTGCACTTTAGCACCGCGTTTCACCCGCAGACGGATGGTCAGAGTGAGTGGACCATCCAGATTCTAGAGAATATGTTGCGGGCGTGTGTCTTAGATATCCCGCTATGGAAATAGGAGGATATTACTATGGATTTTATCACGAAGCTTCCCAGGACCGCGCGAGGGGTAGATTTGATTTGGGTCATCGTTTATCGATTAACCAAGAGTGCCCATTTCATTCCGACTCAGGAGAGCATTTCGGCCGAGAAGTTGGCCGACGTCTATATCAGGGAGGTAGTGGCGCGGCACGGGGTGCCAGTTTCAGTTATTTCCGACAGGGATGTGACGTTCACTTCCAGGTTTTGGAAGAAGTTTCATGACGAGTTGGGTACTCATCTGCACTTTAGCACCGCGTTTCACCCGCAGACGGATGGTCAGAGTGAGTGGACCATCCAGATTCTAGAGAATATGTTGCGGGCATGTGTCTTAGATTTTGGAGGTAGTTGGGATACTTACCTTCTGTTGGCGGAGCTCTCCTATAATAATAGCTATCATGCGAGTATCGACCGTCCTCCTTTTGAGATGTTGTATGGAAGGAAGTACAGGATCCCAATATGCTGGGGTGAGGTTGGTCAGAGTTCTCCTATAATAATAGCTATAATGCATTAAGCTATTTCCATCGAAACCAGGGACTCCCAATCTCAGATCTCTTCCAAAATGATGTCTAGAAGGGTAAAGTTTCCAACTTTACCCTTAAGAACCATCCATAAAGAGCCAAACTCAAACCCTAGGCTCATTAGAGTGAGTCTTAACCCATTAAGCTCTTAAACTCTCACAACATAACCCCAAAACATAGATCTGAAGTCCAAAGGTTGGAAACTCACGTAAAGTTTCCAACTTTACGTCCATGCAAGCTAGAAATGCTTTCTAGAGCTTAATAAAGACTTACTGAGGGGCTTATTGCATGAATGGGACATAGAAACTAATAAAGTTTGCAACTTTAAGTCAAGAGGAGTCATAAAAGGGTCAGATATAAGTTATTAACCCCTGGAAACCTCAACATCTTGGACAACCCAACCAAAATCCCAAAATCATGCTAAAATTTCAAACAAAGAGATCTAGATGAATACAAGGCAATATGTCGACTTTATACCTTAAAAGAACTGCAATAAGTGAAGAGCTTCTGGATCAAAAGCCTTCCTTCCAAACCAAGCACCTTCAATCTTTAAGCCCCTTCCAAAGAACACCAAAAACCCACTCTCCAAGCTCACTACTAGCTCACACACTCAAACTTGAAGGATAACACACAAAATTAGGGTTTTCTGGACAAGGAGGCTGGCAAAATATGTCAGCCAAGACAGTTAAGGTCTCTAAATAGGGTGTCAAACCCTAAAATTGGGTTTTCCTTCACAGCCGCCAACTCGTCGAGTTGGGACTCCCTGACTCATCAAGTTGAAACATTAAAACCCGCGAACACAAAATTCTAGACACGACGAGTTAGAGCTCCCCAACTCGTAGAGTTCTCACAAAAACTCCAATATGTTGAGAAATGAATGATACCTGGACCAAGCATTACAGGAGCCACCAAAGTCGACTAAATGAAGGCTGGCAGTTGGCACACAATATATCATATCCACCTTCGTCATGAGGTTCTCCGTTTGTTAACAATCCGTTTTTGCTCCAAACACTAATAAAAGGAAACATTTTTCATAAATACATATCAATAAACACAATAAACTCATTTTCACAGCCACAACTGATGATTAATCTCATAATAGTCCCTATAAAAATTGATTTTACTTGTATTCCTTGCTAAAATGAACATTGACACTGCCAATGCCCATCAGTTGGTGATAATTAGCCATCTAATGTAAAGTCTTGGTAATACTAAAATAAATTCTATATGTATTCATACCTTTACTCTCTTTATTTCTTCAATGTTGTGCAAGCTTGCTACATCTGACAACAATGAAGGTGAACACCAATTTCATAAATTCATTGGGAATATATTTAGGCAGGAAAATTTTGAATTCCTGAAAATCACATCCAAAAAACACACATTTTTAGGTTTTACAACTTCAAAATGCCGCTTTTACTATATCAAATTCAATAGGTACACCGCGAAACCTAAATCCAATAGTTATATCAAAAGAAACATGATCCAATAACCTATTTAGGGTAATAAAGCTTACACTCTGATATGGCCTATAAACGCTCTAATTGTTTAATTGTGCATAGAAGGGGATTGAAAAAACCTATTGTTAGCACGTATCACTTTCCAAATTTTTGTGCACAATCGATTCCAGATGTGGAACAAAACCATCAAATCAAACAAAAAAATGCTAAAAATGATCATTAAATATTAGCTTGAAATACATCGGACAAACTATAATCATAAACCCTAGAAAAAACGGAACAAATATGAAACCTGGTTATAAACATCGAAAATTCGAGAAATCGAGTAGAAGCTCCTACTTGTTTATAAACATCGGGAGTTGCGATGCCTTCAAATAATAGGAAGACACAACGAAAATTGGAGACCTAACGTCGAGGATGGGAAATCGAGGACATGTCGGTTATTTGAGGATTGGGAAGTGAAAGCAATCGACAGAGTATATAGAAGGAATTCGAAGAGAAATCAGTTTAGGGGAGAAAAAAAGGGAACATTGAAAGGAACATGAAGGTTCTTTGGTGTCTACAACAGATTAATCGAATGAGTAAAAGCCAGCCGTAGAACATGGAAACGGATTGGCTGAGAACGGCTGGTATGGAGCCGGCTGCAAACCAGACACTGTTCATCAGCCACATCCAAAATTAAATTAATATATATAATGATTCATGGTAGTTGGTGATGAAATAATAGGGATGTCAACGGGGGCAAACTGTACGGGGAGTGTATCCCCTGCCCCCGCCCCCGAAATTTCCCCGTTCCATCGTCCCCGTCCCTGCTCCCGAAATGTTCGGCCTTCCTACCCCTGCCCCCGCCCCTCGAATCCCCTTTATTACCCCCGCCCCCAATTGATTTTGGGCTGTCTTTTTTTTTTTTGCTAAAAGAAGTTGTTATTTACGCTAAAAGAAGCTATTTTTTAGGTAACAAATAATTATTTATAGCAGAATTTTACATGTTAAAAATAAAAAAATTATGCATCTTAAAAATATTATACTCACAACTTAAAAATATATTTTTTGATGAATTTTGGAAGCTCAAAATAATATTATTGTTTATTATATTTATACAATTAATATATGTAAATATATGTTTAATTTATTAACGGGTTTCCCATGAGAATTTCGGGACGGGATTATCTATCCCGCCCCCGCTCCTAAAATTAAAACGCCTATGAAATAATTAAAGAAAGGGGTCGATGATTTTTTTAAAAGATTGCAATGTCCCTTGACCAAAAATGCGACATTTTGACCAAAATGTTGAAAGATAGATGACCTCTGGACTGTAAATGTAAGAAATAATATTTTTTAAACTATCATTTTAGATTGAATATAAGTTGAAGGGTGATTTTGAGAAAAACTGTGAAAGTGTAGGGCCACACCCCACGACGTCGACCGACCAAAGACCATGATGCGGATGTGGTTGAAAACGGTTCGCCTGGAATTCATCAAACGAGAATTTATTGATCACAAAATTAAAAATAAAAAGGAAAAATTGATATCGTTTTTCTTATATGGCCTGCTCTCTCCCACATTCATGGCACCATGGTCCGTAGCCGAAAGTCGCCGCTCCTTCCTTCTTTCCTTACCCTTGTAGCTTTGCTCTCTTCCGAAGCAAGATACCCAAGTCTCTGGACTTCTTTCTCAAAAATTAAAATCTGTAATCTTGTTTCTTGAATTCCTTCAATTAATCCAACACTCAACCAAACTAAAACTCTTAAAACAATCCCCGATTCCTCCTGCCTGCTGGTACGTACATCTAACTGCTTGCTATTGATCATGGATCCTTGAATCTTGAATACCAATGTCTTGATTCTACTTTGATTTGGACTGTGCTGGTGATGGGTTTTGTAGATTTTCAGGATTTGGTATCGGTATCGGTACGCGTTTTGCCGATTAGTTCCTCCGATAAGGAAGTTAAGGGACCGATTTTAATTTGGGGAAGAAGCAGATGTCTAAATTCGAGGGGGTTCTTGTGTCTGATCATTGGCTTCAAAGCCAGTTCACACAAGTTCAACTTCGTACCCTCAAATCCAAGGTTTTTCTTTATAATCCCTCTTGATTCATCGCTGTGTGCGTTAATATTATATGCTATCTATTTAACTGATTATTAGATTGGAGTTGTTTGATATCCCGTACTGATGCTCGAATCGGTTTATTGTTTTTGTGCAATCAATGTGTAGTTTGTATCATTTAAGAATCAAAATGCTGAACTTACGGCTGCGGACTTGCCTCTATTGCTTGCAAAATTGAAGCCTTTTAGCGAGTTGTTTAAGGAGAAGGAAATAGGGGACTTATTATCTGAATCTGGTTTCGACATGAGCAATGGAATTGATTTTGAAGTTTTCCTCAGGGTAAATATTCCATGTTTACATCTCTTGTTCAATCAAGCACATTGATTCTCTTATGAGATACATTTGTTTATAATCGATTGATTGCAGGGTTACCTGAATTTACATTCACATGCTGCTGCCAAACTGGGCAATTCAAATAACTCGTCTTCGTTTCTTAAAGCAACAACCACAACTTTGCTTCACACCATCGATGAATCAGAGAAAGAATCTTATGTTGCTCATATCAATAGCTATCTTAGAGATGATCCATTTATGAAGCAGTTTCTTCCCATAGATCCAGCTACCAATGCTTTGTTTGAGCTGGCTAGAGATGGAGTTCTTTTATGGTATGTCTTTTTCATCCTCTTTGTCATATATGGATGAGCATATGTATATATAATTTGATATTTGTATTTGCAGTAAACTCATCAATGTTGCAGTGCCCAATACGATAGATGAACGTGCTATCAACACCAAAAGAGTACTGAATCCATGGGAAAGAAATGAAAATCATACTCTTTGCCTTAATTCTGCTAAGGCTATAGGATGCACAGTAGTAAATATTGGCAACCAGGATTTGGTCGAAGGAAGAGTAAGCTGTCATATTAGAGACTTATATCCATAGTTTGAAGCTTTTAAATCTCAAAACACCTGAACCTGATTTTTTTTTTTTTTTTGCAGCCTCATCTGGTTCTTGGCCTAATTTCTCAAATTATAAAGGTAGGGCTGTTAATCCAACGGTTGTAGTAGTTTTTTTTTTTTCTAAAAAAATATTCTTCATTCATCTGATGTGGCTTGTAATTTTGGCACATCCAGATCCAACTCCTGGCAGATCTGAACCTTAGAAAGACCCCTCAACTTGTAGAATTGGTGGAGGACAACAATGTACTTGTTAATATCTTTCTTCAGTTTATGTGTGCATTTGTATCTATATATATAATATATAATATATATATGTATGCAGGATGTGGAGGAGCTTATGGGATTAGCACCTGAGAAAGTCCTATTAAAATGGATGAATTTCCATCTTAAGAAAGCAGGATACAAGAAAGCGGTGACAAATTTCTCATCTGATGTGAAGGTAAATTAAATCTCCGTTATTTTTCATTGTGGTTTTTTTTCATTTGATGTTTATTAAGAGCAGTGTGATTTCATGTGTAGGATGGAGAAGCTTATGCTTACCTGCTTAATGTTCTTGCACCAGAACATTGCAGCCCGGCCACATTGGATACAAAGGATCCAGCTGAAAGGGCAAATTTGGTACTTGAGCATGCAGAAAAAATGGATTGCAAAAGATACTTGGCTCCTAAAGATATCGTTGAAGGCTCTGCAAACTTAAATCTTGCATTTGTTGCACAGATTTTCCATCAAAGGTTGGATTCCCTTGCATTGCATTAATGTTGTTGTTAATTGTTATGAGTGAGTAATTAATACTGTTTTGCAGGAATGGTTTGTCTACTGATAACAAGAAAATTTCATTTGCTGAGATGATGAGTGATGATGAACAAATGTCAAGAGATGAAAGATGTTTCAGGCTGTGGATCAACAGCCTTGGGATTTCTTCTTATGTCAACAATCTGTTTGAGGATGTCAGAAACGGATGGACGCTTCTGGAAGTTTTAGATAAAGTTTCTGTGGGGTCCGTCAACTGGAAACATGCAACTAAGCCTCCAATTAAGATGCCATTTAGGAAAGTTGAGAATTGCAATCAAGTTATCAGGATCGGAAAGCAGTTGAAGTTTTCTCTTGTCAATGTAGCTGGAAATGACTTTGTTCAAGGGAATAAGAAACTCATACTTGGTAAATCATTCACACACATTTATTATATACAGATATTGGGTTATGTTTTATTGAAATCAATTTTGTATTTGTGTACACACACACACACACAGCTTTCTTGTGGCAGCTGATGAGGTTTAACATGCTTCAGCTTTTGAAGAACTTGAGATCCCACTCTAATGGGATTGGGAAGGAGATGACCGATTCTGATATTTTGAAATGGGCAAATAGAAAAGTCAAAAGCACTGGAAGACTTTCTCAAATGGATAGCTTTAAGGTAGGTTGGATCCATATATCTTTTCTCTTATCAATATTGCATCATATACATACAATATTCAAAAAACAATGCTGCTATGCAGGATAAGAGCCTTTCAAATGGAATATTCTTCCTTGAGCTTCTCAGTGCAGTGGAGCCGAGGGTTGTCAACTGGAACCTCGTGACCAAGGGCGGAAGTGGTATGTATGGTTATGGTTTTTCTTTTTTAATTTCGAGGGTAATTCTGTAATTTCATGATATGATGTTTAATTGACATTTGACAGATGAGGAGAAGAAGTTGAATGCAACTTACATAATCAGTGTGGCAAGAAAGCTTGGGTGTTCACTTTTCTTGTTGCCTGAAGATATAATGGAGGTAAAACTGATAGAATAGAATGTATAGAAGAAGTGTGGGTAAGAATTGGAAACTGATAAATGATAATAATAATAATTTATAATAATATTATTAACAGGTGAATCAGAAGATGATACTTATGTTAACAGCAAGCATTATGTATTGGAGCCTTCAGCAATCTACAGATGAGTCAGAATCATCTCCTTCTCCTTCATCGGTTTCAGCAACTCCAGAAGCTTCACCCGCACCTTCTGTCAATGGTGATGAAGACAGCTCCATCTCCATGACTGGCAGTGCTGCTGAAATCTTCAACTTGTCCATTGATGATGCAGCTTCTGATACCACAGTCTCTTCTATTCAAGAAAACAACAATGATGCTGGTTTACAGTGATACCTACGTTACTTTTTTTTTTATTATTATTATTTGTAAGTAAAAAAAAAAAAGGGGAAAGGGGGCAAGAGACAGACAGAGAGAGAGTATACTTAAATTGGATAAAAGAAAGGGAACTATAGGTAGAGAACATATGAATGCATACTGGAGATGGAGAGAGAGAGAGAGAGAGAGAGAGAGAGAGAGAGAGAGATAGATACGTTGATGTTTTTTTTTCTTGCTCTGATAAAAGTTTTTTGATATTGTTTTGTTTTATTGAAATAAGTTGTACATTCTTTCTGATGTATGAATTATGATTCACGTTCCATTTTTTATTCATATAATGAGACACATATAAAGAGACAATCAAATGTGTTGATCGATCTATTTGAGTATTAAGGATAACATTTTTATTATTTTAATGTCTTAAACATCCTCGTTGACCCACACGACACGACCAACATTTCTCCACCTCCCCCATTATATTATATTTTTATCTTTTTTGCTTGTTTTGTTATCTGTCTTTTAACATTTATTTATTAAAACGTTATAATTATAATTCAGGTTTTAAATGTGACTTGATATTTTTCAAAGCATGTTTATTTTATGTTGAATTTTTAAAAATATGAATACCTTTTCAACGATATTTTTTATATCATGATGGTATATCCTCTAACAATAAATTTGAAATCAAACTATATTTGTATAAGGATAAATAATGTGAGAATTTGTAAAAAAAATAAATAAATAATAAAAAATAAAAAAAAAATTCTTATTGGGCTGTGACCTAGAAAGTTGAATATATAGATCGGATCAAGTTCTTGAGTGTGTTGTTCATGGTAGATGGAAAAACAACCAATGTAAGCAGAATTGGTGTACGAATCCGAGAGATGCAGTTGTTTGGGAAAAGCTCTTGGTTTTTGAGAATTGCTATTTAGACATCCTATTGACACTTTTATAAAAAGTTAACCAATAATTAACTGCTTATAATTAGTTTTTTCGGAAAACAATGCAATTTCAGTCAATACAAATATTTAAAAAATTGATGTCCATATTGCAATATAGGGTGTCTTTTTAGCCAACCTTAAAATGTGTCATCACATTGATTTTTTTTTTTTGTTTTCTAGTGGTACTTACCATACATATTGGAATTCTTTGTTGCCAATAGAGGTAAATATTTTCATGTGGCGTGTGGGTTTGGACATAATCCCTATTAAGGAAAATCTTTTGCTTAGAGGGATTGATTTACCCACTTTTATTTGTTCTATGTGCAAACTTCATAATGTGGATTATGTTTTTATTCATCGAGAGATGGTCAAGTCTTGCTTTTGGAGAAGATTTATAGATAGTGTGACATATGTTTAGTTCATTTACTTAGGGTTGGGGATTTTCAAAATTGGGCAGATTTTTCACTTGAATGAGCTTAAAAAAATGAAGTTGGATTCTATTATTTCTGACACGTGGTTCTCATAAGTTTTGACACTTGTCATTTTATGGTATTTTTCAAATAAATATTATCCATTTGTCAATTTTTTGTTTGTTTCAATTTTAAAATTAATATCATATACTTATATATGTAAAATATTAAATATTATATATATATATATATATATATATATATATATATATATATGATATTAAATTGCAATAAATACGTTTTTTTTTTTATTTTAAAGTTGTGCATTAAAAAAATTTTTGTTTATATTTTAATTTTTAATCTTTTTTTAAATCAATTCGTGTATTTTATGGGTCTGACACCTAGTAGAAAGAATAAACTTAAGTGTGACCGGACGTCATGGCTCAAAAATTTGTCGTTTAGTTTTTGAAATATTTGTTGCTGGAGTTTTTTTTTCAATTAATAAATTCAGGTATTAAAAAAAATAAAACCCACCATTTATTATGTACCAACCTTTTTTGTTTTGCTTTCATATATAACAGTTTGTTTGTTAGAGTCTGAAAAACTTATCTGGCCTTAATTTATTTTTTTTGTGCATTAAGAAATATAGAGGCCAATTACATAAAATTGGGGAAAAGAGCATCATGGGCAAAATTCTTCATCAGGTCATAATCGAAATAGAAAAAAATTATAATCAAAGATTAAAGTACACTCCAAAGGATAATTTTTCTCATGTAACAATTTATTTTGTTAGTTAGGTAGTGAAGCAACGGTAATCAAAGTTTCAAGTACAAACATGCATATCCTTACCTTCAAATGCTAAAGTTGAAGTTGGAGTTGGTCTTAATGAGGGTGAGAATGACTCCAACAACCTTATTCTCGTGATTTTTGAGAAGAAGTTTATGGGAAAGTATGAGAATGATGAATACATATCTTCTTCAATTAACAAAACAATATTCGATCTTTTTTTAATAGCCTAGTAAAGCATGATATAAGTTCACACGAGTAATCATCCAATGAAAATTAATGTAGCCCTTTTTATGTTGACTTTGACAAGAGGAAGAAAATGAGCAGATTGGGTCCGATTCACTTCACACAACCATATGCTAGAATGGAATAGATTAAAGTCATACTTGACGGAATAACAAAATCTCGGAGGGATTCACTATCTATGTAATACACTAAAGAAAACGAAAGTAAACAATCAACAGGAACCAATTAGGTTTCCTCACTTTTTTTTCATCTTATTCATTCTAGTCGATCAAAGATATATATATATATATATATATATATATATATATATATATATATATATATATATATATATATATATATATATACATCAATTTGAATTGTTAAAGATAAGCTAAATAAGAGGATAAGAACGTGACAGCTAGATAAGAACATGACAGCTAACACGTTTATTTTCTTCACTCCCCCTCAAGATGGAAGGTGAAGATCACGAACACCCATCTTGCCAAGTAATAGACGAAACTGGTCAGTGCCAAGAGGTTTTGGTGAACATGTCTGCAAGTTGATCCTTTGTACGTATCGCAGCAGGCAAAATTTCTCCAGATTCTACGCTTTCACGATCAAAGAAGCAATCCATTTCAACATGTTTAGTACGCTCTTGGAAAACGGGATTATTGGCAATATGGCGAGTAGCTTGGTTATCACAATAAAGCGTCGTGGCCTCTTGCTGAGTAGCTTCCAAATCTTTTAGCAACCATCTAAGCCATAAAATTTCAATAACTGTAGCAGCCATGGACTGATATTCAGCTTCAGCTAAAGAGCGTGACACTACAGACTGTTTCTTTGTTTTCCAAGAAATGGGAGCACCACCGAGCGTGATAAAGTAACCGGTTTTAGAAGGCCGTGTGAAGGGACATCCCAGCCAATCGGAGTCACAATATCCAGTCATGTTAAATTGCCACTAGCTGGAAGGAAAATACCTTGACCAGGTGTGGCCTTTAGATAGCGTAAGACACGGAGAGCTGCATTCCAATGAGTAAGTCGAGGAGAAGAAACAAACTGGCTTAGTGTGTTGACCGCAAATGTGATGTCAGGTCGAGTAACCTGTAAATAAAGGAGCCACCCAATGAGACGCCTATACTTACCTGAATCAGCCAAAGGAGACTCATCCTCAGTGGTAAGACGAATATTTTGCTCCATCGGAAAAGAGCTAGGCCTACAACCTTCTAAACCGCTATCAGCAAGAATATCTAAAGTATATTCCTTTGACTAAGAACAACTCCGTCTGGTGTGCGGGCAACCTCAATACCAAGAAAATACTTTAACGGTCCCAAATCTTTGATACTAAAACGACTATCGAGAAAAACCTTGACTTTTCTATTTGTTGAGCATTATTACCCAGAAGTATGACACTGTCCACATAAATAAGGGCAGAAATATAGATGTTGTTTTTCTTAAAAGCAAAAAGTGAATGATCATCCCTTGAATGTTGGAATTCAATGTGAAGGAGAGCTTTGGTAAACTTGTTGTACCAGTTCCTCGAAGCTTGACGCAGGCCATACAACGACTTTCTAAGGAGACATACCTTGGTATCTCCTTCCTTTGCGAACCCTTGTGGTATCTTCGTGTACACTTCTTCGTCTAAATCCCTGTACAAAAACGCATTATTTACGTCAAGTTGGTGGATAGTCCAACATTTCTGGACGGCAACGGCTAACACAGTTCTCACAGTGACAAGCTTGGCTACTGGTGCGAACGTTTCATGAAAATCTATCCCTTCAACTTGAGTGAGCCCTTTCGCAACTAGTTTTGCTTTGTGATGCTCGATTTCACCAGATGGATTGTATTCAATTTTATAAACCCGCTTTGAATCAATTGCCTTCTTTCCGGGAGGTAAATTTGTCAAGGTCCACGTGTTATTATTCTCAAGAGCTTGGATTTCTTTCTTCATGGCATCTCTCCAACACTGGTGTTTGACTGCTTGAAAATAATGCTTGGGCTCATCTTGTGAAGAGATGGCTGCCAAAAAAGCTTTATGTGAGTTAGTAAAATTTTTGTAAGAAACAAAATGAGACAAAGGATGTACCGTCGAAGAAACTGTATTGTCATTAGAGTGGGAATGGTTTATGGAAGGTGGTAAGTCAACCTTGAAATCTTACAGGCGAGTTGGTTTAGTTCGAACACGTTTTGGGCGTCGGGTTTGAGAAAAATTGGAAGTTGAATGGCGACTTTGTTCAGCATGTTGAGTTGTTTCGGGACTAGTTGAAACAATTTCAGATCTTGAGCTGTTTGACGGACTGCTAGGCTCACTTGGGATATCGTCTTGGGCTGGGGAATTAGAGACATGGCCTGATGCCCTAAGATTTGTTGCCACATGATCCTTTTCTATTTCTTGATCGTGACAATCATCATCGAAATGCTCCAAACTCACATGATTTTCTTCTTCAACTTGGTTCTTGTTATTATCTTTTACAACTTTCTGAAAAGGAAAAGCACAATCTATGAATCTGACATCCTTAGAAACTAGAATTTTCTTACTCTCAATATCAAGGACACGATACCCTTTTTTCCCCTGTGGGTACCCAATAAAAACACAAGGTCTCCCCTTTCTTCAAACTTATCTTTTCCAAATTTATTTTCTTTAACATACACCAAACATCCAAAAACTCTCATGTGTTAATATTGGGGTTTATTTCCAAATAAAATTTCATATGGCGTTTTGTTCTTGACTAATCGGGAAGGTAAACGATTTATGATATAGGTGACAGTTAAGACGCATTCTCCCCAAAACTGAATGAGAAGACTTGCTTGAAAACGAAGGGCTCTAGCTATCTCCAATAAGTGTCTATGTTTTCTTTCAACTACCCCGTTCTGTTTAGGGGTATGGACACAAGATGTTTCAAGAATGATGCCTTGTTCTTCATAAAACTTGAGCATGTTATTTGAAACAAACTCGCCTCCATTGTCGCTTCTAATTCTATTCTCAAATTGTGTTTCAACCAATTTGTGGAAAGCAATTAAATTGAAACTTGCATCCTACTTATGTTTTAAAAGATATACCCATGTTGAACAGCTATAATCATCAACAATTGTTAATAAATATCGTGCACCCAAAAGTGAAGGAACACGATAACCTCCCCATATATCACAATGAATAAGTTCAAAAGGAGCAAAAGTTTAATAGACCTAACTTGGAAAGGTAATCTGGTTTGTTTTGCCCGAATACAAGAATCACAATGATCAATGTTTGCTAAACTATTTATAAAGCTAATGTGTTGGAGTCTAGAATTTGAAGCATGCCTTAGTCTTATGTGCCAGATCTATGTGTCAACCTTAACTACCATCGCCTTGACTCTAGCATCCACTTCTTCCATCTTGTATAGACCATTCTTACACTTCCCCATACCAATCAGCTTCCTCGACTGTAAGTCTTGTACATAACAAAAATCCCAAAAAAATGTCACAAAGCAATTGTTGTTCTTGGTGATTTTACTAATTGATGGAAGACTGCACTTAAAGTTTGGTATGTAAAGGACATTGTTGACTTTTAAGTCACTTGGTAGGCTAGCACTTCCTATTCCTTCAACAGGAACACCGTCACTATTTGCTATGTTAACATGAACACCATCGGATGATCTTTTCAAATTAGTCAAGACAGAATCATTACATGCTATGTGTTCTGTGGCACCGGAGTCAATAACCCACGGTTGACAAAAATCAATCTTACCAGCCATATTAATTTCAGGTTTTGGATTGTCGTTTAATTGTTTCATAAGTTTCTTGTATTGTTCCACACTTAGCCCAGGTATGGGGCTGACTTCAATCCTGACTGCATCAGCTCTCGGCTTCGGCTTTGCCTTCCTTTTGATCATTTGTTGGTTTCCTTTGTCGATTCTCCCACCAATCAGGATATCCAATTTTTTCAAAGCACCCTTCGATTGTATGTCCGACTTTATTGCAATGTTTGCACTTCAAGTTTCCTGATTGATGCGTTTTTCAGGATGACTACTTTCAAGACTTTGTGGTGTACGGGCTTGAAACACAAACGCCTCCACCGTTACAACAGGTTTTGTTGTAGCAGAAATATTTTTTTTGTTGTTCGTCCTCAGCGACCAGGTGGTACACAGTGCCTAAACTTGGCATCGGTTTGGTGCTGAGGATTTGAGTTTTTATAGTCGCAAAGTTGTCATCAAGCCCCATCAAGAACTCATAAATACGCTCCTTTTTTTTAGATTCTACAAGTCTCTTTCCCAAGTTGCAAGAGCAATTACTGCATATGCAAGTAGGTTAAGGTGAGGTTGATTCGATTTCATCCCACAGGCCTCTCATCATCGTGAAGTAGGAAGAGATAGAGTGCTTTTCTTGTCGTATATTAGTGAGGATTCGTTTCAATTCATATGCCCTCGGGGCACTTTCTTTTCTGAACCTTTCTTGGAGATCATCCCAAATCTGCTTGGCCGTTGTTGCATATTTCACACTGTTTCTGATCTCATTTTCCATGGCGGTGGTGATCCACCCCTTTACGATTGCATCACTATGTAGCCATACTCTATATTCTAAATGATCTTCTGCAGGTTTTGGGATGGTTCCATCAATGAAACAAGCCCTATTTTTGGCAATGAGAAAATCGTTCGTCTCTCTTGACCAATCAGCATAGTTATTGTCATTCAAATTGTCATTCACGTGCATCTGACGAGGCTAATCAGTTGGATGAACATAATAAAGAGAATCGAGATCATAAGAAGGGTTTTTGGCTTTATCCTTGCTGCTACCTTCAACATCGTCGGGTTCGGCCATCGTGGGGCTTTGAACGATGAACTCAGCGGGTTAGAGAAACCTTATTTGATACCATAAAGAAAATGAAAGTAAGCAATCAACAGGAACCAATTAGGTTTCCTCACTTTTTTTCATCTTATTCATTCTAGACGCTCAAAGATATATATATACATCAATTTGAATTGTTAAAGATAAGCTAAATAAGAGGATAAGAACATCACAGCTAGATAAGAACATGACAGCTAACACGTTTATTTTCTTCATACACTACGTAGTAGCTAATGAATGCTAATTGTATTTTAATATTTTTACATAGAGTGATCATTGTAAGATATTAGTTTGTTGTGAAAAAAATTATGACGACAGTAAGTGTCCATATATGCGTTGAACATCATGGATTAGAAATGAACGGTATTGGCACACGTGAAATCCTTGGATGATAAACATGTTTGTGCATGAAATTACAACGTTCGGTCCCTTATGACTCGAACTTGGATTACAAAAACTATGTCCAAATTTGTAATCCATGGGACATTACACTGTTACCACCTCTCTCTCTCTCTCTCTCTCTCTCTATATATATATATATATATATATATATATATATATATATATATATATATATATATCGTAACGCCCGTAGATCACGGCTAGTCAATTTAGCGACGATAAGCATCAAAAATGACTTTTTGATGGAAGATTATTTTGAAGAATTAATCTTAACCAAGTTGTAGTATATGTCACAAGGTTTCCGTGCATATAAAGAACACCAAAATCCGAGTTATAACGAAGAAGTTATGACCTGTCGAAGTTTCGCGACAGAACCGGCACGACCCAGCGCGACGTAAATAGTGAATTTAAGGTAGATAGATATCTATCCTTAGTGATCTAAACTAGAGTCAAATATGTCTTCGATAGTAGTCCAACGATAAAAAGACAGATGAAAACGGAGTTCAGATGAAGGAGTTATGAGTTTATAGCGGAGTTTTCCTGTCCCGGCCTACTAAAAATAATATATAAGTAATATAATTATAATATATTAAAAATAAAGTCAAAATTATCCAATGGAGTCTAAATGAGAGTTTTAGAGCATAATCTCACCTTCGCGTCGATATAAAGAACGTCGAAAACGGAGTTCGTATGCGAAAGTTATGAATTTATGAAGTTCGGGGCGCGAAACCCCAAAACTGTTAGAGACCACGATGTGGCAAGCAGTGCCACGACGTGGCAAGTCTCCTGACACCTCCGGGAGTCCCCCAGATGCAACTTGCGATGACGTATGCAGTGACGACCAAGCCCACGACGTGGGAAAAGGGTGCCACAATGTGGCAAGGGCCAAATTTGCCCTATAAATAGATTTGAAGGGCCAGCCGACTATGGTTGCTCCATCTCTTCTCTCCCACTCCTGATACACCCTCTAAGCCCTATTTTAACCCCCCGAAGCCCCAGTATCAACCCCGAGACCCGAAGCAAGTTCCGAAACCCGAAGATCCCGAGAAGAAAAGAGTTTCCGAGCCGAAGCTCTGCCTGCGAGAAACCCAGTGTGTGAAGATATCCCGGTTTCACCGAAGAATACTACCATTGTTGTGTATATGTGAGTGTGTGGTTACTTTCTTCTAACGCATAATTATGAAGTATTTTATACAAAATACATGCTATGTGTATAATATAAAGTTGTTTATATGTGTGAGTGTATAGTCCCTTTCATAAACACGATTATAATACAAGTATTGTTTGAATGTATTAAGTATATGTTTTGGGTGAGTGTGTGGTCACTTTCTTCTAACACATAAATATTAAGTATTTGTTATGAAATATGTGCTATGTGTTTATATATTGTTTGTTTATTTGAGATGAGTATGGAATGGATGAACTATATAGGTTTTAATGAGTTAAACTGTATATATATTTTGTATCTACGAATATGTTGGGTAGGACATGGGTAGATGAGATCCGTGAGTATGGATCAGATTAAGAGGTTAGTTCTAGATCCGTGAGTATAGATTAGATCAAGAGATTGGATTTAGATTCGAGAATATGGAATAGGAAAAGAGATAAACTTGTTATTAATCCAGGAGTATGGATTAAGACATAGTAAATTGTCCCTAGTCCGGGAGTATGGATTGGGCACAGTTTAGATCCGGGAGTATGGATCAGAACAGGATTTAGGTATAGCAAATTGTCCCTAGTCCGAGAGTATGGATTGGGCACAGTTTTAGATCCGGGAGTATGGATCAGACCAATAGGTAAACTTGTTATTAATCTGGGAGTATGGATTAAGACATTAATTGTCCCTAGTCCGGGAGTATGGATTGGGCACAGTTTTAGATCCGGGAGTATGGATCAGAGCAAGATATTAGTTTAGATCCGGGAGTATGGATTAGACCAAGAGGTTAGTTTTAGGTCCGAAAGTATGGATCAGGTGGAGAGATTAGTTTAGATCCGTGAGTAGGGATCAGATAAAGAGGAAAAGTTTAGATACTAGAGTTTAGATCGTGGCGTTGTGAGGATCGATGGGGTGGGATAATAGTTGCTTTTATATGGTGAAATTATATAATTTTGGATGTTCTATATATATTTATATGATAAAACATTGTGGGATGAAAACCCTATATGCTCACCAGGCTTCCAAGCCTGACCCACTCAGTTTTCTTTGTATCACAGGTATCGATACGAAGACATATTTCACAGAGAGATTCAAAGGAGATATAAATCATTAGTGTAATTAAATTTAAGTTATGCTTATGCTTATATGTCTGTATCGGAACATGACATCCCAATGTTTTATTATTAAATGAAAATACATTCTCTTTGAGAAATGTTTTGATAAGTTATTATCATATCTTGTTTTGGGAACAAATTCCGCAACCGTTTTCTGTAAAAGATTACTCTGATTTTAAAAACAAAGCATAAACAAATCAGTCTTTTCTGGCCGTGAAATTGGGGATGTCACAGTTGGTATCAGAGCATTAGTTTAAGCGAACTAGGAATTTGTAGGAAATTTCTAGACTTAAACTTAGAATGCTAAGTAATGATTGTGAGGAGTGTGTCTAAAATATGTTAGGTAGTACACCTAAATTGACACGAGCACTAGTATATTTTAGGAATGATGCCTAAAATGCTTTTATGTGCTAATTGTTTTGTGTGATAGCTAAATTGACGCTATTATTTGTTCGGATCTATGGTCTGTTGCCGACTAGATCTGGAAACCTTATGTGTATAGGATTCTAAGCGTATGACTACGATATTAGAACTAGCATGTAAACGTTTCGAAGGGATAAGGAGATTTATACGTTTATCGTAAACAAAGCTTTCTTATCTTAAATTCTCGCCTGGTACGCCGAACGTCTGCTTGGGTGCACGAAAGGTCATGGTGAAGACTCATAGAGAATTGAGTAAATGGAGGAAATGAAGAAGGCTTATGATAGTGGATGACACCTATCAGAAGATATCGTAAGAGTGGTATTCTGCCTTTAGAGTATGTATTAGTAAATAACAGTACGTTTAGAGGAGTACGGTACGTCTGAAGTACACCTTCGATTGGCAGGATGATGGAACGATTGGTGAAATTCTTGAATTTGTGTCATCGTTTGGTAATTCCATCACCAATCGAGTTGAATTAGAGTTGATGATTGAAGATTGAGCAATGAATAAGTCCTAGTAGAGTCTAGGGAAATTGTTTATGATTATTTGGACACATTCGTATGTGTTAAATTGTTTTGTGATTTTCTTGTATGGTGACTTGGTTGACTGCGGGACAATACTCGGGACGAGTATGAGTAGGTGTGAAAGGTAGTAGATGCATATACTACCAGAAGCACAGGACTCGCACTTGGATCAGGGAAAGTCACAAGGTTACCAAGAAGCTAGTAACTGATTCCGTTTTGTTCAAGTATGCCATTACCCTTGTTTCGGTAGTGATTAGTAAGATGGTTGTTATTCTGACCCTAGTGGTCATATCAAATTGAGTCCGACTACAATGAGTTTGTTACGTGGTTCAGAGAACCGAGTTCGAGGTAGCATCTGACTCAATTCAGAAGATTGAAATCAATGCAATCGATAGCATCGTGCTCGTTGTTAAGGAAGCTTGTAGCTAGAAATGCTACATGTAAAAATGTGATTATATCACATTAGAATATGAAGGAAGGTATATTCCATTCTGGAATTTGACTCTAAGAGACTTGAGTCTAAGCATTGCATCATACGATGAGAGGTCATTAGAACATGACCCATCGGTCTATTGCAATAGATGAATGAAAGTACTTATCCTAAGAAGAAGAAGGAGTCCTCAATAAGGATTTATTTTGTAAATCGGGAGTTTTGATTGAAAGTACAGCATAGTACGATAAGCAGATGCAAGATTGGTCATCGTCTACGGTCAAGAAAGCCATAAAGTATTAAATACTCTTTCCAGGAAACATAGAATTTACGGTTATTACCTAGGATGAAGAGATAACGTGTGGAATCATTATGCAATCCCTATTTCGTTGATGATTCGGGGACATAATCATCCTAAGGGGGAGATAATTGTAACGCCCGTAGATTAGGTCTAGTCAATTTAGAGACGATAAGCATCAAAAATGACTTTTTGATGGAAGATTATTTTGAAGAATTAATCTTAACCAAGTTTTAGTATATGTCACAAGGTTTCCGTGCATATAAAGAACGCCAAAATCCGATTTATAACGAAGAAGTTATGACCTGTCGAACTTTCGCGACAGAACCGGCACGATCCAGCGCGACATAAATAGTGAATTTAAGGTAGATAGATATCTATCCTTAGTGATCTAAACGAGAGTCAAATATGTCTTCGATAGTAGTCCAACGATAAAAAGACAGACGAAAACGAAGTTCAGATGAAGGAGTTATGAGTTTATAACGGAGTTTTCCTGTCCCGGCCTACTAAAAATAATATATAAGTAATATAATTATAATATATTAAAAATAAAGTCAAAATTAGCCAATGGAGTCTAAATTAGAGTTGTATAGCATAATCTCACCTTCGTGTTGATATAAAGAACGTCGAAAACGGAGTTCTTATGCGAAAGTTATGAATTTATGAAGTTTGGGGCGCGAAACCCCAAAACTGTCAGAGACCACGATGTGGCAAGTCTCCTGACACCTCCGGGAGTCCCCCAGATGCAACTTGCAATGATGTATGCAGTGAAGACCAAGCCCACGACGTGGAAAAAGGGTGTCACGACGTGGCAAGGGCCAAATTTGCCCTATAAATAGATCTGAAGGGCCAGCCGACTATGGTTGCTCCATCCCTTCTCTCCCACTCCCGATACACCCTCTAAGCCCTATTTTAACCCCCCGAAGCCCCGGTATCAACCCCGAGACCCGAAGCAAGTTCCGAAACCCGAAGATCCCGAGAAGAAAAGAGTTTCCGAGCCGAAGCTCTGCCCGCGAGAAACCCGGTGTGTGAAGATATCCCGGTTTCACCAAAGAATACTACCATTGTAAGCCGTAGTGTTGTCCGATCATCTTCTGATCAAGTGAGTGTATAGTCACTTTCATTTTACACATAGATATGAAGTATTTTATAAAATACGTGCTATGTGTATATATATTGTTGTTTATATGTGAGTGTATAGTCACTTTCATCTTACCCATAGATATGAAGCATTTTATAAAATACGTGCTATGTGTACATATATTGTTGTTTATATGTGAGTGTGTGGTTACTTTCTTCTAACGCATAATTATGAAGTATTTTATACGAAATACATGCTATGTGTATAATATAAAGTTGTTTATATGTGTGAGTGTATAGTCCCTTTCATAAACATGGCTATAATACAAGTATTGTTTGAATTTATTAAGTATATGTTTTGGGTGAGTGTGTGGTCACTTTCTTCTAACACATAAATATTAAGTATTTGTTATGAAATACTTGCTATGTGTTTATATATTGTTTGTTTATTTGAGATGAGTATGGAATGGATGAACTATATAGGTTTTAATGAGTTAAACTGTATATATATTTTGTATCTACGAATATGTTGGGTAGGACATGGGTAGATGAGATCCGTGAGTATGGATCAGATTAAGAGGTTAGTTCTAGATCCGTGAGTATAGATTAGATCAAGAGATTGGATTTAGATCCGAGAATATGGAATAGGAAAAGAGATAAACTTGTTATTAATCCAGGAGTATGGATTAAGACATAGTAAATTGTCCCTAGTCCGGGAGTATGGATTGGGCACGGTTTAGATCCGGGAGTATGGATCAGAACAGGATTTAGGTATAGCAAATTGTCCCTAGTCCGAGAGTATGGATTGGGCACAGTTTTAGATCCGGGAGTATGGATCAGACCAATAGGTAAACTTGTTATTAATCCGAGAGTATGGATTAAGACATTAATTGTCCCTAGTCCGGGAGTATGGATCAGACCAAGAGATTAGTTTAGATCCGGGAGTATGGATTAGACCAAGAGGTTAGTTTTACGTCCGAGAGTATGGATCAGGTGGAGAGATTAGTTTAGATCCGTGAGTAGGGATTAGATAAAGAGGAAAAGTTTAGATACGAGAGTTTAGATCGTGGCGTTGTGGGATCGATGGGGTGGGATAAGAGTTGCTTTTATATGGTAAAATTATATAATTTTGGATGTTCTATATATATATATATATATAT
Organism: Lactuca sativa; assembly: GCF_002870075.4. Taxonomy (NCBI): domain Eukaryota; kingdom Viridiplantae; phylum Streptophyta; class Magnoliopsida; order Asterales; family Asteraceae; genus Lactuca; species Lactuca sativa. The sequence goes on along the minus strand of NC_056629.2, from coordinate 207,708,569 downwards.
ATATATATATATATATATATATATATATTTATATGATATAACATTGTGGGATGAAAACCCTATATGCTCACCAGGCTCCCAAGCCTGACCCACTCAGTTTTCTTTGTATCATAGGTATCGATACGAAGACATATTTCACAGAGAGATTTAAAGGAGATATAAATCATTAGTGCAATTAAATGTAAGTTATGTTTATGCTTATATGTCTGTATCGGAACATGACATCCCGAGGTTTTATTATTAAATGAAAATACATTCTCTGTGAGAAATGTTTTGATAAGTTATTATCATATCTTGTTTTGGGAACAAATTCCGCAACCGTTTTCTTTAAAAGATTACTCTGATTTTAAAAACAAAGCATAAACAAATTGGTTTTTTCTGGCTGTGAAATTGGGGATGTCACATATATATATATATATATATATATATATATATATATATATATATATATATAGAGAGAGAGAGAGAGAGAGAGAGAGAGAGAAAGTGAGAAATTCAAATATATATATATATATATATATATATATATATATATATATATATATATATATATATCATACATTATTATAAACGAAACATTTTTTCTTTCACCACATTCATTTGAAACTCTCATGATTTTTCAGTTTCTTTCTAATAATAATTATAAGTTGGTTAATAAGGTTAAATAAATATCAAATTTAAAGTGTAATCATATATAAACTAAATTTCAATATTAAAATAATATATTTACTTCTACTTATAAAGTTATGGTTGTTAACTTTTAACATAATATACTTAATTTATTAGTTTTAATATATTATTGGATGTAAAACATTATCATTTTAAAGATACAATTTTGGAACAATTTGTATACAATATTTAAATTATTAATTTGAATATAACATTACATGGTCAACTTAAATATAAATTTTAGTTTAACTTAAGCAACCCAAAGAATATTTTGTAAATAGTTAAAAGTAATTAATTGTAGTGTCTTTCTAATAATGATTATAAGTTGGGTAATAAGGTTAAATAAATATCAAACCTAAAGTGTAATCATAAATATACTAAATTTCAATTTTAAAATAATATCTTTATTTCTACTTATAAAGTTATGTCTTTAACTTTTAACATATTACACATAATTTATTAGATTTAATATGTTGTTGTATGTAAACCATTTTCAGTTTAAAGCTACAACTTTTGAACAGTTTGAACAAAATACTTAAATTGCTAAGTTAAATATAACATTACAATGTCAACTTAAATATAAATGTTAGTTCCACTTAATTAACCAAAGAATATTTTGTAAATAGCTAAAAGTGATAAATTATAGTGATAAATGCAAAAACTAAATTGTAATCTCAATTTAACTAAAATATTTTCTAAAAATATTTTTATAATCGTTAAAAGTTTTCAAATAAGTAGTTTAAAATAACTTACAATAACAATAGTTAAAAATAATTCTATATAAATGATTATATTGTTATATTTAAAGTATAAAAACAATGTTTGATGTTTTTAATAATTATAATGATAGAAATTAAAACATTAAGCAAATAAATTATAAAAAAGTAATTAACAATAACAATAACTATAAAAAACAGTAAACCATATATTGTATTTAATTTGATTCATGTGTAACCCGTGGATAGAAGTCATTTAAACGATTAAGATTATGCAGTTATAATAGATGTATGTATATTATCATATAATTCAAAATAATCAATATATTATACAAATTATTATATCAAACTTAATAACAACGTTATTGCTATATTTAAAAAAAAACATACATTTGTAAAGACTTCAACTATATAGGTGTTTCTGCATCTTTCATTGAATCAAAGCATCTCCACCCACATCCTACATCTTTAAATCATCATTCGGATTCCTTGACAAAAGTCGGAGATTATTGTGGATGTAAACCAAGTCTTGAGCACGACTTGAAGCAAGTGAATAAATGCATAAGTACTCCAATTACGCTCAACACAAGAAGAAGAACTAGGCTGTCTAAGTAATCTAAAAGCCAAAGTCTAGAGAAAAGGAGTTTGAGCACAAAAGTTAACCCACCAATTCTTGGGTTCCATAGTAGCCATCTTTGAAATGCTTGTTAAATCCTTAAAAGGATCACTCTTTATTGAAAACATTGCATACTCATCAAGGAATTTGTTATACTTATCATCATTAGGAAACAACCTTTGAAGACATTTCATCCTTTCTTGTGAAATTTCTCCATCCCTATGTGGAGCGCATCTTGTAGAATCCTCAAGTAACCATGCATCACTATAATATCTACAACATTCAAAAGTTAAAACATAAATATATGATACAAATCAAGTGTATAATTTAAAATCTTATACCTTGGATGGATGTAAAGAGTGAGCTAAACAATGTAGGGGAGTGTTATTCTTCTCCCATTGATCCACTAAAATACGATGTACAACATCATAAAAGCAACTTATTTGAGATGTCGTACGTTTTTCTTTGTTATAGATCTCAAACTTCACTTTCTCAATCATAGAATCCTGCATCGCATACATCAAGTGTAAACATGGTTTGTCGGTGTCATAAACTCTAATCATCTCATATATAGGTCCAGTGAAACTAAGAATATAAGCTACTTTGTCCCACCAATCATCATTCAAAATATATTCTTTCACAGAGTTTGCTTTCTCAGTGTCATCTAATCTATAAGAAGACCATTCTTCGCTTATGACCATAGCTTGAATACTCCTTTTGATAAGTTTCAATCTCTTGAGCATCAAAATGATGGAGGCAAAGCGAGTGTCGGCAACCAAAAGCAATCTAAGAGGAGTAAACTTGGTGAAAATCGAGAATCTCATGTTATGGTTCATGATGAAATTTTTTATTGCAAGCATATTTTCGTGAACTTCTTTTATCCAGCTGCACTCTTAATATGTTAGTTCATTTGTTTCCACATTCCTTGGTGAACAAATGTTCTTCAAAGAAAGATTAAGTATATGAACAACACATGGTGTCCAATAAATGTGAGGAAACTGACTCTCTATAATCTCTAACGATACATTTGTTGCATTGTCAGTGATGATTTGCACAACATTCTAATGACCAATTTCATTGATGACTTATTTCATCAATTCAAAAATATAAAATCTATATTTTACTTCCCCAAAATAATTTAGTGCTTTTAGAAACAAAGGACTATTACCTCAGGTAGCCATGAAATTGATTAGAGGTTTTCTTGTAGGATCACTCCAACCATCACTCACAATAGTCACACATTTTTCTTTCCATGTAAGCCTAAGTGGATCCAATAGCCTGTGAACATTATCCCTTTTTTCCTTTTGTAGCCATATTGTTCTTAGCTTATTATAACCAGGAGGTACATAACCATTAATTTTGTTGTTAGCAGCAAATTGAAAAGCCCTGAGATAGTGTGGATTTCTTGCAAGATTAAAAGGTAAACCTCTGGTATAAAACATCCTTGTTATTTCTTGATCCAGTTGGTCCCTAATTTCAACGCCAAAAGCTCTTTCAATAGGTGTTGAAAAAACCTTTTTCTTTTCTAAAATCCAACACTAGCTTCACATGGCAACTCGACTTCTTTCGCTTGTGACTCGACTTTCTTCTCTTCATACACATCTTCTAATTGTTTCATGTTAAGTTTGTTAGTCAATGTTGGTTTCTTGCAAATGGAAATCCTAGTACCTACGGATATGCAAACGAAGTTAAACACTTATATAATTATTATGAGATAAATAACATATGCAAAATCTAATAATCATAAATATGATAGAAACATCCAAACAAAATATATTTCAAATGAAACCCAAACTTCTATGATTATTTGTTCTATTAATTAGTAGTCGGTTGCTTGATTTTCACAACCAACTTCTCATATTGTGCTTTATTGTTGATCATGACACATCATCAACTTTCCCTTTCATACTCTTTAATATAATTATGCCATATTATAGAAAATTAAATTGTTATAAGAAGCATTCTTATAGGAAACCACAATAGTGATTAATGTGTTGTTTGTTGTTTGTTTTTAGTCTGCACAGATTGTTTGTTTTTTTTTTCAAGATTGCAGACCTAAAAATGTATGTGCGCCCTCTTCTTGACGCAGATGTGGACTAGAGTCTTCTTACATCTTTAAACATCTTTTAGCCTAAAAAAACACATATATCTTTACTTTTTTTAATTTAAATTTATTCAAACTTTCTTAATGATAAACAAAATATGAAAAAAAAAGTTACAATACTTAAAAAAAAGGTTCGACGACAAAAAAAAATTACATTTTTGACAAATTTATAAATAAAGATTTATTACAATAATGGTCGTTGAAGTTTATATAAATATGAAAAAAAATCATAGTATATTCTTATATTTTTTGTGCCAAATTTTATAAAACATTATTTAATACAATATCGTCAATTTCTTAAGAAAATATTTATGGTGCGTTTTTAATTGATTTAATTGAAAAAATCGAAATTTATTTTCATCCATTTATGTATCAAATTCTTTAATTGCTAATTACAATGTTTAGGTATAACTTTGTGTGACATCCCCATTTTCCACGGCCAGAAAAGATCGATTTTGTTTATGCTTTGTTAAAAATCAGAGTACTTCTTTTCATAAAAATGTTGCGGAATTTGTTCCCAGAAAACACGATAAATACGTTATCAAAACCTTTTCGAAGAAACGTATTTTATTCATTTTAACACGTTTGGGATATCATTATCAATACAAAAACATAAGCATAAACAGAACTTATATTCATTTACACTAGTGATCTATATCTCCTTAATCTCTCAGTGTAATGTCACTTCATATCGACACCTGTGATATAAATAAACTGAGTGGGTCAGGTTGGGAAACCTGGTGAGTACATAGGGATTTCAATCCCACAATGTTATATCATATATATAATTTAGAACTCGCAAAACATACAATTTCACCATATATGTGTAAGCAACTTTTATCACACCCCGTCGATCCTCACAGCGAGACTATCCATACTCTCAAACTTAAGATTAACCGTTTTACCTAATCCATACTCTCAGATTCATGACGAATGGTTATGCCTAATCCATACTCTCGGACTAGGGACGAATGACTAATTCATACTCTCGGATTAATGGCGAATGATTATGTCTAATCCATACTCTCGGACTAGGGACGAATGACTAATCCATACTCTCAGATTAATGACGAATGATTATGCCTAATCCATACTCTCGGACTAGGGACAAATGACTATGTATTAATCCATACTCCCAGACTAAGGACAACTGACTATGTCTTAATCCATGCCCCCGAATTAATGATAGTTAACTATGTCCAATCCATACTCTCGGACTAGGGACAATGACTATGTCTAATCCATGCTCTCGGATAAATGACATATACTAAAGTTCTATTATTTGAGTATAACTTATTTGTACTCGTAAGAAAATATTACCCAATATTCCTCATAATTAATTTAGGTTTACTCTTTATCCTAAATCATCATATATAATCAGGTATGTTCTTTAACACATATTTCAGGCAACATCAAGTAACTCGCACATAAACATATAATTAATACTTCAATCAATACTAGTATTAAAATCATGTTCATGAAAGGGACTATGCACTCACCTGGTAAGGTGGTGAGTTGGCACTCGGACAGCACTTCGTTATTCTTAAAATAATTATCACTTGACGAAACCTAGTATCATTACCACTAGAGTTTAGTCTAGCTATTATTACTATTATATAAGCGTTAAATAGCACTCAATATAACTCATAATAATAGCCCAAATAATTATTTTAAGGTCCTAATAATGAAACTATAATTAATTAGAAGCTATATTAAAAATAGTGTAGGCGTAGCTCACTTACAGCGGGCTTTTCGCAAAAACCGGGCTTCGCTGGAGCAGCGTTCCCGAGCAGAAAGGATCTTTTCTCGGGACTCCGGGAGCCTTGGGGCTTCCTTCGGGTGCTAGGGGGTTTACCTAGGCTTTTAGGGGGGTTAGGGAGCTTAGAGAGAGAGTGTAGAGAGAGAAAGAAGGTTTGAGAAGTGTGAAGAAATGGCAAGACCCGACACCTCTATTTATAGGGTGAATTCCCGATGGACTCGCCGAGTAGGAGGACCTACTTGTCGAGTTGGGGCATGTGACATCCCCAAAATCTCGGCCAGAAAAGACCGATTTTCATTTATGCTTTTAAATATTTTCAGAGTAAATCCTTTTGATTTGAAAGAGTTGTGGAATTTGTTCCCAAAAACAAAACATGATAAAACAATGTTTACCGAAGCATTTCATAAAAGAAATGTATTTTCATTATAATCAAAACTCGGGGTGTCATGTTCCGATACAGACCAATAAGCATAAACGAATACATTACAAGTCATATAACAAATATAAACATATGCAGACTTGTAAACAAAACAACTTGATGGTTCATCCATCTCATGCCCTTCCGCCACTTCCTGTAATACAATTTAAAACTGAGTGGGTCAGGCTTGGGAGCCTGGTGAGCATATAGGGTTTTCAACCCACAATAAATATCATATTTAATTTTCACCAACCAACAATAACCCAATTACCCATTCCCGTTATTCTCACTTTAATGTCCCTAAAACAACTAACATAAGGGACCTAGTCTAAGAATATTTCATCGGGGCGACAACACATGCTTCGGGGGTACCTCAGCAATATAAGTCAAATAAGGCAACCATGAGGGGGATGGAGTACAGCGAATGAACACCCAAGTTCATTAACACCTACAGGTGGTGAACCTGCTAATGTTTCCACAAGACTATCTAGAAAAGTATGTGGTCGTCATCTAAACTCCGCTAGATGACTAAATCAAACAACAACGAGGCCTCTCATCTGTTTATTACACACCAACTATCTACCCATGTTCTACCCAACATATTAGTAGATAAAAATATACATTTGCATACATAGTTTAAAAACCTGTATAGCATGCTTTAATCAACACATATATCACATAACAGATGAGGCACAAACACACATAACACATATCTCATAGAGAAATAATCAGATCTATAAGATAAAAGAGAGTGAATACACATTCACACGTAACACAACCAAATATATACACATAGCACGTATTTTATATAAAATACTTCATCTTATTGTATTTGGAAGAAAGTAACTACACACTCACATGATCAGAAGATGATCGGACAGCACTACGACTTGCAAAAGTAGTAATCCTCAGCAGATCTGGAAGATCTCTTCAAAAATCGAACTTCTCGCGGGCAGAGCTTCGGCTCCGGAACCGCACTTCTCGGGATCTTCGGGATCTCGGGACTTGCTTCGGGACTTGGGAATATTACCGGGGCTTCGGGGGTACTTCTGGCACGCAAATCGATGCAAAACGGGAGAGAGAAGAGAGAAAATAGCAACCCTAAACGGCTGGCCCTTCAAATCTATTTATAGGGCAAAATTGGCCCTTGCCACGTCGTGGCAACCTTGTTCCACGTCGTGGGCTTGGTCGTCACTGCATGCGTCATCCTAAGTTGCATCTGGGGGCCTTCCGGAGGTGACAGGACACTTGCCACGTCGTGGCAACCTTGTTCCACGTCGTGGGCTCTGACAGTTTTGGGGTTTCGCGCCCCGAACTTCAGAAATTCATAACTTTCGCATACGAACTCCGTTTTCGACGTTCTTTATATCGCCGCGAAGGTGAGATTATGCTCTACAACTCTCGTTTAGACTCCATTGGCTAATTTTGAATTTATTTTTAATATATTATAAGTATATTACTTATATATTATCTTTAGTAGGCCAGGACAGGAAAACTCCGTTTGAAATTCATAACTCCTTCATATGAACTCCGATTCCGTCTGTCTTTCCGTCGTTGCACTACTATCAATGAGATCTTCAATTCTCATTTAGATCACTAAGGATAGATATCTATCTACCTTAAATTCACTATTTACGTCGCGCTGGGTCGTGCCGGTTCTGTCGCGAAACTTCGACAGGTCATAACTTCTTCGTTATAACTCGGATTTCGGCATTCCTTATATCTCCGGAATCCTTGTTTCGACCACTACAACTTTATGAAAAGATATCGGGCTTATCTCACACTTTAATTTTGACGCTTATTTTTATTCTTAATTAATCAAACCACATAATTAAGCAATTAAGCACAAAACACATAATATTCAAATAATACACTTTTATTATTTCAAAACGGGTTACAAAGGTTAACATAGACTATTACATTGATAAAAAATGGCAAGCCCGGAAACACAGGCGTTACAGGGCATGTGGCAGCCTTCTGGTGGTGCCACGTGTCCAATTCTGGTGGTGCCACGTCACCCCCTATCGCGTATCAGCCTTCAAACTTAGAAAAATTATAACTCTCGCATACGAGCTCCGTTTTCGATGTTCTTTTTTTCAACGCGTAGGTAAAATCAAGATCTACAACTTTCATTCAGACTCCATCGGCTAATTCTCGACCGATCTCAAATTTAATAGTAGGAGGCGTTTAGACTGTTAAATGACCGCAAAGAATTCGCAACTCCTTCATACGGACTCCGTTTTTGTCTATATTTTTACCGTTGAGTTCCTATTAATGAGATCTTCAACTCTCATTTAAGTCGCGTAAGCCAAAAACCGCTCGAACTAAAATTCGAGTTTCGGGCCGTGCACTGCTAAGCCGAATCTTAGAAAAATCATAACTTCCTCATACGAAGTCAGATTTAGGCGTTCTTTTTATGGATGTTCTCGGTTTAACGTATACTAAAACTTCGGTTTAGATTTCTAAGGCAAAAATTTGCTCCATCGTAAATTTACTATTTACGCTTCCCGGTGTCGTGCCGGTTTTGCCGTAAAACTTCGACGGGCCATAACTTCTTCGTTATAAATCGGATTTCGGCGTTCTTTATATGTACGGAAACCTTAAGACATATTCTAAAACTTGGTTAAGACTATTTATAATAAATAATCTTTTTCCGAAAAGTCATTTTCGACCCCTATTATCTCTAAATTGACTAGCCCATATCTACGGCCGTTACACTTTGCGACCAGAATTGTTGATTTTTATCAAATTTATACGTTAATTCGTACCATTTTATTTTCACTTTTTATACAACAATACTTTGTAACGCCCCGATCCTCAGGTATTAATTAATTAAGAATTTCTGGTTAAGCTCTACTCGACGAGTTGGTCGACCTACTCGTCGAGTAGCAGCGGGGTGAGAACGCGTGGTTAGTGACCTAATCGGTGAGTCCACTATTGGGACTCGGCGAGTAGGAGCTGGCAGAAGAAACCATAAATCCCAGGGTTTGCACCCCTATTTAAAGGAGCCTCAGCCTCCTTTGGGATTCCTTGCAATCTTTGAGAACCCTTGGAAACCCTAATTCGTGTGTGTGTGCCTTGGTGTGGGTTTGAAGCTTGGAAAAGAGGATATTGAAGGAAGGAAGCTAAGAGTGCAAAGGAAATTGAAGCAAGAAAGGAGTGGGAAGCGGGTTTTGCCTCAGTTAGCATCGTTTAAAGGTATCAAAGTACCATTCTTACTTCCTTTTCTTCCCTTTGGTTGATTCTAGGGATTTTTTTATGGATTTTCAAGTTGGGATGTTGAGCTATGGGCTAGATCTGAAGTTGTAACTTCGGATCTGGACCCTCCTTGGATGCTAGAGTCATAAAGTTGCTGTAGTGGTTGTGGTTGGAGTCCCTCTTGGTCTAGAAGCTCCATTAAGAACTTAAAATAGACATTTGGAGCCTTTATAACCATGCATGCACGTAAAGTTTGCAACTTTACGTGGTAAGTATGCTTTAGAAGCTTGGATCTGTGATTTGGAACCACTGCATGGCTCAAAACAAGTATGTATGGAAAGAGTACTGGATGGACTCGACGAGTCTCAAGGATGACTCGGCGAGTCACATGAAGATAGTCATTGAACTCGGCGAGTTGAATGAACAACTCGGCAAGTCCGATGAAGATCACCATAAAACTCGACGAGTTGAAGAACAACTCGGCGAGTCGGATGGCTTTTCCCTTAGATAGGCATGCATGTGTACCCGTCGGGTTTCAAGGAGGAAACTCGATGGGTGGCCCTTAAGGATTGATCGGGATTCGAAGGGACTCGACGAGTCACTCTGATGAATCGGCGAGTTGGAATGTGCTCCACAGACTCGGCGAGTGGCCGAGTGCACTCGGCGAGTTGAGGTCAACATGGACTGTTGACCTTGACTGAGGACTCTGACCTTGATCAGGAATTACTTAGAGGTTATGGGGTGTCTCATAAGAGTAAGAACTTATGAGTATATTGTGCCATGGTTATAGGTGGTGGTGCCGGTGTCAAGTGATCCGATAGTTGGAGTTTGCATTTCAATCTACATCTGCTAGGTGAGTTATCCTCACTATATCGATAGGGTCTACGGCACCAAGGCCGGCCCTTTATGATTTACATCCTGGTTTAGGATGGTTGCTTTGTTATTGCCATGCTAGATTTCATCCTGGTTTAGGATGGGTGTTATGTTATTGCTTTGTTAGAATTCATCCTGTTTAGGATGGTTGTTATACTAGAGATCGGTTAAATCTGTTGTTATGGTATGCTACATATGATTCTGATCTGTTAGATCGGAATCAGGATAGATAGTATGCTATGATTTTATGACCCGTAAGGATTGTTAGTGACCTGTTAGGTCGATACTCTAGTTACGAGTGAAACTCTATGACTAATGGTCAATGAGATAGATATGTTTGCTATGTGTATATGCCAGTATATGATAGTATGCGTACATGGTTAGTTGCTTGTTGGTTGGGTTGAGGCGGTCCTACTTTGTGCTGAAGGCCAACACACCCTCTGAGCGGCCCAGGGAGACTGTAGGCCCACGCGGCGGACCAGTCATGCTGAAGGCTCGGGATAGATTCATATAGACTGTAGGCCCAGTAGGGCGGACCAGTCCAGCCGATGGCCCAGTATGTATGTTGTTTGATTGATCGTTATGGCTGTGGTTTTTGTCGATATGGTGTTGGTATTTTGGTGGTAGCTCACTAAGCCCTCGGGCTTACAATTTTCAGTTTATTGTTTCAGGTACTTCAGGAGAGCAAGGGAAGGCGAAGGCGTGACCGTACCGCTCCTCATCCTCATGATTTATTTTGGGACACTCTGATGATAAATGAATTGGAAATGTTTTGTAAAAACAATTACTATTTGACTCTTTTGTTAGTATTAAAATTTTAAATTTGGCGTAAATTTTTGGGTGTTACATATATAAAATTTGATCTAGATTTGTTAATTATCTATAACAAAGTCATGAAAATGTAAAAAAACCACTTTGAAGTTTTAAAAAACCAGTTTATTTAGAATTTAGTTTATTTTGGATGAGATAAACTCCCTAGTTTGCTCATCAAGCTACTAGACTCCAGATCCTAAGCACGAGCCCTCCCCAATACCAGAACTGCCAGTAGGTCTGCTTCGCAATACCACCATACTGAAAATAGACCATATAAACCATCAGAATACGCATCCATATATATATATATATATATATATATATATATATATATATATATATGCCGGGGAATCACAACTCCACAAGCTCCCTAATTTCATCGAAGCTCTCCTTGAATCGCATATGGATCCTCTGCTTCGAGTAGTACGGGCTCATACTACCTTCCACATCTATCCTTACTTTCCTCAAGGAGTGCCTTGATTCCACCAAGTTACTTTATATCCATACAACTTCCATCACAGATAAGGCTCCTAACACTAGATCTCATCCTTGGTTTTCCCAGGGCAAACTCCACACTACTATCTGCCACCAGCTGCAGAAGGAACTCCCGCTAACTCCCTTTAACTAGTCCACGATTACAATTACATACCACTAAACCCGTATAATTCTTCGAATGAAAGGTCTCACACTCCAACGGTTGGACTCAAACAAGAGCTGCACAATAGAGTTAAAACCTAACCTTCTAAAATTATTTAGTTCCCATAGTATGTAACCTAGCATATTCACTTACTAGTTAGCTGAAGTTAGTAAGAACTCCTAAAAGCACAAAGGTAGCAGCATCTGAGCATCAAGTAACTAGAACCAAGCATAACCTAATCAGGTCATCCTATCACTGACTAATCAATACTAGCATGCAAGTCTACAAGCTCATACAATAGGCACACAAAGGCATCTCTCCTAGCATTCTATCATGTAGAAACTAAGCAGATCCTTAGCCCTAACCAGCATGTAATTCATCGATTCACAATTCAAAACATATCAGATAACACGTATGGGTATTTTGAGAAACTTACGTGAGCTCGGCTAATTGCATGCACCACACCCTTTCTTATTTCTGAAAACTCTTTTTTTTTAATATTTCTTTTTGAGAAAACTTTACCAAATCCTCAGTTTGAGTTCAGACACACCCAGGAGTGCACCCGAATCCCTCAAACCAAGGATTTGATACCAACTTGTAACGTCCCAAAAATATGATCCAAAAATTTCATTTTTAATTTAAGTAAAAACAGTATTCCAACATTATCCATACATCCCGAATAAAATAAGTGTATCAAACATCATAAAAAATCAGAGTGAAATCTCAAATGTGGAATCCATATGGTGTGTGCGATGCAGTCAACCCGAGCTCTTCCCTTTGGAACCGGAAGTACCTGAAACATAAACTGAAAACTGTAAGCACAAAGCTTAGTGAGTTCCCCAAACAAACCCATAACATACGTAATAAATCACATACTGGGCCCCCGCCCGACATCGAGCCCCCGCTCAATATACATATCTATTATTCGTAGGCCCCGCCCACTATACACATACAATACATATCACATAATCATACTAACACATACAATGGTCATAACAATAGAATACGATTCAATCATTGGGCCTTGCCCCAGCATCGAGTCCCGCTTGGTATACATAGCAGCATATAACACATGCAAGGGTCACGAAGACTCCTAGCTTCCTAACATAAAAACAAGGGTCGACATTGGTGACTTGGATTTACTAAACCTATTGAGGAAACTCACCCATGAATCTGAAAGATAGCTGAATAGGTTCCAGCTCCGAATATCAACTCTACCTGACACCTGAAAAGTAACCAATCCTTAGATTTCATTCCAAAATACTTTAATACCCTCCCCTAGTCAAACTTGGTCAAGGACAAAAGTCAAGGTCAAGGTCAAGGTCAACAATCCATGTTGACCCAACACGCCGTGTTTCGCCATCATTCAAGCAGTCGGGGAAAACCCCAACCAACACGCCGTGTTGACCTGCAAACACGCTGTGTTTGCCTAATTTCCAACAGCTTAACATATTAAGCTACCTTCTTCAACTCCAAGAGCTCCAAAGCTCAGATCTCAACCAAAATGAGATTTAGAAGGGTAAAGTTTCCAACTTTACCCATAGGAACTACTAAAATGGTTCCAAACCCAAACCCTAGGCTTAATAGAGTGAGAGCTTAACCAATAAGCACTTAATCTTTAAAGACATAGTCCCAAAACACAAATCTGGCTCCCTTGAGCTGGAAAACCACGTAAAGTTGCCAACTTTACGTTCATGCATGCCTAAATGAAGCTCTTAAGCTCATGAGGGGCTTACTAAGGGACTTAATGCATGCATGTGACCAAGAATCTCATAATGCTTGCACCTTTTTGCTAAATGAGACCATATGAAGCTCATATATAATAAAACAATCCCACAAAACAACTTAACTCCTCAAACAACCCAAAAAGGAGACAAAATCATAACAAAACAAACTATGAGGAGATCTAATCATCTATAAATCAAGGTATGAACTTGATACCTCAAAGAGACTGCAATAAGTGGAGATATTATGGATCTATGACCTTCCTTCCAAGCTAAGCACCTTCAATCTTCAAAGCTTCCTTAAAAATGAGCAAAATAACCACAAGAATCCACTCAAGGCTCAAGAACACCATCAAGAAAGCTTAAGGGACGAATTAGGGTTTTAGTGACAATGGAGGCTGGTAAGGAGGCCAACCACAAGGACTTAAGGTCTTTATATAGGGTGCAACACCCTAAAAATTAGGGTTTCTCCACTATCCATCAACACGCCGTGTTGGAAACCCTACCAATATGCCGTGGTGAGGCTTCACCACACCTTGTTCAAAGAGAAACACAAAAACATTTGGAAATACTTTCTTACCTAGAATCGAGTGTAACGCCCGGGTTTCAGGGCTAAGCATTTTTGTCAATGTAATAGTCTAGGTCAAATCTTGTAACTCTTTTTGAAGTAATAAAGATGAAATATTTGAGTATTATGTGAATTATGTGTGTTTATGTGTTTATTATTTAATTATAAATGTAGAATTAATAAAGAATAAAAATTAGCGTCAAAATTAAAGTGTGAGATAATCCCGATATCTCTACATAAAGTTTTAGAATATGTCTCAAGGCTTCCGTACATATAAAGAACGACGAAATCCGAGTTATAACGAAGAAGTTATGGCCCGTCGAAGTTTTACGGCAAAACCGACACGGCACCGGGAAGCGTAAATAGTGAATTTACGATAGAGCAAGATTTAGCCTTAGCAATCTAAACGAAAGTTGTAGAATATGTTAAACTAAGAGCGTCGATAAAAAGAACGCCCAAATCTGACTTCGTATGAGGAAGTTATGAATTTTCTAAGATTCGGCTTAGCAGTGCACGGCCCGAAACTCGAATTTTAGTTCAAGCGGTTTTTGGCTTACGCGAACTAAATGAGAGTTCAAGATCTCATTAATAGGAACTCAACGGTAAAAAGATGGACGAAAACGGAGTTCGTATGAAGGAGTTACGAATTCTTCGCGGTCATTTAGCAGTCTAAACGCCTCCTACTGTTAAATTTGAGATCGGTCGAGAATTAGCCGACGGATTCTAAACGAAAGTTGTAGATATTGATTTTACCTACACGTGGATATAAAGAACGTTGAAAACGGAGCTTGTATGGGAGAGTTATGATTTTTCTAAGTTCGAAGGCTGATACGCGATAGGGGGTGATGTGGCACCACCATAATTGGACACGTGACACCACCAGAAGGCCACCACATGGACCAAATCGACGAGTAGGTCCCCCTACTCGGCGAGTCCATCAGATATTTTCACTATAAATAGAGGTGTCGGGTCTAGCCTTCTCTTCACACCTCCCAAACTCACTTTCTCTCTTTAGCCTCCCTAACCCCCCCTAAAAGCCTAGGTAAACCCCCTAGCACCCGAAGGAAGCCCCGAGGCTCTCGGAGTCCCAAGAAAAGAGCCTTTCGGCTCGGGAACGCTGCTCCAGCGAAGCCCGGTTTTCAAGAAAACCCGTTGTAAGTGAGCTACGCCTAACCTATCTTTAGTTTAGCTTACGTTTTAATATAGTAATGTTATTAGGACCTTATAATAAGTATTTGGGCTATTATTATGAGTTATATTGAGTGTTATTAACGCTTGTATAATAATAATAATAGCTAGACTATTAATTAATCGCGATTATCGTTAGACTAAACCCTAGTGGTATTGGTACTAGATTTTATTGAAGGAAAATCGTTTTGAGAGTACCGAAGCGCTGTCCGAGTGCTGAGTCACCACCTTTCAGGTGAGTGCATAGTTACTTGCAGCTTACACATAGATATGAAGTATTTTATATAAATTACGTGCTATGTGTGCATATTATCTGAATACTTGCTATCTATGTTGGATGAACGTTGTTATACATGTTTTCAATGATTTAAACTATATATGTATTTTATATCTACGAAAATGTTGGGGTAAAACATGGGTAGATGCAGTGTTCTAAAAGGCGCGTCATGGCGGGCGCCAAGGCGCGCCATGGCGTGAGGCGCGGCGTCGCCGTTACGAAAAGCTTCATAACGTTGCTGTTAGGCGTGGCGCGTGGCAAGGCGTGATATGGCGTGCCATGGCGCGTTATGGCGTGTTATGGCGCGTGTTTTTTCGTTTGAGACACGTTTTTTTGCTCTTTTTTATACCTTTTCTAGTCGGACATACAAATATTGTGTTTTTTATTAACTTTCTGTTATTAGTTGTTGATATAACACTTCTAAAAACTAGGTATATTTGATATAAGTTTATATTTATGCGGTAATATAATTATAAATTAATACAAAATCGCCGCCTTACATCACGCCTTGAAAAACGCCATGGCTCGCCATAACTCATTAAGCTTGAGGCTTGGCCTTGCCGCCACGCCACGCCTCACGCCTTTTAGAACCTTGGGTAGATGTAATAGGTGATGTGTGATAAAATGATGAGAGGCCTCGATGTTGATGTTGTTGATTATGTCATCTAGCGGAGTATGGATGACGACCACGGACTCTTCTAGACAGTCCAGTGGAACACTAGCAGGCTCGCAACCTGTAGGTGTTTGTGAACGATGTGTTCACCGGTGTACTCCATCCCCCACATGGTTGCCTTTAGGACATTTATTGCTGAGGAATCCCCTTAGCAGTAGTGTCCGTCCCGATGATGATCCTTAGGCTAGGTCCCTTATAATAGGTGTTTAGGGACGTAAAGTGAGGATAACGGGAACGGGTAATCGGGTTATTGTTGATTGATGAAATTAATAAACTTATTTATTGTGGGTTGAAAACCCTATGTGCTCACCAGGCTCCCAAGCCTGACCCACTCAGTTTTATGTATTACAGGTAGTGGCGCTTGAGCATATATATGATGTTGGACGAGGGATTACGGATATAGGCCTGTAGATATGAAATAATATAGTAAGGCTTATATTGTACTGTTTATGCTTTTGATCTGTACGAACATGACATCCCAAGTCTTTTAATGAAATATATTTCTATGGAAATGCTTTTGATAAATCTTTATCATATTTTGTTTTAGGACAAATTCCGCAACACTTTCATTTAAAATGTAACTCTGATTTTTAAACAAAGCATAAACAAACCGGTCTTTTCTGGCCATGATTTTAGGGATGTCACATCGAGTGTTACAGAAACTTTGTCGATACGTTTCCTTACTACCAAATACTTCAAGGAAACGTTTCTATGGTGTTTCTGGGGTGTATCCGTTTCCATGGAGTTTCCGAAACGGGAACGTGAACCTAAGAGGAGTTTCCGTGCATCATAGATTACCACTGCAAATCGTTAAGCCATTTCATGTTAAACTATTAAGACAGTCTCATGACATTGTTAGAAATTGAATATAAATTAGTTACATTAACATTAAAACATTAGCATTCATGGTTTTATTTTCCTTTTTAAATGAAAAATAAAATTATATATCAAATATAAAGGATATTATTAAAATGGCAAAAATATAATTTTAGCTTTTAAACTATTTTTAGAAGTTATCAAACATATGGATTATTTCAGACATGTTTCAGACTATCTTTATGTTACATAAAAAACAAATGACAAAAAATACATCTCGGATGTTAGATTTCGATTTTTAAGATCTGTTTCGTCTAATAAATTGAATGGATGAAGTTTCCAACTTTATATCTTCCCTTGGTTCAGACAAGCAAGACCATAAGCCCTGGCTCTCAAAATGACCTAAAATGACCAAAAGACTATGCATGGCTTGGAAAGGGGACAAGAACTCGACTCTCAAGCATGAGGATAGTCCAGAAGTGAGTCTAAGACAACATCAATCACCTAGAGTTTCCAAACTCCAAGAAATCATAATCTAAAAGGACAAAAGACAACCAAAACATCATCTAAACCTAAATCTATACATGGTAATCAAGAAAACAAAGATTTTTTTTTTATACTTACAAAGTTCCGAGTTGAGGAGAAGGTTGCACAACTTCTGGATCTTCACTCTACTCTCTTCCACACACTTCTTACTCAGTAAACTCCACCAAAAGCTCCAAACACACACACACACACACACACACACTACACCAAGAACACTAAGGGGGCTAGGGTTTGCACTTTGAAGATGGTGGCTTGAGAAAATAACGAACTTTAAAAGTTAGCACCCTTAAATAGAGCCCAAGGCCCGAGACATAGAGTTTTGAATCTAGTCGACACCGCGCTGCGATCCATACCTGACCGCGCCCCTACTTAAGTAACGTGGCCGTTTCGCGACATACTATTGTTCCTGTCGTGGTACGCTGAAAACCCTACGTCTCAAACTTGATTAAAAAAAAAAATATATCCATAGATTTATACCTGAAAAATGAATGTTACATTAAGATTTCAGTATCCAAATCGAACTCGTTCAAAAGATGTGGTTGCTTTTTTTCATTTTTATTTGGTAAATAAGTTTTATAATTGCTATTATTTGAATACAAACTTCAAAAATATCTTGGGATGAATTTTGGCTACTTTAAAACAAAAGAACAAAAGAGGAAAATGCTTAAAGCCCTAAAACACCCGACCCACGTTGTCATCATCTTTCCCAAAGTAGTGTAGAGGTAGAGGCAGCCATATTTCTAACTTTACTACCTTCACCGTCCTTCAGAAACATCCATGGCCACACGAACGCTTCTTCAGTTCGCCACCAACGTAACCCAGTTACCGTCGTCTTCCTCCTCAATCTCCACCGGATGTCCGCTTTCTCCCTTCTTCTTGAAAGCATGTGACTCACCTAGGGCTCGTGTACGTCGTCGTTCCGCCGTATGCTGTTCTTTTGCCTCAATGGAGTCTGCAAAGATTAAGGTTGTCGGTGTCGGCGGCGGCGGCAACAATGCCGTTAACCGCATGATTGGTAGCGGGCTGCAGGTGTCTCTCGAAACCGATAATTCTTCTCTCAGATTCATCTTATATGTCTTTCGAATTGAAAAGAGTAATATTATAATATCCATTGTTCAAAAATGTGTTATGTACAGGTTTAAATTACATTAAATTTTATCATTCAAGAGATTTGTCTTTCGTTCATTAAAGAAAAAACAGTTATCGTTTGTGCATAATCCTGGATATGTGAGGGATGATTTCCTTAACAAGATTTGATTTGATGAACTTTAGGGTGTTGATTTTTACGCCATAAACACGGATTCTCAAGCGCTTTTCCAGTCTGTTGCAGAGAACCCAATTCAGATCGGAGAGCTTTTGACTCGTGGACTTGGTCTGCTTCTTTCTAGTTGGAGGATAAGGTTTGTGTTTATATGATGATGTACATGTTGTTGATGATGTTGTTGATGGGTTCAGGTACGGGTGGGAATCCGATGTTGGGGGAACAGGCTGCAGAGGAATCAAAGGAAGCAATCGGAAATGCTCTCAAGGGATCAGATCTTGTGTTCATAACAGCAGGAATGGGAGGTGGGACAGGATCTGGAGCTGCTCCAGTGGTGGCCCAGATAGCAAAAGAAGCAGGATATCTCACCGTTGGTGTTGTAACCTACCCCTTCAGCTTTGAAGGACGCAAAAGATCAGTCCAGGCAGGTGATACAAAACCCATTATAATGATTAATGAATGTGTTATCACTTATCATGTCTTATTCTATCTATCAGGCTTTGGAAGCTATTGAGAAGCTGCAAAGGAATGTGGACACACTTATAGTAATCCCAAATGACCGCTTACTGGATATTGCTGATGAGCAGACACCCCTTCAGGATGCTTTTCTTCTTGCTGATGATGTACTCCGTCAAGGCGTTCAAGGCATTTCAGATATAATCACGGTGAGTGAGTGTGATTAAACTCGTATTATTATGTTTTAAGTAGCAGCATATGATGATGTTTTGTGCAGATACCTGGGCTTGTGAACGTGGATTTTGCAGATGTGAAAGCAGTGATGAAAGACTCTGGAACTGCAATGCTTGGTGTGGGAGTTTCCTCTAGTAAAAACCGAGCTGAAGAAGCAGCTGAACAAGCAACACTTGCTCCTCTCATCGGTTCTTCAATCCAATCTGCCACAGGAGTGGTTTACAATATCACTGGAGGGAAGGACATAACTCTTCAAGAAGTCAATAGGGTGTCTCAGGTAATGATTTTCTTCTATAAATATATACCCTGTAGTTGCTTGATTAATCGAATGAGAATATATGAATGTGGTTTGGTTTTTTGTCAGGTTGTAACAAGTCTAGCAGATCCTTCAGCCAACATTATATTTGGGGCTGTTGTGGATGAGAGATATAATGGGGAGATTCATGTCACGATTGTTGCCACTGGATTTGCACAGTCGTTTCAGAAATCACTCCTGGCTGATCCCAGAGGAGCAAAGCTTGTTGATAGAAATCAAGAATCCACACAACCTTCTATCTCTCCTAAATCCTCCTTCACCACACAAAATCCTACCCCATCTCGCCCTAGGAAAATCTTCTTTTGAGTTTTTCACTTTCTTATGTTTCAAATCAAATGTTGTTGATGTGATTGTTATTTTTTTATTTTTATTTTGAGGATGTGTAGCAAGTACTTTTTACGTGAATGAAAAAGCTCACTTCAAATGAAAACAGGTTTGATTTGGTTACATTTTGCAATCACTTCATAATGATAATTCAGTTGTAGTTATGAATTTACAATCATAAGAATATATTACACAATTCTGGGGAAGGTACAAAGGGAAGCATGCTTTCACCAAAAAGATGAAATAGTTTTGGAAGCAAATGTCCAGCATTTACTTCCTTCTTCCATGCACGTGACACAGCCAGTGATGATGTTTGTATATTAGCACCAAACCTATCCCTCCTCATACTTGCACTCGCACTCGCACTGCTCCCTGGGATATTCTCATTACCCATAAACCTTGTTGGTAATACATCAGAAGACCCCCCTCGAGTTATCGAAAATCCACTTCCACCCCCTTGCATCTCCACCTTCACCAAACTCTCACCTGTTGCTGCCTTTTTAACTGCCTGTTCCATCATCAAGTTGTTTCCCCCGGCCTTGCGTTTATCTTAACATCATCAAATAACACAAGTTTTCAAACAAACATATGATGATAAAACAAAGAGAGCATAAAAGAGTATAATTAATTAATTAATTAATGAGTAGTACTTGTTGGATTGAGGAGTTTTCCATTGGTATGTGTTGGTGGAGAAAGCAGATTGGGAATCATCTTAAGCTGATTGTAAACACATAAACCAGCAGCACACATCAAGGCCCCATGGACCTCATTGGCATTCTTGTTGTGAAGGTGCATTTCTGGTTGTATAAACTGTAAATACAAATCAAGATTTGGTAGCAAAAGCAGACGCACCACGCTTGAGCCAAGGGCAGTAATCCCTTTGATAGCACCATAATGTTGGGTCAATGCTTTTGCAGGGTCCATGAAAGCATCAACAAGTGTCCTGGTGACACGTAACTGAAGATTATGATACCCATGACCAAACCTTCTGCATATGGAAGCCACCAGGTTGGCTGTAAAGTTTCTGAGTTCCCAGTGGTTATTATTATCTCCTCCTAGGCTTTTTGCAACAAGACACGTCATCACAGATGGCATGAGCTGGATCAGATACGGTTCCATGTGCAGGTGTGGATTCTGTACAAGGCTCCGCACAAGCCTCATCAAAGCAAAAAGAAGCTGGAAGTTGTTCAAATTACGGGTCACCTGATATCATCAGACATGGTTAGGTTAACTTAACTTAACTGGTATTAAGCATAGTGAAAATGGTGGACTACCTCTTCAGCAACAAAATATATGAAATAAGGAACCAAAGGATGGAGTCCTGCATCCCTCGCCAAACTCAGCAGTGCTTTCTTAAAGATGACTGAGTTTGACCGGGTTACAGTCAGGTCTGTGATCTTTTCAAAGTAAAGCTGAAGCTCTATCGATAGCACATGTTTCACAGGACTTTTATTATTATTGTCCCCAGTCCCAATCCCATCTTCTTTGTTCTTATTATCAACTGGAGTCAAAAGTGCTGCAGTCAAAGTCAAAAGTCAAAAGTCAAATACTGATTTATAGATCATTTTAGTGGTGAATAATAATTGTTAGTTATTTACCTTCTAGTGGAGGGTTCTCGGGAATAGCAGGCTGTACGCCTTCGATAGCCAACCAGTGGTTCACAACTGCAGTATCTAAAGGTGCTTTTGGGAGGGGGGCTTCAATCACCTGAATGAAATATTAATATTTTTAGTCAAAAGTCAAAAGTCAACTATACTATACTGTTCTAACTTCTAAGAATGACATGTCGTTTACCTCTCTAAATTCTACATCCTTTTCATCAAGGTAAAATAAATCTTTATGTCTGGCAGCTCTTTTGAATCGCAAAGAATTTCCAGATGCAACATATATTGGCTGAGATGAGAGTGAGACACATATCATTATCATATGGTAACATAGCCAGATCATTAATATCAATCTGAAGTCGAATATACGTCACTTGAACAAGAACAGAAAAGAACGTTATAACCATAGTAAATAAATAAATAAAAAATTCTATGCAGTAAGAGCAATTCCCCACACCATATACAAGTCGGAGTATAATTCTAGGCACGGAGGAGATTAATAAGTGTGCTTAGAGAAAATAAGTACCAAGAAATGCAATAAAACCCTAGTTTTTGTTACAATCAGATATAGGGTGTGTGGTGAATGGTGATACTGATAGGATGATGTATTTTCACTTTCCTAGTTTACTTGAACTGTATTTTGACCCTATGCCTGGGTAGGAGTATGACAAAATCAGTTGTGGGATAATCCAAAAGATTAGTTAGGCACACAACTTGAAGAACAAAACTAGATTCATGTTATGGTATATTTATACCAGAATTACCCACAAGTGGAGTGGATAAGAATCAGGTACTTGTGGTATATACTGTCCCAATCAGCTTGAAGCTTGAAGTTGACTGAGCCCCAAGTCAGCCTAATTCTAAGTCATAAACTGAGTTGGTCGGTTTTTTTAGTCCCAAACTAATACCCTAAAATTGGCCTAAACTTTAAAGGTTTTCCACACTACATTTTGCAGTCTAAATCTGCCTGTAGTGTTGACCCCATCATTTGTTGTGTCTGGGAATTGGGATCAATCTAGTCTTATACACCTACCTTCTATTAGCTCATAGCCTAAATCCCCTTTGGCACTTCACTTATGTAAATTCCACTCCAGTTACTCAAACTGAAAGTCTAAAATCACCAACACTTTTTATAGTTTTCACGAATGGCATGCTAGAGCTACACAAACTTTAATTTATAACTTATAAGCAATCCATGGAATCCTGAACAGCCATATCACATTCCTCAAAAGTTAAAAGGGAGTAAGTCAACAATATATTTTAGGGCCTCTCAGGACCTAAACCTAACCTTAGGGGCCTTAGGCCTCTTAGGACCTGTACTTACACTAGAGCTGCTACAATTGTAATTGTAACCCTCCAAAACCAAAACCAAAACCACAAGATGCAGTTATGGATCAAACTAGCCCACACCACATGACCCATAATACTTAGCATTGCCTAAATCCCATTCGGTACTAATAACCTAAAATGTCACCCCATCATCAAACATAATCATATCATACAAGATTGGAAGAATAAAATACAGCTGCAAAACCATTCAACGGAGACCATAAAATACCTCCATTTTTCTTAGATCAAGAGCAGTATCCACATCATCTGAAGTCATAGCAGTTCGCTTTGCATGCCGCATACATTTTATAGCCTCCTACAATTGCATAAATTCGAATATGAATATGAATTCAGTACTGATCATCAACAGTTCACGCATTGAAACTTAAAGCATGAAAATTTTACAAACAAAATTGACGGCATTCGCATAATCAACCTGCATAATCTCGCGAACACGGTATTCGATGTCGGCGGCTAGAGAAGGCAAGACATCCGGCGACAAATTTCCAACGCCGATGCTCTGCGCGATCACTTCGATGCTTTCTTTATCTACGACGCTCATCTTCTAGTTTTTTTTCTTTATCCCTTCAATTAACTACAATCACCTAGCCTATAAATAATTTACAAAAAAGAGCTCATTCACAGCAACTTACTCATTCAATTCCCTCATTTTTCCAATTTCGGTGCAAGAACTTCGACGATAAAGGGAATTTGAAAGAGCCGACTCTGCGTTTGCGATTTCAATTTGGGGAACCGTCCGCACAAGTGGGTGGGAGAATGCAAGTGCAGACCATTTTTTTGGTAAATCTAATGGGCCTCCAGGCTATCAAGGCCCAAGTCGGATTTTTTTTGCACACACTATTCGGATTATTTATGCTAGAGGACGCAAAAGTCGGATTTTTCTGAGAAGTCGGACCGGTTTTAAAACCGATTCGGTTATGAACAATCCAGGAAACGGATTGGTTTCAATTCGGTTCAAGCCGAACAATACTTACCCTTATAGAAACCGAGATCGGACTGGAATGTAACCGATTTGAAAAAACCCGACGAAATTGGGAAGAATTGAGGTGCTCACAGCGATGCGGATTTTTAAGCAATTCAATGTTTTTTTTTTTTTTTTTTTTTAGTTCATGAAAAATAAATAATACACCAAAAAATACATATTGAAACATAAAAACAGTGATAAAAATATAAGCATTGTCGTTCTTGATTTGATTGTCTGTAACCGTCGTTTATTAACAATTTTTTGTTTGGATTTAGTCCTCTTTGGTCATGTTACATAATTATTCTCATAAACAAGCTCTTTTATATTAAGTGATACCGTTATTCCTATCACTATTTCTTCACCGTGAATTTTTTTGTTCAACTCTCAACAATTCAACTTCAAGTGGTGAAACATTATGTATTCATTTCACATCATTGAAATAGTGTTTCAAGCATATGAACACTTCTACCGACAAAGGGGTAAATTTTGTTCTTTTAGGTTACATAACCATGCCATTAACAAAAAAAACGGATTTCGAAGTTATCGTAAAAGTTTGGACGGTTAGTACATCATAGGTCATCTAGATTCTCAAACTCTTATATACTTATATGTGCCAAAAATTTTGGATCTAATGTACCTTCCGAGCTCACTACTAGGGTTACTAGACCTAGCTTGTTTGGTATTTTAATTTTTTTTAAGTATTATAGAGTCAAATTGTTTTGCTATTATCATGAGAAGTCGATTTGGATGCTCTCAAATTTTATATCATGTGATGAATGTTTGTTGAACCATATTTTGTTAAATAAACTTAAAAAAAAAAAACTTTGGAAAACTTTGCTAGATTTCAATAGTTGTCTTGAATATTATATGGTGTTTTCACATGTGAATATTATATGTATATTTTTATGTGAATGTTATATGTTATATTCACTTGTGAATATAATATGGTGTTTTCGCATGTTAATATGATATGATGTTTTCACATATGAATATACATGGTATATTCATATGTAAATATAAGTTTTATATAGTATTCACATGTGAATCTACCTCTATGTGAGAATATATCATATAAACAAACATGTAATAAGATTCACATTTGAATATACCAAATAAATTGAAAGTGTAACGTAATATTCATATGTAGATATAACTTCATACATGAATATTCCATATCAAGAGAATATATTAACAAATATACCATGTAATAGTCTCATGTAAATCTAAAAATAATAATTGACATGTTACTATACCAGTAACATTCACATGTAAATATACCAGTAACATGTAATGATAAAAATTATATTTACTTTCTCCTCTCAATAAGTATATATTGATTCATATGTGAATGTATAATTTTTTTTACATGGTATAATCATATGTGAATATTTTATGATATTTTTTGTTAACATTGTATATTCACATGTGAATATTACATAATATATTTTAAATATAACTTTTATACAATAGTCACATGTGAATATACCTCCATACATGAATATACCGTATAAACAAAACATATAATGTAAGTTCCACATTTGAATATACCAAATAAACTAAATATATACAATGTAATATTAATATATTAATATAACTTCACACACAAATATATCATATCAAGATAATATATTATGTAATATCCATATGTGCTTATACCATGTTAACAATAAACTATCATGTAATATTCACCTAATTGTAACGCCCCGTTTTTCATTATTCGATTATTTATCATAAATTAAGGATTTAGATCTTTAAGAATTAATAATAATAATGATAGTTTTAGGTTGGATTAATAAATATATAAAATAAATATAATGAACTATAATAATGCATGTTATGATTAAATAAACCTTATGGACTAAAAATGGCCACTTAAAAACATAAATTGTAGGATTAAGGGAGCAAGGGACCAAATATGTCAAAGTTGGGAAAGTATATACATAGTTCATGCCTTTCTTTTGCTGCATACAAGACCATGCGGCCCAAAATTTTTTGGCCCTTCTATTAGCCCCTCTATTTGCATCATACACAGACCTAGTTTTTCCCCATTATGTGTGTGTGTGTGTGTTTTGCTTTGGCTACAAGAAAAGAGATCGGGGGAAGGAAAGGTGTCTGGAGAAAAAGTGTAACGCCCCGTTCTTAAAGTATTTATTTATGAGTCCCTGAGATTTAAGAGGAAGGGTAATTTTGGTCCTTTTATCGGGAGCAGGTTTAGAGTAGAGGAGTTACGGCATTTCGAAGATAATATCGATTGTAGCTCTTAATGGGAAAAGTGGAAAAGGAAAACCAAGTATGAAGAAAAGGGATATGCTGGGTACGCCCAACGTAGGCTGGGTTACGCCCAGCGTAATTGGGTGAATGAACGCGGGTGCATAGTCGAGTACGCCCAGCGTACTAGAGGTACGCCCAACGTACTCTCAGAATCCCAAAACCCTAATTTTAAGGGCAACCACTATATAAGGAACATAAAGGCTTCATCCTTAGCCTCCATACGCACTCTCTTAACCTCAGAAACCCTAGATAGCCGTCCCACCTCCATTGTTGGGTGTGTTTTGTCTTGGAAAGCTTGGATTAGCAAAGGAAAGCATAAAGGAAGAAAGGAGAAGTTGGCAAAGAAGGAGTGGAACGGTTGGAGCTTATAGATCTGGAAAGACATCATCCTTTGGAGCCTATTTGAGGTATAAAGCTTATTACTTGACATTCATATTGTGTAGATCTATGTGTTGTGAAGCTTTGACACCATTCTTGTCCCAAAAGTCCTCATCTTGATGCATGTTTTTAGTTGGTCGAGATTATTTGTCCTTTCAGACCTTTGGAGAGGTCTTGAGTGAGAAAAATAAGGTCCCAAGGGCTGTGGTTGTTCCATGTGTGAGATATGTGGGTCTTAATGGATTAAGACCTTGGATTAAGAGCTTTATGGACGTCCCAAGTGATAAAGTTTGAGACTTTATGAATCTTAGGCATATTTGGCCTAAGGATCTGAAGTTTGGGCTTAAGAGCTTAAACCATTAAGACGTTATGTGGTGTTGTTGAGCAGTGAGGTTACGCCCCGCGTAACCTATGAGTACACCCAGCGTAGCGGGCCAGTGTCCCGATCCCATGTTGCGAGCATTGTTGTAAGCCCAGCGTACCAAGAAGGGGTACGCCCAACGTACCCCATCTATGGCATTTTCAATATGGGCCTTTTTAGTTTGGGCTGTTATTGGGCTGTTGGACTTATGAGCCATATCTGGAAATTTTGGATAGAGTATTTTGGTCCCAATTATTATTATGGACCTTGGATCTAGGCCCATTGGGTGCGGAGGGCCCAATTTAGTAAATTGGGCCAATATTGGGCTTTGTAGAAGATTTGGACTTTGTAGAAGATTTGGACTTTGGCCTTGGCCCAATTAAGTGGATGTATGTTTGGCCTAATGATTATTTTGTTATGATGGCTAGTTCGGGAGTTTCGGTGAGTCGGTGATTCGGGAATCTGATTCTTCAGTTCAGAGTTTCGGCAATCGCGAGGTGAGTTATCCTCACTATATCAACAGGGTCTAAGGCACCAAGGCCGGCCTTTATCGGATTGAGATCTGGGTATTTGTTGTTATGTTATTGCTTTGATATGTTTGCATCCTGGTAGCTAGGATGGTATATATTAGAGACCTGGTTAAGGTCGGTATCCTGTTATGTAGAGTGATGCTATGCTAGTGACCGGTTAGGTCAGTATCCTGGTCAGGATGATGATATGTTATGTGATCTGTTAGATCGGCTTGTTGACTGTGAATTGTTATATGATTGTACGTTCATGTGCACATGGTTGTTTGGACTGAAGTTGGGTTGAGGCGGGTCCTGCTTTGTGCTGTAGGCCAAGATACCCAGGGCGGACCAGTTGTCCTGAAGGCCCAGCGAGCGGTCCGGATAGGCTGTAGGCCCCAAGAGGGCGGACCAGACGTGCCGAGGCTCGGAGAGTGGACCAGGCCGACTGAAGGCCCGGTGCGGGCGGACCAGTCATACTATAGACTCAGAGAGTGGACCAAGTGGATTGAAGGCCCGGTGCGGGCGGACCAATCACACTGCAGACTCGATGTATATGGCTAGACTCGGAGGGTGGACTAGGTGGATTGTTGGCCGGTGCGGCGGACCAGTCACACAGTAGACCCGAAGTGCATGGTTGTTCTGTGATCGGATATGATATGGCATGTTATGCGTGTATGGTATCTATGGTTGGTATTTTGGGGATATCTCACTAGGCTTTCGGGCTTACAGTTGTGGTTTAATGTTTTTCAGGTTCTTCAGGAGACCGTGGCAAGGCGAAGGCGTGATCGTACCGCTCCTCATGTTTATGTTGTGATGTGATTCTGGGAATACTCTAAATAAATTGTATTGAAAACCTTTTTGTAATAATTTAATGAAATCAGGTTGTTCTTAAAAAAAAGTTTAAATTGGTTGGAATTTTATGGTCGTTACAAGTTGGTATCAGAGCCTTGGTTTGAGTGAATTGGAGGAACACTCGTGTGACTCCAGTCTCAAATCCAGGAGGGTTTTCAAAAGAGAATTTAAAATGGTTTTCAAAATGGGTAAAGGAGGACGCGGAGGTACGATCAGCCGGAGCCAGTAAGTAACCCCAAAATACCATACATGATATTTGTTTTTGAGCTTTGATAGAGCAGCATGCTAGTGCTAGGCTAAGGATCTTCAGGATTTCATGATAATGTTGCCTGATGTATGATGCCTGTTAGCCTAGGGTTTCCTTGCGGGAGATTTCCAGTGTTCCTCTAGTAGTGAGGGTTGAGCGCTTGTTTTGTATGTTTTCACTAGGGTGTTGTGGTAGTACTTCATACAAATATGGGTAGGTGTGGAAGGTAGTATGGGCCCGTACTACTGAAAGCACAGGACCCATACGTGTATCAGGGAAACCATGACCTCTAGGGTTGGGTTGAGAGTTGGTTCCCGGGATAGTGGGAAGTGTCTGAGATTTTGTGGTGTTTTTTTTTCAGTATGGAGATTCCGAGGCATGCTGGGAGTGGATCCGGGTCTGGATCGGGAGCAGGGGAGGGAGTTCCGGGCGGGTCAGTACCGCCCGAGGTTATTGGTCAGATGAGCACATGCGAGTTGGATGCAAGGATTCGTGAGATCCTGCATGATGAGGTTGCTGCGTTGTTCCGGGCTGAGTTGCCAGAACTGTTTGGGTCGATCAAGACCGCCATGGTTGAGTATTTTGATGAGCGCTATGCAGCTCTCACAGAGACGGCTGCCGCAGCGGCTACAACGGCTGTAGCAGCGACAGGGGGAGGAGCTGGTTGGGGTTTTCAGTATCGGGACTTCGATAATACGAAGCCTCCTACCTTTGATGGAGTTCAGGACCCGATTGTTGCTATGAGATGGTTGTCGGACATGGAGGGGTGTTTCTTCACGTGTTCATGCCCTGCTGATAAGAGGGTAAGGTGTGCTCTGAACCTATTGAGGCTCGGGGCGAAGGATTGGTGGAGATTGACCACAGGGTCATATTCGGATACGCAGAGGGTTGCGGTTTCATGGGATCAGTTCAGAGAGATGTTCAGCACTCGTTATGTTCCGCGGGTTGAGAGAGAGAGATTGGATCAGGAGTTCCTTGAGCTAAAGCAGGGTTCGGAGTTGGTGACTGAGATCACCAGGATGTTCACTGAGAGGGCGATGTTTTGCCCTGAGTTCGCTTCGGAGCAGGCTCAGATGTCCCGATATCTGAGTATGCTCAAGAGAGATATTAGACAGTTTGTGTCTACGCAGAGGTGCGAGACTTTGTTGGAGTTGCAGGAGGCCGCCCGGCAGCGTGAGTTAGAGATTGAGTTGCAGTTGCGTGAGCTGAGGCAGGCTCCGGTGCAGTCGCAGCCGGCGCCGAAACGGTCCAAGACCGTTGATTTTAGGGTGGGAGATAGAGCAGCCACGCTTGTGGGAAGTGTGAGAGGGGTCACACCGGAGTTTGTAGGTCCGGTGGTGCATGTCGCAAGTGCGGAAAGGAGGGGCACTATGCGAGGGATTGTTGGCAGTCAGTGCCGGTTTGGGATTTGAGGATTTGTTATCATTGTCATCATGTTGGGCACTTGAGGGTCAACTGTCCACAGCTTGCTGCAGGACTGGTGCAGGCTCCAGCACCGGCCACTTTGAGGATCACGGGTGGAGGTAAGGGTGGAGCAGAGCCCCCAAGGGCTCAGGGTCGTGCTTTTCAGCTTACAGCAGAGGAGGTCAGAGCAGTGCCGGATGCAGCTGCAGGTATGTTTCTTTCTTGATATCTTGTTATCTTGTGATTATTGTGGAGTATTGTTTATCTGCTAGTATCGTTGTGTGGTTTTCGGTGTGGGATTTGTTGATCTTT
Organism: Lactuca sativa; assembly: GCF_002870075.4. NCBI lineage: Eukaryota > Viridiplantae > Streptophyta > Magnoliopsida > Asterales > Asteraceae > Lactuca > Lactuca sativa. Next base: position 207,678,131 of record NC_056629.2, on the reverse strand, counting down.
GAGGGTTATGGTATGGTTATGGGTTAGTGTTGGGAATTTCGTTGGTTGTCATTCATAAGGGTTATTAGTGGAATCGGGCGTTTGTTTTGAGTGTCGGGTAGCATCTGCAGTATGAGGAGGGGTTAGCTGAAGATCGGGTTTCGTTCGAGCTCGGGATGATCAGTGTTGATATGTGATTTTGTGAAGGTTGTTTGTGCTTTCGGGACGCAGTTCGCGTGTAAGTGTTTGTGTTGTGTAGGGTTGTTGAGGGAGGTCGGTGATGGCGACTGGTGGTTGATAGTCTGTGCTATAAGTGGGGGAGAATTGGAAAATTCTCCGAAAGATCGATGAGCATGTGAGGTTGTTTAGCTGTTTGGGATTCAGCAGTGTTCTGTCAGCCAAGAGTGTAGGCTGGTATGAGTAAGTGGCAGGCATGCGGGGCGGGATACAGACCAAGGGTATTTGATTGTGGAGGGCCTGGGATCAGGCCGGGATTGAGTATGTATGATGGAGATAGAGTTCGGAACCCCTAGAGGGCTAGAACAATATGCATGGGAGGATTTCCTAGAGAGACAACTCGGAATGATGAATGCTAGTTGAGTGGTCCGGATAGACTGAAGGCCGGAAGGCGTACCAGTCATGCCGAAGGCTCGAAGGATGGTCCAGCCAGACTGAAGGCCCTGGAGGGTGGTCCAGATTAGCTGAAGGTTCTGAGAGTGGTCCAGATTGGCTGAAGGCTTGGTAAGGCGGTCCAGTCATGCTGAAGACTCTGCAGGTATTGTTAGGCCGGTTCGAGGAAATGGGTTGAGTATGTCGCAATGTGTTAGCATTAGAAGGTCTGGCCCCAGGAATTGATCTTGATTAGTGGAGATGGTGCATGGACTCGAGAGTCCTTGCGAGCAGATTCAGGGCATGTGTGTTGCATGGATAGAGGTAATGCTATAAGGGAGTGTAAATTCACGGAAGTGAAAGCGGCAGTGCAGAGTTATGATTGGAGTGATCCACATATGGTCTTGGAGCAGCATGATTGCGGCAGTGGTATGAAATCACATCCGGATGGGATGTCTGCTGAGGTCGCGGTAGGGATTCCGCGGGTGTAGAGCCAAGAGGCTCGGAAGGGGTGCAGGGATGGAGTCTTGGATTCCCAGTTTGATTCTGATCAAGGAATTGTGTATGTAGTGGTGATTCATCCTGGGGGATGTTTGGAGGTGTCGTCAGTATGACAGGTTTTCCCAACCCGAGGGTGCTAGAGCTAGTGCAGCATGTGCATGCGATTGCAAGAGGAGAACTCATGGGAGTTGCTCTGAGGCTGAAGAATGTGCCATTCTGTCAGCATGGGATGGATAGAGTTGGACTCGGATCTGGAACCCGGTGGTTCAGGGTTATATATAGCTCGTAAGAGTTAAGTGATTGTTGTGATCAAGATCGAGAAAAGTGCCATGGAGTGGTACTCGGTTGATAAGTGTAGAATCTGATATGGGTGGTTATCAAAGGGTGGAGTCGGTGGCCGGCTTGAGGCGGTGGTCAGAACACCACAAGAAAAGGGGAGGTTGAGTTTCGGATTTCGAAGGGTATGTCTTAAGGAACCTGGTTTGGTTAAGGCCAGGTGGTGCATTGCGGGAGAAGTTCTGGAGTCGAGTTGCCGCAGGCTTCGAGGGCGAAGCCTAATTTAAGTGGGGGAGAATTGTAACGCCCCGTTCTTAAAGTATTTATTTATGAGTCCCTGAGATTTAAGAGGAAGGGTAATTTTGGTCCTTTTATCAGGAGCGGGTTTAGAGTAGAGGAGTTACGGCATTTCGAAGATAATATCGATTGTAGCTCTTAATGGGAAAAGTGGAAAAGGAAAACTATTGGGGTTGCAAAGTTATTCATGATTGACTTTGTAAATGTTTGACTTTTGTAAAACCCACTTGCATGTGGTGCTTTAGCCTTTAGACCCATTTGTTAGTTAGAGTGAGAGAGAGACATGTAAACACCTCTATATAAGGTGGGTTTGTCCACTTGCACAGGTGTGCTTGAGAGATGTAAAAGTGAGTGTGTAAGTGTGTGTTATTTATGTAGTCTAGATCTAAATCCTTTTTGTAACACCATATACAATCAATACATCTCTTGATCACCCAAATCACCATGTTCAGTTGTGCAAGCTTTAATTCCGCATGCCAAACCATGTTCTTTGTCACTACAATTGGTATCAGAGCGGGTGTTCTTGAATCTCATCAAGAATTGATCCTTGATGGCTATTTTGATTTGGTGATTCTTATTGTTCATTGATCTTCGTGTTTAGAGAGTGTTTTTGTATTCTAGAAGTCGAATTTTTCCTTGATTTGATCCATAATTCGACTTTCTCTCTCTAGAATACTTGTTTGTATCACTTTCTCTTTCTAGAAAACCCATTCAAAATCACTTTCTCTCTCTAGATTCTTCAAGTTTTTGTGATCATGGTGGGTTTGCCATATGATTCTTGGATTGTGATCATTAAATATGTGAAATACAAAGTCAATGAAGATCAATTTTATGGGTTGTTGTTAAGCAAATTGATTTCATGGGGTAATTTGGTTTCTTATGGAGGTTTGAAGGATGATCATGGAAGCTTGGTATTTCAACCACTTTGTAAGATTGCATGATTGAATAAAATTTCCTTGTCCATATTAGTTCGTAGTAGAAATCAAAAAGAAGGAGAAGAAAGAGATTTGTTCAATAAGAAATACATTTCTCTAATTGAAAATCCGAATGATCTTCGTGCACTTAAGTTTGTTGAAGTTCTTGACAATGGAGTTCAATGTGATGTTCTTGATGTTCAAGAAAAAGGAGTTCAAGTTGATTTTCATGATGAAAAGTTTTTTGCTCGATTGGAGTTCAAACCGATGATATTTTGTGTTCTTGTGATTCGTTTGAAGGAATGATTCCTTATCGGAAGCCGGTGGTTCAAGAAATTCACAAATATCAAACTCCAAAAGATTTGATTCAAACTCAAAATGTTCATGTCGTTGAAAGTGGGTTTGTTCATGAAGTCAAGTCTTCAAGATGCAAAAAGATGAGAAAGAAAAAGAAGAAGAAGATGAATCGGAAGAACAAGCGGGTTTACTCACAAAAATCGTCAAATGTTGTGAAGCCAAAATCCGTGAAGCAAATTTGGGTTCCAAAGCAACAATCTCCAAAGGTTGCATTGAATTTGAAGTCAAAACCCAAATGTGTTGGTGGTTCTTTTGAAGATGTTCTTGGATCGTTGAAGAACACGAAGAACACGAAGAACGAGTTGTACATCTCGCATGGTGGGTGGTACAATGTTCGATTTGGAGATTTTCTCATTCCGACAAAAGAGCCAAGATCTTCCAAATTTGATTCGTTCATTGAAAATGGAACTCGATTCGTCAAAAAGGTATCACAAATTCTCAAATGGATTCCAAAACATCCATGATTTCGATTAGTGCTTTGCATTTTTCATTTTTGATCGATTTGTTTCGTTGGATCTAATTCGTTTTTATCCCTTTGTTGATCCAACAATTTTTTTTAAGATAAAGCTTAAAACAAATTTTTTTTTTACTGTTCATAAGTCCGATTTGAGCCCAATCTTTAATCCAATTCTTATTACTCTTCATTATTTGTTTGAGCCCAAAAGTGGTTGATTCGATCTTTTTAAAACTGTGAGCCCAAAATGTTTAATCAATCCATTTTTTTCCCGAATCTCACTGTTGAAGCCCATAGAATTCATTAATCCGATATGAAACACATTCATCTTGTTCGTTCTTACTCGTATGCTTTTAGTGTTTGTACGTTCTATTGTTCTTGAGTTCTGTTTTTATGAATTTGGTTTTGTATCATCATTCTTAACAATCAATGCTTTTTGATTGTTAAATTCGTCGTGTGAATCGATTTTAAACATAAAATCGATTAGGATCATGATGTCATTAAGAACTGGATAACTGATTTTAAGAGTCGATTTCTCCGTGATCGAGGACTGATGGTCAAGGATTTTTTTTTTGTGTTCTTGTGGTTGAAGTTGAAATCGATTTTGGTTAATCAGATTTGACGATTTGATTTCGATGGTTTGGGTATCTGTAATCCTCATTGTATTCGATTGTTTTGAAAATGAGTGAAGATTTTGATTTGGGAAGAACTGTAAGAACGAAGGTTGAGAATCAAGATTTTGGAATCGTTTGTTACTGGATTCACGATTCGTGAATGAACAAGCGAAGGTTGTTTTCTGTTGATAATTTTGATTTGGAAAGAATTTGGGGTGAATGTACGAAGCGTCTCTGTGTTTGGATTTAGAAGATTAGATGGGTCGATTTCTTCAAAGATTTGGAATTGAAAAGTTTGATTGAACAACTTGAATTGCTAATAATCAATGGAGATAAGGAAGATGCGAATTTGTGTTCGATCAATTACAGTTCGCATAAGGCTTTGATGTGTGCTGTTTTTTTTTTTTGGGATCGCATTTGAAATTGCATCTGCAATGGTTGGTTTACTTCGCATCCGGGTCTCAATTTTAAGTTCGCATATGAGATCAAAGTCAAGTTTGCATTTGGATATAGAAATCTCAATTGAGTTGGCATATGAAGTTAAAATTGATTTCACATTTACGTTTTGGGGATAGAGATGCGAATTCTTCACCCCTATGAAGTTTGCATCTGTGAATGTTTGTTATCATTCGCAATTTGGTAACAAATGTAGAAGAAAGTAAATGTGTCGATTCGCATCCCTGATTTTTTCACGAAATTACAAAAGTATCCCAACTTCGCAAATTTGAAGAACATGCAGAAATTTTCAAAACGAGTACCTGCAGTTTCGCATTTTTGGCAACAAATACCCAACTTCACAAATGGATATAAAGCTGAAGAAATTGCAGAATTTTCAGTTCTAGTCCCTGCAGTTTGTGCGAATTTACGCTTTATGCCCGGTTTCGTAAATGGGCTAGAGTTTCGCATATTTGACTGTTTTAGGTGCAACGGGTCCCTGCAAGTTTCAGAAAGTGACAATTTCTACCCGGTTTTTGAAAAATCTTGCAACTTTCACCCAAAAAGTCAAAAGTTTTCATAAATTGAAAATTTTTATGGCTTTTTCGTGATTGTTTTTCCGTGCAAGATTTTTGGTGATTCATTTTTGGTACACATCAAAGGCGATCCGTTTAAGGTCGGTATCCTGTTATGTAGAGTGATGCTATGCTAGTGACCGGTTAGGTCGGTATCCTGGTTAGGATGATGATATGTTATGTGATCTGTTAGATCGGCTTGTTGACTGTGAATTGTTATATGATTGTATGTTCATGTGCACATGGTTGTTTGGAATGGAGTTGGGTTGAGGCGGGTCCTGCTTTGTGCTGTAGGCCAAGATACCCAGGGCGGACCGGTTGTCCCGAAGGCCCAGCGAGCGGTCCGGATAGGCTGTAGGCCCCAAGAGGGCGGACCAGGCCGACTGAATGCCCGGTGCGGGCGGACTAGTCATACTGTAGACTCAGAGAGTGGACCAGGTGGATTGAAGGCCCGGTGCGGGCGGACCAATCACACTGCAGACTCGATGTATATGGCTAGACTCGGAGGGTGGACCAGGTGGACTATTGGCCGGTGCGGCGGACCAGTCACACAGTAGACCCGAAGTGCATGGTTGTTCTGTGATCGGATATGATGTGGCATGTTATGCGTTTATGGTATATGTGGTTGGTATTTTGGGGATATCTCACTAGGCTTTCGGGCTTACAGTTGTGGTTTAATGTTTTTCAGGTTTTTCAGGAGACCGTGGCAAGGCGAAGGCGTGGTCGTACCGCTCCTCATGTTTATGTTGTGATGTGATTCTAGGAATACTCTAAATAAATTGTATTGAAAAACTTTTTGTAATAATTTAATGAAATCGGGTTGTTCTTAAAAAAAAGTTTAAATTGGTTGGAATTTTATGGTCGTTACAAAAAGGAAGCAAGGAAGAAGCGGGACAAAAACAAACTCGATTGTAGGCTGTGTTGGGGTTGTTCTTCTAGACTCTAAATCGGGTGTACCATCTCAAACTCTCCCATCACGGCATCCACGAAGGCTGTCAGATTTCTTCACCTAGGTTGTCAGATTTCTTTCTTCTTCTTTGTTTAAGTCGTCGTCAGCAGCCTAGGATGCCAGATTCCTCCACCTGCACCACCAACTCATAGGTTGCTAGGTTGTGTTCCTTTTTTAAACGTTAAATATGTTGGTGAAGTGCTTAAATGGTTGAGTTAGAAGCTTAACCCTATCCTAGCTTTGAGTAATGATTTTATGTAAAAGGTATAATTTTATGCCATATTTCTAACCTAGTTCCTAATCCATTATGGAATCATTAATATACATCGTAAAATTACTTATCATGAAATCTTAATTCACTGAAATTTTGGTTTAAAGCCTAAGGATTAAGTGCTTAATGGTTTGAGTATAAAGTAAACCAAAGAGTAATCAAAAGTTATAATTTTGCTGCAGTTTGGCCCTATGTTCCAAAAATCATATGAGATTGTAGGAGTGTCCAAATTACATGATCTTTATATCTATGGAAAGGTATGAGTGTATGCTACCTTTCATCTTTGAAGTGCTTAAGCTAGTTCCAATTCTATACGATCCAACAATGACATTTGTTTAGGCTGTCCGTTGTACCAACTTCAATCTTGTAAAAATCATAGTAAATCATAGGAATGTACAAACGAGTTGAGGTCTTGAAAATTAGAAAGGTATATGTATGTAGTTCAATCGCATTATGGACCATGATACTTAACTCTAATCGTAATTGTTAAGCTAGAAATATTCAGAGCTGCCGACTAAACTATACCAATTGTAGTTGCTCTCGGACCTCAACTTGTAAAACTCATATCAAGTTCTAGAAGGATAAAAATACATAAGGTAAAGGGTTGTAATTAGGTATAAGTGTAGTTTATATTTGGACTACATGACCTGATTCCAGTCCATGTGAGGGTAGATATGCATCTCTACAGCATTGTCAAATTAAAAAGTTAACAACTTTAATTGGTTAACTTTTAAAATCCATAAAAAATTATAGGAAAATCATTATAGCGCGTGCTATATATCCTTGAAAAGATAAGAGAGTATACTATAATAATAATTAATAATAATATAGAAAGAATGTGTATAAGAGGGGTAAAACAATGTATGAACATAATTTTGTACTGGTAAAGTGGTTAAAATAAATATTATTAATAAGTAAACTTTTAGTTTGTGAACCAAGTTGTCAAAACCCCAGCCGGCATGTAACATCCCAAAAATTTCAACAAAATTTAAACTTTCCAAAACAAACCATTACTAATAAAAGTGTTTACAAAATCATTATTCCAAAAAGATGAGTTAAAATCAGAGTCTCCCAAGATCCAATCAGTAGTAAAACCAAGGATGTTGGGTCTAAAATTTGGTTTATACTTTGCTTTTCTAGGCAATTGGGTTTTCAGTCCATATGGTGTGTGAGGTTAGGATTGTTCACGGCCCAAAATGGGTGTTCACGGCCCATGTGCCATATATATAGATGTTAGATGGTCATATTTGTGTGAGAGTGTACGGCCAGAAGGAAAGGAGCTTAAGTGTGTGAAACTCAAGGTGTGATAGAGAGAGAAACTAGAGAGAAGAAGAGAGTGTGTGTGAATCTCGTGTAAGGATCTTCATTCATATCATCAATAAATTAGATTCATCTAATTATTCTTCTCATTCTTCTTTATTTTGATCTGGCAACATCCGATTGATTGGGATTCCGCACCATCAATTGAATCGGATTGATACGTCAAGCAAATTTGGGACTTACATCAAAGGGGGAGGTACCGATAAACAGATTGAGGCTGTCTAAAAACTTTGATCCTAAATATTTTTGTTTTTATTAAATTTGTTCATAGTTTTCCTCTATGCACAAATTTAAGGGGAGAATTAAAAATTTTAAAATCAAACAAAAATCAGAAAATTCAAAAATCCAAAAATATTTTTGTTTATGTTCTATTTCTTTTTCGAAAAATATGAAAAATCCAAAAATAGTGTTATTTTTATTTTATTTCTTTTTCAGAAAAATCAAAAATCCAAAAATATTTTTGTTTCTGTTTTATTTTTCAGAAAATATGAAAAATACAAAAATATTGTGTGCTGAGCTTGTTTTTAGTTTTTGTTTTTATCTCAAAATTTCTTTGTCTTGAAAAGTGAATTCAAATGTAGTTGAGACTTATAGAGACTGTATCGAGATTTTCTGAGCCAAGACTTCATCCGTGATCATCAAAGAATTCTCATTCGAAGGAACAAGAAATGAAGACTATTCTTTCAACATTCAATCTTTCAACCCCAGAAGCAAGGTGGAGTTGGCTTGAGGATTATGTGACAGATTGCATTGAAGCCTCCTCAATCAATTTGCTGCTATCTTGTACCTGTTGAAGTGATCCAAAAGATTCGTTCTCTTTGATATTCTCTCTAAAAATTCTCAAGCTGAAAGCGCCATTTTTCAAGAAACTACAAGATGCATCCTCACCCAATGTGCGTTCAGAGTCAAATTTTGAAGAAAAGCCCAACTGGTTAAGGTGAAGTCATTTATTGAAGATTCATCAAGTTCATCTTGATGCTGTGAAGAAATCGAAGATTAAAGCTGAAGCCAATTTCCAAATAATGATTGACAAGAATAGCCAGCTACTTTTTAGGGGGAGTTTGTTGGGTCAATAAGAAAAGAAAGTTATAAGCCAAGGGGGAGATTTTTGGGTTAAAAATATGGTTTATACTTTACTTTTCTAGGCAATTGTAATTTTCCGTCTAAGACCAAAATCTGTTCACGGCCCAGGTAGGTGTTTACGGCCATGAACCTATAAGCGGCCCATGTTCCATATAAATAGATGTAAGGGTGAGGAGTGCATGTGAGAGTCTGGACGACCAAGAGAGAGGAGCTTAAGTGTGTGTAATTCAAGGTATGATAGAGAGAGAAAGTAGAGAGAAGAAGAGAGTATGTGTGAATCTTGTAAGGAACTTCATTTCTAATCATCAAATCATTCAAGATTCATCTTATTGTTCTTCTCCTTCTTCTCTATTTTGATCTAGCACCATCCAATTTATTGGGATTCTGCACCATCAATTGGATTTGATTGATACGTCAAGCGAATTTGGGACTTACAATTGGCCCATGTTCCATATAAATAGATGTAAGGGCAAGGAGTGCATGTGAGAGTCTGTACGGCCAAGAGAGAGAGGAGCTTAAGTGTGTGTAATTCAAGGTGTGATAGAAAGAGAAAGCAGAGAGAAGAAAAGAGTGTGTGTGAATCTTGTAAGGAACTTCATTTAAATCATCAAATCATTCAAGATTCATCTTATTGTTCTTCTCTTTATTCTCTATTTTGGTCTGGCATTTTCCAATTGATTGGGATTCCACAATTATTTCCAATTCAAAAGAGCCGTAATCTAATTGCAAATAATTTGAAGGTAGGTAAATGACGATTTACCAATTTCCACCATGAAAAACTAAAAAGACAATTAAGTTTTAAATGTATTAAAATTCGTAGATCATTTGAGATTCATTGAACTTTTTAATGACATGTTTAAATCTCGATATGCCCTTCAAGTTTGTGATTGGGATACCGAGGATCACAAACAAGGTATGAATAATCATGCAAATATACTTGGTACACTCGATGTCATTTACCACCTAATCAATGTGTCGGTTAACCACACATGCTCCATTGATCTATGATAAACATCGAGCCACCATTTTCCAGCATTGCTAGTCCCAAATTAGTGTGCCGGTTATCCACGCACGCTCCACTAACGACTTGGCAGGGTGCAAAGTGTAATTTCATGGAGTAACATCATTTCACATTTTTCCTAAAGTAACTAAGACTGAGAATTTTATAAAAAAATTTAGTTACTTTATTAATCAATATACTTATTAACGAGGAATTAGTTGCCCTATCCTACCCGTTCGACTAACGAACCTCCACCAATCAAGGAAGCGGTGGGTGAGAGTGGACACCCATTAAACTGTTATTTTATAGGCAGCAACCTTATACCCCCTTATAGACCAACTTCGTGAATGAGGCCCTACTAATGGTAAGACTAGCTTAATCTTATACATATATATATATATATATATATATATATATATATATATATATATATATATATAATTATTAATCTTATAATATTATAATAGTATAAGGGTTGAATTTTAAACTTGTAAAATTCTAGGGTTTGGAATTTAAATATTTCAAAATTAAAACTTTTAATTAAAAATTTAAATCCCAAAACTTTAGGACAAGTTTTGAAACTTTTCAAAACATCTTTTAGATCAAATTTGAAAAATAATTAATTAATCATATTATTAATATTTATCACATAATTTGACCTAATCTATTTGTCAAGATAATTCAAATCAAAATACAAATAATTAATCTTTATCATATAAAACAAGTAATTATCTTATTTATGACAAGAGTAAATTACACGAATCGTCCCTCGTACATGTGCCAAAATGCACGTTCGATCCCTATTTTCAAATATTAACTCGGCTCGTCCCTCGTTTGGTTAAAAGTTGCACGTTTCATCCCTCGTTAGTTTAAATTTTCACGCTTAATCCCTTACAGGATATGAAATGACTATAATACCCTTTTCAATTTTATTTTGCATTTACTTTTAATATTTCAGATTATTTTTAACTATTAAAAATATTTTAATTAAATATGGGTCCACCTAATATATATATATATATATATATATATATATATATATATATATATATCTACTCTACTAATAAAACAGTACAAATACAGACACGTGTAACCTCCTTGCGTCCAACTCCATTCATTTTCCCGCTCAATAGTGTTAACTGAAATTACCACTTTGCCCTTCCGTTGAAACAATACTGCAAATCCGCCAAAAACAGCAAATTTGATTTTCAAAATTCTAATTATCAATTATACCATATTAATCTGCAACAAATTAGGAATAAAATATGAGCTAAACTTTATCTCTATCCCAAATAATCAGTCAATCGAATAACAATCCCAAAAAATCAGGCAAAGTCTTTCTAATTTGAATTTAAATATATGTATATACACAAACACCTACGTTCCTCTTTACGTTCCTCTTTCAATACGAATAAGTCGATTATTCATCGTCTGGTAAGGGATACTACATTGTTTTGATTTTGTTCTTCATATATCGATCTTATACTCATCGATCTTATACTCATTTGTTTTGTTTTTGTTCTTCATATATCGATCGTATACCAATCGCCTTCTTTTTCTGGACTGCATAATCAACCAGGTTTACCTTTCTTACGTATATTCATTCTGTCTTTCTATGTTATATAATTTCTGCTTCTATATATATTTACTATTTTACTCTTTCCCCTGCGTTCCTGTTTCTCTATAATTATAGTATCAAATACAACAAATAGAATTAGTAAAATACTATTTGGTTTTTTCTGTTTATGTATTCTGAATAATAAAACTTCTGTTATAGTCTATGTATACTGTCATGTTACCCTTTTCCATTTCTTTTACTTCAAAAAGATCATATTGCCCTTAACTTGATAAGTATTTGATATATCGCAGTTAACAATTAAGACAAATAAATCAATCAATCAATTTTTATAATAAAAATCTGCTATTTATGTATTCTGAATAATAAAATATGTATTCTAAATAATAAATCTGCTATTTATGTATTCTAAATAATAAATCTGCTATATCAATCAATCTATGCCCTTAATTCGAAAACAAATAACTGAATGTATATTGATATTTCTCCTTTTTTTTTTATGTATTCTGAATAAAAAAATTTATACTATAATGTATGATATACTTTTTTATTTTTTATAACTATCATCTTACCCTTTTCCATTTCTTTTACTTCAAAAAGACCATATTGTCCTTAACTTGATAAGTATTTGATATATCGCAGTTAACAATTAAGACAAATAAATTAATCAATCAATTTTTATAATAAAATTCTGCTATTTATGTATTCTGAATAATAAAATATGCTATTTATGTATTCTGAATAATAAAATCTGACCTATAACAATCAATCAATCTATTTGGTTTTTTATTTATTCTGCTATTTATGTATTCTGAATAACAAAAAATTCAATATGTATTGCTATTTCTACTTTTTTTTTTGTTTTTTATGTATTTTGAATAATAAAACTTCTACTATAGTCTATGATATAGTTTTTTATTTTTTATAACTGTCATGTTACCCTTTTCCATTTCTTTTACTTCAAAAAGATCATATTGCCCTTAACTTGATAAGTATTTGATATATCGCAGTTAACAATTAAGACAAATAAATCAATCAATCAATTTTTATAATAAAAATTTGCTATTTATGTATTCTGAATAATAAAATATGCTATTTATGTATTCTGAATAATAAAATCTGACCTATAACAATCAATCAATGTATTTGGTTTTTTATGTATTCTGCTATTTATGTATTCTGAATAACAAAAAATTCAATGTGTATTGCTATTTCTACTTTTTTTTTTGTTTTTTATGTATTTTGAATAATAAAACTTCTACTATAGTCTATGATATAGTTTTTTATTTTTTATAATTGTCATGTTACCCTTTTCCACTTCGTTTACTCCAAAACGACCATATTGCCCCTAACTTGAAAATGTTTTGATAAATGCCAGTTAACAATTAAGACAAATATATAAATAAATCAATCAATGGCTTTCGATTTTTCTTTTTATATTTTAACATTTTTGTTAACAAAACAATTATTTTTTAATTGCAAGGTACAATGGAACATATTACTCCTATAAAGGAAATTGATTCAATCAAGGATGATTTCACAATTAAAGTTCGAATCATACATCTTTGGACTCAAAAGTCAAAATTCAATGCAAAAGAAACATACTCGATAGAAATGATTTTGATGGATGAGGAGGTATATGATGTATATATTCAATTATTATTTTTGTAAAAATTTGTATATATTTATAAACAATTATATATAATTATTTGTTATTTGTTTATTTTTTAGGGAAGGAAAATTCATGCATCTTGTGTGAAAAAATGGTTTCCAAAATTCAAACGCTATCTTAAAGAAGATAGTTCGATATATGTGAAGAAACCTAATGTCGCACCAAATACTTTAAATTTTAAGTTTGCTAATCCAGAAAGAAAACTTAACTTTTACCACGATACAACTGTGAAAGAGTGTGAAAACTTTTCTGGATCTGCACACGGCTTTGATTTTGTTGACTTCAATACAATCGTTTCGAACAACATCCTGGAGTCAAAATCTTTTGGTTAGTTCATTTAATATTAACTTTTGTTATATAACATCCTACTTTCTTTTTTATCTGCTACAAATTGATAATTTTTTTTAACTTAAGCAATCTATTTTGTTGCTTTTCTAGATATTATTGGACACATATTCGAATATGGGCGTATGGATACATCTGAAGAAGATAAATCAAAACACAAAATGCTCTTGCATCTTCAAGATATAGAGTATTTACCATTATGACAAACAAATAATATACTTTCTTATATATTAGCTACAATATTTTTTTATTCTTGTCAGGGATACTAAGCTGAAGGTAACTTTGTGGGGTCATAATGCATACTACATGACAGAATTTCTGGCTAATAATAACAGCCTTGCACCGGTTGTTGTTATTGTTCAGTTTGCCAGAGTGAAGTTTATTAATGGTTTGTAATTATTTTTAAAATGTATTTTTTAAAATTTTATATATAATTAATTAATCAGAAGTGTTTTTGCAGGTCGTCCTTTTTCCTCCACTTACTTTGATGTTAGTAGGTTGTTCATAAACAATGATATCGATGAGATTACAAGCTACAAAAATAAGTACTTATATTTATAATGACCATTGTAGTTTGAGATTTATTTTTTTCATAATGTATTTAATTTAATTATTTTTTTGTTATGAATTAACAGATTGGTTTCTGAAAATGGACAACAACTTTCGTCAAGTGGAATCAAGATGATTGCATCAAAACAAAACACGGAACACGATGACTTTCTCAAAAATCATATGTTTTCTAACATTGATGATTTGTTTGAACCTTTAGAGGTACTTTACATTATTTTTAAACAAACTATATTGTTAGTAAGAAACAACCAAAGTATATTGTTATAACGAAACTATAATGCATTTTTGCATACTAACATTTATTCACATTGCACATTTTTTAAATTTCAAGGAGAAAACGGTCATTATTGTTGGTACTGTTAAGGGAATAAGTCAAAACATACGATGGTTTTACCTTGCTTGTAGCAACTGCTACAAGTCAGCAAAAGAAAAAGAGTCTTCTACTGATAAGGTTGATGGTTCTCATGAAGTGGCCGAAATTGTTACTTATGAATGTTCTAATCCTAATTGCAAAAATACCAAAATTTCGGTTATTCCAAGGTATTACATATTTATTTTATATAAAAACAATATATGTTTATCATAATTTTTTAATATAATATCATTTTATACTTTATTTAGATTTAAAATCCCACTTCGGGTTCAAGACAACACAGGAACTTTGACTTTAACCTTATTTGATCAAGAAGCAAAGAAGCTGTTTAAATACACAGCTAAAGAGTTGTATGATAAAAACAAGAAGGTAATTATTTTATGGTTTTTAATATATTCTATATGTTATACATTATATGTTTTACATACAAAATATTTAACAATATTTATTTTTATTTTAGCTTGGCATCAGTTTGGATTTGTATCCAATGGAGTTGAAAGTTGTTGTTGACAAAAAGTTGGCAATTAAAATTGATATCACGAGTTACAATGTGGATAATAAAAGTAATATTTATGGGATAGCAAGATTGACTGAGAATGCAAACATAATTGATGAACTAGAGAAAAAGAATCTGAATTCACAGGTTTTTTTCAACAATTATATATATATATATATATATATATATATATATATATATATATATATATATATATATATATATATTTACGACATTGGCCCAATTATACATGAGTAAAATAACATTTTCTTTTGATCTTATAATGCAGCCTGATAATTCTGATTCATTCATTATTGGTTCTTCAGATATTGCCTCCCAAGAGACCAAAGTTGTGAAGGTTCTACTTTTTTAAATATAATTTTTAAATATTTCAATTTAATGTATAAGAACTAACTAAAATTTATTGTAGGATTCTTTTTCACACATAGGTGAAAATTTAACACCGTGTGCTAGGGACAACTCAACTGCAACAAGTCCTACAAAGTTGTTTTCTACACCTACCGAATTAAAAAGAAACCTTGCTACATGCATAGATCTTGATGAAATGGAGAATTTGTCTACTTCTAAAACTCCTCGGTTGTCACCACCAGATGAACAACCAATCCCTCTTTTGGTACCCAAGAAAGAAAAGTAAATGCACTTTACTTCTACAAACAATATTACTTCGTGCTTAATTTTGTTTCAGCATCATAGACTCCTAAGCCGTTTACATTTTTAAGTTTCTTTATTTTAAGTTGGATTTATTGGAATTTTATGATTTTCATATTCGTTTCTTCATATTACATTGGCTCAACTTTTTCAGTACTCTAATGGCATTTACTATGTTATTTTGTTTCACGTTTCTGAACATCATATAATCCCAAAATTATTATTCACTTAACAATCACGCTACCCTATTAAAATATTCGTCATTGATCTTAATTTTGGTCCCCATTTTCTTCTTACCTTTTATTCCTTTTGGTTTGTTCATTATGTAATTATCACACGTCACTTGACTTGAATGTGCAGAATTTGATTCATTTTTTAAAGCATAAAGATCTAAAAATTGTCAATTCGTATTAATTATATACTGCATATTATTTGCACAAAGTCTGTTTCATTCTCTTTTATGTTCTTATTGCATATTAGAAGGATACCAACATACATTAGCTTTTATGCTAACTTATTCTATTTTTCTGTTTTCTAGCATGTCCTAGGTAGAAAGAAAACTCAAAATATGTTCATTGGCTTCATTTATATTGTTTTTTTTCATACTGACAGTAAAAATGATCAAATAAATATTGTTTTATGCTACTAACCTTAACATCACCAAATAATAAATATTGTTTTATGCTACTAACCTTAACATCACCAACTTCTGTTACTAGCCAAAAATATTGCTCTTTCAATAGTAAACAAAAAATAAAAAATAAATGAAAAATTATAAAACAACACAAAAAATCAAAAAGGAAATCAATACTAAACTCCTTAATTTTATTGCTATTTATACTTTTTTTTTTTGTATCCAATGTATTCTGAATAAACAAACTTCTATTTTAGTCTATGATATACTTTTTTATTTTTTATAACTGTCATGTTACCCTTTTCCACTTCTTTTAATTCAAAAATATCATATTGCACCTAAGTTGAAAAGTATTTCATATATGTCGGTTAACAATTAAGACAAATAAATCAATCAACCAATCTGTATAATAAAAATTCTGCTTCTATATGTATTTTACTATTTTAATATTTCACATGCATTGCTGTTTCTCTATAATTATAGTATCAAAAACAACAAATTGAATTACTAAAATACTATTTGGTTTTTTCTGTTTATGTATTCTGAATAATAAAACTTCTGTTATCATCTATGATATAGGTTTCGATTTTTTTTTTCTCATTATGTTATTTTACTTTCAATGCTTTATAAATATCTTATATATAACTATACTTTCTAAACCTCACAACTGTTATACATAATGTGATATAGATTTTTATTTTTTATAACTGTCATGTTACCCTTTTCCACTTCTTTTACTTCAAAAAGACCATATTGCCCCTAAGTTGAAAAGTATATCATATATGGCAGTTAACAATTAAAAAAAAATAAATCAATCAATCAATTTGTATAATAAAAATTCTGCTATTTATGTATTCTGAATAATAAAATATGTTATATTTTCTAAAACTCACAAATGTTATTCAAATTTTTTAACGATAATGTGACCTTAATTTGAAAATGTCGGTTTTAAAACGGTTTTTTTTGTCAGCGAAATGGGACAAACTGCAGCACTTTGTTGTATACACCAATGTGTTTGGAAGAAGCATCTACTTAATAGAAAAAAATGTAAAATGATATACTTTTAGATTTATAATTATTTACTCAGTATATTATTGTACCTTCAATGCTATATATATGTATGTTCTTTAACTGTATTGTGCTTATAATTCACAACTGTTGTTCAAGTTTTAAAATGACCATCTTACCCTTTTCCACTTCAATTAATCCAAAAGATACCATATTACCCCTAAGTTGAAAACTACTTAACACATATACTTATACAAGTTTAAAACCGACATAATGGCACTTCTCTAACCGATTTACTCAAAAAAAGAGCATATTGCCCTTAAGTTGAAAAGTATTTGATACATACGTTATACAAATTTTAAAATGACCATTTATCCTTTTACACTTCATTTACTCCAAAAAAGACCATATTACCCCTAAGTTGAAAGGTATTTGATAAATATGTTATATAAGTTTTAAAACAACCATTTATCCCTTATCCACTGCATTTACTTCTACTTTTTTGAAAACAAAAAACTGAATGTATATTGTTATTTTTACTTTTTTTTTTAAGTATTCTGAATAAAAAAAACTTCTACTATAATCTATGATATACTTTTTATTTTTTATAACTGTCATGTTACCCTTTTCCACTTCTTTTACTTTAAAAAGACCATATTGCCCCTAAGTAGAAAAGTATTGAATATATGGCAGTTAATAATTAAGACAAATAAATAAATCAACCAATATGTATAATAAAAATTCTGCTATTTATGTATTCTGAATAATAAAATCTTCTATATTTTCTAAAACTCACAAATGTTATTCACATTTTTAACGATAATGAGAACTTAATTTCAAAATGTCGGTTTTAAATGGTCTTTTTTGTCAATGAAATGAGACAAACTGTAGCACTTAGTTGTATACACGAATGTGTTTTGAAGAAGCATCCACTTAATAGAAAAAAATGTAAAATTATATACTTTTAGATTTATATTTATTTACTCAGTATATTATTTTACTTTCAATGCTATATATATATATATATATATATATATATATATATATATATATATATATATATATATATATATATGTATGTTCTTTAACTGTATTGTGCTTATAATTCACAAGTGTTGTTCAAGTTTTAAAATGACCATCTTACCCTTTTACACTTAGATTAATCCAAAAGATACCATATTACCCCTAAGTTGAAAACTACTTAACACATATACTTATACAAGTTTAAAACCGACATTTTTACACTATTGTAACCGATTTACTCAAAAAAAGACCATATTGCCCTTAAGTTGAAAGACTAAACTAACAAAAGTTGAACTGTTGCAATGGTTTTATTTCTTTTCTTACTCACCAAAAACACTACAATATTCAACAATTAAACTAATTGGCTTAATATGTTACCTTGATGAAAGAACATAACAACAAACAACACACCTGGAAAACAGTGTAGCAACAACAATTTCTGCATAACTCTTCTTCTCAGATGTAAAAAATGTACCAACACCAATCTCTGGACCATCATTTTCCTGTTCAGGTTCCAAAAAACAAATTTATATGTTCATACATATGTTTTTCGTTGCTGGTCCATTATTGAAAACATAAATTTAGAAATCAACAAAAATCATCAAATTTGTCGATTTCCAAATCTTGTATATTTTACATAAATAAAAATCAATCTTTTCTTAATTTAATTAAGTACATAAATATTCTGTATGAATAATCACCTGAATAATCGCATTTTCAAATTTCAAATTTCAAATTTTGAAGTTTTGATTGCTGAAAAGTCTTCAAAACAGCCAATAATTTATTTCAATAATTTTACGTTTTTTTCCACTTCTCTGTATGTCTTCTTCTGTGTACACTCCTACTCCATCGATTCTACTGCAAAATTAACAGGTATGTTTTATTTTTACTTTAATCTATTTTCTATGAGAAAAAATTAACGAATACGATGAAATTGCAAAATATTCTAAATAGATATTAGTGGATACCCGAACTAGATAAACGAAGGAAGAAAAAACAAATGAATATGTAGCATATACATGTAATCGACTTCGGTTGATGACATACATATAAGAAATCGATAGATGAAAACAAAATGTTAGAAATTAAACACATGAATGAACGATACTTACTGTAATCGGGATGATAACGATTTCAATATGGGTGGTGAATCATAACGATTTTGTTAGAGCAATAATATTGGATTTATAAATACCATTCATCCAATTTCTCTAACCTTCAAATCCAGAAAGGTAAAGTTACAAATGGGTGGGAGGAGGATTGCTTCTGTTTGTGCCGATTACATTTCCCATTTCCCAAAATGTATAATTTGTCTGTAACCACAGATATTATAGCTACAAATTTATTATTTAAGATTTATAAATAAAAATAAACTATATAATATAAATACATATATTCTTAATTTACGGTTCATTTTTAATACAAAAGTGTAAATGCATTTCTATAATATTAAATAAAATTGAATTATTGTATTGGTTGATTAAAACATTTTGAAAAAAAAAAGAATGATAAAAATTATGTTTTAAATTTATTCAGTAATAATATAAAAAAATTTAAATGCAACCAAATTATAAGGATGGTTCCACTTACAAACTTGTATAAAAAATATTGCAAATTTATGTCAAAATCATCGTGTTGCTTTATATCTTATCTTTTCTATATTATATTTTGTTTAATATAATTATTATTTGTTTATATTTTATTTACCAATAATTGACCGACTTAAAAATTAATTACGTTTTATTTATATAAAAAAATATTGCAAATATATGTCAAAATCATCATGTTGCTTTATATCTTATATTTTCTATATTATATTTTGTTTAAAATAAATATTATTTGTTTATATTTTATTTACCAAAATTTAACCGACTTACAAATTAATTAGGTTTTATTTAGATAAATTATTATATTTTTTAAGTTTCATCTTATTTTATAAATTAATTGTTATTATTTGTTTATTTTGCAGACATATCATGAAGTCGTTTAATTCTAAAAAGAGTAGAAAATTAAATAGTTTTTATTTAGATAATATAAGTAACATTAACTTGTCCACTATATCAATCGAACAAGCTTCAACCACTACAAATGTTATTACTTCAGCTAACAATGGTACGTTTTTTCTTTAACATTTATTTATAAATTTCTTATTACAAACATTTTAACGCCTAAATAGATCATTTAATAACATATAAATATGATTTATATTGACATAACAAGAAAAAGCAAATACATTGCCTTCTTCATCGACCACTGAATATTCATCATCTGCGGTATTTGTTAACAACGGTCACAAAGGTACATTTCTTTGTTCACTATTATTATTCATTATATATTATTACGAAAAAAATATAATGTTAACCAACTTTCAATTATTTTTTATTTTACATTTTATATCATATACTTTTATTTCTTATGCAGAAGCAAACCATAATATGTACTATTTGCAAGCAAGAGAGAAAAGAAGACAAAGAAAATTATATCTGGATAATAAGAAATCGAAGAAAATGAAAACAAAATCGAGTGTTCTCAATCCATCTGCTTCAACTGTTTTCAAAAACACGGATAACTGTAATTTACTTATTTTATTTTTCAATTTTTACACTACATTTACCTATATAAAAAAAATGCTTTATCATCATTTTATATTATTGCCTACATTCTAATTATATTTTATAACGTATGTCTTCCATTTTTATAACAAGTTTCTTTTCCAGATCAATCAAAAGAGATTGTTCATCAAAATGAAAATGTCAATCCATATAAATCACGTGGAAAACAAAATTCACCCCTACAATCATCTTCTTTGTATATAAATGTTAGAACTCCGTTATCTAACATTTCAAATGGTAATAACTTTTTTTTTTCAAAACTTACTTTAGTCCACTTTCTAATAAATTTATATATGATCGCTATTTTTTTACAGTTAATGTTACATGTAGAAATGCATCTACAATAACTGCTTCTTCATCATCAATCAAGTTAAGTACAGGATGTCATAAATTAAAAAGAAAGTTGAAAGATTTATCTCCTATTCCATTGATTGACTTGACAACAGATGTAGAAAATATACATGAAGTCCTTACTGATAACCTAATAGTTGGTATTTCCAAAGGTAATCACTATGTATACCTGTTTTTTTTTCTGTTACAAATAAAATACCATATTTTATAAACTTAAAATTTTAAATACTTTACTTATACCGTTTTATTTTTTTACAGAATATTTGGATCATGGTGATCAAATTGTTGTATGTAAAACATGTCATGCAAAGTTATGGAAAAATGAATCTATTAGAGGAAAACAAAAAGGGAACACAAATTATTCATTATGTTGTGGTTATGGCAAGGTTCAACTACCAGATTTAAAGAAACCACCACCAAATTATGAAAAAATGTTTCGACTAACAGATTCTAAAAGCAAAAACTTCATGAAAAACATTCGACGTTACAATTCAATGTTTTCTTTTACGTCGATGGGTGGTAAAATAGATTCTTCAATCAATAAAGGAAATGCTCCATACATTTTCAGACTTGGTGGCCAAAATTATCATAGTATTGGAAGCCTTTTACCACCAGATGGATCGCAACCGAAATTCTCTCAGTTATACATTTATGATACCGAGAACGAAAATTCAAATAGACAAAAATGCTTTGGGTATATTTTCAAACTTCTTATTCATATTTAATTTTTATATTTTTATCTTTTTTTTTACTAATATTATGTATATATTCAATTTTTTTAGTGGGGAAAAGCATCAATCTACATCCATTGATAATGATATTATTGAATATTTGAAGGTGATGTTAGATTCAAATAATGTCTTGGTTAGGTCTTATAGAATGGTAAGAGATGTTTTTCAGAAAAATCCTCAAGTTGATGTGAAGTTAAGAATTATTGGAAAAAGGGATCGAGATGGAAGGACATATAACCTACCAACTGCTTCTGAGGTTGCTGCTTTAATTGTAGGTGACATTTCTGATTCAGTTCAAAATAGAGATATTGTTGTTCAAACGAAATCCGGATTTCTACAACGTATCAGTGAATTGCATCCTTCTTATCTTCCTCTCCAATATCCGCTACTATTTCCATATGGTGATGATGGTTACAGCGTTGATATTCTTCATAGAGGTGTTACATCTACAAAAAACAAGCGGGCGAAATGTACAATGAGAGAATTTTTCGCTTTTAGAATTCAAGACAGGGATCATTCGTTCTCACTAATTTTAAATTCAAAAAGGTTATTTCAACAATTTTTGGTGGATGCGTATACTATGATTGAAAGTGAGAGATTGTATTATATACGCAGGCAACAACATGTTCTCAGATGTGATTCTTATGAGAATTTACGTAACCAAAAAGCTCAAGGAAATACAAATATCTCCAACATTGGCCAACGTGTCATATTACCTTCATCCTTTACTGGTGGTGTGCGCTATATGCTGCAAAACTATTTGGATGCCATGTCGCTTTGTAAATGGTTTGGATATCCTGATTTATTCATAACCTTTACGTGTAATCCCAAATGGCCTGAGGTTAAAAGGTTTCTTAAGGATACTTCACTTCAACCAGAAGATAGACCTGATATACTATGTAGGTTGTTCAAGATCAAGCTTGATGCATTTATTAAAGACCTAAGGGAGAATCACATTTTCGGCATTATTCAAGCAGGTAATTGAATTATCTTTTATTCATAATCCATAAAAGTTTAAGTTTTTTTAATATTTTTTCTTACGGTCTATTACAATTTTATTTTGTTCAAAATGTTTTGCAGTTGTTTATACAATAGAATTTCAAAAAAGAGGTTTGCCGCATAGTCATATATGTCTATTTATGCATTCTGAATACAAGTTACCGACTGTTGAATTTATCGACCCGGTGATTTCCGCCGAGATACCAAACAGAGATGAAGATCCAGAATTGTATTCACTTGTGAATGAGTTCATGATTCATGGTCCATGTGGAGCTGAGAATATCAATTGCCCATGCATGGTGGACGGAAAATGCTCTAAAAACTTTCCAAAGCAATTCTGTAACCATACGTCTGTTGATCAAAATGGTTTTCCCTTATATAGGAGAAGAAACGATGGTCATTTTGTTGAAAAATCGGGTGTGCATTTGGATAATAGAAATGTTGTTCCATACAACAAGTATCTATTGAGAAGATATCAAGCACATATTAATGTTGAATGGTGCAATCAGGGGTCTTCTATAAAATATTTATTTAAATACATAAACAAGGGACCTGATAGAGCTACAGTTGTCGTTGAACAAAGCAATAATGAATGTGATAATAATGATACGGTCGATGAAATCAATGAGTATTACGACTGTAGATATCCATCTGCCTGTGAAGCATCATGGCGAATTTTTACATATGATGCTCATTACAGGTATCCTTCTGTGGTTAGACTGCCTTTTCATCTGCCTGGTCAACAACAAATTATTTATGGGGAAGACGATGATATTGACGATGTTCTCGACAAAACTTCTGTTGCTTCTTCAATGTTCACAGCTTGGATGGAGTGTAATGCAGTTAACAGTGATGCACGGAAACTTACATATGTTGAATTCCCTACAAAGTTTGTTTGGCAACGCGGTGATAGGATTTGGAAGCCACGGGAGGTAGGAAAGTGCATTGGTAGAATTCATTCGGTTTCACCTAATCTAGGGGAAGCCTATTTCTTAAGAATTTTGTTAAATAAGGTCAAAGGTCCGAAATCATTTGAAGAAATCCGCACAGTAAATGGTGAACTATATTCTTCTTTTAGGGATGCTTGTTATGCTCTTGGGCTCTTGGATGATGACAACGAATACATCAATGCAATCAAAGAAGCAAATCATTATGGATCTGGTTTTTACCTACGATTTTTATTTGCTACATTATTGATGTGTAACAGTATGTCTAAACCGGAGGTTGTTTGGGAAAACACATGGGAATATTTAGCAGATGGAATTCTTTATAACCAACGACAGAGATTCAAATCTCCAGGTATTAAAGTTTTATTATTATTACTATTTATTTAAAAACTCAATTATTTATTTTTAAACATACATTAACTATTATTTTAATTATAAATAAAAATTGTTAATAATAATTCTAATTAATTTGCTCTTTATCCTCCAGACTTATCACTCAATGAAGATCAACTTAAGAACTTAACTTTGTTCGAGATAGAACAAGTTTTACAAAGGAACAATTCCACTCTCAAAAATTATAAAAACATGCCTATTCCAGATGTAGATTCTGTTTCTTCTTCAAACAATCGACTTATCACTGAGGAGTTAGATTATGACATTCCTGTTATGAAGGCTGAGTTTGATCGTATGTTTCTTGCATTGACAAATGAGCAGCGTCACATTTTCCTTGATATCATGGGTGCAGTTAAAGAAAATAAAGGAGGTGTCTTCTTTGTTTATGGTTATGGTGGGACTGGTAAAACTTTTTTATGGAAGACAATATCTGCAGCTATTAGATGTGATGGTCATATTGTTTTAAATGTTGCTTCAAGTGGGATTGCTTCATTATTATTGCCTGGAGGTAGAACAGCACACTCTCGATTTATAATTCCATTTGAACTAACAGAGGATTCTGTTTGTAAAATAAGTCGAGATGGTGACCTCGCTAGGTTATTGAGAAAAACCTCTTTGATAATTTGGGATGAAGCTCCTATGGTCCATAAGCATGCATTTGAAGCTTTAGATCGAAGTTTGAAAGATGTATTTAGGTCTGAAAATTCTAGCAACTCAGATATTCCTTTTGGAGGGAAAGTTATTGTTTTTGGAGGAGATTTCAGACAGATTCTACCTGTTATTCCTGGTGGAAGTAGACAAAACATTGTTAATGCTTCTTTAAGTTCTTCATATTTATGGGAACATTGCAAGATCCATAAATTAACAAAAAACATGAGGCTAACTGTTGGAAGGGATCAATCTGATATAGAAAAAATCAAAGATTTTGCAGAATGGTTGTTGGATATAGGAGAAGGCAAACTTGGTGGTATCAACGATGGTGAAACAGTTATTGATATTCCAGATGATATTCTCATTGATGATCCACATGATCCTATAGGTTCATTAATCGACTTTGTATATCCTTCAATTTTGGAAAACTACAACAATACAAGTTATTTTCAAGAAAGAGCAATACTTGCTCCAAAGAATGAAGTCGTTCAGGAAAACGATCGTTTGTTATCGAAGTTTCCAGGAGATGAGGTTGAATACTTAAGTTCAGATAGTATATGCCAATCTGAATTTGTCCATGATCAGTTTGATGCAAATTTATATTCACCTGATGTTTTAAATGGTCTAAAGGTATCAGGTTTACCAAACCATAAGTTAGTTTTAAAAATTGGTGTTCCAGTTATGTTGCTGAGAAATATTGATCAGAAAAATGGCTTATGCAATGGGACAAGACTCCAGGTTATATCATTGGGCAAACGTGTTATTGAGGCGCGTATCATATCTGGAACTAATATTGGAAACCGTACTTTTATTCCAAGAATGTCTTTAACTCCATCAGAAAAGAAGATTCCCTTCAAATTCCGAAGAAGACAGTTTCCATTGGCTGTATGTTTTGCAATGACCATTAATAAGAGTCAGGGACAATCATTATCGAAGGTTGGTTTGTTTCTCAAACATCCAGTGTTTTCACATGGGCAATTGTATGTTGCCTTATCTAGAGTTCAAAGCAGAGATGGATTAAAATTATTAATTTTAGATAAGGACGGTGCCCTCACAAATCAAACTTCCAATGTTGTTTATAAAGAAGTTTTCCAGAATTTATAAACAGTGTTTTTGTACCATATTTAATTTACTTGTAAAAAATAATATTTCATCCATCATATTAAATAAACAATTTAAAACACTTTATTGCATTTCATTTATTCATGTAAATTACAATATCACTATTCTTCATTTTTTGTGAACTTTGATATGTTTTTTTATTATACAAAGAAAATGAAAATTATAATTCTATTTCAATTTATCAACCGTCGATTTCCACGGGTTTTAACCTAGTATATATATATATATATATATATATATATATATATATATATATATATATATATATATATATATATATACACCACTTTCTCTTTCGTTGAAAGTTAACCACTAGCACCATTGAAAATGTCTACCACCACCACCACCGGGAAACCCTTCTTGACCGCCGCCACTGACCACCACCTTATTTCTATTCCCAAAACACTAAAAGGCATCCATTTCCAAACTTCTTCTACATCAATTGTTTTCAGTAGAAGATTAATACATACAAGAAATCAAAAACCTCTTTCAGTCTCTAACATCGCAGAAACCACTGAAAAGCCATAAAAAATTCCTGAAATTTCCATTTCCATCAATCAGTAACTACCCACTTTCAATGTTGATCTTATAAAAAACACTTCTC
Organism: Lactuca sativa; assembly: GCF_002870075.4. Taxonomy (NCBI): domain Eukaryota; kingdom Viridiplantae; phylum Streptophyta; class Magnoliopsida; order Asterales; family Asteraceae; genus Lactuca; species Lactuca sativa. The sequence continues at coordinate 207,651,721 of NC_056629.2, read as the reverse complement.
GATGAGGCTGCTTCTAATGGATCCATATCACCATCTAAACCAAAAAAATATCAAAATTAACAGTAAGAGAGAAGCTAAAGCATCTAGGGTTCATAACAGATAGGCAGAACCAAAACCAATTAAAGAAAATAGAGATGAGAAGCAAATTGTTGAAAGCTTTGAGGGAAAATGATACAATATTAGGGAAAATGAGGTCAGGTCTTCCAGAAGCACCAACAAATATGTTTGATGACAACAAACGTGGAATGCCTCAAAGGGCCTGACATGTGAGCTACCAGTGAAATCATCGTTGTTGAAGACGATGAACACTACCCTTGTTCTTGACCATTGAATGAGAGTATCAAAGCCCCGACTTCCATCTTCAAATAATTTGAAGAACGCTTACCACGAGGATGTGTCTGAATTCGATTCCAGCGTCAAGTGTCTCATATAGGGTTGTGTTCACCGGTGGTCTATTGCGGAAGTATAACCTTCGATTTTTATCATCATGACGTATCATAATCAATGGAAAATGTTTAGAAGAGAAGCAGCGATGGCCGTTGTCTAACTAGGGTTGTCAGACTGAAGGAGAAGAAGAGTGAAGGGTGAGATCAACGGAAACGAAGTTGGAGAAGGGGAATGGGAGGGGAGTGGGTGGGTGGGTGGGTGTGGATTATTGTTTTATTTTCAGCTTTTTTTTTAATCAGAAAAGAGTAAACAATTAATATAAAAGTGAAAAAGAAATTATTGAGGGAAAAATAGACATTTTATGTTCGTAGGGACAATCCAAGTGAAAAAAGAATTATATAGGGATGGTGCGAGTTAATTTTTGAAAATAGGGGCTAAACGTGTATTTTGGCACATGGACGAGAGACGATCCGTGTAATTTACTCTTATGACAATTATCTTTGAATTGCATTAGGATAGTCCATACCTTACTGAAAAAATTGGATTTTAATAGCCAAAAACGTTTTTGGTAATTATCCTAATTCAATTTCAGTCAAAATCCTGAAAAATCAGTCATCAGACTGCCCGACTCGCCGAGTCACAAAATGGACTCGTCAAGTTGCCCTGACTCATCGAGTTCATTAGGTGACTCGACGAGTTCATCAGGCAGAGGCAAGATTTTTCGATTTTCAGCTTTGAACAATTTTAACAATGCATCAAATACAAAAGAAAAATAACCTATGCTCTGATACCACTGTTGGGTTATGAGCAAAACATCAATCCTACGGTGCACATGCAAACCCTAAAGCTTTAGATGTAGGTTTTTCTATTTGAACATCCAATAATCATCCAAAGCTCTTAAACCCTAATCTAGCATACAACAAAAAAACAAACTCTACATCTAATGAAGAGTTAAGATATTAACTTTGATTGTAGCTTGATGATCTTGAGCTTTTGAGAACCTATCACCTCAAATGCGATGCCTCTAATGAATCACAAACACCAAAACAATTGGAGAATCTTAGAGAGAAGGGGAAGAGGTAATTTTCGACTCTTGAATCCTTCTAGGGTTGTGGTAGCCGAAATTGTGAAGCCAGGGGGTTACTTATAAGTGAGCTGCTAGGGTTCAGTCAAAACCCTAATTATATTGCTTAGGCCTTAAGCAGTCCACATAACCCTTCCAGAAGGCCTCCTATGGACGATTTCTATGTGGGCTTCCCCATAGAATTCGTCCATCCCTTCTTTAGGGTTCCACAATGTAACAACCAGAAAATTAAAGGTATTCTACTTCCATAAACGTGACCCTAACTCAAGCATGAACCCATTAAGACCATCAAGATGGCAACTTTCTGCCTTAGGGACTCAAATAGCATCAAGGGTGGCAACCCCAAGCCTAAAAACGGATTTGGAACCATAAAGCTTGAACCTTGGGACCAAAAGAAACCAAAACCCAAAAATGGTAGATCTAAGAGATGAATGATCAAGTGCAAAGCTTTATACATTCATCAAGCTGAAAATGAGTACTTAAATCCAGATCCATAAGCTCCTCCCTTATTCCCTTCCTTGCAACAAGTTCCATCTTCTTGAAAATGGGACAAATATCCCAAAAATGGACTCCATAAGCTCCAAAATGCCACCATGGTTTCTATATGATGATTTCTAGTGTTTAGAGGGGTGGAGGCTGAAGATATTAGGGTTTGTTTATGACATAAGGAGTTTAAATAGGGTCTAAGACCCTAAAATAGGGTTCTAATCTGACGGAATTACGCACAACGTAATTCTGGTACGCTCAGTGTACTCCAGAGAACCTTCGCGACCACTCCTAGTCATTACGCCCAGCGTAATCCCTTTTTCCCTAGTACGCCCCGCGTACTCTTTGTGTACGCCCCGTGTACTCAGCTAAGCCTAAAAACCATGAAACTTCCGAAGGCCATAACTTCTTCGTTACAAGTCCGATTCCAATGATCGTTATATCCACGGAAAGGTGACGAGAAGCTCTACACTTCTAAAAAATCAAACCTTTCTTAAGACCTTCGGAACAAAAATCCATTTTCCACCAAAAGCCCGAACTGCCACTTTACAGAAATACCCTTAGGTTCCAAAACACGAACCGAACACCCAGATCACTTCTAATACATCTCTCCCACCCAAATGTGCCTAGATCCTACATTTTCAAAGGCCCTAATCCTTATGATGAATGATATTCGGCCCACACCCTCAGGCTAGGAATCGATTCAGAACAGGGTGTTACAAGTCTCCCTGACTTAAATTAGATTTCGTCCTCGAAATCATGCATTACCATCCCCAACGTACCAGACAACTTGAGCCACACCACCACAAACCCGAGATTACCACAACCTTCACAAGGCAACTGAAACCAACCCTTGAAGGGTCTTAGAACCTGGAGATGAACGAATTCCTTGCAACTTGATCACATTTGCTCCACCTAAAATCTGAAGTTTTTGAGATGGTCTGTCTCTCTGACATACTGCCCACACCGAATTATCATCGAACTGATTCTATAAGAAAACCAGCCTAAATAGAATACTTTCCACCCTTAATATCCTAAGGCTCCTTAAAGAACGAAATCACCGATCACTGCGACTTCCGAATACCCAACAATTCCACACACAAACCCCATTCACTAAATTCGCTCCTACTCCTGTTGCTACCACATGGCTGCTTTCCTGAAGAATGATCGAGACCTTCCTGATCCCAACTTGCCTGCCAACTATATGTAACACCGGACACCTTCTTGATTGCTAAGCCAGAGACACACGCTCCGAAATCCCACATGACCTCTGAAGGACACCTCGTCTGACAATCATTGCCCTAGCGATACCTCTTCTCTCGAATCTTTTCCATCCTTTGATCTATTCGATCACAACAGGTTGACAACCCGTCGCCACTGAATCCGATGCAAAAATGAATGCCACAAGAACAACTGTGGTCTTACATCATACCCAGCCTCCCTTGACCTGTCTTTTCCTGGTTCAACATGTCGTGGTCCCATTACTAATAGAATCGACTCGAGTTACATCGTGATGGCTTGAGCTACCATCGAACCAAACCCATTCAATACCCTGGTATCCTGCATTTGATGCCCTTGGCATCCTTATGCTCCCAAATATCATCTTACTGAAACAAAATCCAGTACTGAACCTGCATGAACCCCGGTTCAGAATCCTTTCCGAAATGAGTCGATACCCCGTTACTACCTCAAGATCCATAATACACCATAACTCCCGACGTCTCTTTCCTGACCGATAAGTAATTACCCTTAGTCGATCTCCGAGACTACCTGTCTCACGCCCGGTCCAACCACCAGGTTCCCAAGAGATCAAAAATCAAGATTACCCAGCCGTAGCCATACTGCGTCACATACCACTGATGGGTTTTGGTCATAAGACATCCTATGTGCTCATACAAACCCTAAAGCTTGGATCTAGGTTTCTCTATTGTACATACTTTGAATCCAAGACTATAAACCCTAATTCTAGCATATGGAAATCAGAATTCATATGTAAATAGGTTTAAGAACATACCTTGATTGTTATATAGCAATAACAATCCAATTCCTACTTGAATTGACCTTGGAAAGCTGAGAGTCACATGTGTCACTCCTCTAATGGCTTACAAACACCATAAGCAAGTGGAGAAGGTATAAAGAGAGAGGAGGGAGGTAGGAATTCGTCCTTAGGACCTCTAGGGAAGGGTTAGACGAATTCCTAAGCCCTAGGGGGTTTATATAGGTGTAAAGATTAAGGTTTTAGTCCTTATCCTTATCTAGTTTCTTGTCCACCAAGCAACCATAAGATAAGTCCTAGAAACCCTTATCCTAGTCGAATTCTAAGGGATTTACACCTCAAATTCGTTCACCATATATATAAGATAATCCTTACCTTATTTTGTAACTATCACATAATTACAATTCAGCCCCTCTAGTTTAATTAATTACACTTGATCAAAAAAATTAATTCTTAATTAATTATTGACCAATATTAATTAAACAAATATGATTTCTCCTTTAATATATTATTCTTATAACATATTAATAAATCATAATAACCTCTCTCTCTTTATTTATTTCTCTATTCAAGTTGCTTTGGTGAAGGCAACCCAAAAGGACCATGCACCATCGGGTCAAGTACATACCAAAATAATTATGGACTTAGAAACTAATCCAACAGTCTCCCACTTGGATAAGTCTAACAACTATTATGCGTATGACTTCAGATCCCGATCTGCAATCGTAGCTTTCCAAAGCCGCTGTCAACTCTGATCATATCAAATACGCGTGTCCTTAGATAAGGGATCATATATTCCTCCATTCTAGATATCGTATGAGATATGATTTCAAATCATTCTCTTTGTACTATATCTCGATTTCTGATTTATGACGACTGACTAATTGAACAAATCAAATTAGCCCTAGCCCGGCCGAGCATTTACGTTTGTCATCACTAAACCATCGAGGGGCCCAAAGATATCGCTTTTATCCTACTTTGAATAAAAGGAATGGATAAACTTTGATACAATGCTCGCTTGCACTCACTCACCGAATTACACACAACAATATGTTTTATAACACCAAGTTACTAGTGCGTTTACATATTATCAATGTGCAACCGATTCGCAAGATACAACTCACACATCTCGGTTTCAAGAATATAAGATGTTATCGTCTCACTAATTACTCCTGATACAATTCATGGAGTGATCCAAGTGAGCGTGGGTTTAATCCAATGCTCAAATTCATATTCATAAGCACTCATGAACGTTGCAGCAAACATTTGCTTATGTCTAATGATCTTTAGACAATCCACACACCAATTCATGACAGTCTTCATTCATATCTACTTCCAACATATGAACGACTGTGGCCCGTTTGAATAATTCGATTATTCTTAATAAACTCAATTATTCTGGAAGTCAAAACATGCAAATGTGAAACACAAGAATAATACTAATCCCATATGGCCTCAAACCTTTGAGTATAAATAAAACGCCTTTTTATTTATCACCATATTGATTACTCATTATTTGTCGTTTCGGGTAATCAACTTCTTACTTGAATTATTACACTTGTCCCATGCTCCTAGCATGCACACAATGTTTACCTATGGTTCTTACTTTGTGAAATAGATCATATTGAACACATTTCCAATCCTTCTCATTTCACAACTCCAAATCCGTTTTTCATAAGTTAAAGAATATCAAATTCTTGTCACTTATAGAATATGCTAGATTCTAACATTCTATGCAACTATCCTTTTGTAATGTCACTGCACCAAAGTCACAAAGACCATTGCCAATGATATTACAAAGTCTTCTATCGGAGATTGTTACAAGACAATTCCTTAGATATGATGTCTCTCACTCAAAGTACATTCCTTTGAACATCCTTTTGCATAAAGGTTTCTAATCTAGTCATTGTTTTTTTTTTCAATATTCAATTCCCAATATGGATACATTTCCATATTTTCCATATGACAACTTATTCTTAATAGAATCTTATCTATTCGCAATAATGTCGATATGGTCCATCCAATATGGAAACATTTCCATAATTTCCAATACTATACTTCCAACTACTCACAAGCGACCAATCCTTGTCGAACTTTGGATTGTCCTTTGATAGTTGATTAATTATCTTAGTCAAAACCAATTCTTGTCCCTTTTTCCCTCTAAATGCGCTAGACATTTGGAAAAATTTTAGAATGGTCAAACATTAAAGCATTTGCAATCGATCCTATACCCGAAGCGTATGGGACACGACGCATAATGTTTTATTTGCTATGTTCTCAAAATTCGAATTGTGAAGAGGAATGCCATAATCATAATCGAAATTTTAAGAACACACTATGTACCCTTGACTAAGTTTATTAACATTTCTCAACCTAATCCTTTAGATTTGAAATGAAGCATAATATTCTCTCCCTTAATTATAGCAAAACAACCTTACAACCCTTACTACTTTGCAAGGTATAACTCTTGTTTTCTATAATTAATATTGCCAACTTGCAATACATGCCTTAATAATCATACAATCATAACATTTATGCTCCCACTATCATGATGATTATCATAACACTTAGATTTGAGCGATGTATGAGGAAATCTTCACAATCATTTTCATGAAGGAGAAAATCTTATGACACTTAGATTTGAGCGATGTATGTGTTCTTATCCATGTGAATTTGTTAAAACTAAAGTTTACGACAAATTCAAACTCATATGGACCGAGCTTTCTTAATCTTGATTTCTTGCCTTATGGTAGCACAGCTGCCCACCATGTCTTCCAAGTAGTTAAGCAGCTCACCTTTTCTTATCAATGTACCTTTCATTGATTAAGGTGCTTTGCCTTTTATGCGTTCAAATTGAGAACTCATAGAGCTCTCATGCATAATTAACTCGATTGGATTGGCACAGAATCAAAATAATGTCAACACGATAGGTTGTAAACCTCAACTCGTGTGCTAGTGATGATCGATAAGATTTATTTGATTTGTTCTTGAAACCTTTCAAGACCATTAAGACTCCCACTGACTCCTTGACATATAAGATTCTCTTGTCAAAAACCATTTCTTGACAAACAAATATTCAAGAGTTGGTGTAGCTTTTATCAAAACACTTCATAAATTGGTCCTAGTTGGTCTTTGTCTTATCCAAGACATCACAACTTACCACATTTAATGAATGTTGTAAACCTTTAATACTTTTCACTCATTGTCACAATCATAACTTTAAGACTTGTTATTGGGACGAAGTATGATTGACTTCTTGATTTAACCATTTCTTCAATCCTTGATTCCTCTTCTTAGACGTATAATTGTACTAAGACTCACTTAGAGGATCAATTGAGATATGGTTCTTAATCATTAAGACCTATCATAAAGCATAAAAGGTACTCTCCCTTCTTCTTAGAATGGAGAAACTTTTATCTTTCTGCCTACTTGATTCTTGTTATTCGTTCTGCTATTGATTTAAACCTTTTTTTTAATCAATTTAGAATTACACTTAATCTTATAAGTATAATCATATTTACAAAACTTTTAGTAAATCATGACGAATATCTCGTTACTCTTGTGGTGGACTTTGATCAACACGCAACTTTGTGTATTCGATCTCCAAGTCCTGCACTTGACTCTTTGTCAATGAATTAGTCTAATTTCCAAATATGAAATTTCTCATTCATCGTGCATCCACGTTGCATGATTCCAAGTTTCTGTCCAATTGAAACTTGGGCGATGAGAAACTCTCCCTATTTGGTAAATTCTCGACTTTCCATAAATAACATAATAAGAACCCAAATCCATTGTTGCTAATAATAGAAACATTTTAACATCAATTTTTCATACACGCCATTGTAAGGATAAATAAATAAAATTTAAAGTCAAAACTTATTTTATTGCGGAAAAATTTGTCCTTACAATGCAACTCATTGAAAAACTTATGCTAATACATCTTTCTTAGCAATCTAATTCTAACTCTAAGTAGTAGCTCAAGAATCTAATCTTTGAGAAATGCGATCGAAATCCATTCCTTCACGGTTAGATTCTGCTCACTTCTTCCCTTAAGCTTCCTTTCTTTTCTTCGATCCTTCAAAACATCAATTGTAATCTTATCACATTATGTATTCAGAATCTAGAATGAAGCTTAAAAGAGTTAGTGAATGGATTTTACCTAAATTAGAGCCATACGTTTCGACTCTCCCATTTCTTAGATCTCTTAGGTAAATGGGGCAGCTTTGTCTCCAATGCCCTTTCTCTTGGCAATAAAAGCAAATTGACTCTTTTGGAACAGGACATGGAACTACTTCAGACATCGTCTTTCTCTTATGATCAAACTTTTTGATCATAGCATGTCTTTCGTTGCCATTGTCTATATCCATAGAGGTCTCGAAGGCAGATTCACCAATCAACTTTGCTTTTCTATTGCGCCAAATCATTGCTGATTCAGCAACAATAAGCATATAGGTGAGATCTATAAGGGTCACGTTGTTGTTCATCATATAGTACTCTCTTACGAACTCACTATATGAGTTGGGAAGTGACTGAAGAACCCAACCATTTCCTCACAGACAACGAATCCCAACATTCTTGACCTATCAATGTGTGACTTCATCCCTAGGACGTGTGCTCACATGGACTTGTCTACTTGCCAAAAGGGATTGAGTGAGCTTGAACTTTTCAAGCCTTCGAACTTGTGGGTTAGGGAGAATAAAAGGAGGAGGAGGAGGAAGTGAAGCATGATTTCTTGTTCCTCGATCGAATCGTGGAATATCATCTTCATGTGGAATGCTTGTTCCACGGGATTTGAGAAGACCATAACTGTCGAACTTTGACATCTACAAAACGGGAGAAAAACTAATTCAAGTTAGTTGATAGATTGAGTCCTTAGTAAATCACCCAAATGAGATACTAAGGCTAGGACCCAACACAATATTCTACAACTCGGGAGAAGGATGCCGTAACCCTAATTGGAGAATATTTGAAGGTAAGTGAATGACGATTCACTAATTTCCACCACGAAAAACGAAAACGAATTTAAGTTTTAAATCTATGAAAACTCCTAGATCCTTTGAGATTCATTGAACTTTCAATGGCATGTTTAAATCTCGATATGCCCCTCTTGTTTGTGACTGGGATGCCGAGGATCACAAAGCGGGTGTGAGTAACCATGCAAACTTACATGGTGCCCTCACATGTTATAGTCACCTATTCGATGTGCCGGTAAACCACACACGCTCCACCGAACTATGACAAACATTGAGTCACCCTTTGCTACCTTTGCTTAGACCCATTTAGTGTGCCGGTTAACCACACACGCTCCACTAACGTCTTCGCAAGTGCACAAAGTGTAATTTCATGGAATTGCATCAATTCACTTTTGCCTAAGTAACTAAGATTGGGAATTTTATGAAAACATTTAGTTACTTTAATAATTCATTATACTTATAATGGAAGGTTTCTTCCTATCCTACCCGTTCGTCTAACGACCCTCCACTAGTCAAGAGTGCGGTGGGTAAGAGTGGATACCCATTCAATCGCCATTTTATAGGCAATTTCCTTAAACACCCCTTATAGACCAGCTTTGTGAATGAGGCCTACTAACGATAAGACTGACTTTTACTCATACATATATATAATGTTAGACTTTTAATGTTATATATATAGTATAGGGTGTATTTTATACTTTCAAAATACTAGGTGGTCTAATTTAACAATTATACTTTTAATTGTAGACCTAAACTTTTATGGATTTATTAAACCTCTTTTAATTATACACCTTAATTAATTAACAAAACCATAAGGGTGTGATTTGAACTTTTTCAAAACTATACTAGAGTTTTAGAATTTAACATTCCTAATTAAACTTTTAATCAACTTTTAAATTCCAAAACTTGAGGGCAAATTTTGAAACATTTCAACACATTAGGTTTTCAACTATTTAAATTTCAAAACTACAAAACTATTGGGTTCAAATTTAAACTATAAAACCTAAAGGGAAAAATATGAAACTTTTCATGACAATAAGGATCAAATAACAAATAATTCAAATTAACATTTAATTACATAATTATCCATATTTGATGATTTCTTGCAAAACAATTTATCAATTCACTAAAAAATAATTAATCAATTATCTTATAAGGAAACAATTATCTTATTAATTGATAAATATCTTCAATTAGATTAAAAATATAGTCAAATATATCATATAATCGGATTAATATTAATCTAACATGATAAGGTAATTATCCCAATGCAAAAACAGCAAGAAATCCCGAGATAAGCACTATCTGACGCACCGACTCGCCGAGTCACCCTCTGGAACTCGCCGAGTAGGGCTGACTCGCCGAGTCCAAGAGTGACTCGCCGAGTCAGGTTGAACAGTGAGGCCAAAACATGATTTTCAGTTACATCAAGCATCAACACAATAGAAACCAATCATGGCTCTGATACCACTGATGGGTTTTGGTCATAAGACATCCTATGTGCTCATACAAACCCTAAAGCTTGGATCTAGGTTTCTCTATTGTACATACTTTGAATCCAAGACTATAAACCCTAATTCTAGCATATGGAAATCAGAATTCACATGTAAATAGGTTTAAGAACATACCTTGATTGTTATATAGCAATAACAATCCAATTCCTCCTTGAATTGACCTTGGAAAGCTGAGAGTCACAAGTGTCACTCCTCTAATGGCTTACAAACACCATAAGCAAGTGGAGAAGGTATAAAGAGAGAGGAGGGAGGTAGGAATTCGTCCTTAGGACCTCTAGGGAAGGGTTAGACGAATTCCTAAGCCCTAGGGGGTTTATATAGGTGTAAAGATTAAGGTTTTAGTCCTTATCCTTATCTAGTTGCTTGTCCACCAAGTAACCATAAGATAAGTCCTAGAAACCCTTATCCTAGTCGAATTCTAAGGGATTTACACCTCAAATTCGTTCACCATATATATAAGATAATCCTTACCTTATTTTGTAACTATCACATAATTACAATTCAGCCCCTCTAGTTTAATTAATTACACTTGATCACAAAATTAATTCTTAATTAATTATTGACCAATATTAATTAAACAAATATGATTTCTCCTTTAATATATTATTCTTATAACATATTAATAAATCATAATAACCTCTCTCTCTTTATTTATTTCTCCATTCAAGTTGCTTTGGTGAAGGCAACCCAAAAGGACCATGCACCATCGGGTCAAGTACATACCAAAATAATTATGGACTTAGACACTAATCCAACAGTCTCCCACTTGGATAAGTCTAACAACTATTATGCGTATGACTTCGGATCCCGATCTGCAATCGTAGCTTTCCAAAGCCGCTGTCAACTCTGATCATATCAAATACGCGTGTCCTTAGATAAGGGATCATATATTCCTCCATTCTAGATATCGTATGAGATATGATTTCAAATCATTCTCTTTGTACTATATCTCGATTTCTGATTTATGACGACTAACTAATTGAACAAATCAAATTAGCCCTAGCCTGGCTGAGCATTTACGTTTGTCATCACTAAACCATCGAGGGGCCCAAAGATATCGCTTTTATACTACTTTGAATAAAAGGAATGGATAAACTTTGATACAATGCTCGCTTGCACTCACTCACCGAATTACACACAACAATATGTTTTATAACACCAAGTTACTAGTGCGTTTACCTTATAAAATCGATAGAGTTGATTTCCAGAAAATCCAATATTTTCTTAGTTAAGTTTGAATAGAATATTCCTATATGGTACATTAATGAACCCTAGAATGACCCGTAGACTTCTCCTATAATCGTCCAGCGTATATGAGTTATATAAGATTTAAGTTGATAAAACGTTGAATATAATCACAACTAGAAAAAGACCTTTAATGACGCGCTTTTTACGACACGCGATAATTAACGATACGCAAAAGGACGTGCCCTTAAAATAGTTTCATCTCTCCAAAAAATTTAAGGATTGACGTCACGCTTTATTGCGTGCCCTTAATTTAGTGTCTCAAGAAAAAAAAATTAAAAACATGGAGGGCGCTTTATCTTAAACGCGCGTCGTCTGTACCTGTCGCTTTATAATTTTAATGAAACACGCTTTTAGTAGAAAGGGGGGGAAATGAAATCCCAAAAACTAAAAACCCCGCTTGTTTCCACCGGCTGAAAACACTCGTCCCCTTCGAAAACCCCTTTTCTCCCTTTCTTTTCTATCGATTCTCAAACCTCCACCGCTTCACTTCTCCCTTCTTCGTCGCTTGTTCCCATAACTGCCATTGACCGGAGAATAATCAAACCACTCCTCCGTGATTCCAACATCTCAAGAACTCTATCCGATTGACAATCTCCAGGTAGATGTGTCGGTAGCTAACTCGTTTCTGATCAATTCGACTTCTAATAATAATAGGGCTCGAAAGCTGTCACACTCTATGTTCGGCTCACTGACATCACCTTCCAATTAGGTACCACTCTTGTTAACTTCTGCTCTTTCTCCTCTTCGTTTGCTATCAGATTACTTTATACTTTTAACTATTTCAGCTTGAGCGATCGCTGCTTCCACCTTTATTGCCCATCGTCGGGTACCGTCAAAATTAGACGATCCCTAGATGCGTCAATCAATTTTAATCTTATCCAAACCATTAATATACTTGATTGAAGGTATTAATCTTTCATTTATTCTCCAAATTTAAATGGGTTTTGAATTTCGTTTCCTGCTTAATGGGTTTTGATTCATTTAAAAAAAAATCTTTATTTATGGCATCAAATATGATTTTTTATTAGTATTATGCTCTGTGTGTTTTTAATGATAAAAAATTATATTTCAAACTAAAACACAAAGGATGGCGTCCTTGATTAGTAGCATGCCGACTGCTGGCTGTTCGGACATTCTGGTATGCCTTTTTGAGTAATAACTATTACTAGTTTTTATTATTAAAGTAATTCAACAGCCATGGAATGTGATCATAATAATTTTCCTACTGTATCTATGTGATATTGTCATTATTTCATGGATTTACCTATCCAAGTGTAAAAAGTTTGGGGTTTTGGTTCTCTTAATGATTGTACTGGACAAAAATACCCCTGCTGTTTGCTTCACATTGTGTTTTCTAAGCAGATTTTTACATTACTGTTGGACGAAAATACCCTTGCTGTTTGTTTCCTCTGTTCTTTATTCTAGATAGTTTTGTTCTGTATCTGTACATTTTGTATAGTAATAATATATATACCAGTTTTGTAGCTATGTTATGTTACATATAACATACCTTGTTTATTATTATTATATGTTTCAGGACATTGATCCTTATGAAGAGAATCCTGGAAATTGCCCATTTAGTGAACATGAAGCTCAGCTAATGTGAAAGCTCTCAACATCATTTGAACCGCACATTTGGGTCAATGTACATTCCAGAATGGAGGTGAACTCTTTGTTTTGTTCTCAGTTGTTATATAAATTTCTATAGATGTTCACCCTTATGATATCTGTAAGAAGCTGAGGTAAAACTATGCTTCTCTTCCCAAAGATGAGGTCAACAAGCATCATAACTTTTATTCTGATCTTCTCAGGTATTATACCATGAATGATAATCTTTTACCTAGAATATTAATAGCAGTATATAATTCCTTTACATTTTGAAAAAAAATAAAGTATGGTTAACTTAATTTATCATCTAATTCAAGTATTTGAATTTTGATGTGATATGCTGCAGGGAGGACATAAGCATGACAGTTAGGCTTGTGGTAAGCTACAATGGACTTAAAATCAGTACATATAGAGAGTAAGTCTGATTTCAATCACAAATCTAATAAAAAATCATTTTTTGTAAAAAAAAAAAAGAAAAAAGATGAAAATTTTTGTTTTTGTTTCTCACAATGCTTTTGAGAAGTCACTTCGAGCCCAATTAATTAAGGTGAAACAATATTCTAGTAGATGTTTTTTTTAATAAATTATAACCATTGACTTTAATTTGGGTCTAAATGATTTCTGAAATAAAATTAGAATCCTAATTCACATTGGGCAGTTTAATATGATGTTCTATGTACACAAAGAAAGGTGGATTAAACAAAATGATCAAACCTTCTACTTGTGAAGTCTTAGGTGGCTGCTGAGTTGACGCCATGTCATCTTTTTCCTTTGTCTGCTGTCCAACTTCGGATGCTGATTTGGCCACTTTACTAAAAGTGTTTGTCACTCATGAAGCAGCGGCTGCATACGCTGACTTGGTCTATGCAGAAATCTGAAGCTTCTAGTCGACCTCTTTGACTTTTTAGTTGACCATGGAGGTTCCTGTAGTCACCTTCTTAGTTAATCCTATTTTCTCATCGAATGATTTGGCTTTGGAAACAACATCTTTTCCCAGGATAAAACCCTTTAAAAGCATGTTGCTGATTACATCTTGCTCATAACAGATTCCTCACCTTCTGTAACTCCACGTGCCTGTAAAATGTAAAATTATTTATTTATGATTATTAATAATGGAAATAATTATATTAAAAAAATAGATTTCTTACTGTTGATGTGCCATCTAGTGGGAGATGATAGTTTGGTGCTAGGGTTACAGTGACAGTCATGTCGACTATTGTTGCTCCCTTATGCAAAACCTTTTTAGCTCAATGTAATTGAATGTGTTTATGACTTTTTGATTATTTGATGAATCAGGCACCAAATAGAGCATATGCTTCAAGTGGTGATACGAATTCCTTTCAGGATGAACAAAGTTCTTTACATGGTGCATATCAGATACCAAATAATATGGAAGCAGAATCTATTGGAGAATATGAAAAGCAGCTGCACTTTGACATGACAGAACTATCAAACAAACCAAAAAAGAAAAAGAAGGTGTTATTACTAATCTCTTTACTACCCTTTAAATTTCATACTTATTGCAATGACTGATGTTGATGACAAAACTTGGTTTGTGAAAAGGTGTTATTACTAATCTCTTTAACTACCCTTTAAATTTCATACTTATTGTAGCAAATATTTTTATTTATTATTTTTCCATTTTATCAACTGATACAGGAATTTTGAAAGATTACATAGGTATCTTAAGGAGATTCCTAATTACACATTACATTTGTCCCCTAAAAGAATATTCTATCTAGCACAGAAGATGCATTTGTTCACCAATGATGTAGACAACATGATAAATATTTCAGAGTATGCTCCTACATTTATCTTTATATTGAAAAAATCATTATATTTTGACCAATTTTGCTGTTAAACCACTTCTACTGTTAGATTTGGCCCTAATTTCTTTAATAGTCAACGATAGTGGGGTAGCATATTGAACTACTTGCTTAAGAAAGACATTATATCTTGTCCAATTTATATTTGAATTCAAGTTATGCATAATGTCAATATTGTTGGATTAATAAATACATTATACCTAAAGAATAAAGGTTGTATGATGAAAGAAAGATTGTAAATTACCAACTATTGGTTTATCATTTGCTGAGTTAACCTACATTTTTTTTTCTGTAGTTTTATCTTGTTTCTGATATAGCCGTGAAAGAACTCATTGTAGTTGCCACCAACAGAGAAGGTAAGCTATAATATGCCAAAGTTGAATTACTTTTTAAGAAATAGCAACCTACTTTTAGTTATTTGTGTATTATAATATAAAACTATAAAAAATTTAATTTTTTGATATACATTTTTTATTTTATTTTCCAGAGGATACTAAAGAGCAAATCTTGCAAAGGATATTTTTTGTTTTGTTTTGCAGAGGATACCCCTCACATTTTCCCAAATTACCCCTTCCTCTACAATGTTTTTTTGTTTCTGTGTATTTTGTGCATCAGGTAAAGTTGGTGGAAGAAACGAATATGAAGCCACTTGATTCAAATCTTGCAGCATTAGTCTTAAAGAATTATGAAAGGCAAGATGCAACTTTACTTAGTTGGAATTTGATGTAGAGAGTAGATTAGATGCAAATTTAGATATTGTAAAAAATAGAATTGTATGACATTAAATTTTATGCAATGGATTGTATTTTTTGTATATGATATTTTATTTCTATTATGAGACATTAAATGCAAATTTAATTTAAAAATTAATAAATATATAAATATTTTTTTAAGAACATTTAAAATTATGATACGCAAAAATGTGTGTCATCTTCATTTATGACATGGCCTTTCTTGACAGGGGCTTCCTTGATACGCATTGCGTGTCATAAACACGCGCGTCGTAAGGTTACGACACGCAAATGCGTGTCGTCTACCTTTATGACAGGGCCTTCCTTGATACGCAATGCGTGTCATAACCGCGCGTCGTAAATGCGCGTCATAAATGCGCGTCGTAAATGCGCGTCGTCTATAGATGACGCGCAAAAGCACGTCGTCTCTCTTTATGATAGGGCCTTCCTTGACACGCATTTGCGCGTCGTCTGAGCATTTTACGACGCGCAATGAGCGTCGTAAAAGGCCTTTTTTCTAGTAGTGAATGGGTCTGCCCTAGGTCCACAACCAAACAAGGAACAGGAGATGAGGCGGGCCCACCAATTCTAAGCCAATCACGACTAGATTCTGTATAACTCTACCATATACACTTAGAAATTATAGCTGAAAACTAACAATGCGAAAGTGAATGTGGACTTAAACTCAATAACCGGAACCAATCCTAGTGTAGTGTACGAAATAGTAATAGTGACTGTGAACATAAACTATACATATCACAGTTCATCGGATAGTGATAGTGACTAGTGAACATGAACTATGCATATTATAGTTTACCAAAAGTGGTGGTGATGGGGAATATAACCTATACATATCATAGTTCATCAAATAGTGATAGTGGTAGTGAACATGAACTATGCATATTATAGCTTATCAAAAGTGGTGGTGATGGTGAATTCCTTTCTTGTAATTAAGTTCATAGTGTAGATGAAACATAAACTATACCTATTATAGTTTATCACTTTGTTTGTAATATATATATGCCATAACTATACCGATTATAACTAGCGTGTTCGTTTGTGGGGGTATAATGGCTTAACTATACTTATTATAGTTTATCATAATTATCCATAGTGGTAATAACCCTTTTGTATGTGTAAACCTTTAATAATGTGTTTATTATGTAAAATAACCCTAAACTATACCTATTATAGTTTATTAAATATTTGTGTGGGTAGTGAGCATAAGCCTTACTTGTCATAATTTACCAATGTTTATATTTTAATGGATATAGCCTTGTAATATCATTTATATATTTGCCATACTTGTGGAGGTAAAAATCCATTTGTTTTCTGATGTATGTCTATATAAGAATCCAAAATTGTCATATA
The DNA here is from genome assembly GCF_002870075.4 of Lactuca sativa. Classification (NCBI taxonomy): domain Eukaryota; kingdom Viridiplantae; phylum Streptophyta; class Magnoliopsida; order Asterales; family Asteraceae; genus Lactuca; species Lactuca sativa. The sequence continues at coordinate 207,634,497 of NC_056629.2, read as the reverse complement.
TTGCAACAACACATAATCACATAATGATGTATACCTTGCTCAACATGTTACAAGGTGAAATGAAATTTATAGTGTTTTTCTGTTAATAACGTTTTTTGTAACTGTTATTGGAAAATTTGTAGAAAAATCATAAGATGTCCAAATCAAGTTCTGTAACTTCTGAGAGTTTGGAAGATGAGTCTAGTTTGTTCATAATTTTTATTATAATTTTTAATGACCTCTTACTTGTGTGAAAAAGTCCATAATCACAGACTGGTCCGGATTGATGTTTGAAATGATAGGCAGTTTTGTAAAAATCACCATAAATTGTAGAAAAATCGTATGGGGATGTGCAAGTAGTCATTTTAAAGCTAAGAATTGGAACTACATGCACCTAAAACAGTTTTGAAAACTAAAATGTTTAAGTTCTCCAAAAGAGTCCGTGAATGGAGTTGAACTTTTCTGATGAAGGTTGTTAGAAAAGTTTAGTTATGTTCTTGGTGTTTTAACTTGTATTCCCCCCCTAAAAACTTGAGAAAACATGAAAATGTAGAGGTATGAACTCACCTTGAGTGATTTCAGTAGGTAAGTGTTGAAGAAGAGAAGTGTTCAACCCAAGAACACTTGAAGAATCACTTGAAGATTCGAAGATCTAACAAGAATTGATGATGTTTGTGTAAGCAATGTTTGATTTTGAGTAGGAGGATGTGTAATAATCATAAGAAAGATGGTGATACTTACTAATTGTAGGAGAAGAGTCTTGGAGTATGCCTTGAAATTCTCGAATTAGAGAGAAAAAGATGAGAGAGTTTAGAGTGTGATTCTTGATAAAAATGAGAGAATGATTAAAGTGTGAGGAGAGAGGATGGATGTTCCAGCCCTAAGAACGTGGGAATAGTTGAAAATAGTGAGAAAGGACCTATGAAGTGACTAGGGATGGGCTGGTGGTGAATAGTGACATGGAGTGGGTATGAGAGTGGTTGCTTGTGTCATAGAAATAAGTAAAGTCAACACTCTACCTTTATACTTCACCCACTCTCTTTTGGATAAGGTTTTATCCTTAAAAATGTGATTAATTAATAGTTAAGGGTCCTTATATGTTAAAATAAAGTTTTGGGTGAAAATCCCGTGTTAAAATAATTAAAAACGGGCCTAAAATGCGAATTTAGTCGAAAACCGGGAGAAAAAGCGTTCCCAGCGAGACCTCTCGGTCCTAGGCCGAGGTTCGGTCCTTGCTAGTGCTGAGCCGGAAACGAAGTGCGAACCAGAAGAAGAAGTCGAAGGCGAGGGGCTCAGTCCGAAGGCTCGGTCCGAAGGGTCAGAAGCGAAGGTTCGGTTCGGTTCTTTGAGTGAGGTTCGGTTCGGTTCAGCAGCCTTCTTCATCAGGAGGGTTCGGTTCCTAAGGGGACTTTCGGTTCCTAAGAGGGGTTTCGGTTCCTAAGAGGACTTTCGGGTCCTAAGAGGGGTTTCGGTTCCTCAAGCCCGTTTTTCGCGTATACTTCCGCTTTTGGGCTGTTTTCGCCAAATTCGAGGGTCGGAATGCCCCAAGTGATTATAGAAAGTTGGGAGAGATTTCGAGAGAGATTCCACATACTCAGAGAGATTTGGGAGAGATTTGACATTCTTGGAGAGATTTCACATACAAAGAGATATTTGGGAGAGATTTCACATACTTAGAGAGATTTGGGAGAGATTTGACATTCTTGGAGAGATTTCACATACAGAGAGATATTTGGGAGAGATTTCACATACATAGAGAGATTTGGGAGAGATTTGACATTCTTGGAGAGATTTCACATACAGAGAGATATTTGGGAGAGATTTCACATACTTAGAGAGATTTGGGAGAGATTTGACATTCTTAGAGAGATTTCACATACAAAGAGATATTTGGGAGAGATTTCACATACTTAGAGAGATTTGGGAGAGATTTGACATTCTTGGAGAGATTTCACATACAGAGAGATATTTGGGAGAGATTTCACATACTTAGAGAGATTTGGGAGAGATTTGACATTCTTGGAGAGATTTCACATACAGAGAGATATTTGGGAGAGATTTCACATACTTAGAGAGATTTGGGAGAGATTTGACATTCTTGGAGAGATTTCTCATACAAAGAGATATTTGGGAGAGATTTCTCATACTTAGAGAGATTTGGGAGAGATTTGATATTCTTGGAGAGATTTCTCATACAAAGAGATAGAGTGAAAACGATTGAGAGCGGTTTCGTGTGTGATGAATGTGAGTGTCTGGCTTCGCAATGTAAGGTCCGTAAGCCCCGTTAAGCCTTGTTTAAGGATCTTGCATACTCCCGATGAGTATGCAACATTGTTTTATCGGTTTGGCTCGCCACGTACCACAGTTTTAGGTTAAGGAGATCTAGATGTACGTACTTTTTGATTTATGATCTCTCATTAGAATAGAGAGTTGTTTAGAAATTACATAACGTAAACTCTAGTACCTACGGGAAAATTGAGTTGAGCGGTTTGACTTGTTGACTTTATTTGACTTTGAATTGACTAGAATTTGACGGTTGTCACAAAAGGAGAATGTGAGACGCATCCTCGTCTCACCCTCGCTTTTATCTTGGATATTTGAATGATTCTCCCCCACTTAGATTCTACTAGGTCCACTTGGCACATGAAAATTGAAGGATTCCCAAATCCTCTCTCTTTCCAATCATCAATCTGTTGAGGGGCGGTGCCTAACAAAGCTAGAACACCATGAATAACCCTTCCCAAACCAACACAACTTCTAAAAATATGCTAGCATCTCTGAATCCCAATCATATCAATAGATTCAGATGCTTAAAATAATGACATCCTCAGTTCTCGCTGACCAAAGAATAGATGTTCTAACCAAAACTTCAGCAAAAATTCTCTCTTCCCTCGGTAATCCTGATTGTTCTTCCAAACACACTTATTCAGGCTACTGAAGACTAGTAACAACACCCTCGTACTAGCGCTTGGACCGACCCTGAGATAACTAAAGCCGGTGCCCTCACTGCTCCTCCCTGGTCGTCAAGTAGTTGACCTCCTTGTCGTCTACTTGAACACAACGAAATTATAACGGGCTTGCCCCCTATGGGTAATCCTTGAAGACGTGGCCAAACCTGCTACACCCGTAGCAACCCAGATCACTGAACAGATTCCGACAACGACTTAGAGCAATCACGGTACAAGCGGAATCTGCTCCGCAAGATACACCCGTATGAAGATCTCTCAAAGATTCCTCGACATGCTGAAAGGCATCTGACAACCCTTGCTAGCCCAGAAGATAGCAGAAAAACCAACCCGAGATCCAACTTATCACGCTCCCCAAGCATTTTAAATTTCCGATACCCACCGGAAATGGACGAATATAGCATATCTGCAAACATCTGGAGGAATCTTGACCACCTCCTCCTGAGTTACCTCGATCACTCTAGGAACATGATGCAACATTTCCTTCCAATCCCAATGACAATCCAAATCCTTGGAACGAAACTCCCTTGTGTAGTTTCCGAAATCATTACACTGAATCCCGAACCTACTGGCCTCTCAAAGGCTGATCTGAACTCTTGGGTCTCTTCTTGAGACTCCCACTAACTGCATATAACCTGGACCTATCCTCTCGAGATACTCCCAACCGATTTTCCACCCTCGGGCTCTGGGATCCACAATGTTTAGGGTCTTGCACTCTGACCCACTTACTAGCTCAATCGTCACAGCTACACTGCAATATCTGGCAATCTCTGATCCAAATCGGGCTACTAACTACCCCCAAAACATAGTCTCTACTCCCAAAAGTGCAATAGATCGCGCGACCACTCCTTGCCTCCTGATATAAGAGGTACAAGGCGAACTCCAAATCCTGGCAGTCCTTCCGCTAACTGGCTCACCACCGAAGCCGGGACCAAACCATGTTCCTTCCCCTTGCACGCACCTCCGCATTCAGCACAACAGATATCCCCACGGTCCAATCGTAACCAAGAATTCTCCTACCCATGCTTCTTAGATTCTCCGAGACTTTCCCCGATTCGAGTATGGATCATGTGGTTTCAGTAGTACGTGCCCAATACTACCTTCCACACCTATCCATACTTTCCTCCAGAATCATCCCGAATCCTCTAAGTCACCTACACCAATGATTTACTAAATGTTTGCTAAACAGCAACACAATATCCACCGAAGCACCTCCTAGGCTCCCAACCCACCCAGTCCTCAGCTACTGAAAGATTCCCAGTAATTTCAACTAGCTACCTCATGAATATAGCCACATGTAGCAGAGATAAGATAATCCTTCAAGTAAAAGACTCATCCCTAGAACGGTTGGACTCAAACAAGAGCTGCACAATAGGGCCAAATCCATCACTCTGAGATTATCCAGCCTATACACATGTGACCTAGCATATTCACTTAGTAGCAAGCTCACATTGCTAAAAGTCCCACAAAGCACAAAGCAAGCAGCATTCGGACAACGGGAAAACTAACCAACATATTCCAATTAGACAATTCTAGCTATACATATAATTCTCAATCGGGTGACTCCTGTCACGAATCTCATCCTAGGCTCACCCTAGGGTAATCTCCGACCCAAAAGCTATCATAGAACATTCGGCCCACATACCGCAACCCATGCTGTCCACATCCACCCTTGCTGTCGGCTGCCTTTATGCATGCAAATTGTACACAGTTTAGGAAACAAGTCCTAACCATATACAGTTTTTAAAACATACACTTAACAGTTACCAATATCAATAAGCATTCGCATTCTAGCATGGCATCCAATATCTCCAAAGCTACAAGCATCACATATCATGCCAATCTATCGCTGACTTCTCAGCACTAGCATGGAAGTCAATCAGCTCATACAACATACACATGCATCTCCCTTAGCCCTAACTAGCATGCGATTCTTAGATTCATAAATCAAATCATAACAGATAACAACTGTGAGTATCCTGGGAAACTTACTTGAGCTCGGCTGATTGCATGCACCACACCCTTTCTTGTCTTAGAAATTCTTTAGTTAAAACATTTTCCTTTTCAAAATTTGACAGATCCTCAGTTTGAGTTCAGACACACCCGAAAGTATGTCCGAATCCCTCAAACTCAGGCTCTGATACCAACTTGTAACAACCCAAAAATCAAAGGTAAAAAAATTTCATTTTTATTATAGCCAAACATTTATATCATTTATTTCAATGATTCCAAAACATCATTAATTAAAAACATTTGTCAGAGTTCCTCCCAAAATCTATCATTGTGGAAATCATGGGTGTGCGTGCTGCGATCAATCCGAGCTCTTCTTTTCCCAATCGATGATTCCTGAAACAATAAACAAAACTGTAAGCACGAAGCTTAGTGAGTTCCCCAGAGCATACCCACACACAATCATGTATAACATATCATACTAGCTAATCAGCTATACAGAACGCATAAACCATGCAAGCCAACACATAGGGAAGCCCTGGAAACCCTCCAGGGTCTTACTCCGGGTGCCATGGTAACCCCCACATGGTCTTAGCCCAATGCCTCGGGAACCCCCCGAGGTCTTCGACCTAGGATGCCAAGGAAACCCTCCAAGGTCTTATACCAAAGTGCCTTAGGAACCCCCCCGAGGTCTTTGACCTAGGACGCTAAGGAAACCCTCCAAGGTCTCACACCTAAGTACCCCGGGAACCCCCGAGGTCTTTCATGCAAGCATATAAATTCACAGAATGGCTAACACATATATTGTAACACATAATGGGCTGGCCTTGGTGCCTTAGACCCATTGGTATGGTGAGGAGACTTACCTCGCACTATAGAAGCTTCCCACATGAAATCATTAGCTGCTGCCTTGCCAGCTTCCCGAGCTGTCACTACCAATCAATATACCCAATTAGCAATTGGGTCCATAGCATAATCCTTAATCCATGCATTGGGTGAAATGACCATTCTACCCCTGACCCTGTATGATTCAAACTAAGGCCCAAACCCAAACCAAAAGCCTAACGCTATAATGTCCATAAATCCATCAATGGCCTAATTTTCCAAATTGGGCCTAGACCTTTCTAATGGACCTTATACTTAAGCCCAATATTCTACTTAGTCAATAATCCCGACCCAATTTTCCCACAAAGGCCCACAACAACCCAGTCCAAGAATTGGCCTAACCCGAGGCCCATAATGCGAAGTTCATTTCTATATTGGGCCACAAGGCCCAACAGGCCCAACTATTCCATTATTGGCCTAAAGATGCATTCAGGCCCAACTATCAGCAAATCCAGGCCCAAAACCATTAGAGCCTAAGGTTCGAAGTCCACAAAGGCCCAAGTCCTCCTGAGAGCGTATGCCCAGCGTACCTCTTCTATACGCTTAACGTACTGAGCAAATGGACTATACGCGCCGCGTACTACATAGTACGCCCAACGTATAAACAGCTCATGAACAACATCCATTAAGTGCTTAATACTTGATCCAATAAGTCTAAATCATAGATCTGAGCTATACTTAACGTCTAAACCCATAAAGTCATTGACTTGGTGACTTTGCATGCCCCAAACAAACCCAAACTCCAAAAATGGCATTCTACTTCCATAAAAGTGACCCTAACTCAAGCATGAACCCATTAAGACCATCAAGATGGCAACTTTCTACCTTAGGGAATCAAAATAGCATCAAGGGTGGCAACCCCAAGCTTAAAAACGGATTTGGAACCATAAAGCTTGAACCTTGGGACCAAAAGAAACCAAAACCCAAAAGTGGTAGATATAAGAGATGAATGATCAAGTTCAAAGCTTTATACCTTCATCAAGCTGAAAATGAGTACTAAAAGCTAGATCCATAAGCTCCTCCTTTATTCCCTTCCGTGCAACAAGTTCTATCTTCTTGAAAATGGGCCAAATATCCCCAAAATGGACTCCATAAGCTCCAAAATGCCACCATGGTTTCTATATGATGATTTCTAGTGTTTAGATGGGTGGAGGCTGAAGATATTATGGTTTAGTTATGATATAAGGAGTTTAAATAGGGTCCAAGACCCTAAAATAGGGTTATGATCTAACGGAATTACGCCCACCATAATTCTGGTACACCCAGCATACTCCAGAGAACCTTCGCGACCATTCCTGGTCATTACGCCCAACATAATCCTAGGTACGCCTAGCGTAATCCCGTTTTCCCTAGTACGCCCTGCGTACTCTTTGTGTACGCCAGCGTACTCGGCTAAGCCTGAAAACCACGAAACTTCCGAAGGCCATAACTTCTTCATTACAAGTCCGATTCCGATGATCCTTATATCCATGGAAAGGTGACGAGAAGCTCTACACTTCTAACAAATCAAACCTTTCTTAAGACCTTCTGAACAAAAATCCATTTTCCACAAAAAGCCCGAACTGCCGCTTTACAGAAATACCCCTAGGTTCCAAAACACGAACCGAACACCCAAATCACTTCTAATACATCACCCGCAACCAAATGGGCCTAGATCCTACCTTTTCAAAGGCCCTAATCCTTATGATGACCGATATTCTGCCCACACCCTCAGGCTAGGCTAGGAATCGATTTAGAACAGGGTATTACACACAACCCATATTGCAAGTATCACAAAATTAAAATATTAGTCCCCTTAATTTAATTAATTTCTTTTGATCACAAAATTAATTTTAAATTAATTATTGACCAATATTAGTTAAATAATATGATTTCTCTTTTAATATATTATTCATATAATATATTAATAAACCATAATAACCTCTTTGTCTATAATTCATCCAGTCAAGTTGCTTTAGTGAAGGCAACCCTAAAGGACCATGGTACAACCGGGTCAAGTACATACCAAATATAGTTATGGCTTAGACACATAATCCAACAATTATATAATGTGATATTCACATGTGATTGTATCTCTTAAGATACAAATGTGAAATTCACAAGAAAATTTAACAAAATAATTAATTAAGAACACTCACACAAAGTGCATGTATGCATATAAACGTAATTCATATGTGTTTCACTTGTGATTTACATGTGATTCATATGTGATTTACATGTGAATCACATGTAATTTATATATGTTTCACTTGCGATTTATATGTAAATTACATGTGATTCATATTTGAATTACATGAGAATCACATGTAATTGATATGTGATTCACTTGTGATTTGCTATAAAATCTCACAAAAGGACCAATAATCAAAGAAAAGCAATAAAACTTACCTTAATGGGTCTCAACTAATAAGCATAGAAGTTCGTTTAAATCGACACTTTGCCATTTTTGTTGTTCTTCTACCAGTAAACTATTTAAAGCATAAAATACATCAACAACAATTCAATCCAAACCTAGAACAAATTTCCCTTTTTATAAATGTTATCAAATTGTTTTTTTGCCTAATGTTGTATCTGTGTATGTGTTAAATTTTATAGAAAAAGGTTAGCTAAACTGTTTTGAACAAAGAAATGAAAAAGACAAAATACACTAAAACACTTCATTTTACCCTTTTGACTTTTGAAAGAAAACAGTTTTCATCCAGTGAGCCATAATATACAAAATAAGAAAGCTCATTATCACCATTTTATTGATTTAAACCGAATTATTATTTTTAATAGTTTTAGCTCATAGTTTAATAGCTAAATCTAGAAATGACGCAAGTATTCCAACTATAAAAGTTTAATTAGACAATGAAAGTATGTTGTGAACCTTAAGAACAAACACAAAAACCTTAAACCTTATTTTCATTTTTTTTGTATTTCAACATTTTTTAAAAATGTGCAACAAGGAAAAAGTTGCTTTTAATGATAAAAAAATATTGATTTAACAATAACTAGAAAGTGTAGCCAAGTGGATAATGTTTTGACGATTTCAACATTTTTCAAAACATGTTAACCTGTAAAACAATTGGATTTGAAACTACTGGATGAATTTTTCTCAATAACTCGAAAATTCAAGGAAGTTATGATCATTCGGTCTTGAAATATTATTAAACACTAGACTTGATTGTTACAGGTGAGAAAACAACTTCAAAGTTCAAATCGACATGTCCAAAAACTTACTCAGAATTCACAAATACATAAAATGTTGATGATAAAACGAAGAACATGTTAACTTACTGATTGATGATAATGACGTTGAAAGTTGGATTGATTTGTGGATCCAATTCTAGAGGTGAAATGAAGAAGTCGATGTAGAACGCGAGCGAGGATGCGACAATGTCTGAAGGTGATACGACGGTGGGGAGGAAGGAATTAGAGATCTTTGAAGTTACTTGTGTGGACGATTTAGACGGTGAGAGGAGAATGACCTCGATCTGTTGATTTGTTAACATTTGCAACTTGGAGATTAGAAAGTGCAGATGCGCGAAGGAAGCCATATATTATGGACAATCGTGCTGTATTTTGGCGATTGATTGATGAGTAAGGTGAGAGAGAAGGGGGTTGGTGAGGACGGCGACAAATTTTGGGGGAGTGATATGTGGGTTGCCTCATCGTTATGATAGAACATCTTTCTACCGCGTTTACCCCATGATTATTTTTAGTAAACCCGATATGCCACTAAATTTACTAATATTTACAAATTTTACCACTAATCATCTAAGCTATACAAATAATTGATCTAACATTCCACCTTTAGTTCTTGGGTTCTTGGGAAACCACAGTTTCTCAAATGATCTTCTTCATATATATATATATATATATATATATATATATATATATATATATATATATATATATATATATATATATATATATATATATATATATATATATATATATATATATGACACAAAAGTCACTATATAATATGCAACTTTTTTCTTTAATTTTTTGTACAGATTACTCTTCCTTGTTTTTGCAATGTTGAGCATTAAAATGCTATTTCTGATTTGCTACCATGATTAATTATGAACATGTTTGACAAACCTAGTGGGTAGTGGGAAACTGGTAGCTGGTAGTTGGGAGCGTTTTGTTAAAAACTATGTGAGATAACTTTTTGATTTGAAACGTTTTGTTTAAACTAAACGCTAAAAGCTTGTAGTGCTAAACGAGACTTTTTGTTCAAAATGGAACATTTTATCAAACGCTCCGTGTCAAACACACTCTACGTAGCGCTAAATTAAGATGACAACTTAGATGACAACTGACAATTTATATGGCAACTGACATGGCTCACTTTAAATAGAAGAGAAGTAAAGTTTAGCTTGAAGGGATTCAAACTCTCGCCTTCTCCCTAACCAAGCTCTTAACGCCAAGATACACCAAATAGGCACGAAGTATAAATATCAGGAATCCTTACTCGAACAAACCTTTGTTATGATGATAAACTAGATCTTAATCCCTTGTTTCCAACATACGATTCCTTATGTTGCCTAATTTAGCTATTTGGTTATTAGGGTATTAGGGCATCCACGATGCATTGAACTTCATAGAGTTCAATGAATTGCCACATCATCTTTCTACAATCCATACAACTTTATCATTTTTTTCTTACAATGCATTGAACTCTACAAAGTTCAATACAATGTTACAAAATGTAATTTATAGTAAATAGTTAAGAATTAAAAATTGTCTTTTTTCCCATTGAAGAGTTTAATGACCATTGAGCTCCAAATCCATTGAATGCCAATGTGATATCTCACAATGATAGAGTTTCATCAATTGAATGACACATAGTCTTGCCATCTCATTCAACTCTTACATTGAACTTACCAGTGTGGATGCTCTTAGTGATTATGACAACATATTTATCATGAAAAATGTATTGAACCTGTGGTCGTTTTTTGTTAGAAGGCAACAAAATAGGATGCAAGTATTGGGAAAAACGAAAATGCACATTTAATTTCCGTATTCATGTTGTGGCATGTTGAGAAAATCATGACATAGGTATTGTATGATAGTCCCTACATCTATTATGTTGTTTGTTGAAACTAAAGTGGTTGCAGTGAGATTTGTTTTTGAACTTCATTCTTGTATGTTGTATTATTGGGCCCAAAATCCTTTCTGCCTAAAGATGGTGGGGACTGAAGTTGGGGGGAGGGTGTAATATCTCTATCTTTGTCCTGGTTGGATTGTTGTTGTTATGTCTTATTGTGGAAGCTGGCAGAAAGGGGTTGAAAATGCTCTTTTGCTTAATGATGCCATGAGGTCGCTAAGTGCATGCCAACAATCCGCTCAAGTGGACTCTTGTGAAAAGTAGAGTAGAAACTGGGCTAAATCCAACTCCCCCAATAAAAGTTGTCATTGGAACTTCTCCTCCGTCCACTAATGGATCAAGTTGAAGTTACATACAAACCCTTTTGTTCAGAAAAAAGAAAGGTACCTTTTTAGATGAAATTATGAAGCAAAGTTAAGAAACTAATAATGTTGCCTTGTTGTGATGTAAACACAGGAGGATTGGACATTGTGCTTTTTTGGCTATGTTCTGATGATTTTCGGATAACTTTCATCCAAAACATGCTTTTTTTACATTGAGCATGTTCTGGCCCCATTTGATCTTTTGGTTTCAAACTTTCTCTTTCCTCATTGCTACTTTAATTTAACTCTTCAAAATTTAATTGGTCTGGTTAGGATTCTCTTTGTTTTTACACATACCCGTGGTCCATGCACCTTCATTTATAGTTGCTAGTATTATTCGCTAACAATTGGGAACATCATAAACTTCAGGATTTTTAATCCCTCCACGTCTCACTCGGGTATTTGACTTAAAATTAGAATTTCCTTGATACAATATATAGATAGATACAAACGAAGATAGACATGGAGTAGAAGAACAGAAAATATGACTTTTTATTCATGTTCATATATGTGGTATGCATCATTCCAATGCACAAACACTGAATCCCATGCAAGTCTACAATTCCTAGCTGGTTGCTTAGATCCCAAGTTGCCATTTTGTGAAGACCCCACAACGGTTGTCTATTGCAATGAAGTTTTTTTTTTTTTTTACAATGGATGGTGCTTGTAATCGATGGCTAATATTAAAAAGAAAACGACATATTTAGAATATCTATCAGCTATCCTAAGACCTATATACAGGGTGTTTGTTTGTAATTTAAGCATCATATCCCTTAGATTTGAATCTGTTATGGTGATGAGCATTAATTGTTGCCTGTGTTTCACATAACATGAAGTAATAAGGGTGTCCACCCACACAGATGAAAGGGACAAAACCATACCTATGCTATGTGTTGGTGGGCTTATATTGGAATAATATCAGCCATGTTCCCTTCATACTTGTATTAGTCTTGGGAGCATTAACTGCAGCCATACGATGGTATAACTCATTTTACTTCACCACTACGTACACATGGATATTATCCTCTACTTTTTAAAGCCAAAGTCATTACTGTGTCCCCAAAAACCATGAATAAGGGGGTGCCACTTGACGTGAATTATGGCTTTGGATAAGCATTGCACTTCATTTTGGCTTATTATCGTTACTCTATAATCATTCATGCCGCTAGTTTTTTTTCCATGATTTTTTTCATAAATGTGAAGGTTTGGGACATGTGTTTCCAGACATTCAAAATTGACGTATGAAAAGATGATGTGAAATGAATAATAAATTCCTATCTATGCTTTTTTTTTTTATTCAACAAATTAACAAATCTTTACTCTTTAGTCTAAAGTAGAAGTAGAGCCTTTCTCTCTTGTTTACCTTTTCAAACTTGGCTTTATCTCCGGTCAATGATCGAGATTAGCAGTTAAGACCCATGATTGGGGGTTAATTACTATTAATTATGCTCTCTGTAACCATCTCAGCATCTCTTAGTAGGTTTCTTATAAACATATTATATTATTTGAAGTAGCACATTTCCGTAAATAACCGTGGTAAAGAATATGATAACGAACGACTTTATTTATCTTCTTTTTATATATGTATTTATTTATCATTGTATATAAGTCAGAATTGACTGACTTTTTTTTTTATTGAACTGCAATCATAACCAATTAGCCTTTATCACATGTTCCTTTTATATCTAATATATGGTTCATTACCATATAGTCTAGTTATATATATAAATATCAAAATTTCGAATATAAAATCATACATCGAATATTGTTTATAAACTGATTTTTATTATATATAGAAGATATACGGGAGATTTGAAATTAATAATATATAGTTGAACAGTGCTCCGGGTGGCTTGGAGGCATTTATTTACGAAGCATATATAATTTAATTTCAACCCGGCCGTACGTCTGCTCACGGACCAACCACATAATTGTGATTAACAATGCCCTGCTGCCCTCTTCCAAAGACATAACCAACTTTAATTACTTTTGTTCTTCGACAAAATAACTCTGGATCTCTTGTTTCACTTGTGCTCATAAAAGAAAATGTCTTTTCAACAAACAATCTTAAACTCCATCTATATTCTTTTACTTCAAATTCACAACATCATATAAAAGTTACTTCTACCAAAGGTACCAGATGTCATTAATACATGTATGGTTATGTTTACTACCATCTACTGACTTAACTTTGAAATGACATCTAGTTGTGAGTATATATATATATATATATATATATATATATATATATATATATATATATATATATATATATATATATATATATATATATATATATATATATATATATATATATATATATATATATATATATATATATATATATATATATATAGTATGTGAAAATAAGATAGTGGTTGGAAAATTGTTTTGAATGATGTGGTTTGTTAAAGTGATTAATATTGTAAAAGTCTTCACTATCATTTTTTGCCTTTTTAATATTTTAATAACCGTAAACTGTAATGTTTCAATCACTAATTTGCTTTTCAATTTAATAAATTTTTTATCAACCGCAACTAACCCTTTTCTTTTCATTATAACTAATTAAAGAGTTTTATGGGGCTTTGAAGTCAAAAATTCAAACTATTTGGCCCTTAAACAAATAAAAAGTAATATTCAATGATAAACTATTTGTCATATTTATAATTTAATCAATCGACATTTAATAGAAATGATATGAAGGTGGGAGATAAATATATAGTAGGAGGTAAAATCAGAATTAGAAATAGGTGTTTCAGGTGAGCATGATCATGATCATGATCGGAGATGAAATTGGTAAATATGAAAATCCGGCGTCAATCTTGAGCCTGATTTTTGGTTGCATGTGAAACCCATTAATGTGTAGATTTTGTGTTCCCCGCCTTCGTCCGACCCGACTTCATTTGTTCCTTTCTTTTAACTTTTATCTAATCCTACTAATTCACCTTTCTAGGTATCAATATATCTATACCCTTTACATTACTTATATTATTATATTTAAATTAAATAAGAATAATTGGCTTGACCTGTGGAATGTGTATGCATATAATCGTTAATTTGGGACAAATAACTTTGTTAAAGGTGTGTCGGTGACGGACAAAAGAAGCTAAATTTTAATATGGTTTAATTGGATTGGATTGGCGAGTAGATAAGACATAAGAGCCTAACTTAACTAAATTAATAATTTGAAATTTTGACATAAATATTCCACATAATATAAACATTTATCGAGAGAAAAAATATTATTTTAAATAAATAATAGTTGAAATAAGGTTTAACAACCGATCCCTAAACCTAAACTATTACAACAAATATAATCACTTTTAACTCGATATTACTAAATCCAAAATATTTACTATAGAATACCCTATCACTATTCTATATCAAAGCTTGTTATTTGCCCATTACACTTATTTGCCTCGAAAGTGGTTACACATACTAGGTACTCATGTCTTCTTGGAATAATTGATAGGAGAGCTTTTATACAACCCGCTTCCAATTCCACGCTCATTAAGCTTGGAGGAGTGGGTGCCGAGCATGCCGAGCTACACCCTCATCATCTTCTGTCTCTCTCATCGACATTCTATTGCCGAGCAGAGAGAAAAGGCTTGTACCAGGCACCCCCAATTCCCTTCAACTCAACCTCCTTCTTGCTACGTTTGTTGCCATCTCAGCATTTTCTTTTCTTTGCCACCACATTCTCGTCGAGCAGTTTTTGCCATCCACTCCCCCAACCTGCAATCATGGGTTATAACAACATAAAGCTATGTAAGGCTTGGTGAATCATGGGCTATAACAACATAAAACTATGTAAGGCTTGGTGAATAAGTAACATGCATCATACATGTTGACACATGTTGATTAAAGAGGTATTTAGTTCCAAACAAAGTATTAAGTGACCCATGTGCAACAATCCCTAGTAGGGATGAAACAAGACAATTGTAACATTCGGATCCTCGGGATATGAAATCTTATGTAAAATATGAGTTTTGGATGGGTCATGACGTGAGGGAAGCATCATCACGACGTGCCATGGGTGCAAGAGACGGGAGTCTCATTTAAGTGTCACGATGTGACATTATGATGGTCACGACGTGGCACCTAATCAGGGAAAAACCATAATTTTTGGACTTGGACCCTATTTAAAGGAAGTGAGGGGCTAGGGTTTCCTTCATCCTCAGCCTCCATCACCTCCTAAACCCTCTTGAAGAAACCCTAATCCCATTCCTCCATTTTTTTAGCTCACCTTGGTGTTTTTCATTGCTTTTGAAGGAAGAAGAAGGCTTTGGTAGTGTTGTGAGCATATTGGCAAGCTTTAGGACTTCATTTGGGCATCTCTGACCTTTATAAGTGTTCAATAACCAAACTTTACTGTTCTATGTTGCTAGATCTAAGCTTTTGTCCATTTATCTTCAAGTCGGAGAAAGTTGGAATGGCGGGATTCCATAAAGCTGGAAAATTTGTGGATCCTTGAGGTCCTTTATAGATCATATGGTTCAGATATGGAGTTTGCTAGCGTATTGAACCCATGCATGAGATCCTTGGTGATGTTTCTCCATTTTGACCTAGTCTGAGCTTTAGATTCACAATGGATATACATGGCTAAAAAGCATCGATCTTTAGGTTGTATCGGACGTTAGGAATCCTTCTAGAAGGAATGAGTAGATGGCTTAATGAATAGAGGGCTGAATCCATTAAGTTGTGGAAAGCCCAATTTCACAACGTGACAGCCTCCTTGTCACGACGTGGCGACTGAGGATTTCCTGGTTATTTTGGACAGATCATGTCACGATGTGATGACCTATCCATCATGACGTGGCGGTATCTAGGATTAAGACTGAGTTGGCCGAGTTGGATCGTGATCAAGTTTGGGATCGGGCCGAGTGCGGTTCTCACGACGTGACCATGGGTTGGTCACGGCGTGAGGGTCAGCTGATGGTGATGTTGATCGTTGACTTTGACCTTGATCGTTGACTTGGTAACCAGGGTTGACTTTTTGTTAAATTACTAGTTCTAGAGTATAGACTAGGGTTGGACCTTGTTTGATTTGATAAGTGTGTTGTAGCACTGATTGCGTGGCATTGAGATGTGGTTTATCTGACTTCGTGAGACATGTGAGTCTTCTCATTATACTATGTAGGTAGTTGGATTGTCTCTGTAACTCTTGCATGAAAGACTGTGGTTGGACCATAGCACCTGTATGAAAGACTGTGGTTGGATAACAACGCCTGTATGAAATATTGTGGTTTGATCAAAAAATTTATATGAAAGACAATGGTTGGATCACACAATTATTTGTTTTTGTCACTTGCATGGAAGACCCTGGTTGGATCATGGCAGAAAGGTTACGACTGAGCTGTAATCTGGAAGTGATTGTAAGACTATGGTTGGATCATAGCGTTCATTTAGGGTTGGGTCCACTGATATGTATGGTATGTGTAATTTTGGAGAACTCACTAAGCTTTGTGCTTACAATTTTATGGTTTAAATATTTTTAGGTACTTCCAGTTCCAAAAGGAAAAGCCCCACTTGACTGCACAACATCCCTTGATGATTTTCCGTACTGAGTATTATCATTTCACTATGATGTTTGAGATACATTTTTATCCTGATTGCTTTTAGAACAATTAATGTACGGATTTGATGGTTTGAAAATGAAAATTTTTATTCGTATTTTTGGGATGTTACAAAAATCATCTTTAATGGAAACAAAACAAAATAACCATCCCTAAAAGGGACAAAATAAACAGCCAAAGAGCCAAAAAAAAGTACATCCTAAATAGGGAACCAATATAAATACATCAATAACATGAGGCCAATAAGGATACATCCCACATATGGGTCTAATAAGGATGCATCCTTATTATGAGACAAATAAGAATACATCCCCAATATGAAACCTTTACAAGTACATCTCCAAATTTAGGACCAATAGATATACGTCCTAACTATATGACCAATGAAAGCACATCCCCAACATAGGAGCAATAAGGATACATACCCAATGTATGAGTAACAAGGATACGATTCAATATTGGACCTCTACTAGTACATAACCAATTTTGGTATATATATATATATATATATATATATATATATATATATATATATATATATATATATATATATATATATATATATATATATGTCTCCAAATATGGGACCATTATAAATATATCACCAACATGGAACCAATAAGGATATATCTCCAATATGGGACCAATAAGGATACAACCTTTATATAATACTAATAAGGATACCTCAAAAATATGAGACATCTACGAGTACATCCCTAATTTCGGGAGCAACATATATACATCCCAAAATACGGGACCAATATAAATACATCCCTAACATGGGACCAATAAGGATGCATCCCTAACATAGGACCAATATGATCACATCCAATTTATATAATAACATATTTATTGGTAAGATACCGACCCAATTACTCACTTACAATATTATCATGTCTAACACTTCCAATTCTTACACTTACGATTAACATTACTATCTTATCTTTCATTACATCTGTAACAATCGTTTTCTAGAATGAACCAGTTAAATAATTAATAGAGTTAACAACTTGTTTTTTTAGGAAAACCATATGCCACGGCGTGGTGCATGGAATGCCACGACGTGGCATGGAATCTGAGGATCACTCATTTTAATGATGGCCATGACGTGGCAAGAGGATGGCCACGACGTGGTAGCTGATGTCACCCAAGCCCAAGATTTTTAAGGTTTCCCCCATATTTAAATACTCCAAGTCTTGGTTTAGGGCATCTCCTTCAGCCTACACCTCTCTATTTCAAAACCCTATCCTTAATGGAAGATTAAGAACTTATTTACTTGGTTTTGGGTTTGTTCTTCTTTATTTGGTGAAGCTTTTGAAGAAAGGAACTCCTTCTTGGTGCAAGGAAGCATAGAGCAAGACTAGATCCATCATCTTCTTCATGTTTCTGGACCTTTGGAGGTAAAAAGCTTGCACATTGACCTTGTTCTTTTGAGATTCATGTTATTGGTCATTATTGGTTGGTTTTGGTACCATCCTTGGCTGATCTTGGAGTTTGAGGGACTCCAGAGCTTAAAATGACATTCTTATGGTCTTGGGCTTTTATTAAGTAAAAAAGGACTTAGTTTGAGAGTTATTGGTCCCATGTGCAAGTTTTGGTCATATTAAGGACTTAATGGACTTAGGATTGGAGATCTTACTCTGGAGTGAAGTCCTAATGGATAAAGCTGAAAATTTTACCCATTAAGTCATTGAGAAAGATTATATTTGAAGTTTTAAGATTTGATCTGTAAGGATTAAAAGATTTGAGGAAACCTACTAGTGACCACGACGTGGCCAAGGAATGATCACGACGTGGTGAAGTTTATAATCATGTTTTTTTTCAGGACATGCCCATGACATGGCCAAGGAGGTTCCACAACGTAGCGATGTCCTACATGTCGTCTATCTTGTGTCGATATGCCCACGACGTGGCCAATAGGTCTCCACATCGTGGTGGTTATTGACTTGGTTGGCTGTTGACTTTTGTTGACCTTGGACCATTGACTTTTGACTAGTTTGAATGGGGGTCAAACTTGGAGGATTTGGGTTGATTATTAAGGATTTATCTCTTTTGGTGTTAGTTAGTTTGTGGGTTTGAACAGTGCAAGGCGTGACAGTGTTGTTGTGCTTCTCTGGTTCTTCAGTTCAGGTGAGTTTCTCATTATGCCACGTATCCCATTATATATCCTTTGCATGGTATGATAGAGGTATGGTTAGAGTACATGTATGCCATTTGACTAGCTTAACTCATTGTTATGCTTGGGAAGTTAGGACACTTGGTGTCACTGTATGCTAAATTGATAGAGTCTTGTTTGAGGTTTATATGATACTACTAGGTGTAATTATTGGTTCAGGAAATGATAGTATTGAATGGTTTTTGAATGTTTACCCTAAGGGATTGTATGCAATTTAGTTGGATAGCCTGAGAACTCTTGGTCTAATGCCCGACTACATAGTTTTTGTTTGATTTATTGCTTTTGGGTGGATAATCTTTTTGAATGTTTATTTGATTTCGACTATGTCTGACTTTGGCATTGTATGGAAGACCAGGATTTGGCCCCTAGAAATAGTACGGAGGACTAGGATGTAGCTCCTGTCAATGGAGTCTGGGTTGGGCCCGACTACTCCTTGGGCAGGGCCCGTTATGTATGGCTGGGCAAGGCCCGTTATGTATGGTTGGGCATGTTTGGGCGGGGCCCGTTATGTGAGTTGGTTTGGGCCCTTGAACTCTTGGGATGGACCTGTTATGTATAATATATTTATGTGGATAAGAGTGTTGGTTGCTCGACGATAGAGTCGAGGATTGTATGTGCACATGTTGTATGTATGGTAGAATATATGGTATACTGGGGTTCTCACTAAGCTCGATGAAACTATCCACACTCATCAAAGATATTCGTTTCCGCGATTTTGTAAACTTAACTCTGATAATGTATGGTTTTCAATCAATCAAATGTTATTCAATGGTTTTTAAACAAAGGTTTATTGGCTTAATCTATTTTCAAATGAAAATCTCTTTGTAATTTTTGGGACGTTACAACATGTAATTAACTGCTGCGCGTACAGTCCATTTTCTCAGTACGCTAAGCGTACAGAAGAGGTATGCCCGACGTACTCTCTTAGGAGGACTTGGGCCTTTGTGGACTTTGGACCTTTGAGCCTTAATGGTTTTGGGTCTGGATTTGTTGATAGTTGGGCCTGAATGCATCTTTGGGCCAATAATGGAATAGTTGGGCCTATTGGGCCTTGTGGCCCAATATAGAAATGAACTTCGCATTGTGGGCCTCAGTTTGGGCCAATTCTTGGACCAGGTTGTTGTGGGCCTTCGTGGGCCATTTGGGTCAGGATTATTGACTAAGGAAAGTATTGGGTTTTAGTATAAGGTCCATTAGAAAGGTCTGGGCCTAATTTGGAAAATTGGGCCATTGATGGTTTTATGGAGATTATAATGTTGGGCTTTTGGTTTAGGTTTGGGCCTTAGTTGTGGATGATATTGGGCCAGGGGTAAAATGGTCATTTTACCCCATGCGTGGATTAAGGATTATGGTATGGGGCCCAATTGCTAATCTGGGTATATTGATTGGTAGTGGCAGCTCGGGAAACTGACAGGGCAGCAACTAAGGATTTCTTCAGGAAGCTTCTACATTTGAGGTGAGTTTTCTCACCATACCAATGGGTCTAAGGTACCAAGGCCGACCCATTTTATGTTATGTGGTACACAAGCTGTAGTAGAGATATGTGGTATGATAGTTAGCCTTATGCTAAGTGGTATGCTAGTGATTATATGATATGTGTTATGCTAGTTGTCTTTGTGATACTTGCATGGAAGACCCCGGGGGGAGCCCATGGCATTGGATGTAAGACCATGTGGGGTAGCCCATGGCAGTCCTAGGTAAAGACCATATAGGGTGGGCTATGACATTGGATGTAAGACCATGTGGGGTAGCCCATGGCAGTCCTAGGTAAAGACCATGTGGGGTAGCCCATGGCTTGGATGTAAGACCATGTGGGGTAGCCCATGGCGTTCTTACAGGTTTTTGTATGCATGGCTTATGTGTTATATGTAGCTTTTATAGCTAGCTGGAAATGTGATACATGTGGCTTTTATTGCAACATGATATGTGATATGTGGTTTGTGTGTACGGTATGCTCTGGGAAACTCACTAAGCTTCATGCTTACAGGTTTTGTTTATGGTTTCATGTATCGTCGTTTTGGAAAGGAAGGGCTCGGATTGATCACAGCGCACACAACTATGATTTCCGCAATGAATGATTTTGGGATGAACTTTGATAAATGTTTTACTTAATGATGATTTGAACTGTTTAGAATAAATGGCATCAATGTTTTAGCTATATTAAAAATGAAATTTTTACCCTTTATTTTTGGGTCGTTACAAGTTGGTATCAGAGCCTTGGTTTGAGGGATTCGGACACACCTCGGGTGAGTCTGGACTCAAACTGAGGATCTGTAAAATTTTCAAAGGAAAAATGTTTTCGAGTAAAGAATTTCTAAGACAAAAAAGGGTGTGGTGCATGCAATCAACCGAGCTCAAGTAAGTTTCCCCATAATACCCACATTTGTTATCTGTTATGATTTGATTATGAATCTGCGAATCGCATGATAGTTAGGGCTAGGGGAAATGCCTGTATATGTTGTATGAGC
Organism: Lactuca sativa; assembly: GCF_002870075.4. Lineage (NCBI taxonomy): Eukaryota > Viridiplantae > Streptophyta > Magnoliopsida > Asterales > Asteraceae > Lactuca > Lactuca sativa. The sequence continues at coordinate 207,613,037 of NC_056629.2, read as the reverse complement.
TGGTAGACTTGCATGATAGTGCTGAGTAGTCAGCAATAAGTTGGCCTGATGTGTGGTGCGTGTAGCCATGAGGATATTGGACGTCATACTGGAATGATAATGATAATAGGTATTTGTAACTGTTAAGTGTATATTTTAAAAATTATATATGGTTAGGACTCGTTTCCTGTTCTGTGTACAATTTGCATGCATAAAGGCAACCGACAGCGAGGATAGATGGATGTGGACATCATAGGTTGTGGTACGTGGACTGAATGTCTGATGATAGATTCGCAGGTTGGAGACTACCCTACGGAGAGCCTAGGAAGAGATTAGTGACGGGTGTTACCTACTTGCGGATTGGATGTTAGGATAGACTGACTTGTCTAATGTATGCTGGTTAGATTTACCGATTACCTGAATGCTGCTTGCTTTTGCTTTGTAGGACTCTTATTAATGTGAGTTAGCTATTAGGTGAATATGCCAAGTCACATGTAGCACATAATGGATAATCTCAGAGTGATGGACTTGACCCTATTGCGCAACTCTTGTATGAGTCCAACCGTTCTAGGGATGGGTCTTTTACTTGAAGGACTATCTGATCTCTGCTACATGTGGCTATATTCATGAGGTAGCTATTTGACATTAATAGGAATCTTTCAACAGCTGAGGGCCGGGTGAGGTTGGGAACCTAGGAAAGCCTAGGATATGCTCTAGTGAGCTTAGTGGGGCAGTTCGGTGAAGTTGGGAACCTAGGTGGAGCCTAGGAGGTGCTACGGTAGAGATTTTCTTGTTGTTTAGCAGAGATTTAGTGTACCGGTGGAGTAAGCGAGTTAGAGGATTCAGGAGGATTGCTGAGGAAAGTATGGATAGGTGTGGAAGGTAGTATTGGGCCCATAGTACTAAAAGCACAGGATCCATATTCGAATCGGTGAGAGTCTTGGAGAATCCGATCAACTTATGGGACGGAGAATTCTTGGTTATGCCTTGATCGTGGGAATAGTTGCTTTGCAGAATGAGGATGAGCACCCATGAGTGGGATCAAGATTTGGTCCCAACTCCAGTGGTGAGCAAGCTAGCGGAAGGACTTGCAGGATTTCGAGATCGCCTTGGATCTCTTGTATCAGGCGGCAAGGTTTGATTGTGCGATCTATTTCACATTTGGGTTTGGAGACCAAGTCTCAGGGATAGTTTGTAGCCAGGTTTAGAGCAGAGATTGCTCAAGCTATTGCAGTATAGCCGGGACAATTCAGCTAGTAAGTGGATCAGGGTGCGAGACCCTGAATGATATGGATCTCAGATTCGAGGACGGAAGATTGATTAGGAATACCTCAACGAAGGAGGTTCAGGTCAGGCGAATTTATTGGAGGGTCTCGGGCCGAGGCCCAAGAGTTTGGATCAGCTTTTGAGAGGCTAGCATGGCTGGATCTAGTGCAACGCTTGCAGAAACTGCGCGATGAAGTTTTGTTCCAGGGGTTTGGATTGTTATTGGGATCAGAATGAGGTGTTACATCATGTTCTCAGGGTAATCGAGGTATCACAAAAGGAGGTGGTCAAGATTTCCTTCAGATGTTTGCAAATATGCTACCTTCGGCCATTTTCGGTGGATATTGGGTAATTGTATCGCTTGGAAATTGTGATAAGTTGGATCTCGGGTTGGTTTTCTGCTATTGTCTGGGTTAGAAACGGTTGTCAGATGCCATTCAGCATGTCAAGGAATCTTTGAGAGATCTTCAGATGGATGTATCTCGCGGAGCGGATTCCGCGTGTACCGTGATTGCTTCAAGTCGTTGTCAGAATCTGTTCAGTGATATGGGTTTCCACAGGTGTAGCAAGTTTGGCCACGTCTTCATGGATTACCCAAAGGGAGTAATCCCATTATGTTTTCGTTGTGTTCAAGTGGAAGAAAAGGAGGTCGACTGTATGACGGTCAGGGAGGAGCAGTGAGTGCTCCAGTCATTTTCAGGGTTGGTCCAAGGGCTTGAACGAGGGAGCTATGTCTAGTTTTGCAGTAGCCTTGGTATTTATGTTTGAAAGAGCCATCGGGATTGCCGGGGGAAGAGAGAGTTATCGCTGAGGTTTTGGTTAGACTATCCGTTCGTTGGACTCCGAGATCTGAGCGTGATGTCGCTTTTAAGCGTTTGAAGTCATTGGTGTAGTTGGGATACAAGAAGTGTTAGCTGGATTTCAGGTAGTGTAATGTTTGTGCAGGGTTATTCATGGTGTTCTAGCTTTGGCAAGCACCGGTTGTCAGCATGGTGAACATTAGAACGTAATGAGGATTAGGAATCCTTCATTTCTCGTGTGCCGAGTGGACTTAGTTGAATCTAAGTGGGGGAAAACCGTCTAGGTATCCAGGTCAGAAGCAAGGGTGAAAGTGACGTAAGACTATGGGGGAGCCGTAGCATTCACTAATGGTCAGTTGGGGTATAGTGTTGTAAGATTGCAGGGGAGCCGTAGCATTCACTAGCAGTAGAGAGTGATGTAAGACTACGAGAGAGCCATAACATTCACTAGTGGTCAGTTGGGGTATAGTGCTGTAAGACTGCGGGGAAGCCGTAGCATTTACTAGCAGTGGAGAGTGTTGTAAGACCGCGAGGGTGCCGTAGCATTTACAAATTCTTTCTGGTGATTTGGACTAAGGTAGGCTAGTTTGCAGGGTTGTGGGGGAGCCACGTCTTAGTTAGGATCAGAACCAGAGGTGTTGACCGATCAGTTATCCGGAGGCGAGCCTGGATGGTTATGGGAATTTAGGATGGAACCGATAGAGAGTGCTGAGCTAAGGGTTGGACGTTGTGATACATGATCTTGTGGTCGAGTAGTGCATGTTTCTGTTGGGTTGCCCTGTTATTGAATCTCATAAGAACGTGGTGGTTGGACCAGTTACGAAACTGGAAGTCTTAGGGAATCGGCTAAGGGTATTTATTAATCGGCCGAGTAAAGGATGACAGAAGTTATTGTATATTATGCAAATGCCGATTCAAGGATATTTGGATAGGACCGAAGTAACAATTTGGATTTGGATAGGAACCCGAATCGGAATTCGTGCCGGATTTTGTTTTAGTGAGTTGGGATGTGAGGAATCTATATGCCAAGGGCATCGAGGGCAAAATTCCAGGGTGGTGAACGGGTTTGGTTTGATGGTAGTTTAAGCCATTGTGATGTGTCTCCGGTGGCTCTATCTGTAATAAAGCCACGACATGTCGGAATCAAGAAACGGTAGGTCGAAGGAGGTTGGGTATGATGTAAGGCTACAACTATTTTGGCAGTATTCACCTTTCGCGTTGGATTTAGTGGCGACAGGTTGTTAGCCTATCTCGGTCGGATGGATCAATGGATTGAAGGAGATAGGGCAGTTATGGTTAGACGAGGTATCTGTCGGAGGTCGCAGGGGACTGCTGAGTGTGTTTTTGGCTCAACAATCGAGTATGCATGTGGTGTTCTGGATAGTTGGCAGACAAGTTGGGACCAGAGAGGTACCCGGGTGCTCTCTAGGAAAGCAGCCATGTGGCAGCAAGAGGAGTAGGAGCGACTTCAGTGATTTGGGGTTTGTATGTGGAATTGCTTGTTATTCGGTAGTCGCGATTAGTCAGTGATATTGTTCTTTAGGAAGCACCAAGGTATTGCGAGTGGGAAGTATTCTATCTAGACGGGTTTCTTGGGAAATCAATTCGATGATGATTCATTGTGGGCAGTCTGTCAGGGAGACAGACCATCTCAAGACTTCAGATTTCAGATGGGGCAAATGTGATCGGGTTGCAAGGAATTTGTTCATCTCCGTGTTCTAGCACCTTATGAGGATTGGTTTCAGTTGCCTTGAGTAGGCTGTGGTATTAACGGGTTTGTGGCGGTGTTGCTCAGGTTGTCTGGTATATCGGGGTCGGTGATGCATGATTTTGAGGACGAAATGTAATTTAAGTGGGGTAGAGTTGTAATGCTCTGTTCCGAATTGACTTCTAGTCTAAGGTGGTGGCTCGAATGTCGGTCGTTATACGGAATGTGGCTCTTATGAAGGTAAGATCACCCTTGATGCTATTTAAGTCCCTAAGGCAGAAACTTGCCATCTTGATGGCCTTAATGGGTTCATGCTTGAGTTAGGGTCACTTTTATGGAAGTTGAATTCCATTTTTGGAGTTTGGGTTTGTTTGGGGCATGCAAAGTCACCAAGTAAGTAACTCTATGGGTTTAGATGTTAAGTATAGCTCAGATATGTGATTTGGACTTGTTGGATCAAGTATTAAGCACTTAATGGATGTTGTGCATGAGCTGTTTGTACGCTGGGCGTACTATGTAGTACGCTGCGCGTACAGTCCATTTGCTCAGTACGCTAAGCGTATAGAAGAGGTATGCTGTGCGTACACTCTTAGGAAGACTTGGGCCTTTATGGACTTCAGACCTTTAGGCCCTAATGGTTTTGGGTCTAGATTTGTTGATAGATGGGCCTGAATGCATCTTTGGGCCAATAATGGAATAATTGGGCCTATTGGGCCTTGTGGCCCAATATAGAAATGAACTTCGCATTATGGGCCTCGGTTTGGGCCAATTCTTGGACTAGGTTGTTGTGGGCCTTCGTGGGCCATTTGGGTCAGGATTATTGACTAAGGAAAGTATTGGGTTTTAGTATAAGGTACATTAGAAGGGTCTGGGCCCAATTTGGAAAATTGGGCCATTGATGGTTTTATGGAGATTATAATGTTGTTCATTTGGTTTGGGTTTGGGCCTTAGTTGTGGATCATATTGGGCTAGGGGTGAAATGGTCATTTTAACGCATGCATGGATTACGGATTATGGTATGGAGCCTAATTGATAATCTGGGTATATTAATTGGTAGTGGCAGCTCGGGAAATTGACGGGGCAGTAGGTAAGGATTTCTTCAGGAAGCTTCTGCATTCGAGGCGAGTCTTCTCACCATACCAATGGGTCTAATGTACCAAGGTCAGACCATTTTATGTTATATGGTATACTAGCTGTAGTAGAGATATGTGGTATGATAGTTAGCCTTATGCTAAGTGGTATGCTAGTGATTATATGATATGTGTTATGCTAGTTGTCTTTGTGATACTTTCATGGAAGACCTCGGGGGAGCCCGTGGCATTAGATGTAAGACCATGTGGGGTAGCCCATGGCAGTCCTAGGTAAAGACGATGTGGGGTGGCCCATGGCATTGGATGTAAGACCATGTGGGGTAGCCCATGGTAGTCCTACATAAAGACCATGTGGGGTAGCTCGTGGTAGTCCTAGGTAAAGACCATGTGGGGTAGCCCATGGCAGTCCTAGGTAAAGACCATGTGGGGTAGCCCATGACATTCTTATAGGTTTTTGTATGCATGGCTTATGTGTTATATGTAGCTTTTATAGCTAGCAAGAAATGTGATACAGGTAGCTTTTATAGCAACATATGTGATATGCGGTTTGTGTGTATGGTATGCTCTGGGAAACTCACTAAGCTTCGTGTTTACAGGTTTTGTTTATGGTTTCAGGTATCTTCGTTTTGGAAAGGAATGGCTTGGATTGATCACAATGCACACACCTATGATTTCCAGAATGAATGATTTTGGGATGAACTTTGATAAATGTTTTACTAAATGATGATTTGAACAGTTTAGAATAAATGGCATCAATGTTTTAGCTATATTAAAAATGAAATTTTTACCCTTGATTTTTGGGTCGTTACAGAAACCTTTTGATTTGCTCAAACTGCTTCATAGTGAAGATTGAAATACAACTTAATGAGACCATTATTAATCTTTAATTGTGATAAAGAAAACAATTTATGTAAATCAAGTCTTCTTGGAACATCTTAGGAGTAGTGGAACCGATCCATAACCCACTTTGTCAAAAACACTCACTTGTCATTCATATGGTTCTTGCAGCACAAGATCACCTGGTTGCTTGGATTCGTCTTGTGATGTTCGAGGTAGCCTTCATATTCTCTATTAGGATTGCGTCACCTGGTGACTGGCTGAATGTCGATAGTACAAGTATTTGAATAAGATAACACAAACCTTGTAGTTTGTTATTTGATGTTTTTAAAGAACTATTTACTTTATAAAATTTTGGAGTTATGCTCACTTTAACAAATTTATATTGAATATACATATTTCTAACCAAAAAGTAGATTAAATACTTTCATTTGATTAAAAATGAGATGTTCTATCCTTATGTAAAAGCTATATTGTCATGGAGCTTATGTTAGACAATAAGTTTAACTCACTCCAGCATCTACAAATTTCATTTATGTAAACTATCTTAAATGGATGTTTAGAATGAACTTTCTACTATTCCCACTAATTGTCATTCCAAAAGTCAGAAGACATATGTTTAGAAGGTTCTTTTCTAAGTGGGAGCAATATGGAACTTTAAAAGCTAAAGAACCATAAGCTAAATGCATCATAGTTTGGAACTAGCAAGTTTTTCAACTGTTATTGAACTTGTTCAATAGTTGATCAGAAACTAATAGAACACATAGAGATGCATTCATGTAGGATTATCAAGTACGGGTTTCCTTAATCTTCCATGATATATTAAGAATATAAAGAGTATCTGAGTTTTTAAAGGAGAAAACATACATGAATGAAAATCCTTCGAGATTTATGTTAATATCTCAAAGTAAGAATCTTCTTTATTATAAGTTAATTGCATAGTGTGATTTAATTATAAATCAAGATGACTCTTGTGTTTTTATGAAAAGATAGTGGAGCGCAGTAACATTCCTAGTCTTGTATGTAATCAACATAGTATTTCTTGGAATAAAAACTCATACGGAGAGTGTTGGATAAGGTGTCTAAGTCCATAACTATTTCTGGTAAATACTTGATCCGACTCGGCATGGTCCATTTGGGTTGCATGACACCATGCAATTGAATAAACAAAATGAGAGAAATAACACATATGGTTTATTAATATATTATAAATTCTAATATATTAATAATATTATTTAATTAGTTTTGATCAAGAATTAATTTAGAATTAATTAAGTGATCAAAAGATAACTAATTAGATATATGGGTAGATTATGTAAATCTTCCATATCTTATATAGTGGGCTAAGAGGCTCCATGGATTGTCAAGTTGGGTTTCACCCATAGGATGCTCCATGGATGCTCCATGGAGTTAATCCATGGATCAAGAAATGAAGAGTCATGGAACATTAGGGTTTACCTAATGTCACACACTATATAAGCAATGTAACTCTCCCCAAAATTGTTTACACTAAGAAACAAGAGGGCTTGGCCGATTTTGCATGTGTTAGAGTATTCTCTCAAGTTTATTCTTTGCATTTGGTGTTGTGTGAAGTATTTGAGGCATCACACTTGAGGTGCTAGGCTCACAAGGTTTCAAGGAACACTTACAACAACAAGGTATGTAGTTCTATCTATTATTCAAGTTAATATTGTTCCCAATGTATGCTAGATAGGATCATAGCGTTGGAAATCAACTTTGCTTGATTATTAGACAAACATAGATCCAAGGTTATTAGGGTTGCATGTACACTTAAGAAGTGTTAGAATGCTCAAAACCCAATAGTGGTATCAGAGCCTAGGCTTGTTTGTTTGTTATTTGTGCTAAATAGTTGAAAAAAAGTCGATTTTGTGTATTCTGCCTTTCATCGCCGAGTCCATGGAGGGACTCGCCGAGTTCATGTGAATCTTCAACCTACTCGTCGAGTAGGTTCATGCACTCGGCGAGTAGGAGCCTCAGAATGCATGTTTTCGACTTTAGTTGCTGGAAATGGACTAGAAACATTACCCTAAACTGTTTTGGTACTTGAAAACTTGTTTTAGATGGTGTAATGTCTTTGCTAATCCATTTACAACAACAAGTTATCAAAATTACAAAGTTTTAAGTGTAAGTTTTGATTCATGAAAGTGTTCATGTTCATGTTCTTGATCTTATGATGTTTAGATGATCATAGAAATTGTTTGTAACCTATGTGGTAGATTAATTATTGATCATTATATGTTTTAATGGAGTCCATAACTTGTCCTCAAGTTATGGAAAACCAAAAGTCACTTTGCTTTAAAACCATTAAAAGAACTCATGGGTTATAAAAATGAAGAGTCTTCATTTTTAATACCCTAATAAACTCATAAGTTACAAGAAATGAAAAGTTTTGAAAGTTTACAAAACTTGCCCTCAAGTTTTGGAACAAGTAAAGTCTTGATTAAAACTTTAGTTCCAACCCTTAGAATTTTAAAAGTTAAAATTCAACCCTTATACTTATAATATTATAAGTTAATATATATATATATATATATATATATATATATATATATATATATATATATATATATATATATATATATATATATATGTATAAGATCAAGGTCGTCTTACCGCTAGTACGCCTCGTTCACGAAGTCGGTCTATAAGGTGGGTATAAGGTTGTTACCTATAAAATGGAAACTTAATGGGTGTCCACTCTCACCCACCGGTTGCTTGACTGGTGGAGGGTCGTTAGCCAAATGGGTAAGACAAGGACTTATGAATTCTCATTAAAAGTATGGTGAATATTATAAAGTAACTAAATGTTTTATTAAATTCCCAATCTTAGCTACTTTAGGAAAAATGTGAATAAGGTGCTAATCCATGAAATTACACTTTACACTTTGTCTAAGTCGTTAGTGGAGTGTGTGTGGTTAACCGACACACTAACTTGGACTTAACAAGGTAGGTAAAGGGTGACTTAATATTTATCATAGTATCGATGGAGCGTGTTTTGTTAACCGACACATCGATTGTGGGGTAATTTATTAAGGGTACTAAGTAATTTGCATGGTTACTTCACACCTCGTTTTGTGATCCTCGGCATCCCAGTCACAAAACTCGGAGGGCAGACTCGAGATTGAAACATGCCTTTGAAAAGTTCATTGAATCTCAAAAGAATCTAGGAGTTTCTAAGAACCAAATTAAATATTTTTAATATTTCGACTTTGGTGGAAATTGGTGAATCGTCATTCACCTACCTTTCAAATATGTTATTACTTAGATTACGGCATACCTCTTCTAAGTATAATATATCGTGATTGGGTCCTAGCCTTAATACTACATTTGGGTGTTTTATTAAGGACTATCTCTATTTCTAAACTAAACTTTTCTTCTTTTCAGATGTCTGCAAACACTGCTGCTTCTGGCTCTAATCCTAATGACTCCTTTTCTCTAATGAACTTGTATGGGAAAGTCACTTTTGATGGATCCAACTTTAATGAATGGATCAGAAACATCCGAATGATTACCCGCTACAAGGACAAAGAATATGTCCTCGATAAGGAGCTGAAGGAGATTGATGAGACAGTTGCTACTCCTCAAGAGATCGCTGACTTTAGGGAACATGAAAGGGATGACACGAAGGTGGCATGCATCATGATGGCCACTATGACAGCCGACCTCCAAAAGTCCTACGAGGACTACTACCCTTTTGAAATGCACCAAGATTTGATGGAAAGATACCATCAAAGTGCACGACAAGAGAAGTATGAAATCATCTCCTCCATGATAACAACCCGAATGAAGGATGGAGAACCCATCATGGGCCACATGCAGAAAATGCAAATATTTGTGGACCGCTTGCTGAAGCTTAATGTGAACTTCCCCGAGGAGCTAGCAATAGATATTATTTTGCACTCCTTACCTTCATGTTATGATCAATTCTGCATGACATACCGCATGAACAAGGAAGAGGTCACTCTCAGCAAACTTCAAGGACTCTTAAAGACCGCGGAAAGTGGTCTTAAGGGTAAGGCGGTTGTTACTACTCCTACTCCTACCAACTCCGCCCCTGTCTTGGCAATCGGGAAAGGACAAGGGAAGAAGAGAAAAAGTTCTTTGAAGGGTACCAAGGTTAGGACCCTTGATGGCTCTTCTTCAAGTGGAGCCAAGAAAGGTTTCATCACTCCTTCTTCTGACCCAAAAGAGGCTGAATGCTTCTATTGCCATGAAAAGGCACATTGGAAGCGGAATTGCCCAAAGTACCAGCAAGATGTGAAGGATGGGAAAGTTAAACCCAACCAAGCATGTATTTACACTATCTTATCTAATAACTCACCCCATTCTAACTCATGGTCCTTGATACCGGTTGTGGTATTCATATCTGTTCTAATTTGCAGGGACTAAGAAGAAGTGAGAATGTGGAACAAGGAAGAATAAACATGATAATGGGAAACAGGAAAGCTTCACCTGTCACCAAGATTGGAGTTTATACTTCATCGATAAGTAGTGGGTTTAGTTTAGATTTGAATAAATGTTGTTATTTGCTAGAAATGGCAAGAAATATTATTTCCTTTCATGCATTGTATAAACAAGGTTTCACCTTTTCATTTGATAATGAAGTTGGTTCGATTAATGCTTTCTTTAATAATGTTCTTTATTTTAAAGCAATACCTTATGATGGCGTGTATGAATCCGTATCTGTGGTTGATAACTTAGGAAATAATGTATTGTGTGTGATTTTGTTAATAATAATAACTTGGATAAAGCATCACTATGGCATTGTCGTCTTGGACATATAAGCAAGAAACACATAGGCCAACTCCAAAAGGATGGAGTCTTGGAGTCAATTGACCTAAAATATGATGATAGTTGCGAATCATGCTTACTTGGAAAAATGACAAAGTCACCCTTCACAGGTTCTTGTGAGAGGGGTGAAGGTTTGTTGGATCTTGTGCACATGGATGTGTGTGGACCATTCAAACATGCCACAAGGGATGCTAATCGTTATTATTTGACTTTTACTGATGATTATAGTAGATATGGATATGTTTACTTAATCAAGCATAAGTCAGAGACTTTCGAAAGGTTTAAGGAATTTAAACAGGAAGTCGAGAATCAATTGGGCAGGAACATTAAGATGCTTCGATCCGATCGAGATGGTGAGTATCTTAGTTCAGAGTTCCTCAACTATCTTAGAGAATGTGGGATTGTCTCACAATTGACACCTCCCAGGACACCGCAGTTGAATGGTGTGGCTGAGAGGCATAATCGAACCTTGTTGGATATGGTTCATTCCATGATGAGTCGAGCTTCACTACCAATCTCATTCTGGGGGTATGCCATAGAGACTGCCGCCCATATTCTTAATCTAGTCCCTACAAAGAGAGTTGCCAAAACTCCTCACGAGATGTGGACTGGTAAAGTACCTAAACTAGACCACATCAAGATTTGGGGTTGCGAGGATTTTGTGAGGCGCAAGTCTCATGATAAGCTAGAACCCCGAAGCGAGAGGTGTATTTTCATCGGCTACCCACAAAGATCCTTTGGTTACGTCTTCTACAGACCTAGTGATAATGTGGTCTTTGTAGCAAGAAGAGGAGTCTTTCGAGAGAGAGAATTTATAAGCCAAGGAGACAGTGGGAGGCAAATTGAGCTTGAAGAACTTCAAGAGTCAAGTGGTGAAGGAACTTCAAACCCTAGCCCTCAGCATGAGGAAGAAACTCCTGTTGAGCCAATTAACGAGTCTGTACCTCTGAGGCGTTCCACGAGAGTTAGGAATGCACCTGTACTATGGTTTCCATATTACTCCAGAAGGTGAGACACTTATTAGTGATGAGACACTAGTAGGTCTGGATGAACCTAACAGCTACACGGAAGCCATGGTAGGCCCTGAAGTCTTCTAAATGGAAAGACGCTATGGATAGCGAGATACAATCCATGTATGACAATCAAGTTTGGAACTTGGTTGAGAATGTACCAGGTCGTAAGACTGTAGGGTGCAAATGGATCTTCAAGAAGAAGACCGACATGGAAGGTAATTGTGACATCCCCAATTTCACGGCCAGAAAAGACCGATTTGTTTATGCTTTGTTTTATAAATCAGAGTGATCGTTTAAAGAAAACGGTTGCGTAATTTGTTCCCAAAATAAAATATGATAACCATTTTATCAAAACATTTCTCGAAAAGAATGTATTTTCATTAAATAATAAAACCTCGGGATGTCATGTTCCGATACAGACATATAAGCATAAGCAGAACTTACATTTAATTACACAATTGATTTATATCTCCTTTAAATCTCTCTGTGAAATATGTCTTCGTATTTAATACCTGTATAAAACTCCAAATTCCATGCCCATCTCAAATAGACAAATAACATATAAACACATAGCACGTATTTCATAGCAAATACTTCATATTTATGTGTTAGAAGAAAGTAACTACACACTCGCGCATATAAACAACAATATACTTAATACACTCAAAACATGCTTGTATTATTATCGTGTTTATGAAAGGTAGTATACACTCACTTGATCAGAAGATGATCGGACAGCACTACGACTTGCAGAAGTAGTAATCCTCAGCAGATCTGGAAGATCTCTTCAAAAATCGAACTTCTCGCGGGCAGAGCTTCGGCTCGGGAACCGCACTTCTCGGGATCTTCGGGATCTCGGGACTTGCCTCGGGGCTCGAGAACAATACCGGGGCTTCGGGGTATTTCTGGCATGCAAAACGATGCAAAACGGGAGAGAGAAGAGAGAAAATAGCAACCCTAAACGGCTGGCCCTTCAAATCTATTTATAGGGCAAATTTGGCCCTTGCCACGTCGTGGCAACCTTGTTCCACGTCGTGGGCTCTGACAGTTTTGGGGTTTCGCGCCCCGAACTTCAGAAATTCATAACTTTCGCATACGAACTCCATTTTTGACGTTCTTTATATCGCCGCGAAGGTGAGATTATGCTCTACAACTCTCGTTTAGACTCCATTGGCTAATTTTGACTTTATTTTTAATATTACTTATATATTATCTTTAGTAGGCCGGGACAGGAAAACTCCGTTCGAAATTCATAACTCCTTCATCTGAACTCCGATTCCGTCCGTCTTTCCGTCGTTGCACTACTATCGATGAGATCTTCAATTCTCATTTATATCACTAAGGATAGATATCTATCTACCTTAAATTCACTATCTACGTCGCGATGGGTCGTGTCGGTTCTGTCGCGAAACTTCGACAGGTCATAACTTCTTCGTTATAACTCGGATTTTGGCGTTCTTTATATGCACAGAAACCTTGTGACATATACTAAAACTTGGTTAAGATTAATCCTTCTAAATAATCTTCCATCAAAAAGTCATTTTGATGCTTATCGTCTCTCAATCGACTAGCCCTGATCTACGGGCGTTACAATTATCTCCCCCTTAGGATGATTACGTCCCGGAATCATCAACGAAATAGGACTTGCATAATGATTCCACACGTTATCTCTCCATCCTAAGTAATAACCTTGATGCTCAATCCTGCATCTGCTCTTCGTACTATCTTGGACTTTCAATCATAACCTTCGAGTTACAAAATAAGTCCTTATTGCGAACTCCTTCTTCTTCTTAGGATAAATACATTCCTTTATCCATTGTAACAGACTGATGGGTCGTGTTCTAAAGAGCTCTTATCGTATGATGATACGCTTAGACTCAAGTCTCTTAGAGTCAAATTCCAGAATGGAATATACCTTCCTTCATATTCTAATGTGATATAATCACATTTCAGCATGTGGCACTTCTACCTACAAACTTCTTTTAACAATGAGCGCGACACTATCAATCGCATTAACTTCAACCTTCTGACTTAAGTCAGATGTTACATCTAACTTGGTCCTCTAGACCACGTAACATACACCTCGTAGTCGAACTCAAATTTAAACATGACCACTAGGGTTGGAACAAGAACCATCTTACTAGTCATCACCGAAACAATGGTAATGACATACCAGAATAAAATGGAATCAATCACTAGCTTCTTGGTAACCTTGTGACTTTCCCTGATCCAAGTGCGAGTCCTGTGCTTCCGGTAGTATATGCATCTACTACCTTTCACACCTACTCATACTCGTCCCAAGTATTGTCCCGCAGTCGACCAAGTCACCATACAAGAAAATCACAAAACAATTTAACACATACGAATGTGTCCAAATAATTATAAACAATTTCCCTAGACTCTACTATGAATTCTTCGTTGCTCAATCTTCAATCATCAACTCTACTTCAACTCGATTGGTGATCGAAATTCCAGATAATAAAACAACTTCAAGAATTACACCAACCGTTCCATCATCCTGCCAATCGAAGGTGTACTTTAGACGTACCGTACTCCCCTAAACGTACTTTTCTTTCATAAGACATACTCTAAAGGCAAGATACCACTCTTATGATATCTTCCGATAGGTGTCATTCACTATCATAAGCCTTCTTCATTTCCTCCATTTACTCAATTTCTCTACAAGTCTTCACCATGACCCCTTGTACATCCAAGCAGACATTCGGTGTACCAAGCGAGAATTTTAAGATAAGAAAGCTTTAATTACGATAAACGTATAAATCTCCTTATCACCCCGAAACGTTTACATGCTAGTTCTAATATCGTAGCCATACGCTTAGAATCCTAAACACATAAGGTTTCTAGATCCGGTCGGCAACAGACCATAGATCCGAACAAATAATAGCATCAATATAGCTATCACACAAAACATTTAGCACGTAAAAGCATTTTAGGCACCACTCCTAAAATAAACTAGTGCTTGTGTCAATTTAGGTGTACTACCTAACATATTTTAGACACACTCCTCACAATCATTACTTAGCATTCTAAGTTTAAGTCTAGAAATCCTACAAATTCTTAGTTCGCTTAAACTAATGCTCTGATACCAACTGTGACATCCCCAATTTCATGGCCATAAAAGACCGATTTGTTTATGCTTTGTTTTATAAATCAGAGTAATTGTTTAAAGAAAACGGTTGCGGAATTTGTTCCCAAAATAAAATATGATAACCATTTTATCAAAACATTTCTCGAAAAAAATGTATTTTCATTAAATAATAAAACCTCGGGATGTCATGTTCCGATACAGACATATAAGCATAAGCAGAACTGACATTTAATTACACAATTGATTTATATCTCCTTTAAATCTCTCTGTGAAATATGTCTTCGTATTTAATACCTGTATAAAACTCCAAATTCCATTCCCATCTCAAATAGACAAATAACATATAAACACATAGCACGTATTTCATAACAAATACTTTATATTTATGTGTTAGAAGAAAGTAACTACACACTCGCACATATAAACAACAATATACTTAATACACTCAAAACATACTTGTATTATTATCGTGTTTATGAAAGGTAGTATACACTCACTTGATCAGAAGATGATCGGACAGCACTACGACTTGCAGAAGTAGTAATCCTCAGCAGATCTGGAAGATCTCTTCAAAAATCGAACTTCTCGCGGGCAGAGCTTCGGCTCGGGAACCGCACTTCTCGGGATCTTCGGGATCTCGGGACTTGCCTCGGGGCTCGAGAACAATACCGGGGCTTCGGAGTATTTCTGGCACGCAAAACGATGCAAAACGGGAGAGAGAAGAGAGAAAATAGCAACCCTAAACGGCTGGCCCTTCAAATCTATTTATAGGGCAAATTTGGCCCTTGCCACGTCGTGGCAACCTTGTTCCACGTCGTGGGCTCTGACAGTTTTGGGGTTTCGCGCCCCGAACTTCAGAAATTCATAACTTTCGCATACGAACTCCGTTTTCGACGTTCTTTATATCGCCGCGAAGGTGAGATTATGCTCTACAACTCTCGTTTAGACTCCATTGGCTAATTTTGACTTTATTTTTAATATTACTTATATATTATCTTTAGTAGGCCGGGACAGGAAAACTCCGTTCGAAATTCATAACTCCTTCATCTGAACTCCGATTCCGTCCGTCTTTCCATCGTTGCACTACTATCGATGAGATCTTCAATTCTCATTTATATCACTAAGGATAGATATCTATCTACCTTAAATTCACTATCTACGTCGCGATGGGTCGTGTCGGTTCTGTCGCGAAACTTCGACAGGTCATAACTTCTTCGTTATAACTCGGATTTTGGCGTTCTTTATATGCACGGAAACCTTGTGACATATACTAAAACTTGGTTAAGATTAATCCTTCTAAATAATCTTCCATCAAAAAGTCATTTTGATGCTTATCGTCTCTCAATCGACTAGCCCTGATCTACGGGCGTTACAGTAATGTACACACTTATAAGGTCGACTGGTTGCAAAGGGCTTCTCTCAAACTCCTGGAGTGGATTATGATGAGACCTTTTCTCCATTAGCCAAGATTAAGTCTTTTAGGGTTATGTTAGCCATAGCTGCGTTTCATGACTATGAAATTTGGCAAATGGATGTCAAAACCGCTTTCCTTAATGGAAAGTTGACTGAAGATGTTTACATGAGTCAGCCAGAAGGTTTTGTTAGTAACGAGTACCCTAATAGAGTGTGTAATCTTGAGAAATCCATTTATGGAATAAAGCAAGCACCTTGCAGATGGAATCTTTGCTTTGATGAGAAAGTCAAGTAATTTGGCTTTTCTAGGAGTGAAGATGAATTTTGTGTGTATGTCAAGGCTAGTGGGAGTATTGTTAGCTTTTTGGTATTGTATGTGGATGACATATTACTCTTAGGAAATGACACCCCAACTCTGCAGGAAGTTAAGTCCTGGATTGGGAAGTTTTTCTCTATGAAGGACCTAGGAGAAGCTGCCTATATTCTAGGGATATGGATTTTGAGAAATCGGAGTAAAAGACTAATTGGACTTAGTCAAAGTACCTACTTGGATAAGGTGTGGAAGAGATTCAACATGCAGAACTCCAAGAAAGGAGAATTACCCATCCAGAGTAACGCCAGATTGAGTAAGACACAAAGCCCAAGTACCGAGGCTGAGATAGCAAAAATGAGTCAAGTACCTTATACTTTAGCAGTAGGCTCGATCATGTATGCTATGACGTGTACTCGACCTGATGTAGCCTTTGCCTTGAGCATGGTTAGCAGGTATCAGGGGAATCCTGGCAAGGCACACTGGACTGCGGTAAAGAATATCCTCAGGTATCTATGGAGGACTAAGGACTGGGTCCTTACCCTCGGCGGGAGTGAAGACTTGAGAGTTGTAGGGTATAGTGATGCTAGCTTCCAGACTGATAGGGATAATTTCCGCTCTCAGTTGGGCTAGGTCTTTACTTTAAACGGAGGAGCAATCACTTGGAAGAGTTCCAAACAGGAGACAGTGGATGATTCCACTTGTGAATCAGAGTATATAGCAGCAAGAGAGGTAGCAAAGGAGGCAATATGGCTAAAGAACTTCATTGGAGACCTTGGAGTTGTACCAGCTATAAAGGAGCCCATGGAAATTTTCTATGATAGTGAAAGGGTATCATCGGATGAGAACCTATCAGTACCCCTCACGAAGGGACTGAGTAGGGTTAAGCATCTCCAACATGCTCGGAGCATAAGGCTGAAGGATGATTTAAGTTTTAGTAGTTAGATAAATTATGAAATTTGTAAAGTGTAATTGACATTTGATGATGAATAAAAGTTGTGTTTATTTATGAGTAAAGTGTTACTATCTTTTGTCAATCGTTTACTATAATTTCTTTTGCATGTTTTGACTTCCAGAATAGTATGTTGTGATTTCACATATTATTCAAACTTTCCACAGTCAGTCATATGTTGGAAGTAGATATGAAGTAAGACTGTCATGAAGTTGGTTGTAGGTGTCAGGATATAAGACAACACTTCATGAGTGCTCATAAGTTCTGAGTATTGGAATCAACCCACGCTCACTGGAATCACTTCATGGAATTTTATCTCGAGTGATCGTGAGATGGTAATATCATATAAGTATTCAAAGCTAGAGATATGGTTTGTTGCCTATGAATTGATTATGCATTGATTGTACAAAAACACATTGGTAACTCGATGTTATAAAACGTGCTTTTGTGTATAATTCAACTAGTAGTAGAACAAACATATGAGTTGAAGTTTATATGTTCCTTCTTGGATTAGAAGCTGATATCTGGGCCCCTCGATGATTTTGTTTTGACCTATGTACCGGGCCCGGTCAGAACTAAGTTGATGTGTTCAATTAAGTTCTTTGTCAAACAAATCGGAAATCGGGAAACAAACTGCTGGACAATAAGTAAGACATTGTTCCATGTAATTGTCCGGCTGATATTTAAAACAGAGGATTATATGATCACTTATCTTAAATGGCGTATCAACATCTTCTCAGTTCCGAGAGATCTTGATAGAGCTACGATTGCCGATCGGTTCCTGAAGTATTGCAGTTATAGTTATTAGACTTATCCAAGTGGGAGACTGTTGGATAAGGTTTCTAAGTCCATAACTATTTCTGGTAAATACTTGACCCGACCCGACATGCTCCATTTGGGTTGCATGGCACCATGCAACTGAATAAACTCAATGAGAGAAATAACACATATGGTTTATTAATATATTATAAGTTCTAATATATTAATAATATTATTTAATTAGTTTTGATCAAGAATTAATTTAGAATTAATTAAGTGATCAAAAGATAACTAATTAGATATATGGGTAGATTATGTAAATCTTCCATATCTTATATAGTGGGCTAAGAGGCTCCATGGATTGTCAAGTTGGGTTTCACCCATAGGATGCTCCATGGAGTTAACCCATGGATCAAGAAATGAAGAGTCATGGAACATTAGGGTTTACCTAATGTCACACACTATATAAGCAATGTAACTCTCCCCAAAATTGGTTACACTAAGAAACAAGAGGGCTTGGCCGATTTGGCATGTGTTAGAGTATTCTCTCAAGTTTAGTTTTTGCATTTGGTGTTGTGTGAAGCATTTGAGGCATCACACTGGAGGTGCTAGGCTCACAAGGTTTCAAGGAACACTTATAACAACAAGGTATGTAGTTCTATCTATTATTCAAGTTAATATTGTTCCCCATGTATGCTAGATAGAATCATAGCCTTGGAAATCAACTTTGCATGATAATTAGACAAACATAGATCAAAGGTTATTAGGGTTGCATGTACACTTAGGAAGTGTTAGAATGCTCAAAACCCAAAAGAGAGATCATGGCAACTTAAAAGATTAAGTGAAATTACATTAATTTTCATGAATCTTAAAGAGCTTAAGATAACAGACTATGAGAGAGTTATCTTGTCAATACCACATGACATGATTTTGAGCATTCCTCAAAATTCTACTACAATGTTTTGAACTAGATAATATGATTGTATTCCATATGTTGTTGCAATTAAACTAATCATACATGTCATGATTATGCTTGAGGGCCAGATATGTCATATGCTTAGATCATGTCGAATAAATACTATTATAATTCGAGAATAAGTCATGGTATGATTTATAGAAACATTCTAGAGTACTTGCAAGAACTAGAGGAATAATCCAAATCTATGGAGAATTTGAATGAAAGTTGTGTTTATGTTGTTACACATATGCTAAACTTCCAAATAGATTGAGATGACTCTCAATCACAATTCGACGTGTCCTCGTTTTTAAACAAAAGAGAAAGTTACATGGATAGTGGTTCCATGTAGATTTTAATTATAGTTACACATCAGAATTAGAATACATTATGATTTGGAGAAGCAAATAAAAAGATGCTTAATGTATAGTTCATTATGACTATAAACAATCGCATTACATAAGTAATGGTATCTAAGTTATATTTAAGCATCTAGAGCATTCTCAAGAGTGTTGTCTATAAACGAGTTATATATAAAACGGAAAATGTTTTTATCTGAAAAGTTTATACAAATCAAGTTTGTCGAATCTACTTAAAAAAGTTCCTTCATTAGCTAAAGCAAGAAAGTCACGTTGGTTCTATAGGACATTTTTTTGTCCGAAGTGGATGTATTTTATTGAAATTTTGTATTTGGATATTAGAACAGTAAAAGCAACGTGTATTGTAATGAGTTGAAATATTTGATATGGTATTTTGTTAAATAATTGTTGTCTTCTATATTAGCATGTTTAACCGTTATATAATTTTGGTTATTCTAAATTTCCATAGCCGTTAATAGTTGTGGGAGCATCTATGAGCTTCTACCAACTTCATAGGTACTTGATTAGGAGAATGAGTATTGGACCTGGCCCGTATCCAAATCACTTTGTGGATCGTAGTCGTAAGTGATGCTTGATACATGGTTGTATCTTTGTATTCTTCGACCTCAAATACATATTTGGGACTTGAGTGTAGGAATTGTTGTGCTTTGACACTCTTTAACGTTGTTATGTATAACATGAACTACATGATGGGTGTATGTAGTGAAGATGAGATTTTTTCCTCTTATTTATTGAAAGTTAGACGTCTAAGGCCTTAATAAAATTTGAACAGTAAATGAGAATGATCGTGATCCATGTCTCATGTTCAACATGATGTATGAGACAAAGGAATAACTGATACCACACCTTTAGTAAGAATTAGAAATTTGTACTCGTGGAATGGATTGTTGATGATATGGCAGCCTTTGTATGTTGTTAGGGGAAGTAGTCTGTTGCTAGACACCAACTACAATCTATTTCTGTCTATAATGAATCTTTTTGCAAGTGGGAGATTGTTGGATCTATATGCTCAAAAATCATTATTGAGTGATATTGTTAATAACATATAATCCTATAGGGTCACACGTTAATCAAGTTGGTACTTATTGGATATTTATTAAGTATTTTATTATAAATTTTACTCTTGTATTTAATTGGAGAATTATTATTGTTTTACGAAAATAATAATAAAAGAAACAAAATTGTTGTGTTGTTATATCATATGTTATTATTAAATATGTCATGTACAACATTTTAGACACTTTGGCTAACCATGACTTAACTAGTTAGTTGGTCTTATTTGGTTGGAAAAACAAGAAGATAGTTTTTGTCTTATGTTGTCCCGATGGCCAAAAATCATACAAGCAAGTGAGATTACTTGTGTAGCTTACTTCTCTTGTCCCCCATGCACTTTATACTTTATATTACTTTAGTAGGAGTGTTCATTTGGATGGATCGGTTTGATCCGATCCAATCAAGTAAATCCAAATTGATTTCGGTTTTCAAAACATGGATCCGAATTATCCAAACTAAATTCAAATCCGATCCAATCCGATCCAATTACAATTCGGTTGGATCGGTTTTTATAATTCGGTTTTCAAAACCGAAAATTTTTAAAACGACATATAATTATAATATTACCCAACTTTACACAAGAAGCAAAAACAAATAATTTAGTTGTGATTTGAAATTTATAAACAACTAATAAAAAGATATATTATAGTTAAATATTTATAGATACAAAACTTTTGAGAGAAAATGCATATTAATGTTTTTTTTATCGGGTGAAACGTTTTGAACGTATTTGAAAAAATAAATTAAAAATTAATAAATAACTATATATATATATATATATATATATATATATATATATATATATATATATATATAATAAATCTTTATTCGGTTTTTTTGGACTATTCGGTTCTTATTTTATAAACCAAAACCAATCCGAAATCCAAAATAATAATTCGGTTTTGTTGAAAACTAATCCAAATATCCAAATATCCGAACCAAATAGTCCAATCCAAATTGTCCAATTGGATAATTCGGTTTTATCTGAATAGTGAACAACCCTATACTTTAGAGTATTTTAATGTCTTGACCTGTGACAACCCGATATTTCAACTCTTTGTAATGGCCTAATAAGTCAAGTATTGTAACCACTTTTGAGTTAAAGAAATTAACTTTGATAATAAAATGTCCAAAAAGTTTCTATTTAACTACCTACTATGTTTAATATCATTAAACCGGGATCGTACGTAAAAAGAATGCCCAAATCCGGCTTCGTATATTGAAGTTAAGATTTTTCCAAGTTCGGCTTAGCAGCAGACAGCTAAAAACTCGAATTGGAGATCGAGCGACTTTTGGCCGGAATGACCTAAACGAGAATCGAAGGTCTTGACAATGGTATTTTAGCGGTAAAAAGTCTGGCAAAAACCGACGTCAGATAAAGAAGTTATGAATTTTTAAAGAAATTCCTTAATCACGACATTTTATAAATAAATAATAAAAATAATTTCATAATTTGCCAACGGAATCTAAACAAAGGTTGTAGAGTGTAGTCTCACCTACGCGTGGATATAAAGACCATCGAAAACAGAGTTAGTATGAAGAAGATATGATTTTTTTTGAAGTTTATTAAATAAATTATATATAAATTTAAATCAAAAATCTGGTAATATCCGCAGGGGGAGTCAGCGTTCTCATCCGAGTTACGCGCCGCGTAACCCCGCACGCCCCGCGTACGCGAAGGCCTTGGTCTCGGTCCGTCCACGTCGCCCCTATGCGAGCCTAGCCGATTCGTCCCATCCGAAGCGAAGCAGTCGAGGACTCGGTCACGGGTGACGCACGAGTACGCCCCGCGTACCGAGGCTTCTCAGACCCCTATAAATAGAGATGCGAGGGTTCCGTGAAATTCACCCCATTTCTCTCACGATATTGCCTCGATTTCCGTGCCCGCACTACCCCGAAGCCCTGGTCATTTTGCTCAAGTCCCGAAGGTCGATTTTACTCCCGAGATTCCCGAGAATCTCGAGAAAAATCCGTTTCCCGAGACGAAACTCTGCCCGGTTTTCCATCTCGCTATCTTCAAACTTTCAAGTGAGTTCATACCCCTTAATTAACCTTTTTTAAATATTCTAAATGCTTTTATATGCTTTCTAAAGGGGGGGGGGGGGGGAATACAAGTAAAACACACGACTACTATCGG
Source organism: Lactuca sativa (assembly GCF_002870075.4). NCBI lineage: Eukaryota > Viridiplantae > Streptophyta > Magnoliopsida > Asterales > Asteraceae > Lactuca > Lactuca sativa. The sequence goes on along the minus strand of NC_056629.2, from coordinate 207,590,463 downwards.
GTGTTATATATAAAGATTATTATACACTTTTATTAAGTAGAATCATTTGTGATTTATAAACATTATAGGGAACTCTCGTATACAAAATATATTACAATAGAATCCTATCTTTAAAAATATAAATTGTTGTAATGCATGTATAAACTAAACATTTTCCTAGATTTAATGTATATGTGCCTATCTTAGGCTCTACAAAAATCTATACTTTCATAACAAATGATTCCTTTTCTAGGTATTTCTAAACAAACGAGACACACTTTTAGAAAACTATAATAGGTATAGTTTTACGAGCAAATTTCTAACTTTTACGTACTAGAAACACGAATTTCAAGAAGTCACTTTCATATACAAGGACAAACGAAACATTTTAACAAGTAGATCTGTTTTTATACTACGCTTTGTGAGACATTAACTTCACGTACGTTCAAGTACACATTTCAAGTCCTGTATTATATACCAGAATCCCTTGGAGGGGGAGCATGGTGTTTGTGTATAGATCTATACGGGCTTGACAACCTGCGCCTTGACTGTTAGCTACAGTCCACCATTTGGGGTGACAAACGTCATAACATTCCAACGCCTGAAGAACGTTGTGTATAGGCATTCCGAGTCAATAGTATGGTTATAAAACTCACATGATGTATTAAAAATACATTGATTTACGAGGTTTTCAAACATATTGGTTATTATTACACTTACATACATTTTTGGAAACAAACTTTGGTCTTGAGAGAAGACTACTTTTATACTAGTAGAAAATATAGGATTTTCTAAAAACAAACAAACAAGGACAAAACATTTCATTACATACCAACATTGTCATTTAAATACTTATGAAACTCACCAGCTTAAATGCTGATCTAATCTTTCAAAATTACTTGTATGTCCCAGGGATTCAGTAACTACAGGTAACAATACGCTTTTGAAGAAGGGACGCTGCGGCGCCACTTAAATCTCACATTTTGACATCATATTGTAATTGGTTTTGAACATGTACCTTTTGGGAAATGTAAACTTTCAATTATATATATGATGGTTGTATTGCTTTCTTTACTATGTATTCATTTGTTACGTTACCACATGAAGTCATGCCCCCGAACGTTTCCGCCGTTCAGGTTTGGGGGTGTGACAGATTAGTATCAGAGCAATGTTTATAGTGAACTAAGTATATCGAACCACATAAGATATACAAACTATAAATGCTTAAGGGACTAATACTCTCTGACAAAACAATTTTGCTTTTACGCTTGAGCAGCGTTACGTTTAACTTAAATTGTTAGTTCATTTAAGTACAAATACATGCATACAACAAATTATTTTCCTGATATCTAAGTATACAACAACTATTTAGACAAGTTGACACTACGATTAAGACTCGATATATGTAATCAGATTTTGGACAAATATAGCGTGATCAACTATATTTGCCCGAGATTGGACCAACGTATATCGAGGAATGATCGTAGTAAGAAACAAGTCAAAACTTACCAAACCGTTACTAGAATCAAACACAAGAATTTAAATACTATAGGAGTATTTGCTACCTAAACTAGTTTAACTTACATGTTTTGCATGTTTCAGCTTTATTCAATTCTTATAACCCTATTTCTCGTACAGTCAAATGGCTGGATTTCACCACCCTGGCAACCCCTACTTTCTCAACCAAGGCAACGGAGGATGGGTCGAAGATGATCCTGAAGAGGACGAGGAACCCATAGAAGTGGATGATGACACCGGTACCGACTAAGAGCCGGAAGTGATCAATCCACCACCCGTTCAACCTCCCGTCTTTGTAGGGAACTTTCAAGGACCGACTCCTATCTGGGGAAGTCACCTCCACCATTGGAGCCAACAGCAAAACCTACGCCCTCCCTACGGCATGTGCCGGGACTTCTATGATGCCTGTGGCAGAGGTTCGGCTGATCGGGCACTCCCAGTAATGGTGGGTAAGCTAGCCAATCAGTCCTATCAATCCGGAGTTCAAGCTAGCCGACTCCGGGATGTCAACGTGGAAGAACAGGTTCACACTTCTGACATCCGTAGGCTGGACAAGATACAAGACAATGCTCAACTCCAAACCGAGGCATTCCAAGCACAAATGATTGCAGCCCTCGCCGAATTGAGGGAACAAGCCGCTTTTGATAGGCGTCTGATGGAGTCAAAGCAATTAGATCTGGAGTCAAGCTCCAAGCGCAACCTACGTCGCAAGTAGTGCTTGCAAGAAATCTCAAATTTTGTTATAAGTTAGGACCTCGGCTAAAAGTCTTTAAATTTCTCAAACTTTGTAACCAGAGACCCTTATAGGGGTCAATTTTTCATGATCGTTGTATCAACTATTATATTAATATAAGTGGCACTATTATTACTACGTTGAGTAGTTCGTTCAAACCTTGAAAAGTCATCGAGAAACCAAATGCTTGATTCATATTTTCAGTCTTACAAATAACTTTCATTCTTCTATTTAGGACTCATAATATCATTTGTTGTCAAACTATAGCAATTTGGTTCATAAGGCACATTCAGTTTCTATACTAAGTAATTCTTATCGTTACCTTTTCAACCTATAGTTGAAGGATGCCTCCGCGTAGGAATCCAAGGCGAAACAACGGTGGGGAAGCACCTGTACCACCACCACCTCCACCACCTCAATTTGATGCTGTCATGTTCCAAGCAGCAGTCACCGCAGCGGTAGCAGCTGCCATGTCATAGATCAATAACTCAAGTACTAATGGCTCGGGATCTGGCATACACCCATCCAACCATGGCGAGAGTCATGGGCCACCCCGAGAATGCACCTATAAGGACTTTACTAATGCCAAACCCCGAATGTTTTATGGAACTGGGGGTGTGATAGCCCTGAGACAGTGGATTGAAAGGACGGAGTCAGTCTTTGAAATCTGCTCCTGTCCCGAGCACAGCAAAGTCAAGTTTGCAACTTTCACCCTTATTGATAGAGATTTAACTTGGTGGAATGGCCACGTTAAGGTACTTACCCTAATAGTGGCAAACTCCATAAGCTGGGAGAGCCTAAAAGCCATGATGATGAGAGAATACTGCCCACGGGGAGAGATTCAAAAGCTCGAATATGAACTCTGGACTCTTGGAATGGTTGGTACCGACATCGCAACTTATACCAACAGATTCTGCGATCTGGCAATCCTTTGCCCAGATATGATTGCTCCCGAGAGCAAGAAAATAGAGAGGTACATCTGGGGACTGACGCCCCAAATTCGATCAAGCGTGTTAGCTTCCAAACCTGACACCTTTGAAAGTGCTAAGGAACTGGCACAATCTCTGATTGACTACGGAGGTCATCAGAACTCTACGGTTGCTACACCAGAACCACAAAAGGGAAACAACAACAACAACAACAATAACAAGAAGAGGGTATGGAATAAAGGGAAGGGTGGGTCTTCCCAAGAATCCGCAAAGAAACAATTGGTTTCAGTGAATGCTGCCACTGTACCTACTATACTCCCTACAAATCCCTACCCCACAAAGACTTATGGGGGTAATCTTCCAAAGTGCACCAAATGCACTTACCACCATCATGGCCCTTGTCGGGAAATGCAGTGCTCCAACTGCAACAGAAAGGGACACACGGTCCGTTTCTGCAAGGATCCCGCAAAGCCGATCACTCAAGTCCCTAGCGCGGGTGTAGGCCAAACTTGCTACGGTTGTGGCGAGGTGGGCCACTACAAGAGGAACTGCCCAAAGGCAGCAAATACCGGCGGGGTGGGACGAGTTTTGGCGATAGGCCACGATGAGGCTGTAGCTGATCCGACTGTAGTTGCTGGTACGTCCCTTCTAGATAGTTCATATTCATGCATTTTATTCGATAGTGGAGCGGAGAGAAGCTTCGTGAGTCAAAACTTTATTCACTTACTTAAACCTAAACCTAGCAAGTTAGAAAAATCATTCACTGTAGAGATGGCCAATGGAAAAACTGAAAACCCTAACTGCATATACATGGGCTGTACGTTAACTTTAGACGGCCATTCTTTCCCAATCAATCTCATGCCGGTCCAAATTAAAAGTTTCGACGTCATAGTCGGCATGGATTGGTTGAGTCTTCTTCGCGCCGACATCATGTGCTTTGAGAAAGCAGTTCGTCTTAATCTCCCTAACAACGAAACATTTGTTATCTACGGCGACAAATCAAGTACAAACCTTCACATCATTTCGTGCATCCAAGCTCGAAAGTGCTTGCGGAAGGATTGTCAAGCATTCCTAGCGCACATCGTTGATACAAGTCAAGAATTGAAGGACATCAAGAACATTCTAGTAGTACGCGACTTTCCCAATATCTTTCCAGAAGAGCTACCGGGATTACCACCACAACGCCAAGTCGAGTTCAGAATCGACTTAGTTCCAGGGGCTACCCCAGTAGCAAAATCGCCTTATCGTCTCGCACCAGCAGAGATGCAGGAACTTTCTAGTCAACTTAATGAACTCCTTCAAAAAGGATTCATAAGACCAAGTTTCTCACCTTGGGGAGCACCGGTCTTGTTTGTAAAGAAGAAAGACGGATCGTTCCGTATGTGCATCGACTACAGAGAGCTGAACAAACTTATTGTCAAGAACCGTTATCCTCTACTCCGTATTGACGACCTATTCGATCAACTTCAAGGAGCAAACTACTTCTCAAAGATAGATCTACGATCCGGATATCACCAATTACGAGTACTTGAGGGAGATATTCCCAAGACAGCTTTCCGAACTCGTTATGGACACTACGAATTTGTTGTAATGCCATTTGGATTAACCAATGCACCAGCAGTATTTATGGACCTAATGAATAGGGTATGACGTCCCTACTTGGATCATTTCGTCATCGTCTTTATCGATGATATACTTATCTATTCCCGAAGTAAGGAAGAGCATAGTCAGCACCTACGAAAAGTCTTAGAAACACTGTGATCGGAGAAACTCTATGCGAAGTTCTCTAAATGCGAATTTTGGATTCGAAGAGTCGAATTTTTGTGCCACGTTGTTAGCGAGAAAGGGATACACGTGGACCCCTCCAAAATCAAGGCCATCGAGAACTGGTCGGCAGCAAAGACACCTACAAAAATTCGTCAATTTCTAGGTCTCGCTGGCTACTATCGCAGATTCATAAAGAACTTCTCTAGCATTGCGAAACCTCTTACTACATTAACCCAGAAAGGCGTGGCCTTTGACTGGGAAGCGAAACAAGAGAAGGCGTTCCAAACGCTAAAACAGGCCTTGTGCACCGCACCGATACTATCCCTCCCCGAAGGGATATAAGACTTCGTAGTGTATTACGATGCGTCAAATCAAGGACTTGGTTGTGTTCTTATGCAGAGAGGGAAGGTTATGGCTTATGCCTCCCGACAGCTTAAGACACACGAAGTGAACTATACGACACATGATCTTGAGTTAGGAGCAGTGGTATTTGCTCTGAAGATCTAGAGACACTACTTATACGGAACAAAGAGTACTATTTTCACCGATCACAAGAGCCTTCAACACATCTTCGATCAGAAGGAACTCAACATGCGACAACGACGATGGGTTGAGTTACTAAATGACTACGAATGCGAAATTCGTTATCATCCTGGCAAGGCCAACGTGGTAGCTGACGCCGTCAGTCGAAAGGAATACACTGGTCGGAGGGTCAGATCTCTGACTATGACTATCCATTCCCACTTATCCACACAAATTAAAGAGGCACAAATGGAAGCTTTGTGACCTGAAAATGTGGCGGGTGAATCCCTGCGAGGAATGGAAAAGAATCTAGAAGTCAAGGGTGGCGGAGCATATTATCTCATTGATCGAATCTGGACGCCGAAACATGGCGGGTTCAGAGACGTAGTCATGACTCAAGCACACAACAGAGGTATTCCGTTCACCCGGGTTCAGATAAGATGTATCTGGATCTTAAGAAATTGTACTGGTGGCCTAACATGAAAGCAGAAATTGCTACCTTCGTAAGTAAATGCCTTACTTGCGCTAAGGTTAAGGTCGAGTATCAAAAACCGTCAGGATTACTACAACAACCAGAGATACCAGAATGGAAATGGGAACGGATTACTATGGACTTCATAACCAAGTTACCCAAGACGACGGGTGGACTTGATACCATATGGGTCATTGTCGACAGATTGACCAAATCTGCTCATTTCCTACCCATCAAGGAGACTGAAAAAATGGAAAAGCTTACAAAAACCTACTTAAGGGAAGTAGTGCGACTGCATGGTGTTCCGATATCCATTATCTTCGATCGAGATAGTAGATTCACTTCAAGATTCTGGCAGTCACTACAAAGTTCCCTGGGGACTAGGCTAGACATGAGTACAACCTACCACCCACAAACAGACGGGCAAAGTGAGAGAACGATACAAACTTTAGAAGATATGCTGAGAGCCTGTGTGATTGACTTTGGAAAGGCATCGGATATCCATTTACCCCTTGTAGAATTTTCATACAACAATAGTTATCATACAAGCATAAAGGCTGCTCCGTTTGAAGCCCTCTATGGTCGAAAGTGCAGATCCCCTCTGTGCTGGACTAAAGTTGGCGATACCCAGTTAGCTAGAGGAAGAGTTCTTGAAAGCACTCTCAACGGTCCGGAAATCATACGAGAAACGACAGAGAAGATCGTTCAGATTCGTGAACAATTGAAAGCCTCTAGAGACCGACAGAAAAGCTACACTGACCAAAGGAGGAAACCTTTGGAATTCCAGGTAGGAGACCACATTTTATTAAAGGTCTCACCGTGGAAGGGTTTAATACGCTTTGGAAAGCGTGGGAAACTAAATCCAAGATACATAGGGCCTTTCGAGATTCTTGCCAGAATCGGCCCTGTGGCTTACAAGCTTAACCTACCGTGTGAACTTAGTAACATACATCCAACCTTCCACGTCTCAAACTTGAAAAAGTGTCTGTCCGATGAGACTCTTGTTATTCCACTCGACGAGATCGAGATCAACGAGAGCCTCAACTTTGTGGAAGAACCAGTAGAAATCATGGACCGAGTGGTCAAACAAACAAAACAAAGTCGCATACCCATCGTGAAGGTTCGCTGGAACGCAGAGCGGGGACCTGAATTCACATGGGAACACGAAGATCAGATGAAACAAAAGTACCCTCATCTCTTTCATGTTCACTAGTATCTTTACTACTTTAAATTTCGGGACGAAATTCCCTCTAACGGGGGGATGATGTGACAACCCGATATTTCAACTCTTTGTAATGGCCTAATAAGTCAAGTATTGTAACCACTTTTGAGTTAAAGAAATTAACTTTGATAATAAAATGTCCAAAAAGTTTCTATTTAACTACCTACTATTTTTAATATCATTAAACCGGGATCGTACGTAAAAAGAATGCCCAAATCCGGCTTCGTATATTGAAGTTAAGATTTTTCCAATTTCGGCTTAGCAGCAGACAGCTAAAAACTCGAATTGGAGATCGAGCGACTTTTGTCCGGAATGACCTAAACGAGAATCGAAGGTCTCGACAATGGTATTTCAGCGGTAAAAAGTCTGGCAAAAACCGACATCAGATAAAGAAGTTATGAATTTTTAAAGAAATTCCTTAATCACGACATTTTATAAATAATAAAAATAATTTCATAATTTGCCAACGGAGTCTAAACGAAGGTTGTAGAGCGTAGTCTTACCTACGCGTGGATATAAAGACCATTGAAAACGGAGTTCGTATGAAGAAAATATAATTTTTTGAAGTTTATTAAATAAATTATATATAAATTTAAATCAAAAATCTGGTAATATCCGAAGGGGGAGTCAGCGTTCTCATCCGAGTTACGCGCCGCGTAACCCCGTACGCCCCGCGTACGCGAAGGCCTTGGTCTCGGTCCGTCCACGTCGCCCCTATGCGAGCCTAGCCGATCCGTCCCATCCGAAGCGAAGCAGTCGAAGACTCGGTCACGGGTGACACACGAGTACGCCCCGCATAGCGAGGCTTCTCAGACCCCTATAAATAGAGATGCGAGGGTTCCGGGAAATTCACCCCATTTCTCTCATTTCTCTCACAATATTGCCTCGATTTCCGTGCCCGCACCACCCCGAAGCCCTGGTCATTTTGCTCAAGTCCCGAAGGTTGATTTTACTCCCGAGATTCCCGAGAATCCCGAGAAAAATCCGTTTCCCGAGACGAAACTCTGCCCTGTTTTCCATCTCGCTATCTTCAAACTTTCAAGTGAGTTCATACCCCTTAATTAACCCTTTTTAAATATTCTAAATGCTTTTATATGCTTTCTAAGGGGGGGGGGGAATACAAGTAAAACACACGACTACTATCGGGTGTTATATATAAAGATTATTATACACTTTTATTAAGTAGAATCATATGTGATTTATAAACATTATAGGGAACTCTCGTATACAAAATATATTACAATAGAATCCTATCTTTAAAAATATAAATTGTTGTAATGCATGTATAAACTAAACATTTTCCTAGATTTAATGTATGTGTGCCTATCTTAGGCTCTACAAAAATCTATACTTTCATAACAAATGATTCCTTTTCTAGGTATTTCTAAACAAACGAGACACACTTTTAGAAAACAATAATAGGTATAGTTTTACGAGCAAATTTCTAACTTTTACGTACTAGAAACACGAATTTCAAGAAGTCACTTTCATATACAAGGACAAATGAAACATTTTAACAAGTAGATATGTTTTTATACTACGCTTTGTGAGACATTAACTTCACGTACGTTCGAGTACACATTTCAAGTCCTGTATTATATACCAGAATCCCTTGGAGGGGGAGCATGGTGTTTGTGTATAGATCTATACGGGCTTGACAAGCCGTGCCTTGACTGTTAGCTACAGTCCACCATTTGGGGTGACAAACGTCATAACATTCCAACGCCTGAAGAACGTTGTGTATAGGCATTCCGAGTCAATAGTATGGTTATAAAACTCACATGAGGTATTAAAAATACATTGATTTACGAGGTTTTCAAACATATTGGTTATTTTTACACTTACATACATTTTTGGAAACAAACTTTGGTCTTGAGAGAAGACTACTTTTATACTAGTAGAAAATATAGGATTTTCTAAAAACAAACAAACAAGGAAAAAACATTTCATTACATACCAACATTGTCATTTAAATACTTATGAATCTCGCCAGCTTAAATGCTGATCTACTCTTTCAAAATTACTTGTATGTCCCAGGGATTCAGTAACTACAGGTAACAATACGCTTTTGAAGAAGGGACGCTGCGGCTCCACTTAAATCTCACATTTTGACATCATATTGTAATTGGTTTTAAACATGTACCTTTTGACAAATGTAAACTTTCAATTATATATATGATGGTTGTATTGCTTTCTTTACTATGTATTCATTTGTTACGTTACCACATGAAGTCATCCGCCCCCGAACGTTTCCGCCGTTCAGGTTTGGGGGTGTGACATGACCTTACCTTGCATGGGAGTATAGAAAGATGTCTTATGTATGAGAAATTGGCTAGTTTTTTGTTCGTCATTCTCCCTTAAAAGTTGTGGCTTTTTCTCCACGATACATACTCTCTCCTTTGAAGTTTGTTGTTGTAATTTAGAGCTTCCCTTTTTGTCTTTCTGTAGTGATTATTTGTTAAGTGCTTAAAGGATTAAAGAACAAAGTATTACAAGAAAGGAACTCACATTCCATGTGACTTATTCTTGATGGTGGATACTTGTAGAGAAGATCATCCTCTTTGATCTTCTATCTTCATGAACACCTCAAATCCAAGTGGGTTCAAAGGCTCCAAAGGTTGTCATTCTAAGAGACCATATGTTTGGTTTTTATATTATTGTAACCTCTATTTAAGGATCCTTGGTTATTTTGTTTTTGAAGTATTCTTGAAAAGAATGTTGTTGTTTTTTTTAAGATTCCATTGCGGTTTTTATGAAAAACACTCATATATTTTGTATCAAACCCCATCAGGATTTTGAGTCTTACTCAATTTGACAGTACAGTGAATAGGAAAATCCCCTTTCTTGGAGTTCATCATATTAAAAAGCTTCAATATTTTTTCCAAGTATGTACTATGGCTAAGTCCAATATGACGGTTATTTGTGTCCCACAAAACTCTTATCCCAAGAATATAGGTCACTTCCCCTAAATCCTTCAAAGAGAAACAATTCACAAGCCAAGATTTTACTTCTTGCTAGGTTAAGATGTCATTTCCTATAAGAAGTATGTCATGAACATACAACACCAGGAAATTTACTATACTCGCATTATTTTTGCACATAGACATGAATCCTCCTCACCCCTAGAGAATCCAAACTCTTTGAATTTCTTGTGGAATTAAAGATTCTATCTGCGAGATGCTTGTTTTAATCCATAAATAGATTTCTCAATCTTACACACTCTATCAGGATACTTGGCACGTACAAAAGCTTCTGGCTGACTCATGTAGACGTCCTCAGTTAACTTATCATTTAGGAAAGAACTTTTAACATCCATTTGCCATACCTCATAATCATAAAAGGCAACTATGGCAAACATAATCCTAATTGACTTGATCTTAGCCACTGGTTAGATGGTCTCATCACATTCTACCCCTCGGGTTTGAGTAAAGCACTTCATAACAAGTCTAGCCTTAAACGTGTGTACCTTTCCATCCATGGTGGTCTTCATCTTGTAGATCCATTTGCAACCTACTGTCGTTCGACTAGGTTCTTGATCAACCAAGTTCCATACTTGGTTATCATACATGAACTATATATCGTTGTCCATTTCCTCCTTCCATTTTGAAGCCTGAGGGCCTGCCACCGCTTCCGTGTAGTTAGTAGGTTCATCTAAATTCATAGTGTTCTATCACTAACGAACGTGTCCTCATCTACAGTTATATAAAAACCATAGAACATAGGTGGCATGCTAAACCTATTGGACCGACGAAAAGGTAATGAATTGTCAATGGACTCAACAGGAGTCTCATCCTCTGGTTGAGAGCTAGTGTCACTTAAGGTTCCTTCATTGGATGACTCTAGAATTTCTTCCTGATCAATAGCAGTCCCACTTTCCTTTTTAAATATGATCTCTCTTTCTCTCTCTCTATCTCTCTCTATCTATCTATCTCTATATATCTGTATCTCTCTCTCTCTCTCTCTCTCTCTCTCGACTCATGTTCGAGCTAAAAAGGCCACATTCTCACTAGGTATGTAGAACAAGTATCCAAAAAACTTTTTTGGGTAGCCAATGAAAACATATTTCTCGGCTCTAGGTTCAAGTTTTTCACGAGTTTCTTCTCTTACGAGAGCTTCACCACCCTAGAACTTGATATGTGTGAGTGAGATTACTTTCCCTTTCCACATCTCATGAGGTTTTTGGGCAGCCTTCTTAGTGGGAACACGATTTACGATATGATCAACTGTTTCCAAAGCATACCCCCAGAAAGATATTGGAAGCAAAGCTTGACTCATCATGGAATGAACCATATCAAGGATTGATTATGCCTCTTAGCTACACCATTAAGTTATGGTGTTCTGGGAGGAGTCAAGTGTAAAGCAATTCCGCGTTCCCTTAGATAGTCGTGGAACTCGATACTAAGATACTCTTCACCTATGTCAGATTGAAATATCTTTTTCTTCCTACCCAATTGATTCTTGACCTCATGCTTAAGCTCTTTTAACCTTTCAAAGGTTTCTGATTTATGTTTGATTAAGTAGATATCCCCATATATGCTATAATCATCCGTAAATGTCATGTAGTATCTTTTGGCATATCTTGTGGAAGATATGAAGGGCCCACACACATCAGTACAGATATGGTCCAACAATCCTCCACCTCTTTCACATGTTCTAGTGACATGTGATTTTGTCATCTTGCCCAAAATACAAGACTCTCATTCATCATATAACCTTAAGTCAAATTATTCCAACACTCCATACTTTTGGATTTGGTCACCATGTTTCTTGTTAATGTGTCGAAGACGATAATGCCACAAGCATGCTTTGTCTACACCATTAGACGAATCAATATGAAATACACTATTGCCTAACTTATCAACACATGTCACCGTTTCATACACACTATTACAAGGTAACACTTTGAATATAAAAACACCATTTGTATAAAACCAAAATTGACCCATCATCATTAAAAAATAAATATTTAAAACCTTGTTTGAACAATACATGAAATGAAAGGATGTTTCTTGACATTTCTGACAAATAACATCAATTAATCAAATCAACCCTAACACCACTATCTAGCATAATCCCATATGTCCCAATCTTGGTAATAGATGAAAAACGCCTATTCCCAATGACCAGGTTCAACTTCACATGCTCCACTTCCTCACTTTCTTTTATCACCTGCATATCAGAACAAATGTGAAAACCACATCCCATATCAAGGACCCATGAATGAGAAAGTTGTGTGTTATTGATATGAATATTGTATGTACCTGATGAGGACCCAGATGGCTTGATCTTCCCATCTTTCAACTCTTGAAGGTATTTTAGGCAGCTTCTTCTCTAATGCCTTTTGTCGCCACAATGAAAGTAAGTGGCCTCATTTGGATCACAAACATCAAGAACATCAAAGTTGGGTTTTGTTTTTGACCCATTACCAAACACTCCAACATGGGACTTGCCTTTCCAGTTTTATTGAGAGGAAGCCTTCCTCTTCTTTCCTTTGTTCTACCTAATAAATAGAACAGGAGCACTTGTTGCAGAAGGGACATGATTTTTCTTCATCCCTGATTCAAAAGTCTACAAACAACTTGTGGATTTAGGTCAATGTTGTCTCCGTGTTTCTCAAATGATAAGGTAGGATGAACTAATCATAACTAGGAGGCAAAGAGTTAAGGACCATATCAATGACCAACTCTTGGTGAAATGACACATTGAGCTTTTCTAACCGCTCCACATATCTCCACATTCTTTGAAATTGAGTGCAAACATAGTCTTCTTCCTTCAACTTGCATGCCATAAGAGACTTGACCACTTCATAGCATTCATTTCTCGCTTTCTTGTGAAACCTTTCAGCAAGAGCAAGGCTCATTTCATATGTACAGTAGTCCTCGTAGAATTTCTAGAGTTCCGGCACCATGGTAGCAACCGTGATGCAGGCGATTTTATATGCGTCATAATGATGTTTTTTATAGAATGCAATTTCATCAGGAGTCGCAGAATGCGATTTCATCAGGAGTCACAGTCGTTTCAACGATTTAAACAAGAGTCTTCTAGAGAACATAGTCTTTGTCCTCATATCGAAGAGTCATCTTCAGATTTCTCATCCAATCCATGTAGTTAGGACCGGTTAGCTTCTCTTTTAATAGAATAGACAAGAGAATGAAGTTGGAGTTTTGAGTGGAGGTTTCAGTAGTAGGATCATCACCGTTTCTAGACATCTATAATAAGAGAGATAGTTTTAGTTAGTTGATATTAAACCTTAATATTTTAACCCAATTTCTTATTCACGGCTAGGATACAAAATACAATTAGAAATTACGAAGAAGGATGTCACAGTCTAATTACAATTTGTTTATAGTAGGTAAGTGATTCACCAATTTCAATCTTATGAAATTCCTAGACCATTTGAGATTCATTAAATCATATCAATGGCATGTTTAAAATTATTTATCTAAATTAATCGATTATTAATTAATCATTTCAACCAATTATCGATTTAATTTTTATCTTTTAATTACTCATTTAGTTAAATTATTATTAAAATCCTTAATGAAAATTCAAACAAAAGTATATTTCATGTTTATCTCCTCAAAATCCAAATTAGTGTTTTAAACATATCCTTTGAATAAGATCAGATTTTGACAGTTTCAAAGTAGATAATTACTAAAAATTAAACACATAATCAAATTAGTCAGATAAAGGAAGGAAATTCAAACAAACGGAAAGGCGCACCGCGTCCTTTGAAAAAAATTATGACGGATACATATCATGTGCAATCAACTTGTGATACTAGGCTCTGATACCACTGATAGATTTTATAGGTTATAACAAAACCTGTACAATGCCGAAAATCACTTAACAATAAAGAAGGGTACATGCAACCTATAAGGATCCATGTCTTTAAAAAATTAGGCAACATACTTTGAACATCATAAACCCTAAAAGAAACCTATTGAAACCGAAATTCAAGAGTAAGGGTTTACTTACCTTTGATTTATTATTGCAAATAAATATTTGATCCTTCCTTTGCACTTCAGAAAGCCTAGCCCCAAAAGTTTAGTGTTTCTAATAGTTTGTACCCAAACCCTGGCAAATAGAAGACAAGAGGAGTGAGGAGAGGAAGGAGCAAATTTTCGTCTCTTCTAAGGGGTGTGTAGTTGATGAAAATAGGGATCCCCATGGGTCTTATTTATAGGTGATATGAAAATCCTAGAAACCCTAATTTGAAATAAAATAATACTATTTCAAATATGGTATTTATCTAGCTTCCTATTTATCCAAAAGGAATATTTTGGATCCTCTTTTGATCATGCTAAAACCGTCCATAGCATTAGAAGGTTCTAGAATTCCCTCTTGTTCAACTATTGAACAATTACAGCTCAGTCCTTAGACTATCAATTAATCTAATTGATCCCAAAATTAATTCCAATTCTTTTTTGATTAATTATAAATATTTCGAATTAATATATTAATCACATAATATATTAAAAAAATTATTTATTACAATTTATTAATCATATAATAAATCAATAAATCAACCTCTCTCTCCAAATGTCATCCTATTTTGTTACTAGTTATGAGGGCAACCGAAAAAGGACTTTACTTTTGATTCAGATATATACCAATTTAGTTATGAGTTTAGATACCTTAATCTAACAATATATACATCAAAACTATTGGGAGCAATGTAGTATTCATCGTATTGTATGTTAATAACATACTACTCATGGGAAATGATGTTCCAAATTTTACTTGTGGAAAATATTTGCTTAGGAAATGGGGAATTTGTTTTCTATGAAGGACATAGTAGATGAAATATATATCTTAGGTTTAAAGGTCTATAGATATATATCTAGATGCCTCACTTGGGTTAACTCGAAGTACATACATAAACATGGTCTTGAAAGGATTCAAGATGTGGAACTCCAAGAAAGGGTTCATACCTAATTACCTATGCAACATATTTCTATATTAAGTAGAGCTTAGTCTCCTAACGGATTGATGAGCTTGAAAGCATGGGTCGAGTCCCAAATTATGTAGTAGTGGGATTCCTCATGTGTGTGATGATATGTATGATGCCTGATGTGGTATATGCCTTCACCATGATTAGTCGATATCAAACCAATCACAAAGAAGCCCATTAGATCGTTGTCAAGAGCATTCTAAAGTATTTAAGAAAAACAAAAAATATGTTCTTGATATATAGCAGTGAAGGAGAGCTTAAAGTAAAGGGTTACATTGACGCATTTCAAATCAATATAGACGATTCATGCTCATAGTCGAGATTCATGTTCTTACAAAAATATATTAGCGGTAACGTGGAGGAGTTCCATGTATGATATCATAGCTGCTTCAATAGCAGAGTTTGAGTATACTATAACTAATGAAGCAAATAAAGAAGCTATACGCATGAAGAAGTTCATCAAAAATCTTGGTGTTGTTCTGGAGAAGATCCTACATAGATTTACTATGATAACTGGGGTACATTTTCTTTGACTAAATAACTCAGATCACATAAACACACATGATATGTAATCATGATATATCATTATATTCAGAAGGTTTTTGAAAGTAAAGACATTATGGTCACAAGAGATATTTCGTAAGGGAAGTTGGTTGATCAATTCATCAAATTGTTTCCCCACACAAAGCATGATTGTGACACTGGGACTATTAGAATTAGATTTTCATATGAATCAATTTAATTCATTAGTTAATTTGATGTATTAGAACTCATATAAATTAGAATTTTATTGATGCAATGATTATTATTTTTAGATCTTAATATAAGCTAGATGATCAATTACTTTCATTAATTACTTTATGTGTTCTATTTACATGTTTATTAACTTCCTTGAATATAAATTCATAATCTCATTGTCAGTCGTTCGTTATAGGAAGGAAATGCTGAATTAAGGCTAATAAGAAGTATTAGTAGAATCCATAAAGATGAATATATCATAGATAACACTCACATGTACTAGATAGAGATCCAATATTGGAGTAACCCACACTTGGAGATTACTTCATGGAAATATGTCATAAGTGATTATAAGATGGTCATATTTTATGTCCTCAAAACATAGATACATATGATTTACTAATATTTTGTTATGCTTTGGCGTACTTCAATGTTGTCTGTAAATGGAAACTATAAAAGGTACGCTTAGGTATGATATGCCCAATGGGTAAAGGTCTGTGTAGTCATTTTTTAGTTGTTCATTGTAATTTATGGTATAAGTGATACCCCTGGCTCCCTAGATCATCTGGAAATGACAATAAATACATACATATACTTGGAATAAATTGATATGACTCAGTTTTGTAGTGTTTCTTTTGGGTAACCATGAATCATTATAAAAAACAGAATCTTGAAAGTTTTATTGACGACTCTCCATGTCTTACGTTCATCAGAATATCTAGAATAACAAGATGTTTGAGCACTTAATTTACTTGATCATACCTAAGGATATAGATCTCCGTACTTGTCCAAGAAGACATACCATGTGTATTTTGTAATTTAGCTATACGGTTGTTGTGACGTGTGCAAGTGGGATTCTGTTGGAGATATGTATACTAAAAAAACAATTTAGTGACATAATTAATAAATACATGGCCCCATTGGGTTATACACTTTGATCAAATCGAAAAGCAAGAGAAAGTTAAATATAAGGATTTGTTTTTATTCATTAACTATTAATGAATTAACTAGAAATTAAGAAGCATGACCTTTCATATAATAAAAGCTTGAAGTTTATATTATTGTATGGTTAGCATAAATGAGTAAACACAGAGGCAAAAAAAAAGTCTCCTCGGATTTGGGCCTTATATAAGGCATGGAAGACGAAAGGAGACTCATCAGCTCCCAACATAACAATTAATACTTCTCCCACTCCTTTATATTTCATTCAAAGGTACAAAGAAGAGACCTGAAAGAGTTTTGGAGAGTTGTTTTTTCACAAAGTGTAACACCCGATTGAAGGTACTTTTCATTTTTGACCTTTGGTGTGTAAACATTTTGTAGATTTGGTCTGTTGGGGGCAGCTTTGCCACTCTTGCGAATCTGGGAGTACGTTGGGTGTACTTCTCGTACACATGACATATGCACCCATGGGACAAACCCTAAATTTTAGGGTTTTGACCATATTTAAACAACATTATAACCCATGATCCTCTCATTTCTCAGTCTCCATTTCCCTTTGAGTCCCATTTAAAAATCCTATCCCCTATTGAGGAGATTTGACCGTCTTATGTGTTTTTAGTGTGTGTTGGTGAGATTTGAGGAAGAAGCAGCCTTGATCAAAGGAGAACTTGTTATTTCACATGTCATTTCGTGCTTCATTGAGTTATAAAGCTTGGAACTTTCTCCTTGTATACTTAGATCTAGTCTTTATGAAGTTTTGGTCCCTTTGTGGTCCTATGATGATATCTAGTGGGTTTCTTCAACTATAAAAGTTAGGAGTTGCTTCTCTTGATGTTTATGAGGTCCCTAGTCCATAAAGTTAGCATCTTGATAATTGTGGATCAACCATACATGTGTTTAGGTCCATTTGGTGATAATAGAATGCTAAAAGTAAGGTGTGGGCTCTTTTGAAACATGAAAAGGCTCCAAGTTCATGACTTTATGGATTAAGACATTCCACAAGGCTTAGATCTGAAGTTTAGACGAAAAGGTCTTAAGGGAATAAGACCCTAAGTTGGATTTTGGGACTCTAGCCAGTACATCGGGCGTACCCTGTAGTGCGCTGCACGTATTGGGTCAGCAGGCCGTATGTTTGGGTCAACACGCATACATTGGACGTACGCAGAGTACGCAGGGCGTATGCTGTGTTTGGGCTTTTTTTGTTTTGGACTTGGATTCCCTTTGGACTGTGGGCCTTAGTTGGATCTTAGCCTTTGTATCTTTTGGTCATAGTTGGACCTTAGGTTTATGAGTTGGTCCATTATTAGGCCTTGGACCAATATAGGGTTATTGGGCCAAGCTAGCTGGGCCCAATAAAGGAAAAAGTTGAATAGTCTTTTCCACTAGAGGATGAGGGTGTTGGGTCGGGTACCCCGTTTATGAATTTTGACCTATTTATTAATTTGTGTATTGTTTGATTGTTTAGTGTGAGGATTTCCCGGATCAGCAGTCGGAGCATTTATCTGATTTTCAGCAGTTTGAGGTGAGTCTCCTCACTATGATTGGTGGGTCGAAAGCACCGATTCCAACCCACGATTTATAATTATTAGGATTCTAGTTGTCTGCGTGACTCTTGCATGAGCAGTATTTGATATGTATACTAGGCGGGGTCCGATGCCAGGCAGGACCTGCTGAGTGTATTATATGCTATTTATCAAAAAGATTCCTGCATGTATTTTATATATATGCATGAATGTCGGGCGGGGCCTAATGAATCTGATGGGGCAGGGCCCATCTCATGTTACTGACAGATGTGTTTCGAGCGGGGCTCGATGTGCGGTAGGGCCTGATGGTTGTTGGGCATGACCTATTATATGTTTGTTATATATGGTATGAGGTACTCAGGGGAGCTCACTAAGCTTTATGCTTACGGATTTCAATTTATGTTTCAGGTACTTCTGGATCGAAGGGGAAGAGCTCGGGATGATCAAATCGCACACACCACAACTTCCATTTATTCGACTATGATGTATTCAGATGATCGATTGATATACTTTGATTTTCTTTTACGGTTTAATGAACACGTTTTGGACGATGGTTTTGATATTATAAAAATGAAATTTTTGGTCTTAAATTTTAGGACGTTACACAAAGAAAGAAGAAAGAACTTCTTGACATCATATAAAGGTAATCCTATTTACCATAATGTAGGTCTAAGTTAGTCAATATTAATTGATGAATACTAGATCTGTAGTTCAACCATGATGCTTATGATTGTTTGCGTATGTTGCTTGTATTTTGATATGTTCGAAATTTGCATTGTGATTCAACAAAATGACACAAATTCATTGCCTAAAATTCAAAATATGCTTCACAATATGTTCAAAAGGTTGTATGAAATATTTCATCACAAGCTAAATTTATGGAATAATTTAATAAAAAGTGTTAGTTAAAGAAGTAGAAGTAAAAAATGGTAGTTTCTACTAATAAAAAAAATTATTGAATAATTTAATATGAAGTGCTAATTAAAGAAGTAGAAATCAAAAATGCTAGTTTCTGTAACGCTCGCGTTTCCAGGCTAGGCATCTTCGTTGATGTAATAGTCTAGGTTAACCCTTCTAACTCTTTTTGAAGTATTAATGATGAAATATTTGAGTATTATGTGAATTATGTGTTTATTTTCTTAATTCTTATAATTTAATGAATTAAGAATAAAATGAGTGTCAAAATTTAAGTGTAAAATAAACTCGATATCTTTGCATAAGGTTGTAGTGGCCGAAACGAGGTTTCCGAATATATATAGAGCGCCCAAATCTGACTTCGTATGAGGAAGTTAATATTTTCTGAAGTTTCGACTTGGCTGTATGTAGCCCGAATACTCGATTTGAGATCGAGTGGTTTTTAGCAGAAACAATCTAAACGAGAATCGAAGATCTTGTTGTTAGTAGCGAAACGATGAAAAGTTAGGCGAGAATGGACGTCGGACGAAGAAGTTATGAATTTATAACGAAGTTTTCCTGTCAGGGCCTACTAAAAATAAATATTAAAAAAGAAAAGTCAAAATTAGCCGACGGAGTCTAAATGAAAGTTGTAGAGCATAGTCTCACCTACGCGTGAATACAAAGAACGTCGAAAACGGAGCTCGTATGAGAAAGTTACGTAATTTAGAAGTTTGACGAGTCAAATTACGCCGAGCATAATTTGAGTACGCCCAGCGTACTCAGAAGGGTGCAAGTTGCCTGACCAATACTCGAGTGCCACCAAATGATGCATGCAGTGACGTCGAAGTACGCCCAGTGTAATCCCAGACCCAGCAGCCTATAAATAGAAACCGAGATCAACCATTTTCTCTTATTCAAACTCTTTCTTCTCTCTAGTATTTGCCTCGATTTGCGTGCCAATCATATTTCGAAGCCCCGGTATCATTCCCGAGTCCCGAAGCAAGATCCGAAGTCCCGAGGATCCCGAAGAGCGTTATTCCCTAGCTGAAGCTCTACCCGCGAGGAGTCCGATTTTTTGTGAAGATCTTCCAGATCTATCGAAATATACTACTTCTGCAAGCCGTAGTGCTGTCCGATCATCTTCTGATCAGATGAGTGTGTAGTTACTTTCTTCTAACGCATAATTATGACGTATTTTATATAGAATACGTGTTATGTGTATATTTTGTTGTTATATGTGTGAATGTATATTCACATTCTTCTATCTCATAAATCTGATTTATTCTCTCTAAAATACGTGTTATGTGTGTGTGCCTGATCTTTTATGTGGAATATGTATTGACTGAACTTGCTATACTGGTTTTAAACTATGTATAAAAATATATATTTTTTATTTACTAATATGTTGGGTAGAACATGGGTAGATAGTTGACGTGTGATAATCAGATGAGAGGCCTCGATGTTGTTTTTGTTTCAGTCATCTAGCGGAGTTTAGATGACGACCACATACTTTTCTAGACAGTCTTGTGGAACACTAGCAGGCTCGCCAGCTGTAGGTGTTAATGAACTTGGGTGTTCATTCGCTGTACTCCATCCCCCCTTGGTTGCCTTATTTGACATATATTACCAGGAAACCCCCGAATGCATGTGTTGTCGCCCCGATGAAATATTCTAAGACTAGGTCCCTTGTGTTAGTTATTTCATGGACGTAAAGTGAGAATAACGGGAATGGGTAATTGGGTTATTGTTGGTTGGTGGAATTAAATATAATTATTTATTGTGGGTTGAAAACCCTATATGCTCACTAGGCTCCCAAGCCTGACCCACTCAGTTTCTTTGTATTACAGGAAGTGGCGCGAGGGCATAAGATGGATAATCATCAAGTTGTTTTGTTTACAAGTCTGTATATGTATATATTTGTTGAATAACTTGTAATGTTATCGTTTATGCTTTATTGTTTGTATCGGAACATGACATCCCAATTTTTGATTATGAAATGAAATTATATTTCTTCATGAAATGTTTTGATAAAAATCTATTTCATCATGTTTTGTTTTTGGGAACAAATTTTGCATCTCTTTTAAAATCAAAAGGATTTACTCTGAAAATGTTTAAAAAGCTTAAATGAAACCGGTCTTTTCTGTCCGAGATTTTGGGGATGTCATAGTTGGTATCAGAGCATTAGTTTAAGCGAACTAGGAATTTGTAGGATTTCTAGACTTAAACTTAAAATGCTAAGTGAAATTTTGAGATGTGTGTTTGTGATATTTTAGACACGAGCACTAGTTTATTTTAGGAAAGTTGCCTAAAATGCTTTTATGTGCTAAATGTTATATGTTGCCATATATGATATTATTTGTTCGGATCTATGGTCTGTTGCCGACCGGATCTGGAAACCTTATGTGTGTAGGATTCTAAGCGTATGTCTACGAATTTAGAACTAGCATGTAAACGTTTCGGAGTGATAAGGATGAATTGAATATCTATCGTGAATGAGGATCTAATTTCACCTTATTCGGTGTGTAGATCAAAAATGGTGAGAACAAGAAGTGGAGTTGGAAATGCTGATGAAAATAGGAATCAACCACCAGTGATTGAGCAAATACCTATCGTAGCAGCAGCACCTAAGCCAATAACAATGGCTAGTGTACAATTGATGATTTAAACGATGTTGGATCGTCAAATGGAGGAGACTAGGCGGTTGCTTCAACAGAATCGTGAAGAACTGTCAATTCAAGTGGAAGAGCCCGAATTAAATGAAGGGCACTCGGAAGGTGGAAACTTCAGTGGGTCTGTTGGTCAAGCCAACCCACCGATAGTTAGGCAAAACAACCATGACGGAAGGAATGATGGAATGGGATGCAATTACAAGGACTTTCTAACTTGCAAACCATCGACCTTCACTAGAAAGGAGGGCCCGGTCGGAGTGATGGATTGGATCTCCGAAATGGAGTTAGCCTTCATGACTTGTGGCTGCAGAGGCAAGTTGCAGACTATCTATGCAGTGCGTCAGTTCCAAGGTGGGGCTGTTCATTGGTGGAACACTCTAGGGAAGAATTTAATCCCTAATGAGCCACTGCAATTGTCATGGGAAGAGTTCTTGGTGCAGTTGAAGCGCAAGTTCTGCTCGGCTCAAAATCTGTTGGAGTTAGAGAACATGTTTCTGACATTGACGAAAGGCAGCATGTCAGTTGATGAATACACTAATAACTTTACAGACATGATGGATTTTGCTTTGCGCATCGTTCCAAATGAGTTGACAAAGGTTGACCGGCACGCAAAGGGACTCCCATGGGAGTACGCGGTGCCAGTGCGTCAGACACCTACTCTAGAGGCAGGTATTTGGGCTGCCAAGTCTGTTGAGAACATGATCAAGGGAAGAGCCGCCGACAAGGTTGAAGATGGCGAAAAGAGAAAATTTGAAGGAACTTCAAGTTCCAACAATAAAAGAAAATTTTCGAAGTCTGATTCGAAAAAGTTTGGAGGAAAAGGAGGCGAAGCAAAATGGTGTGAGAAGTGCAAGAAAAAGCATTTTGGAAAATGTAGTGAGGAAGTAACCTACTACAAATGTGGAAAAGTTGGACATTTTTCCAATGAGTGTCCATCCAACAAAAGGATGTGTTTTGGTAGTAATGAAGAGGGGCACATTTTGAAAGACTGTCCGAAGAAGAAGGAGGCAGCGAAGCCCAACATTCCACTAAAGCCGAAGGTGAGAGCCTTATAGATGACACTTGAGGCTCCGAAAGATGAAGCTGATATCGCTTCAGGTACCTTTCTTGTTAACGAACTACCTGCTCAAATTTTGTTTGATTCCGGAGACAACTACAGTTTTATTTCGCATGAGTTTGGTAGAAAACTAGCTTTGCCTATTGATAGACTAGATAATGCTTTATTAGTCGAAGTTGCTAGTGGCAAGTTTGTACCTGTTAGCCATTGTATGAAAAACATCTTAATCGACCTTAATGGGAATAAGTTTCACGAGGAATTATTGCCTATCAAACTTAATGGTTTCGACATCGTTTTGGGAATGGATTGGCTTAGCGCCAATGACGTCGAGATATTGTGCAGAAAGAAGATAGTAAAAGTAAACCCGCCAGGGAAAGAGTCATCTATGGTATATGGGGACAAACGCAGAGTGAATTCTGGAATCATTTCCCTAATGAAAGCCAGAAAGTGTTTGACCAAGGGGTGTACATCATATTTAGCATTCGTGATCGATGCTAAAAAGGAAAAAAAAGGTGATGCAGAGTATACCAGTGGTGTGTGATTATCCAGAAGTATTTCCCGAAGATATTCCTGGATTACCACCTGATAGACAAGTGGAGTTCAGAATAGACTTGCTACCAGCAACCACGCCAATAGCAAAAGCACCTTATCGATTAGCACCGAAGGAGATGAAGGAGCTGATGATGCAACTTCATGAGTTATTGGACAAAGGTTTCATCATACCTAGTTCATCACCCTGGGGAGCTCTGGTGTTATTGGTGAAGAAGAAAGATGGAAGTATGAGAATGTGCATCGATTACAGAGAACTGAACAAGGCAACAATAAAGAATACATACTCGTTGCCAAGGATTGATGACCTATTTGATCAATTGCAAGGTTCGAGCTATTTCTCGAAGATCGATCTAAGGTCAGGATATCATCAGCTAAAAGTAAGAGAGCAAGATATCGAGAAGACTGCATTCAAAACTAGATATGGACACTATGAGTTCTTGGTTATGTCGTTTGGACTAACCAATGCTCCAGCAGCATTCATGTATTTAATGAATAGGGTTTGTAATCCTTTCCTTGATAAATCTGTGATAGTGTTCATAGATGACATTCTGATTTACTCGAAAAGCCAAGAGGAGCATGGCAGACACTTGCGAAAAGTGTTGGAAGTCTTGAAAAAGGAGAAGCTGTATGCAAAATTATCCAAATGTGATTTTTGGATTCGTGAAGTCCAATTCTTGGGTCATGTGGTCAACCAAGAAGGGATAATGGTTGATCAAGCAAAGATTGAAGCTGTGATGAAGTGGGAACAACTAAAAAGTCCCACGGAGATCCGAAGCTTTTTAGGATTAGCCGGATTTTTCCGAAGGTTTATCCAAGGCTTTTCTTCGATTGCTACTCCATTAACAGTTTTGACCCATAAAGGAGCTACTTATGCTTGGAGTGATAAGCATAAAGAAGCATTCGAGAAGCTAAAGAAGAAGCTATGCGAGGTACCAATACTTTCTCTACCCGATGGAGTTGAAGACTTCGTTGTTTATAGCGATGCGTCTGGGGTTGGATTGGGTTGTGTTTTGACCCAAAGAAAAAAGGTGATAGCATATGCGTCTCGACAGCTGAAGGAGCATGAAAAGAGTTACCCGACTCATGATTGGAGTTGGCAGCGGTAGTTTTCGCTCTGAAAATATGGAGGCATTACCTCTATGGCACGAAGTGTAAACTTTTCACTGATCATAAGAGTCTCCAATATCTCTTTAATCAGAAAGAGTTAAATATGAGGCAACGACGCTGGCTAGAGTTACTCAAGGACTACGACTGTGATATACTTTACCACCCCGGTAAAGCTAATGTTGTTGCTGATGCTCTCAGTCGGAAAGTCAATGTTGAGAGAAAAAGGCCAAGAGCGTTGAGAATAGAAGTTGTCTTGACAATTGTGGAGAGTATAAAGAAAGCTCAAGAAGAAGCTTCTGAAAAGAATGACCGGAAGGAGGAACGTTTGGGCAAAACGTTGGTATTTGATACAAACAGTCATGGACTGAAGGTATTCCAAGATCATATTTGGGTACCTAAGTCAGGAGGATTAAGAGATATTCTGATGGAAGAAGCTCACAAAACCATGTACTCAATTCATCCTGGCAGCACTAAAATGCGTAGGGACCGAAAACCCTACTACTGGTGGCCGACGATGAAGCTTGATGTTGCAAAGTATGTGTCCGAGTGTGTTACTTGTGCAAGAGTCAAGACACAACATCAGAAACCATATGGGAGTTTAGAGCCTTTACCTGTGCCTATGTGTAAATGGGAAGACATTGCTATTGATTTTGTCACTAAACTACCCCGAACAAAGAATGGTCACGACATGATTTGGGTGGTCGTTGATCGATTCACTAAGAGTGCGCATTTCATAGCAGCCAAGGAGAAATGGTCTATGGATAAGCTTGTGAATTCTTATGTGAAGGAAATTGTGAGGCTTCACGGTGTCCCGTTAACGATTGTGTCAGATCGTGACAGCCGTTTCACCTCAAGGTTTTGGAAAAGTCTACAAGAGGAAATGGGTACCAAGTTGTGTTTAAGTACAGCTTACCATCCACAGACTGATGATCAGAGTGTAACGCCTGTGTTTCCGGGCTTGCCATTTTTAGCAATGTAATAGTCTATGTTAACCATTGTAACCCGTTTTGAAATAATAAGATTGTATTATTTGAGTATTATGTGTTTTGTGCTTAATTGCTTAATTATGTGGTTTGATTAATTAAGAATAAAAATAAGCGTCAAAATTTAAGTGTAAAATAAACTTGATATCTTTGGTTAATGTTGTAGTAGTTGAAACGAGGTTTCCGAATATATATAGAACGCCCAAATCTAACTTCGTATGAGGAAGTTATGATTTATCGAAGTTTCGGCTTAAGCGGTATGCAACCTGTTATACTCGAGTTGAGATCGAGGGGTTTTTAGCCGAAGCAATCTAAACGAAGATCGAAGGTCTCGTTGTTGGTATCGAAGCGATAAAAAAAGTTAGGCGAGAACGGACGTCAAACGAAGAAGTTATGAATTTATAACGAAGTTTTTCTGTCCCGGCCTATTAAAAATAAATAATAAAAATAAAGTTAAAATTAGCCGACGGAGTCTAAACGAAAGTTGTAGAGCGTAGTCTCACTTACGCGTGTATATAAAGAACGTCAAAAACGGAGTTCGTATGAAGAAGATATGAATTTCCGAAGTTTATTAAATAATTTGTATTTAAATTTAATTGGAAAATCCGGCATTATCCGAAGAGGAGTCATCGGACTCATCCGAAGTACGCCCCGCATACACCGAGGAATGTCCACACTCGCACTCGAGCACTTCGGATACGTAAACAGTGACGATTTCGGACCAGTACGCCCCACGTACTCCGAGGCTCCAGCCTCCTATAAATAGGATCCGAAGGCAACCGACTCAATTGCTATTTTTCTCTCTTCTCTCTCCCGTTTTGCATCGATTTGCATGCCAGAAATACCCCGAAGCCCCGGTATTATTCTCGAGCCCCGAAGCAAGTCCCGAGATCCCGAAGATCCCGAGAAGTGCGGTTCCCGAGCCGAAGCTCTGCCCGCGAGAAGTTCGATTTTTGTGAAGATCTTCCAGATCTGCTGAGGATTACTACTTCTGCAAGTCGTAGTGCTGTCCGATCATCTTTTGATCAAGTAAGTGTATACTACCTTTCATAAACACGATAATAATACAAGTATGGATCGAGTGTATTAAGTATATTGTTGTTTATAGGTGTGAGAGTGTGGTTACTTTATTCTAACGCATAATTATGGAGTATCTTATACGAAATACGTGTTATACGTATATTTTGTGTTATATGTGTGAATGTATATTCACTCTCTGCTATCTCATGGATCTGATTTGTTTTCTATGAAATACGTGTTATGTGTGTGAGCCTCATCTGTTATGTGGAATATGTATTGATCAAAGCATGCTATACAGGTTTTTAAACTACGTATAAAAATGTATATTTTTATCTACTAATATGTTGGGTAGAACATGGGTAGATAGTTGGTGTGTAATAAACAGATGAGAGGCCTCGTTGTTGTTTTGATTTAGTCATCTAGCGGAGTTTAGTTGACGACCACAGACTTTTCTAGACAGTCTTGTGGAACATTAGCAGGTTCGCCACCTGTAGGTGTTAATGAACTTGGGTGTTCATTCGCTGTACTCCATCCCCCTCATGGTTGCCTTATTTGACTTATATTGCTGAGGAACCCCCGAAGCATGTGTTGTCGCCCCGATGAAATATTCTTAGACTAGGTCCCTTATGTTAGTTGTCTTAGGGACATAAAGTGAGAATAACGGGAATGGGTAATTGGGTTATTGTTGGTTGGTGAAAATTAAATATGATTATTTATTGTGGGTTGAAAACCCTCTATGCTCACCAGGCTCCCAAGCCTGACCCACTTAGTTTTATTTGTATTACAGGAAGTGGCGCGAGGGCATAAGATGGATGAACCATCAAGTTGTTTTGTTTACAAGTCTGTATATGTATATATTTGTTGAATGACTTGTAATGTTATCATTTATGCTTATTGGTCTGTATCGGAACATGACACCCCGAGTTTTGATTATATAATGAAAATGCATTTCTTTTATGAAATGCTTTGGTAAACATTGTTTTATCATGTTTTGTTTTTGGGAACAAATTCCGCAGCTCTTTCAAATCAAAAGGATTTACTCTGAAATTATTTAAAAGCATAAATGAAAATCAAAAGGATTTACTCTGAAGTTATTTAAAAGTAGTTTATGGGTCTCGAGATGGTCCATCAAACCGTTGAAAAGTTGAAAATAATTAGAGAAAGAATGTTAGCAGCTCAGGATCGTCAAAAGAGCTATGCTGACAAGAAACGAAGGCCGATGAATTTTGAAGTTGGAGATTCGATTTTACTTAAAGTCTCGTCGTAGAAGGGACTTATAAGGTTTGGTAAAAGGGGAAAGTTAAGTCCGAGGTTTATTGGACCGTTTAAAGTTCTTCAGAGGATTGGGAACCAAGCTTACAAGCTTGAACTACCAGAAGAACTGAGTGGTATTCATAACACTTTCCATGTGTGTTATTTGAGGAAGTTCCTGATATAATTCCAATTTATGAATTGAGAATTGATGAAAACAAGAGGTTAATTGAAGAACCAGAGGCAATTGTTGACCGAAAGACTAAGAAGCGTCGACGCAAGATGGTCGAATTAGTGCTTGTCCGTTGGAAACACTCGAATGGGCCAAATCTCTCTTGGGAGACGGAGAGTGACATGTTGATTCGCTATCAGTATGGTCGAATTAGTGCTTGTCCGTTGGAAACATTCGAATGGGCCAAATCTCTCTTGGGAGACGGAGAGTGACATGTTGAGTCGCTATCCGCATTTGTTTGTTAATGTGATTCCGGGGACGGAATCATCCTAAGGGGGAGAGAATTGTAACGCCCGCATTTCCAGGCTAGGCATTTTCGTTGATGTAATAGTCTAGGTTAACCCTTGTAACTCGTTTTGATGTATTAATGATGAAATATTTGACTATTATGTGAATTATGTGTTTATTTTCTTAATCATTATAATTTAATGAATTAAGAATAAAATGAGCGTCAAAATTTAAGTGTAAAATAAATTCGATATCTTTGCATAAGGTTGTAGTGGCCGAAACGAGGTTTCTGAATATATATAGAGCGCCCAAATCTGACTTCATATGACGAAGTTATGATTTTCTGAAGTTTCGACTTGACTGTATGCAGCCCGAATACTCGATTTGAGATTGAGCGGTTTTTAGCCGAAACAATCTAAACGAGAATCGAAGATCTCGTTGTTAGTAGCAAAACGATGAAAAGTTAGGCGCGAACGGACATCGGACGAAGAAGTTATGAATTTATAACGAAGTTTTCCTGTCCGGGCCTACTAAAAATAAATAATAAAAATAAAAGTCAAAATTAGCCAACGGAGTCTAAACGAAAGTTGTAGAGCGTAGTCTCACCTAAGCGTAGATATAAAGAACGTTAAAAACGGAGCCCGTATACGAAAGTTAAGCAATTTAGAAGTTTGACGAGTCAAATTACGCCGAGCGTAATTTGAGTATGACCAGCGTACTCAGAAGGGTGCAAGTTGCCTGCAATACTCGAGTGCCACCAAATGACACATGTAGTAACGTCGAAGTACGCCCAGCGTAATCCCTGACCCAACAACCTATAAATAGAAACCGAGATCAGCCATTTTCTCTTGTTCAAACTCTTTCTTCTCTCTAGTTTTTGCCTCGATTTGCGTGCCAATCATATCCCGAAGCCCCGATATCATTCCCGAGTCCTGAAGCAAGATCTGAAGTCCCGAGGATCCCGAAGAGTGTTATTCCTGAGCCGAAGCTCTGGCCGCGAGGAGTCCGATTTTTTGTGAAGATCTTCCAGATCTATCGAAATATACTACTTCTGCAAGTCGTAGTGCTGTCCGATCATCTTCTGATCAGGTGAGTGTGTAGTTACTTTCTTCTAACGCATAATTATGAAGTATTTTATATGAAATACGTTTTATGTGTATATTTTGTTGTTATATGTGTGAATGTATATTCACTTTTTTCTATCTCATAGATCTGATTTATTCTCTATGAAATACGTGTTATGTGTGTGTGCCTCATCTGTTATGTGGAATATGTATTGATTGAACATGCTATACTGGTTTTAAACTATGTACAAAAATATATTTTTTTTATCTACTAATATGTTGTGTAGAACATGGGTAGATAGTTGACGTCTGATAAACAGATGAGAGGCCTCGATGTTGTTTTTTATTCAGTCATCTAGCGGAGTTTAGATGATGACCATAAACTTTTCTAGACAGTCCTGTGGAACACTAGCATGCTCGCCACCTGTAGGTGTTAATGAACTTGGATGTTCATTCGTTCTACTCCATCCCCCCATGGTTGCCTTATTTGACATATATTGTCGGGAAACCCCCGAATGCATGTGTTGTCACCCCGATAAAATATTCTAAGACTAGGTCCCTTGTGTTAGTTGTTTCAGGGACGTAAAGTGAGAATAATGGGAATGGGTAATTGGGTTATTGTTGGTTGGTGGAATTAAATATAATTATTTATTGTGGGTTGAAAACCCTATATGCTCACCAGGCTCCCAAGCCTGACCCACTCAGTTTCTTTGTATTACAGGAAGTGGCGCGAGGGCATAAGATGGATAGTCATCAAGTTGTTTTGTTTACAGGTTTGTATATATATATATATATATATATATATATATATATATATATATATATATATATATATATATTATAATGATTTGTAATGTTATCGTTTATGCTTTATGGTCTGTATCGAAACATGACATCCCGATTTTTGATTATGAAATGAAATTATATTTCTTCATGAAATGTTTTGATAAAAATCTATTTCATCATGTGTAACACCGTAAATTTCAAAATAATTTTTCGCAAATTATAAAAACATTTCCCATTAATTTCATAAAAACATTAAGTTTGAATCCCAAATCACATCATACAAAATCCCAAGATCATATATATATATATATATATATATATATATATATATATATATATATATATATATATATATATATATCGAAAATCCCATGCGTGTGTACAGATCAAGCCGGCGCCTTCCCACGGTCATTGCTAGTACCTGAAACAACAAGACTAACACTGTAAGCACAAAGCTTAGTGAGTTCCCCAAAATACCATATACATAACACATAATAGCCACTCGAGGCTATAACTCTATGGGTCCGTGCACCCAAACTCTGTGAACCCTCAGGTTCTAACTCTGTGAACCTTCCGGTTCCAACTCTAAAACATGCACAACATATATCACATAGAAATAACGCAGTACAACACAACACATACATATAGCATACAAATACTTTGTTCACATAACTCTGGTTACCTACTCAAGGTAAAGTATAGTGAGAAGACTCACCTCGCGTATCTCGATAACTCGCGAATCCTGGAATCACTCGTGCTCGATCCTCCGAGCTATAATCCTCCTATAACATCATATGTCTCTTAATTAACACTTTTTTACCACTAAGGTTGACTACCCCTAATCAAGTCAACACTGGTCAACTCTGGTCAACGATCAACGATCAACTTTGACCGGACTCGGCGAGTGCACTAAGGCGACTCGGCCAGTCTAAGCGTTTTCACCAACTCTCTAGGATTCCCTTTTTGACACGTCAAGTATTCCCCTGACTCGACGAATTCCACCTGGTATGAATCGCGGGGCCACCCCGACTCAACTCGCCGAGTCTCAAGAACAACTCGGCGAGTTCCAGTTAGACTCAGTCCACCTGTCAACCCTCTATAACTCTCTCTCACTCATTGAGTCAACTCATAACTCGGCTGGACCTCTCACTGAGTGGTCAAGGACAATCTTCATGCTACTCGCCGAGTCTGTTCTTCAGACTCGGCGAGTCCATGCCATGCATAAACTCAAACTTGCTGCTGAGGTCAGATCCGCTCCAACAACTCATAGATCTGGCCCTCCTAAGCTAATTCATCACGTAAAGTCCATAACTTGGTGCTCATAACACACCCCATGACTCATAAATGGTGTTTTGACCTTAAGCACAAAGACCCCAATCCAAAACCCTCATGGATTCATAAAAAGCTTGGGCAAAGAGACTCTGGACCTCCGAAGGTCCAGATCTATAAGCTAATTCACTTAAGGGACCAAGGAAGCACTAGATCTAACCACAAAAGGGCTCAATAAGCCCTAAAGCAACATAAACATCAACATAACAGAGAATAGCTCGAAAGTAGTACCTCAAATGTGATGTTCTGGCCTCAAATCTTTCAGGAAGTGGCTCCTCTTGATTCCCCTTAGCTATTGCTTCCTTTCCCTTGCAATATAACACCTCCAAGGTCAATAATGGCTCCTTACTTTGCTCCAAACGCTCAAACTCGCTAGGGTTTCACTCAGGGGTCTGGTGAGCACAAATGACGGCCTTAAGGCCCTTTAAATAGGTCCCAAACCCGAGAAATTAGGGTTTCATTAAACAGCGCAGACTCGCCGAGTCCATACCTTGGACTAGCCGAGTCCAGGCGCGAACCCGCGTCCAGAACCGCAATCCTACTCGGCGAGTCTGAGCTCCAACTCGCCGAGTCCCCTCACAAAACACCAAAAACATAAGCATAAAAGATACCTGGAAATCTGGGCTGTTACAACTCTCCCCCACTAGAACTAGACTTCGCCCTCAAAGTCTCACTCTGGAAATAGCTCCGGATGCTGCTCACGCATCTCACGCTCCGGCTCCCAGGTCATCTCTGATCCCTTCCGATGTTGCCACTGAACCAACACCAGGGGTACCTCCTTGTTCCTCAGAACCTTGATTTTCCGATCTCTGATGGCCACTGGTCTCTCGGCATAATTCAGGCTCGCATCCACCTGAATATCCTCTAATGGAACCACTGCCGACTCATCGGCTATACACTTCCTCAACTGCGACACATGAAAAGTGTCGTGAATCTGCCCCAACTCTGCTGGCAAATCCAAACGATAGGCTACCCGGCCTACCCTTGCGATCACACGGAATGGACCAATATACCGGGGCCCCAACTTGCCCCTCTTCCTGAATCGAATCACTCCTTTCCAAGGAGAGACCTTCAGGAGAACAAATTCGCCGACCTAGAACTCAAGCTCGGACCGGCGTCTGTATGCATAACTCTTCTGTCGGCTCTGAGCAGTCAACAACATCTGTCTGACCTGCCGAATCTGCTCTGTCGTCTGAAGCACGATATCTGTACTGCCCATCACTCGCTGCCCAACCTCTCCCCAACAAATGGGGGTCCATCACCTCCTCCCATACAACAGCTCAAAGGGTGGCATACCAATGCTCGAATGATGGCTGTTGTTGTAGAAAAACTCTGCCAAGGGTAAATACGCATCCCAGCTACCCCCGAAATCCAACACACATGCCCGGAGCATGTCCTCAAGCGTCTGAATCGTCCGCTCACTCTGACCGTCTGTCTGGGGATGATATGCGGTACTAAAATGCAGTCTAGTACCTAACTCCTCATGAAATTTCTTCCAGAATCTGGAAGTGAAACGCACATCACGGTCTGAAACAATCGAGAGCGGCACTCCATGCCGAGATACCACTTCCCTCACATACACCTCTGCCAATTTCTCTGCTGAAGAACTCTCACTGATGGCAAGGAAGTGAGCGCTCTTCGTCAACCTATCCACAATCACCCAAATTGCATCAACTCCTCTGGCAGTCCTCGGCAATTTGGTGATGAAATCCATAGTGATCTGTTCCCACTTCCACTCGGGAACCTCCAATGGCTGCAACTTGCCATGCGGCCTCTGGTGCTCGGCCTTAACCCTACGACAGGTCAAACACCTCTCAACAAACCACGCAACGTCCCTCTTCATACAGGGCCACCAATACTCCTATCTCAAATCGAAATACATCTTAGTGGCCCCCGGATGGATCGAAAATTTCGACCGATGTGCCTCCTCCATCAAAGTGGTACGCGTTCCTCCCACAAACGGCACCCAGATACGCCCCTGAAATGTCATAAGCCCCCGACCATCGGTAACGAACTCTGAAACCAAACCAACAACCCGTTCCCTCTTCTGTATCTTAGGTTGCATAGCCTTGGCCTGTGCACCACGAATGGCGTCCAACACTGGAGCTATCACGGTCAATCTCAAACATACATCCCGCAGTGGATTGCCCTCCGACCTGCGGCTCAACGCATCGGCTACCACATTAGCCTTGCCTGGGTGGTATAGGATCTCACAATCATAACCCTTGACCACATCCAGCCACCTTCTCTGTTGCATATTTAAGTTGGGCTGATCCATCAAGTACCTCAAACTCTTATGGTCCGTGTATATCGTACACCGAACCCCATACAAGTAGTGACGCCAAATCTTGAGGGCGAACACTACTGCCCCCAACTCTAGATCATGGGTGGCATATCTCGTCTCATGAGGCTTCGGCTGCCTCGATGCATATGCTATCACATGCCCCCTCTGCATCAGCACCGCTCCCAATCCCAAGATCGATGCATCACAGTATACAACAAAATCCTCCATCCCTTCCGGGAGAGCTAATACCGGGGATTCGCACAACCTTTGGCGAAGTGTCTCAAAGGAGGCCTACTGCTCAGGACCCTATGAGAAAGCAACACCCTTCCGGGTCAATCTGGTGAGTGGCACTGCGATCTTGGAAAAATCCATGATAAATCTCTGATAATACCCTGCCAACCCTAGGAAACTCCTGATCTCGGAGGGTGACTTCGGCACCTCCCAACTCATCACTGCCTCAACCTTAGCCGGATCGATCAATATCCCTTCCTGGTTAACGAGATGTCCTAAGAACTGAACCTCCCGCAACCAGAAATCACACTTGGAGAATTTGGCATAAAGCCTCTCCGATCTCAGAACTCCGAGAACCTCTCTCAGATGCTCCTCATGCTGCTCTCTAGATCTCGAATATACCAGAATGTCGTCGATAAACACAATCACCAACCGATCCAGCATCGGCCTACACACTCGGTTCATGAGATCCATGAACACCGCCGGGGCATTGGTGAGCCCAAAAGGCATCACCACAAACTCATAATGCCCATAACGCGTCCTGAACGCTGTCTTCGGGACGTCCTCATCTCGCACCCTCACCTGATGATATCCAGACCTCAAATCAATCTTGGAGAACCAAGATGCTCCTTGCAACTGATCGAACAAATCGTCGATCCTCGGCAACGGGTAACGGTTCTTGACCGTCAGCTTGTTCAACTCCCGGTAATCAATGCACATCCGGTGTGAACCATCCTTCTTTTTGACGAAAAAGATAGGCGCTCCCCACGGCGAGCTGCTCGGCCGAATAAACCCCTTCCCCAGCAGCTCCTGAAGCTGTGAGGATAACTCTTGCATCTTTGGAGGTGCAAGGCGATAAGGCACCTTAGCAATAGGCGCAGCCCCCGGAACCAAATCGATACTGAACTCCACTTGCCTCACAGGAGGCACACCCGACAATTCCTCGGGAAATACATCCGGGAACTCATGCACTACCGGAACCTCCTCAACTGAACTTGGCCTCTCAGAAACCACCCGCGTATCCATCACATACGCCACAAAGCCCGTACAGCCCTGCTGTAGACACTGCCTCGCCCTAGTGGCCGAACAAAACGCTGATCCTGAACGTGTACCCTCGCCGTACACCGAAAGAACTCCCCCACTAGGGTCTCGTATGGTCACCAGCTGACGCTCATAGTCAATAACCGCACCGAATCTGATCAACCAGTCCATGCCCACAATGACACAGACATCACCCATCGCAATAGGAACCAGATCAATCGGGAACTCAACACCGAAAATCTCGACTACGCAACCTCGGAGAACCTCCGTGGCATATATCACTCTCTCATTAGCTATGGAAACTCTCAGAGGCCTACTCAACGCCTCACGACTAACACTGATATGCTGACTAAAAGCCAAAGATAGAAAAGACCGACTCGCACCCGAGTCAAATAACATTAAGGCAGGTACGGAATTCACAAGAAAAGTACCTACGCATAACATAACATAAGCATAAATATCTCAACATCAAAATAAATACATGAAAGAATACATACCAGCCACGACATAGGGCGCTGCGCGGACCTCCTCCGCGGTCAGCTGAAAAGCTCTCCCTCGTGCCCTCGGCGCCTCGGCCTTCACCGGCCGACTCTCTGTAGCTCTGATGGCGGCAGGGGCAGATCTCTGAGGTGCTCCCTGAGCCGATCCTCGTAACTGCGGACACTCCGCCTTCCGGTGTCCGGTCTGGTTGCAGTGAAAACACACCGCAAACCCCTTGGGGCAGTCCTTGGCCATATGCCCCTCCTTGCCACACTTGTAGCAAGATCCCGCTCGGCAGACTCCATCATGACCCTTGCCGCACTTCCCACAAGTGCGGCCCTTCTGGCTCCCTGGTTTGGGATCAGCGGGCTTGGCCCGCTTGGCTGCCGGCTGAGACTGTGCCGGTCGCCGATCCCTCCCCTGAGACTCCGCCTCTTCCCTGGCCTGAGTCTCTAGCTCAATCTCCCTCTTCCAGGCATTTGCCTGAAGCTCAGCAAATGTCCGGTACGAGGATTTCGCCGCGAACTCCCGAATATCCCTCCTCAAAATGCTCAAATAACGGCTCATACGTGCCTGCTCAGTGGACACGTGCTCAGGGCAGAACATCACCCTCTCATGGAACATCCTGGTAATCGCTGTAACTGACTCAGTACCCTGCTTGAGGGTCAGAAAATCCTGGGCCAAACGCTCCCTCTCCACCTGGGGAACGTACTCATCTCGAAACATGGCAGTGAACCTCTCCCAGGTCACTGCCGCAAGCTCAGAAGGTGTGAAATGCGCCGTCACAAACTTCCACCAGTCCTTCGCTCCCAAGCGAAGCTGGTTCAACGCGAACCGAACCTTCAAATGCTCAGGAGATGAGCAAGTGAAGAAACACCCCTCTATATCAGATATCCACCTCATAGCTGCCACCGAATCCTGGGTCCCATCAAACTCTGGTGGTTTTGTGTTGCTGAACTCCCGGAACAGCAACGCATCACCACCTTGCGGCCTTGCGGCAGCAACAGCCGCGGTGGCCGCTGCAACAGCAGCCTCAGAAAGAGCGGCATAACGCTCGTCAAAGGTCTCAATCAGCGTGGTCTTTATAGACCAAAACATCTCCGGTATCTCTGTCCTCACCATAATCTACCTCTGAAATACAACATACAATAAATTAGAACCCATACGAGCATACTCACACTCGTCAACTCTTTCCTACTTGATCCTTGGTATTCCAAAGATTCTTACTTGGGCTGTACACCGCTCCGGTGCTTTCAGTAGTACGGGCCCAATACTACTGTCCACACCGTATCAGAATACACCCCAAGTCCTCCTCTTCGGATCCCAAATTCCAAGTGTTCTATCATGCATAGACCTCCCTCTAATAGATCTCTCATAAGCCCCTCACTGCTACCTACTCAGTCTCAAGCATCTCATAGCATCTCACCTCTTCCTAGGCTAAGGCATCACAAATCAGGCCACTCTAGTCCTAATAGGAATACCTAGCCTACTCTAGCATGCGAATACATCATATCAGTATCAATATCACATAACATAAGGGTATTTTGGGAAATCACCGTTCGGGCGCGAACTGATCGTACACACAACTCTACTCTGCATTTTCAAAATCTTTTATTCTTTTTGAAAATACTTCTCAAATCCTCAGTTTGAGTTCAAATACGCCCGAAGGTGTACTCGAATCCCTCAAACCAAGGCTCTGATACCAACTTGTAACACCGTAAATTTCAAAATAATTTTTCGCATATTATAAAAACATTTCCCATTAATTTCATAAAAACATTAAGTTTAAATCCCAAATCACATCATACAAAATCCCAAGATCATATATATATCGAAAATCCCATGCATGTGTACATATCAAGCCGGCGCCTTCCCACGGTCATCGCTAGTACCTGAAACAACAACACTAACACTGTAAGCACAAAGCTTAGTGAGTTCCCCAAAATACCATATACATAACACATAATAGCCACTCGAGGCTATAACTCTATGGGTCCGTGCACCCCAACTCTGTGAACCCTCAGGTTCTAACTCTGTGAACCTTCCGGTTCCAACTCTAAAACATGCACAACATAAATTGATGGGTTTTATGCATAAGAACAATCTTATGTGCTCATACGAACCCTAATGCTTGGATCTAGGTTTCTCTATTGTACATGCTTTGAATCCAAGACTAATAACCTTAGATCTAACATATTATAAACTGAATTAGGGTTTATAGAATTACCTTTAATTGTTATATAGTAATAACAATCAATTCCTTGATTGGATTGGCTTCAAAAGCTTAGTGC
The DNA here is from genome assembly GCF_002870075.4 of Lactuca sativa. Taxonomy (NCBI): domain Eukaryota; kingdom Viridiplantae; phylum Streptophyta; class Magnoliopsida; order Asterales; family Asteraceae; genus Lactuca; species Lactuca sativa. The sequence continues at coordinate 207,552,662 of NC_056629.2, read as the reverse complement.
CTCAAGTGTTGCACCTCTAATGGAGTCACAAACACCTTATGCAACTTGGATGAAGAGGAGAAGAAGAGAGGCTGCCCAAAAACGACTAGAAACCCCAGAGAATCAGTTGTCCACGTTTTTGGAGCCTAAGGGGTCCTTTATATACTTGTGTGGGCTGCTAGGGTTTCAGTCAAAACCCTAATGGACAGCTTAAACTCTAAGCAGCCAATGGAACCTTCTGGATAAGGCCATGGACGAAAATATGATGGGCTTTCATCATAATTTCGTTCACCCCTTGTTCCTTTAGCATTCCTTAGCCCAATAACTCAATTATCCAATAATTGCAGTCCAGTCCCCTAAATTTAATTAATCTCTTTTAGCCACAAAATTAATTATCAATTAATTCTTGACTAATATTAATTAAACAATATGATTTCTCCTTTAATATATTATTCTCGTAATATATTAATAAATCATATTTAAACTTTTCTCTCCTTAATTCATCCTACATATTGCTATGGTGAAGGCAACCCAAAAGGACCATGCACATAATCGGGTCAAGTACATACCAAAATAGTTATGGACTTAGACACTAATCCAACAGTCTCCCACTTGGATAAGTCTAATAACTATTTTCCGTATCACTTCAGAACCTGATCAGCAATCGTAGCTTTCAAAAGCTGTTGTCAACTCTGATCTTATCAGATAGCGTGTCCTATAGATAAGGGATTATATATTCCTCCATTCTCAAGATATCGTATAGACATAAGACATGAAATTTAATCATTCTCTTTATACTGTTTCCCGACTTCCGATTTATGACGACTGATAACAGACTACAGTTGAACACATCAACTTAGTCTCGGCTTGGCCAAGCGCTTAGGTGTCATCATTAAATCATCGAGGGGCCCACAAATATCGCTTTTATCCCACTTTTGGTAAAAGGAATGGATAAACTTTGACTCAAATGCTCACTTGCATTTACTGATCGAATCATACACAACAATAAGTTTTATAACACCAAGTTACTGGTGTGTTTACTTATTATCAATGTGCAACCGACCAACAAATAACAACTCACACGTCTCGGTTTCAAGAATATACAATATTATCGTCTCATTAATCACTCGTGATAAAACCATGAAGTGATCCAAGTGAGTGTGGGTTTAATCCAATACTCTAATCTTATCAAAGCACTCATGAACTCTGCAGCAACCTTGTGCCATGTCTAAACACTTCAGACAATCTACAGACAGATTCATGACAATCTTTCTTCATACCTACTCCCAACGTATGACCGACTGTGGATGTTTGAATAACCTAGTTATTCTGGAAGTCAAAACATACAAACTGAAACATAATAATAATACTTAATGCTATATGGCCCCAAACTTGTGAGAGTAAATAAAATACTTCTATTTAACCACCATATTGATTACTCATTATTATCATTTAATGTTTCGGATAGTCAACTCATTACTTGAATTACAACAACAACTGTCCCATGCTCTAAGCATGCACACTTTGTTTCCTATGGTCCATGCTTTGTGAAATATAACAATTGAAAACTTTTCCAATGATTCTCATTTCACAATTCCTCAATCCCCATTATTAGTGTAAGAACACAAGGTTCTTCCACTACTAGAATATGCTAGATTCTAACATTTTACGCACCGATCCTTTCGTAAAGTCATAGCACAATAGTCACCAAGACTTGGCTAATGAAATTACAAAGTATTTACTTAGAAATTGTTACAAGACAATTCTATAGACGTGAAGTCTCACATTCAAAGTACATTCCTTTGAACATCCTTCTTGCATAAAAGTTTCTAATCTAGACATAGATTCTTAATATCCAACTCCCAATATGGAAACATTTCCACATTTGCCATATGACAACTCATTCTTAATAGAATCTTATCTGTTCATAATAATGTCGATCTGGTTCATCCAATACCATACTTCCAACTACTCACAAGCGACCAATCCTCAGCGAACTTTGGATCGTCCTTTGATAGTTGTTTAATAATTTTAGTCAAAACCCATTCTAGTCCTTTTTTCCCTCTTAATGCGCTAGACATTTGAAAAAAAAATTTAGAATGGTAAATTATTATAGCATTTGCAATCGATCCTATACCCGAAGTGTATGGGACACGATGCATAATGTCTCACATAAAGATATGATACTTTACCAATTTTTTGCCATAATATTTTATGTGTCATGTTCTCATAATTCGAACTATGAAGAGGGATGCCGTAATCATAATCGAATTTTAAGAACTCACAATGTATCCTTTGACTGAAACTATTAAAATTTCTCAATCGAAGCTTTAGATTTTGAAACGACGTATAATATTCTCTCCCTTAATTATATCAAAACAACTTTTCAACCCATGCAACTTTGCAAATTGAATCTTTGTTTTTCTATAATTAATATTTCTACCTTTCAATACTTGCCATAATAATCATAACACTTATGCTCCCACTATCATGATGATTATTATCATATAAGCATAACACTTATGCTCCCACTAGCTTTGACATGTATTTAGAAAACAAATGAACTTCCAGAAAACAAAGCATATTGAATTTCTGAAATTCATATTTCTAATACCAGATGCTTCGATAAGCCTTTATCTAAGCTTCTTAAACTTATACACCTTCACCTTAGATAGCTCATATGTGTGTTTAAGCAATTTAGAATTTATGTTACTAAGTTCCAAATGTTCAAACTAATTGCCAAATCTCACAATTCGAACTATGGAAAGGGATGCCGTAACCATAATCGAATGTGAGAATACAATTTTTCACAATTGCTATCTTCTTAAAACCTCTCTTAGTGAAAGTATTTCCTCACAGTCATTTTCATGAAGGAGGGAATCTTATGAAACTTAGATTTTATGGTGTATGAGTTCCTATCCATGTGAATTTGCCAAAACCAAGGTTTGCGACAAATCCAAACTCATATGGACTGAACTTTCTTAATCTTGATTTCTTGCCCTATGGTAACACAAGTGCCCACCATGTCTTCCAAGTAGTTTAGTAACTTGTCCTTACATATCAATTTACTTTCCATCGACTCAGGTTCTAGTATGCATTCAAATGAGAACCCATAGAACTCATATACACAATTAACTCAATTGGAATGGCACAGAAACAAAATAATGTCAGCACGATAGGTTGTAAACCTCAAGTCGTGTGCTAGTGATGATTGATAAGGTTTATTCTTGATTTGTTCTTGAAACCTTTCAAGACCATTAGGATTCCCACTGACTCTTTGACATATAATATTCTCTTGTCAAGAAACATTTCTTGACAAGGAAAATACTCAAGAGTTAGTGTAGTTCTTATCAGGACAAAACAACTTCACATAATTGGTCCTAGTTGGTCTTTGTCTTATCCAAGACAGCACAACTTACCAATTTCTAATGTGCAAGAATAAGGAAACCTTTTTCTAAATTCCACATTTGATGAGTGTTATATACCTACTTAAGACTTTTCACTCAATGTCACAATCTTGACTCTAAGACTTGACATTGGAACGAAGTATGATTGACTTATTGATTTAACCATTTCTACAATACTTGATTCCTCTTCTCATACATACAATTGCACTAAGACTCACTTAGAGGATCAATTTAGACATGGTGCTTAATCATTAAGACTTATCATAAAGCACAATAAAAGGTACTCTCCCTTCTTCTTAGAACAGAGAAACTTTTATCTTTCTGCCTACCTGATTCTTCTTTATTCGTTCTACTATTCATTGAAACCTTTTCAATCAACTCAGAATTACACTTAATCTTATAAGTATAATCATATTTACTAAACTTTAGTAAATCATGACGAATATCTTTGTCACTCTTGTGGTGGACTTGATCAACGCACAACCTTGTGTACTTGATCTCCTTGTCCTTCAATTGACACTTTGCCAAAGAATTAGTCTAATCTTCCAAAATGTGAAAGTTTTTCATTCATCATACAATACACATTGCATGATTCCAAGTTTCTGTCCAATTGAAACTTGGGCGATGAGAAACTCTCCCTATTTGGTAAACCTTTGACATTTCCACAAATAACATAATTAAGAATCAAATCCATTGTTGCTAATAATAGAAACATTCAAACATCAATTTTTCATACATGCCATCGCAAGGATAAATAAATAAGATAAAATCAAAATTCATTTTATTGCGGAAAAAATTTGTCCTTACAATGCAATTCAATTGGAAAACTATGTTATTACATATTTCTTAACAATCTATTCTAACTCGAAGTAGCAGCTCAAGAATCCAATCTTCAAGTAATGCGATCGAAATCCATTTCTTCACGATTAGATTCAGCTCACTTCTTCCCTTAAGCTTCCTCTCTTTTCTTCGATCCTACAAAACATCAAAATGCAATCTTATCACATCATGTATTAAGAATCTAGAATAGGAACTTAAAAGAGTTAGATAGTGGATTTTACCTGAAGTAGAGCCATACGTCTTGACTCTCCCATCTCTTAGATCTCTTAGGTAGTTAGGGCAGCTTCGTCTCCAATGCCCCTTCTCTTGGCAATAAAAGCAAATGGACTCCTTTGGCACAACACATCGGACAATCACAGACTTAGTTCTTTCTGGACTTCCAATGTTGCCAGTGTCCATTCAAGTTTGGGAGTTTGATTCACCAGACAAATTTGCTTGACCAGCATGCCAAATCATTGCTGATTCAGTAGCTATAAGAAAATAGGTGAGATCAATTAGGGTCACGTCGTGGTCCATCATATAGTACTCTCTTACGAACTCACTATATGATTCAGGAAGTGACTGAAGAACCCAGTCAACAGCCAACTCGCTTGAAATCTCGACACCCAACATGCTTAACCTATCAATGTGTGACTTCATCTCTAAGACGTGTGCACACACAGGTTTCCGATCTTCGTGTTTACTCGCCAAAAGGGCTTGAGTGAGCTTGAACTTTTCAAGCCTTTGAACTTGTGGGTCAGGGAGAACAATTGGAGGAGGTGGAGGAAGTGAAGCATGACTCTCATTTCTTTGATCGTATCTCAGAACGTCATCTTTATTTGGAAAGCTTGTTCCAAAGGATTTGGGAAGACCATTGTAAGATGTAGACATCTACAAAACGGGAGAAAATTCAAGTTTAATTGATTAGAATTCTTGATGCAACACCCAAATGAAACATCAAGCTAGGATCCAACACAATACTCTACAACCTAGAAGAGGGATGCCGTAATCTAGTTGCAGAATATTTGAAGGTAGGTAAATGACGATTTACCAATTTCCACCATGAAAAACGAAAAAGAAGATTAAGCTTTAAATGAATTGAAACTCCTAGATCTTTTGAGATTCATTGAACATTTCAATGGCATGTTTAATCTCGATTATGCCCTACTATTTGTGACTGGGATGCCGAGGATCACAAACAAGGTGTGAATAACCATACGAATCACGTGGTGCACCCAATGTTACTATCACCTAATCAATGTGCCGGTTAGCCACACACGCTCCATTGATCTATGATAAGCATCGAGCCACCCTTCGCCACCAATGTCATCCCCAAATTAGTGTGCTGATTAACCACACACGCTCCACTAAAGTTTGACAAGGGTGCGAAGTGTAATTCCATGGGTTAGCATACAATTTCACATTTTGCCTAAAGTAACTATGCTTTGGGAATTTGAAAAAGCATTTAGTTACTTTGTACTTCATTATACTTATAATGGAAGGTTTCTATCCTATCCTACCCGTTCGGCTAATGACCCTCCACTAGTCAAGAGTGCGGTGGGTAAGAGTGGATACCCATTCAATCGCCATTTTATAGGCAATTTCCTTAAACACCCCTTATAGACCAGCTTCGTGAATGAGGCCCACTAACGGTAAGACTGACTGTTTACTCATACATATATATAATATTAGACTTTTAATGTTATATATAATATAGGGTGTATTTTACACTTTTAAAATACTAGGTGGTTTAATTTAGTAAATTTATACTTTTAATTTAATTAAATGTAAACCAAGACTTTATGGGTTTATTAAATCACTTTTAATTATACACTTTAATTAATTAATAAAACCATAAGGGTGTGATTTGAACTTTTCAAATTACTAGGGTTTTAGAATTTAACATTTCAAAATTAAACTTTTAGTCAAATTTTAAATTCCAAAACTTGAGCGCAAGTTTTGAAACATTTCAAAACATTAGGGATCAAACAACAAATAATTCAAATTAAACAATTAATTTCATAATTATCTATATTTGACCTAATCTTATTTTAGTCACTAGATAATTACCAAATAATTTGAAATAATCCATATTTATCATATAAACAACCAATATTTAAAAGATTTGAAATTATCTATTGTTTTGGCAAGGATAAACATATAATTAAGATAAAAAATCAGATTTTAACTTCAAAAAACAAATTAGGCATCAAATCCAAGTCAAAACAGCAGCCAAAACCCGAAAATCCCTCTGTCTGACCCCTGGACTCGCCGAGTCAGGGACTGGACTCGCCGAGTCAGACAGACTCGCCGAGTTCATCCACTGACTCGCCGAGTCAGGTCGGGCAGAGGCTAAAAAACTCGATTTTCATCAAATAAAGCAGTTAAGCATCACATACAACTGAAACCAATCAAGGCTCTGATACCACTGATAGGTTTTATGCATAAGAACAATCTTATGTGCTCATACAAACCCTAATGCTTGGATCTAGGTTTCTCTATTGTACATGTTTTGAATCCAAGACTAATAACCTTAGATCTAACATATTATAAACTGAATTAGGGTTTATAGAATTACCTTTAATTGTTATATAGTAATAACAATCAATTCCTTGCTTGGATTGGCTTCAAAAGCTTAGTGCCTCAAGTGCTGCACCTCTAATGCAGTCACAAACACCTTATGCAACTTGGATGAAGAGGAGAAGAAGAGAGGCTGCCCAAAAATGACTAGAAACCCTAGAGAATCAGTTGTCCACGTTTTTGGAGCCTAAGGGTCCTTTATATACTTGTGTGGGCTGCTAGGGTTTCAGTCAAAACCCTAATGGACAGCTTAAACTCTAAGCAGCCCATGGAACCTTCTGGATAAGGCCATGGACGAAAATATGATGGGCTTTCATCATAATTTCGTTCACCCCTCTTTCCTTTAGCATTCCTTAGCCCAATAACTCAATTATCCAATAATTGCAGTCCAGTCCCCTAAATTTAATTAATCTCTTTTAGCCACAAAATTAATTATCAATTAATTCTTGACCAATATTAATTAAACAATATGATTTCTCCTTTAATATATTATTCTCATAATATATTAATAAATCATATTTAAACCTTTCTCTCCTTAATTCATCCTACATATTGCTATGGTGAAGGCAACCTAAAAGGACCATGCTCATAATCGGGTCAAGTACATACCAAAATAGTTATGGACTTAGACACTAATCCAACATAAATCACATAGAAATAATGCAGTACAACACAACCCATACATATAACATACAAATACTCTGTTCACGTAACTCTAGTTACCTACTCAAGGTAAAGTATATTGAGAAGACTCACCTCGCGTATCTCGATAACTCGCGAATCCTAGAATCACTCGTGCTCGATCCTCCGAGCTATAATCCTCCTATAACATCATATGTCTCTTAATTAACACTTTTACCACTAAGGTTGACTACCCCTATCAAGTCAACACTGGTCAACTCTGGTCAACGGTCAACGGTCAACTTTGACCGGACTCGGCGAGTGCACTAGGGCGACTCGGCGAGTCTAAGCGTTTTCACCAACTCTCTAGGATTCCCTTTTTGACACGTCGAGTATTCCCCTGACTCGATGAGTTCCACCTGGTATGAATCGCGGGGCCACCCCGACTCAACTCGCCGAGTCTCAAGAACAACTCGACGAGTTCCAGTTCGACTCAGTCCACCTGTCAACCCTCTCTAACTCTCCCTGACTCACTGAGTCAACTCATAACTCGGCTGGACCACTCACTGAGTGGTCAAGGACAATCTTCATGCTACTCGCCGAGTCTGTTCTTCAGACTCGGCGAGTCCATGCCATGCATCAACTCAAACTTGCTTCTGAGGTCAGATCCGCTCCAACAACTCATAGATCTGGCCCTCCTAAGCTAATTCATCACGTAAAGTCCATAACTTGGTGCTCATAACACACCCCATGACTCATAAATGGTGTTTTGACCTTAAGCACAAAGACCCCAATCCAAAACCCTCATGGATTCATAAAAAGCTTGGGACAAGAGACACTCTGGACCTCCAAAGGTCCAGATCTATAACCTAATTCACTTAAGGGACCAAGGAAGCACTAGATCTAACCACAAAAGGGCTCAATAAGCCGTAAATCAACAAAAACATCAACATAACAGAAAATAGCTCGAAAGTAGTACCTCAAATGTGATGTTCTGGCCTCAAATCTTTCAGGAAGTGGCTTCTCTTGATTCCCCTTAGCTATTGCTTCCTTTCCCTTGCAATATAACACCTCCAAGGTCAATAATGGCTCCTTACTTTGCTCCAAACGCTCAAACTCGCTAGGGTTTCACTCAGGGGTCTCGTGAGCACAAATGACGGCCTTAAGGCCCTTTAAATAGGTCCCAAACCTGAGAAATTAGGGTTTCATTAAACAGCGCGGACTTGCCGAGTCCATACCTTGGACTCGCCGAGTCCAGGCGCGAACCCGCGTCCAGAACCGCGATCCTACTTGGCAAGTCTGAGCTCCAACTCGCTGAGTCCCCTCACAAAACACCAAAAACATAAGCATAAAAGATACCTGGAAATCCGGGCTGTTACATCATGTTTTGTTTTTGGGAAAAAATTCCGCATCTCTTTTAAAATGAAAAGGATTTACTCTGAAAATGTTTAAAAAGCATAAATGAAACCGGTCTTTTCTGGCCGAGATTTTGGGGATATCACAGTTTCTACTAATAAATTGGTGAAAGTTGATGCATTTACTGCTATAGGAAATATTTGAAAAGTTGACATAGTTTACGAAATGATTTTTGCTAAATAAATTGATTGACAAGTCTTCAAGTTGAGGCAGTCGATGTTCAAATGCATCTAAGAGTTTATTAATAATTTGGTTACGAACCACGTGAATTAGCACTCCTTTTCAACATGTAGAAGTAGTGCATCAAGTAGAAAAACATGTTGAAAATGGCATGTAAATGGTATGTAACTGAAGTATTGAAGTTTCATTTGTTTATAGTTCTAATTATATTTATAATAGTCTGAGGTAACATTGAAACTCTTATGTCTTACAATACCTTAAGGAGAATGAAGATGCTTATGTTATTAATGTTACTAAAGATGTTGTAGCTTAGACAAAATAAATAGGTGTTGGTACTAGAGAAAGTCAAGGACATGTTATTTTAGATAGTGAAAGATATAGGGTTGCTTATGGTGAATAACTTGGTATTGAAGACAACTAAGCAACTTTAAGGAAAGTAATAAAAGTTAGATAAAGTTGTTAATGAAAAGTAAGGGGTGATGCAAGCTTTAATAATACAATAAAGTTAGATTAGTTAGTAGTATGAGATGGGTATACTGTGGAAATAGTATAATAGGGACAAAATTTGATAGTGAATTTGGTCGGTCTTTTCGTAAACATTTTGTTACCTATAATTGGAATACACAACCACATATTGTTTACAATTTATGATCAATTTGAAATGCAACCAGAATGATTAAGTGGTCCATGTTGCTATGTAACTTGTTAAATGTATTTGATGGTCCATGGATAAAGCATGTGTTGCTCGCATATGTATAGTGGTCCATATAGATAGAATACATATGACCCATATGTTTGATCTATGTAGCATTGTTATCATATACTACTGTTATATGGTCCAAGCTTATGTCATATGGTGCATGTATATTTGATATTTTTTAATGCTGGTTAATTCTACAATGAAGGACATGGTCTATGATGTCGTACATATATATGGAATGTACTTTTCAGTCATATAACACAAAATAGAAAAATGTTAATTCATTGATATATACTTTATGGCAAGTCCAATACAAATATCTTTATAAACAACAAAACAACCACATCAATCAACATTAAACTTGTTATAACATCACTGGAATAACTCTAAGTAACAACGCCAACATAAACTTGTTTTCCTTCAACTTTATATATGTATTTTATGAAGAATATCTTTGTAACATTGATTTGGTATTCATATGCTGATCAACTTGAAATCATGTCAATCATTGACTGATTCATGTAGATAATGTAATGGATCAGATAAAAGACAACCTTCACTTACAAATGAACTTTTAATATTTTACCTAAAAAACTAGACAACCTATAAATCTCCTATATAGGCTATTGATAGTCCATGAGTCCAACATATTGTCTCAACACCACAACGTCACTTATGCACTTTAGCATTGTGCGTTAAGCATTATGATTTACCGCTTACGAAATTTTAAAGCTTGACATCGATGAATATGAAGCCTTCGAGATGAAAAATTGCATCGGTTAGTTTGGAATTGAAAGTTTATATGCTTCTAATGTGTTTATATTGACTTTGATGGGGAAAATAATGGATACATTGTCATTTTAGACATTAAAATTTAACATATCAGAAGTAAGAGACACATGAGAATGCTACAACTCACAAAAATGAAAGTTTTAACAAGTCAACTACTGAATTATTATGATTTTTACATATAAAATTAGTAGGTTTTTTCGAATATGTGCATAAAATCCAAGGTTCTAAAAAGTCCATCATGGCTTCATCATGACTCTATGACTTGTATTTAACGTCAAACTTTAACAAAATGTCGTCTTAAGTTATATATGTATATATATAAAAATAAATAATAGTAGAATATATATATATATATATATATATATATATATATATATATATATATATATATATATATATATATATATATATATATATATATATATCAACAAAATCGTCATTTTAAGTTACGCCTTACTAACGACGTGACTCGTTACAGCTTGTAAAAGTTTGAAGCTTGCCATCACCGCTAAGTTAGGCCTAATACTAATTAGAACTTGATAAAATTCAAAGGCTTTTGTATTGTCCCTAAAATTTAATGTACTCCATGGAATTCCTCAATTTCTTGATACTTATATAAGAAGGCATGATGTCAATCAATAATTTTATTATATCTTTAAAATGCATTTTTGATTTTATTTTTTATAGCATCAAACTTTTAAATCAATTTTTTTATACTGTTCTATACGATTAGAAAAATATAAATAAGAAATAGTTTTAAAATATCATATTATATTAATTGCTAAGTAAGTTATATAAATATAAAATAAAATATATATTTTGATTTCTTGTAATTAGTTTTCTAAAAATTATAAGATCTATATTGTATTCAAACTTAAAAGTTGGAAATCTAATTTAAGTTAACGTATGGTTAAGAAGTTATGGTTGTGGTCGTGGTCAATAACACATTACTTTTTACCAAATCAATTTTTTAGGAGCATAGTGATGAAAGTAAGTAAATTCCGTAAGTACCCTTTTCCTGTGTATATATACACATACATATACATATATATATGGAGGTGGTTGTGGTTATTTTGAGAAGGTAAAGAGATCAGTAGTTGAAGAAGAAGAAGAAGAAGAAATGGGTCCTCCCTCGGGTGAAAACAATGTGGTGGTTTCATCAAACATTAAGCTTGAAAGGCTTCTTAGCATGAAAGGAGGCAAAGGCGAAACCAGTTACGCCAACAACTCTCAAGCCCAGGTTTCCATTCTTTCCTGATTTCCGCTTTAATTTATTTTATATATTCCATACTCGTTCTAACTAGCTTCTAAATCTGGATCACGACTTTCCCTCTTCATTCATTTACAAGATCGATCATAAATATTCCTCCAAATGCAAAACAAATGAACATCGGTCTTAATTTATTTGATCTCATCGCCTTCGTTTTTTAAAATTCAATTGATGAATTGACGTGTCATGGTGCATGCATGCAGGCAAAGCATGCTCGCTCAATGCTACACCTTTTGAAGGAAACACTCGACGGTGTTCACCTGAACTCGCCGGAAATACCTTTTGTGGTGGCGGATCTTGGTTGCTCCAGCGGAAGCAACACCATATTCATCGTCAACGTCATCATCCAACATATCATCAAGCGTTACGAGGCATCCGGACACTCGGATCTACCCGAGTTCTCTGCTTTCTTCGCCGACCTTCCTTCCAATGACTTCAACACTCTCTTCCAGCTCCTCCCGCCGCTGGCCAACCAGGATGTCGGTAGCATGGAAGAGTGTCTTGCCTCCACGGGCCACCGCTCTTTCTTTGCTGCCGGTGTCCCTGGCTCCTTCTACCGCCGGTTGTTTCCCGCAAAATCAATTGATGTTTTCTACTCGGCGTTTTCCTTGCATTGGCTCTCTCAGGTTCGTTAATATATAGTGAAATACCATAACTTAACCAGCATCCTTTAGTTAGTTAATTGAAATTTTAATTTAACCATGGTTGTTCATTTATATATATATATATATATATATATATATATATATATATATATATATATATATATATATATATATATATATATATATATATATATATATATATATATATATATATATATATATATATATATATATATATATATATATATATAATTTTACAGGTGCCAGAAATTGTACTGGAGAAATCATCGACGACATACAACAAAGGAAAGATATTTATTCACGGTGCAAATAAAAGCACTGCAAATGCATATCGGAGACAATTCCAGACGGATCTTGCAGCATTTCTAAAGATGAGATCCAAAGAAATGAAAAAGGGTGGGTCAATGTTTATTGCTCTACTGGGTCGGACGTCAGAGGATCCCACTGACCAGGGTGGGGCAGGCTTACTATTCGGGACCCATTTTCAGGATGCATGGAATGATCTTGTCCAAGAGGTACTCATATCGTATCATTCATAATTTCCACTTTTCATATATGTGCTACCGTACTCTATCATTCATTTCTCCCCCACTCAACCAACCAATTAAAACTACTACTACTACTCTCTCCTACTCTATTTCTTTCATTCGCGCGATAATTTAAGGCTTTTAACACACAGGAAAACATGAATATATATATATATATATATATATATATATATATATATATATATATATATATATATATATATATATATATATATCATTTAACTAACGGATATTGTATGACGATGCTTGCAGGGACTAATAACGAGTGAGAAGCGAGATGATTTCAACATTCCGGTGTATGCCCCAAGCTTACAAGACTTCAAGGAGGTGGTGGAAGCGAACGGGTCGTTTAGCATAAAGAAGCTGGAGGTATTCCAAGGAGGGAGCCCGTTGGTGGTCAACCGGCCAGATGATGCGGCGGAGGTGGGTAGGGCTCTAGCCAACAGCTGCAGGAGTGTCAGTGGGGTTCTGGTGGACGCTCACATCGGAGATAAGCTTGGGGACGAGCTCTTTTTGCGGGTGGCTAACCGGGCTACAAACAAAGCCGAGGAGATTCTGGAAAACCTTCAGTTTTTCCATATTGTAGCCTCTCTTTCTCTTAAATAAATAACACCTACCACATTTGTAAGCTAGGAGAAAAGTGTGAGTTTTCATGTTTATTGTTATGTTTTTTGTTCCTCGTGCGTACGTATCATGTAATTATACAACAAATTATAATTAACTGATGTGTTTGACTTGATTACATATGATAGATATTGTAATTCAAGCCATGCATTCTCTTGTACTCAAAAAAGGTATTTATAGAGTACTTGAGAGAATATTAATTACTAAGACTAAATATGGAAACTATGACAACCATAAATACTATCCTAACTATCCAAATAATTAATACTATCTAATATAAAGTTTTTTTTTTTTTTTTTTTTTTTTTTTTTTTTTTTTTTTTTTAATATGACTCGAGCTTCTCGCTTAGTCATCCTTTCGTTTTAATAATATCTTAAATATTATTAAAAGAGAAACCTTATTACATCATCTTAAATAATCTGGACCATTGATTGTATTTCAAACTTATTTTTTCCACCCGTAGATCAAATTGCTGATGTCATCTTCCCAATATAGAATGTATTTAATTCCAATAAATGCTTTCGAATCATCAATCAATAACTTACATTCGTTGAAATGGAATGCATTTAATTCCAATAAAAGTTTTCCATATTTTACATCTTGAATTTTCAATTATGAAAATTTTAATATGGTCAATTTTAAAAACATATTACTAACAATTCATTTCAATCAAGGCCTTAATATCAACCATTAATATAAATCCGTTTATATTAGTAAACCATTAATATAAAATCTTTTTTTATTAGGAAATCATTAATATCGAAAAATCATATTCAAATTATCACATACATATACGATTCATCATTGAATCCGCGGCTCACATTTATTTTCAATCGTTTATTTTCTTCAAACCTTCTCCTACAACATCGTTAATATTGCTTATAACTTCCATCATCATTCTCTGCTATAAACATTCGCTCTTGTGCACTAGAAGGTCAGTACCTTCTTTCGCTTTTTATATTTTTTTCGATTATTTTTTGTTCCTATATCAAATGTATGTATTAATATATTTCGATTTTCTTTGTCACAAATTACATGATATCAGTTAACTACTTTTTTGAAAATTTTCAAATAAACATGAAAAGATATTAGGTACCTTTAACAAAACAAAAATTAACTATCTTGGAACTGACATTAATTACAAAAATGTTATTTTTATATATTAGAGATGATTATGATTTTTTTTTTAAATTTTTATGTCATAAGAATCTGGTTAATTTTAGCATGATTTTAAAAATATCATTGAAATTATTATGTTTTTGTATATCATATCAACCTACTTTTTTTATCTTTATATAGTAACAATAAAATTTATTAATTTACACAACAAATATAGATATTTCAAATTTTATAATATTATTATACCTTACAAAAGACAACTCTCTCCAAAATAAATTTTCGCCAATAATTTCATCCATAATTTCAACAAATTTAAATTTGTATTTTCTTTATATAATTTTTTTTAATGATCCTAATTTTTTTTCTCCAAAAGTATATCAAACATTTACATCTTAGATAATGCTGCCCTATTATAATTATTATTTTCCAAAAGTATATCCGTTTAACGAAGAATTTGATATAATAAAGGAAGTGAATGTTAATTAAAATGAGATATATATTCCATAATTATTAGATGTGTTTATTAAAAAAAATTAATATCAAGGTGTAAACATTAAACATTTTTAAAGTGAAATTTCAGAATATATACAAACGATGATGTTGTACAATGAAATATAAAATTGAATAGACTGAAAAAAACACTATTAAAGCAGTCAATCTTCAAAATAACATAGTTATGAAAAATTATAAAGTGAGATAAAAATTATAAGATGTTAGGAGATTTGTAAAAAGTACATTTAGTAAAAGCGTTATGGTTATTAGAAAAAATAAGACCGTTAAGATTAGTGAAAATACAATATATAAACTAAATTATCACAATAGTAATGAAATGTCATTATTTGATATTTCATATAATTGAAAGATATGTCAAATTACATTGATGATATACTAAAATTATTCAAAGTTGCGCCAAAACTAATACAGAGTTCTTGCAAACACCAAATAAATAAGAACAAACATAAAAGCTAGCATTTATATTTATAATTAATTTAAAATAAATCAATCATGATTTAGAAAAGAATTTCCATTGATGATATACTAAAATTAAATTTATATAACATTTAACATTTTATAAATTATATTACATAACTTTATTTGAATAAATGAAATAGCTGTCAATATTTAATGCAATAGAAAAAACGGTATATTGGTTGTCAATATATGTTTAAATTAGATAACATTATTATGCAAGGAAAGTCTAATTAAAATGCTTATAAATGTATAAATATCATAACTATATGAGACAAGGAAAGTCGTTCAACTAATAAAACAAAAAATTATGTCTACAAAGAGATCTTTCAATGATTATATATATTTATCGTTTTCAATGTATTTTCTACACATTTCAATAATACCAATAACCATATATTTTTTTATAATCATTATACAATATCTATAAACAATTATATGTTTTTTATGCGTTTCCCGCGTTTAACGCGGGCTATAATCTAGTTGTTTTCCTTTAAAAAAATCTATTACAATTTTAGAATAAACTCAATTAGAAACTCTATGAGGCGTAAATAACGTCCCATTTTTTTACAACAAAAATTTACATTATTGGTGGAGATAAAACTTCATTTTTCATAAAAACCCAAAGTTAAGAAATCTCATTTGTTCAAATTAAGATTATACGAAAATCAGAGTATAATAATAAATATGTAATAGCAATGTTGATGATAAGTGTGTACACAATCACACCTTTGTCTTCCCACAATTATCTGTAACGATCGACTTTCGAGGTATTTATTAATTAATTCTTCTTAATTTATGGTTGGGCCAAGTATAGATAAAAAGGACTATTGGATTGGACTTAAGCATTTGGGCCAATGATTTGGGCAGCCCATAAGACGTACGTTGGGTGTAGCCTGGGTGTATGCGGGGCGTAGTGTTCTGCATCGGATTTGGGGGACGCGCACACGTATACGCAACATACCAGGCGTACGCGCAACATACGTGAGCAGATAGCAAACCCTAAATTTTAGGGTTTAAGTCATATAAATACCCCATTATAGCCATACCCCTGGCTTCTTACTAGTCCCCTCACCCTCATAAAACCCTTATTGCGCCCCATACTCCATTGTTGTGTGTGTTTGACCTTTGTGAGCTAATTTTGGTGAAGGAAAGCTTTGTAGAAGAAAATGAGAGGTTGGAGGAGAAGCCTTTGAGTGCCTTGAGCTCAAAGATCTGGATTAAACTCATCTTTTGGCATCTAGAGGAGGTATAAAGCTCTTAACTTTCTTCCTCAAAGTTTAGATCTAAGGTTTTGGAAGTTTTGGACCTCTTTAGGTCCAAAGTTTGGATCTTGATCATGAAACTTCGAATTTGATCTTAGGGTTGCCACCCTTGAGGCTTAATGAGTTCCTTTATCTGTAAAGTTGCAAGCTTTGAGGACATTATGAGGCCATGCATGAGATCAAGACACTTCTATGGAATTAGTTGTCATTACTTCATGTTTGGGCTCATTTGGTGGGTTGCAAGCCACCAAGTGATCGACTTTATGGATTAGAATGATGAAACGGACTTGGATCTGCAGTTGTAGCTTCAGGGACTGAGTATTAAGTGCTTAATGTGGAAAGGAGCTTAACAGGGGAGTACGTTGGGCGTACCAGCTAGTACGCGCAGCATACAAGCCATGCAACAGGTACGCGCTGCGTACAGATGAGTACGCCTCGAGTACTCATCAGAATTGGGCGTTTGCATTTTGGGCCTCAGATTGGGCCAATTGTTGGACTTGTCAGCTATTGGGCCTCATTAAGTCCATCAGAAGTCAGATTTTGTACCAAAGGCATCTTTGGGCTTATGTAGGGCCCATATGAGGATTTAGGCCCAATTTAGAAAATTGGGCCATTAGTGGGTCTTTAGTGGGCCATTGGTGGACTTAGGAGGATTAGTTTGATTTGGGCCTTGGAGGGAGCCCAAAGTTAGAGCAGGGGTAATTTGGTCCATTTACCTTTAGTAGTATCCTCAGTGTTCTCACTATGTATTATTGTATAGAGTCAGCCCAGGAGACGTGGGAGTTTTCCTCCAGTAAAAACAGGTCTAAGGCACCAATGCCGGCCCGTTTAAGTAGTAGAGTATGTCGGGGTTAGCCCGATGTAGATATATACTTCCGGACTTCGGTGCGATGTCGGGGGTGGTCCTGAGCAGTAGTTATAAATGTTTGATGTCTTTGTGATTCATGCATGATTATGTGTTATGTGTTATGTGTTCCGGGGTAAACCCGATGCAATAGATGTAGTTATGTCATATGTTATGTGTTATGTTCCGGACTTCGGTCTGATGTCGGGGTAAGCCCGATGCAAGTTATGTGATTATGTTATGTGTTTATGATATGCGATATGTTATGTATGTGCCGGGGCGAGCCCGATGCCCGATGTGGTCGGATACCGGGGTGAGCCCGATGCCGGGTAGGAGTCCGATGCCGGGATTCGTCCCGATGCAGTGGGAGTAGTCCCAGAGTTATATTATGTATGTTATGCTTTGTGTATGATATGTGGTGGTTTGGGGAGACTCACTAAGCTTCATGCTTACAGTTTTAGTTTTGATTTCAGGTACTTCCGGTAGCAAGGGGAAGAGCTCGGGATGATCGCATGGCACACTCCACCATCATTAGCCTGGGATTTTTACTATGATATTTTAGCACATGTTTTATGCACTGGATTTTATTATGATGTTTGAGATACATGGTATGTAGCACCTGGTTCTTGGTATGTAATTTCATCTAACTATTTTGTATTTTTGCCTTGAACTCGGCGAGTTGTAGGTCCGACTCGCCGAGTAGAGCCGGGTTTTTGAGAACGTTTAAGTTGGCGACTCGGCGAGTCCCCGCTGTCTGAATGAAACTCTAATTTCAAGGGTTTGCACCCTATTTAAGCATCCTATTGTGCCTCATGTCGGCCCCCATTCACCACCAGAACGTCCCTCACGAAACCCTAACCTTTCCCTTGGTAATTTAAGTGCTTTTGTGTGAATTCCTTGAAGTTTTGTAGAAGAAGAGGAAGTTAGGACCAAAGAAGAAGGAGAAGAGCAAGGGCTTTGAATCCATTTTAGAGTTTAGTAAGGTATAACTCGAAACCCTTTCTGTTTCTTCATTATTATATCATTAAGAGCTTAAGATAGTCATTTTGAGGCCTCTTCTAGTCTTGATCTTTGAGTAATAATCTTATTATGTTAAGGGACTTCAGATCTAGGCATGATTGAGCTCCAGGAGCTCAGATCTAATATCTTTATGGAGCCATATTGCATGAAAAGCCCTAGATCTACTCTTTTAGTGCATTTTGAGCCTTCGAACCTTCATCGATGCATATATACACGTAAAGTTGGAAACTTTAAGTGTTAATCAAGCCCTAAGAACCTAGATCTATGAATGGAATGAACTGGATTCAAGCAGAATCAAGTTAATAGTGATTGCATGCATACGACTCAGCGAGTCGTTCTTCATACTCGTCGAGGTGAGTCGCGAGTCCCCGATTTTTTTCCCCTTTTGAGTTATACCGAGTGGGGATCATTGGGTTATTGGTGGACTTAGTGAATCGGAAGTCAGACTCAGTAATGGAGGGACTCGACGAGTCAATGCCCTGACTCGGCGAGTCCAAGGCAACCTTCTTGCCTCAAGAGCAGACTCGACGAGTTGTTCATACAACTCGGCGAGTCCAGACCTGAGTGTTCATCTGATGAAGATAAACTCGAGGAATTGTTCATACAACTCGGCGAGTCAGATGAAGAATCATTGGATATGTGAATAGAGGTGAACTCGTCGAGTCAATGCCAAACTCGACGAGTAGGGACAAGAGTAAGGGCAATTGATTGATTAGGGACTCGACGAGTTGGAGGCCCAACTCGGCGAGTCGAGTCAACCGAAAGTTGACTTTGACTTTGACTTGACTTGATCAGGGGTAAAACGGTCATTTTACCCAAAGAGTAGATATTAGACTCTGATAGTGTGTTTTGTGGGATTTATAGCCGGAGGATTTCCGGAGCAATAGCAGCAGTTGGAGAGTTCCCGCGCAGATCAGCAACAACTACGAGTTGAGTTACCTTCCAGTAGCGGTGGGTCTACGGCCACAATGTCGGCCCACCAGTAAAAGTTGAATGTTAGATGATTGTCTCCGTGATATTCATCTAGGTTTGCTACTACCTGTGCTATGTTATGTGCTAGTATGATATGATGCTATGTGCTAGTGGCAGTAGGGGGGATAGTCCCCAGATTACCGGTCGATAGTGCCGAAGGGGCGGTCATGCCCAGCCATGCTAGGTAGATTATCTGATATGTGTTATGCGGTAGTAGTAGGGGGTGAAATAGTCCCCAGTATCCGGTCGAAAGGACCGAAGGGGAGGCCAGCACCCAGATATGCTAGTCAGTATCCGATCGAGAGGACCGAAAGGGAGGCCAACACCCAGATATGCTAGTCTGTAGCCGGTCGAGAGGACCGAAGGGGTAGGTCGGGCACCCAGATATGCTTGACTATATATGTATGTTATGTGGTTAAATGATATGTGGTACAGTGGGGGAAACTCACTAATCTTTGCACTTACGGTTTTCAGTTTTGGTTTCAGGTACCTCTTCGTCGAAGGGGAAGGAGCTAGCGCGGTAGCGGCACTTCATACACACACACTGTTTTCGCATTCATGGGATTGTTCTGGGATTTATACTCTGACATTTTAATGGATCATCTGTTTTGGTTTTCAGACTTAGTAAATGTTTATGAAATGGTTTGATCAGACTATGTTTATTTGCAAATGATTTTACTAAATATTGTTTGAAAAATGAAATTTTTGGCCCGTATTTTGGGGATGTTACAAGTTGGTATCAGAGCCCTGGTTTGAGGGATTCGGACACACCTTCGGGGGTGTCTGAACTCAAATTGAGGGATTAAAAGATTTTAAAGAAGAAAATGTTTTCTAAAAGGCTAAGTAAATAGATTTAAGAAGGAACAAAGTGTGCGATGTGCACGACCGGCCGAGCTCAAGTAAGGATTTCCCAAAGTACCCATACAAGCTTATGTTACGTTTATCAGTTTCAGTAGAACATCATGCTAGAATAGGACTAAGGATCTAGGAGTGATGCCTTATGTGCCTGCTTTATGTGCTTCAGTGTATTAAAATTGCATGCTAGTATTGAGTAGACAGCAATGGGATGGCCCGTTTAGGTTATGCCTATGCTAGTACAGTTTCTCGTTATGAGGATAGATATGCTTGAGTAGTTTCATGTATCCGAATGCTGCTTGCTTCGTGCTTTGTAGGACTCAGAGTGATGGGAGTTAGCCATTAGGTGAATACATCATGCCACATGTGATCATGGTTGAATAATCTCAGAGTGCTGGATTTGGCCCTATTGCCAGCTCTCGTTTGAGTCTAGCTGTTATAGGGACGAGTCTTTTACTCGAAGGATTATCTGAGCCTCGTCGCATGTGATGGTATTCATGTGATGGCTAATTGGCATTACAAGGAGACCTTCAGTAGCTGAGGATTAGATTGGGTGGAGTCAAAGATTTCCCTACGGCAAGCCTAGGATGAGAGTAGTAGAGATCAGTAGTAGTACGAGTGACTTGGTGGAGTCAAGGCAGACCTTGAGGAAGGTACGGATAGATGTGGAAGGTAGTATGGGCCCGTACTACTGAAAGCAGAGGATCCGTACCTGGATTAAGAAAGGTTGAGACAAGACCAGGGAACTTGTAGTGGAGGTGATCCCTCTAAGGTGTATTAGTACCACTCACAGTTGTTGTTATGTATTGCAGAATGGTGGTACTACGTCCGAGGCTAGCAGTTGGTAGTTCAGGAGAGGGATCGTGTAACAACGTAAATTTCAAAGCAAAAAATTTAATTTTTGTCACAACCATTTTCACATAAATATTTTATAAAATACCCAACATTGGTTATCAAAGCATATTGTTTCCCAAGATCACAAAAAAATCAAATCCTCTCTCTAGTGTGTACGAGTCACGCCGACGCCTTTCCACGGTCCTTGCTAGTACCTGAAACACATAACACAACAACTGTAAGCATACATACTTAGTGAGTTCCCCAAAACACCCTTACACATATACGCCTTTCCAGGCCATGCTCAACACGACCTTTCGGTCCATGTGTCTCAGGGGACTTCCGTCCCAGTCCCAGTAGACCTTCTGGTCCTACTCGTATCGACCTTCCGGTCCATGACTCCCTGACCTTCCGGTCCACGTCATAATGCCTTCCGGCCCATATCATACATAACATACATATCACATACATAACGCATACAGAACATACAACACATATCATACAAGACATGCATCTCATAGCATACAGGACCTTCTGGTCACACATAGGTACCTTTCTGGTACATTATAGTGAGAAGACTCACCTCGTATGATGTCTAAAATCTCACATGCTCGATATCTCGGAAATCTCGAAACAACGAC
The DNA here is from genome assembly GCF_002870075.4 of Lactuca sativa. Taxonomy (NCBI): domain Eukaryota; kingdom Viridiplantae; phylum Streptophyta; class Magnoliopsida; order Asterales; family Asteraceae; genus Lactuca; species Lactuca sativa. The sequence goes on along the minus strand of NC_056629.2, from coordinate 207,530,581 downwards.
CTGGCACCGCCTAAATTCAACAAATAATCATTCTAATTAATATCGGCTTCCAAGGCTATGCTACGTCCTTTTTCACTTTCCCACAGAAGGGTAAAAAACCATTTTACCCCTCCCCGACTCGAAAGTCCACTTGTTGACCAAAACCCTAAAAGTCAACAAAAGTCAACAGCAAGCAGTACGCGGGGCATACCGGCTCCTGTACACGGGGCATACCCTTGCATTCCAGAAACGGGGAACACGACCCATTACGCGGCGCGTACTGGGATTACGCCCAGCGTACATCCCAGTTTCTCACTTCCTTATTATAATGTCTTAAACGATTAAGACCTAACCCCATATTCCAGATCTGGCCATTTTAACACTTCTTAATCCATAAAGTCGAAAACCTTTAAGCCTTTGCATGCTATAAAGGCTCCCCACACCTTCTAACACCTTTCCTTTCACCTCCAAGAGTCTAGATCTCATGCATGGCTCAACATTCACGTCCAAGATTGCATTTTTATGAACATACAACTCATATAGCTCTGGAATATGATAGATCTAGGCCAATAGAGACTATTTGCTCAAAAAGTCTCCATCTTGGCACTAAAAACCCTAGAAATTGGTCCAAGAAGCACACCATAAAAACTACAAGCCAAGATCTGAACTTTTTACCTCAGGAAGAAGCTCCAACCTTTATAGTCCTCAGATCCACACTTGACCACCAACTTCTAGCCTCCAAAATGGTCTCCTCTTCTCTCTTTCCACCTTAAAAAGGCACTTTAAAGCTTAGAACACTCACACCCAAGCTAAAAACGAAGGGAAAAGATCTCTTAGGGTTTCTTTCTGAAAGATGGTGGCTGAGGGACAAGACCATCTTATTCCTTTTATAGCCCTCAAGTCAGATTAGGGTTTGGAGTCTGGGCCGGTTACGCCCGGCGTAACCCTAGGTACGAACAGCGTACCCGAATGGAACCTCTTATAGAATAAGCGTGCTAGTACGCGCATCGTACTCCTTGTACGCCCAGTGTACTCACAAGCTTAACACTCAATCACAAAGGGCCCAAAATGACAACTTAGAAAAGATGAAGGGTTAAATAGTTGAACCTGAATTTCGGGCTGTTACAGATCGGGTTCGGGTTCAGGTTCCGAACCAGTGGATGAGAGGCTACGCGAGTTCATCTTGTCAGAGATCACCAGAGGCATCCTTGAGTCGACCCTCATCATTTTCGGGTCGATCAAGGAAGGGATAGTTTAGTTGATGGAGGACCGCCTCAGGGCGTTCAGGAGTGACATGGCATCTGGCCAGTCAGGATCTTGCATACTGTCCTTTAAGGACTTTAGGGGAAGTGGTGCGCCAGATTTCCATGGGGCAAAGGACCCCATTGCTGCCAGACGATGGATTGCAGACATTGAGTCTGCACAGCTGACCAGCTTCTACCCCGAGGGGCCGAAGGTACGATATGCAGCAGGATGTCTGAGGGACCGAGCTAGGGATTGGTGGGAGTCGGTTGGTGACTCTCTGGGAGCCTCGACTGTTGAGGCTATGACATGGTTAGACATTGTGACACGGTTCAGAGGGGAGTTCGCACCTGCAGTGGAGCTCCAACAGTTAGCTAGGGAATTCTTGGATATGAGGCAGACCACGGAGACTGTGGTGCAGATCACCGCCAAGTTCCGGGAGAGGGCATTACTGGTGCCCCAGTATGCGGGTGATGAGGACATGAGGAGGACCCGCTACCACGACATGCTGCGAGCCGACATTCGGGAGCATGTCAGTTTTTCAGCTTGCCCTACTTTGGATTCTATAATTGCCAGGGCGAGGGAGCGGGATATAGATTTGGAGCACATCCGGAAGAGGAATGCGGAAGAGGGGCATGTTATGGGGGCTTCAAGGAAGAAGCCCAAGGGATCGGATGCGGGGCCTAAAGGCCAACAGGGGCGGGGCCGCTGCAGGAAATGTGGCAAGACGCATGAGGGAGCGTGCAAGTTGGGGTCGTCAGGCTGCTATAAGTGCGGAAAGTCCGGGAACTTCAGCAGGGATTGTACCGCCCCTGCACCTGTGATAAAGACGTATGAGTTGCTGTGTTTACACTGCAACCAGAAGGGCTACAAGAAGGCCAATTGCCCCCAGTTGACAACATCAACGCCAGTAAAGGCGCCAGCTCCAACGACCCTGCGTATCATTGATGGCAGGCAGGGCAAGACAGAGGCTCCAGTGGTGAGGATTCGGGCATTTCAGCTGACTACCGAGGAGGCACGCGCCGCACCTGATGTGGTGACGGGTATGATTCTTTCCCTCTGACTTATTTATATGATCTTTATGTTATTGATATGTACTCTGTGTATATACGTTTAGGATCGTTCCATGTGAACGGTATCCCAGTTCAGGTGTTGTTTGACTCGGGTGTCACCCGATCGTTTGTTTCCCTTGCGCTTAGCAAGAAGTTTTCTGAGTCTTCGGGCATGTTGGATTTCCCTTTAGAGGTGGAGATTGCGGACGATCGGTCGGTGCGAGCATCTGAGGTTTTCCGAGATTGTGTTTTGAGATTGTTTGAGGAGCGCTACTTGGTGGATTTGGTTCCCATTCCATTGCATTGAAAAAAGGTGATTATAGGCATGGATTGGCTCAGCCCCAATGGGGCAGTGATAGATTGCGCTCAGCAGCTGGTGCGAATCAGGACCCCAAGTGGGGGAGAGTTAGTAATTCAGGGTAAGAGACCACAGCAAGGACCAGTTTTGTGTTCAACAGCGAGAGCTAGGCGTTACGTCAGCAGGGTTGCGCATGTTATGTCGCGTATGCTATGGATACCCGGGAGGCGGGTAGGGCAACTGTGGGCGATGTGCCCGTAGTACGAGAGTTCGCAGATGTATTCCCCGAGGAGCTGCCTGGGATACCTCCGGAGCGACAGGTGGAGTTCAGGATTGACCTAGTTCCGGGTGCGGCTCCGATAGCCAAGGCACCATATCGGTTGGCTCCTCCTGAGATGTAGGAGTTGTCTACACAGCTACAGGAGCTGTTAGACAAGGGATTCATTCGACCGAGCAGTTCACCCTGGGAAGCCCCGATCCTGTTTGTAAAGAAGAAGGACGGGTCGCATCGGATGTGTATTGATTATCGGGAGCTAAATAAGGTAACAGTGAAGAACCATTACCCACTACCGAGGATTGATGACCTCTTTGATCAGTTGCAGGGAGCATCTTGGTTCTCCAAGATCGATTTGTGTTCAGGCTATCATCAGATGAGGGTCAGAGAGGAGGATGTGCAGAAGACCGCGTTTCGTACGCGTTATGGCCATTATGAGTTCGTGGTGATGCCGTTTGGGCTTACCAATGCTCCTGCCACGTTCATGGACCTCATGAACCGCGTGTGCAGACCGATGTTGGATCGGTCTGTGATAGTTTTCATTGGTGACATCTTGGTTTATTCCAAGATGCAGGAGGATCACGAGGAGCATCTAAGAAAGGTTTTGGAGACCTTGAGGAGGGAGAGCTTGTACGCCAATTTCTCCAAATGTGAGTTTTGGTTGTGCGAGGTGCAGTTTGTTGGGCACCTTGTCAACCAGAACGGGATTTCAGTAGACCCGGCCAAGGTGGAGGCCGTGATCAGATGGGAGATTCCGAAGTCTCCATCCGAGATTTGGAGTTTCCTGGGATTAGCAGGCTACTATCGGAGATTCATCTAGGATCTCTCCAAGATAGCATTACCCCTGACCAGGGTAACAAGGAAAGTCGTGGTCTTCCGTTGGGGGCCTAATCAGTAGGCCACATTCGAGAAACTGAGACAGAGATTGTGCGAGGCGCCAATCTTAGCCCTGCCAGAGGGCATGGAGGATTTTGTTGTGTACTGCGATGCATCCATCGCAGGTTTGGGCACAATATTGATGCAGAGAGGGCATGTCATTGCCTATGCGTTGAGGTAGCTGAAGCCTCACAAGGCGAACTACCTGACACATGATTTGGAGTTGGGGGCTGTTGTTTTTGTTGGATTAGTGTCTAAGTCCATAACTATTTTGGTATGTACTTGACCCGATGGTGCATGGTCCTTTTGGGTTGCCTTCACCAAAGCAACTTGATAGGATGAATTATGGAGAGAAAGGATTAAATATGATTTATTAATATATTATGGGAATAATATATTAAAGGAGAAATCATATTGTTTAATTAATAATAGTCAATAATTAATTGGTAATTAGTTTTGTGACTAAAAGAGTTTAATTAAACTTAAGGGACTGGAATTGTAATTATAGGATAATTGCAATTTGGGCCATGGATTGCCTTGAATCAAGAGGTGGACGAATTCTATGGGGAAACCCATAAGAATTTCGTCCATGGGCTTGATTAAAGGAGTCTATGGGTTGCTTAGGGCTTAAGCAACCAAATTAGGGTTTCCTTATTAGATAACCCTAATAGCCTCACTATATATAGAACCCTTAAGGCTCAAAAACGTGGGGAACTTCTCTTCTAGGGTTTTCACACGTTTTGGGCAGCCTCCATCCTCTCTCCTCTTCATCCTCTTGCTTATGGGGTTTGTGAACCATTAGAGGAGTGACACTTGTGACTCTAAGCCTTCCAAAGTCAATTCAAAGGAGGAATTGGGATTGTTATTGCTACATAACAATCAAGGTAATATCTTAAACCTAATTATATGTTAATATTGATTTCCATATGCTAGAATTAGGGTTTATAGTATTGGATTCAAAGCATGTACAATAGAGAAACCTAGATCCAAGCATTAGGGTTTGTATGAGCACATAGGATGTCTTATGACCAAAACCCATCAGTGGTATCAGAGACTAGATTGGTTTCTATTGTATTGATGCTTGATATAACTGGAAAATTCGATTTTTTGGATTCTGGAGGCTGGACTCGCCGAGTCCATGGCTGAACTCGCCGAGTCCATGCAGACTCGACGAGTCCAAGGCTGACTCGACGAGTCAACTCGTCAGACAGGCGGATTTTCGGGATTTTTACCTGTTATGACTTAGGATAATTGCCATAATTGTTTAAACATAATAAAATTCGAATTTTGTTAATCCCTTATGATTATCCTTGTCAAAATAAAAGATTTTGGTCATCTAATTAGATAATTGTTACCTTATTTGATATATGTTAAGTTATGTAAATTATTTCATCATTATCTTGCAAGAATTTGAACTAGATCTAATTAGATAACCACCAATTATAGTTAATTGCCTTATTTGAATTATGTGATCTAGAATATTCTTGACAAAGTTTGGAATAGTTTCAAATTAATCCCTTTAGGTTTTATATTTTAAATTTGAACCCAAAAGTTTTGTTGTTTTGAAATTTAAATAGTTAAAACCCTAATGTTTTGAAAAAGGTTTCAAAACTTGCCCTCAAGTTTTGGAATTTAAATTTTGATTAAATAGTTTAATTTTGATGTATATTTAAATTCTAAACCCTAATGTGTTGAAATTTTTCAAAACTTGCCCTCAAGTTTTGGAATTTAAAAGAGTATTAAAAGTTTAATTAGGAATGTTAAATTCTAAAACTCTAGTATAGTTTTGAAAAAGTTCAAATCACACCCTTATGGTTTTATTAATTAATTAAGGTGTATAATTAAAAGAGATTTAATAAATCCATAAAAGTTTAGGTTTACAATTTAATTGAATTAAAAGTATAATTGTTAAATTAGACCACATAGTATTTTAAAAGTGTTAAAATACACCCTATAATATATATAACATTAAAAGTCTAACAGTATATATATGTATGAGTAAAAGTCAGTCTTACCGTTAGTAGGCCTCATTCACAAAGCTAGTCTATAAGGGGTGTTTAAGGAAATTGCCTATAAAATGGCGATTGAATGGGTATCCACTCTTACCCACCGCACTCTTGACTAGTGGAGGGTCGTTAGCTGAACGGGTAGGATAGGACGAAACCTTCCATTATAAGTATAATGAATTACTAAAGTAACTAAATGTTTTCATAAAATTCCCAATCTTAGTTACTTAGGCAAAAGTGAATTGATGCAATTCCATGAAATTACACTTTGTGCCCTTGCAAAGACGTTGGTGGAGCGTGTGTGGTTAACCGGCACACTAAATGGTTCTAAGCAAAGGTAGCAAAGGGTGACTCAATGTTTGTCATAGTTCGGTGGAGCGTGTGTGGTTTACCGGCACATCGAATAGGTGACTGTAACATGTGAGGGCACCATGTAGTTTGCATGGTTATTCACACCCGCTTTGTGATCCTCGGCATCCCAGTCACAAACAAGAGGGGCATATCGAGATATAAACATGCCATTGAAAGTTCAATGTATCTCAAAGGATCTAGGAGTTTTCATAGATTTAAAACTTAAATTTCTTTTTCGTTTTTCATGGTGGAAATTAGTGAATCGTCATTCACTTACCTTCAAATATTCTGCAACTAGATTACGGCATCCCTTTTCTAGGTTGTAGCGTATTGTGTTGGGTCCTAGCCTTGGAATTTCATTTGGGTGATCTACCAAGGACTCAATCTATCAACTAACTTGAATTCATTTTTCTCCCGTTTTGTAGATGTCAAAGTTCGACAACTATGGTCTTCTCAAATCCCGTGGAACAAGCATTCCACATGAAGATGATATTCCACGATTCAATCGAGGAACAAGAGATCATGCTTCACTTCCTCCTCCTCCTCCAATTATTCTCCCTAACCCACAAGTTCAAAGGCTTGAAAAGTTCAAGATCACTCAAGCCCTTTTGGCAAGTAAACATAAAGAAGGAAAGTCTGTGTGTGCACACGTCCTAGGGATGAAGTCACACATTGATAAGTTAAGAATGTTGGGATCCGTTGTCTGTGAGGAAATGGCTGTTGATTGGGTTCTTCAGTCACTTCCCAACTCATATAGTGAGTTCGTAAGAGAGTACTATATGATGAACTACGACGTGACCCTTATAGATCCCACCTATATGCTTATTGCTGCTGAATCTGCAATGATTTGGCGCAATAGAAAAGCAAAGTTGATTGGTGAATCTGCCTTCGAGACCTCTATGGATATAAACAATAGCAACTAAAGACATGCTATGATCGAAAAGTTTGATCATAAGAGAAAGGCAATGTCTGAAGTAGTTCCATGTGTTGTTCCAAAAGAGTCGATTTGTTTTATTGCCAAGAGAAGGGGCATTGCAGACGAAGCTGCCCTATTTACCTAAGAGATCTAAGAGATGGGAGAGTCAAAACGTATGGCTCTAATATAGGTAAAATCCATTGACTATCTCTTTTAAGCTTCTATTCTAGATTCTTAATACATAATGTAATAAGATTACAAATGATGTTTTGTAGGATCGAAGAAAAGAAAGGGAGCTTAAGGGAAAAAGTGAGCAAAATCTAACCGTAAAGGGGATTTCGATCGCATTTCTCGAAGATTAGATTCTTGAGCTACTACTTAGAGTTAGAATTAGATTGCTAAGAAAGATGTATTAGCATAAGTTTTTCAATGAGTTGCATTGTAAGGACAAAATTTTTTCCGCAATAAAATAAATTTTTGATTTTAAATTTTATTTATTTATCCTTACAATGGCGTGTATGAAAAATTGATGTTAAAATGTTTCTATTATTAGCAATAATGGATTTGGTTCTTATTATGTTATTTATGGAAAGTCGAGAATTTACCAAATAGGGAGAGTTTCTCATCGCCCAAAGTTTCAATTGGACAGAAATTTGGAATCACGCAACTTGGTTGCACGATGAATGAGAAATTTCATATTTGGAAATTAGACAAATTCATTGACAAAGTGTCAAGTGAAGGGCTAAGAGTTCGAGCACACAATGTTGCGTGTTGATCAAGTCCACCATAATATTAACAAGATATTCGTCATGATTTACTAAAGGTTTAGTAAATATGATTATACTTATAAGATTAAGTGTAATTCTTAGTTGATTGAAAAAGTTTAAATCAATAGCAGAACGAATAAGAAGAATCAAGAAGGCAGAGAGATAAAAGTTTCTCCATTCTAAGAAGAAGGGAGAGTACCTTTTATGCTTTATGATAGGTCTTAATGATTAAGAACCATATCTCAATTGATCCTCTAAGTGAGTCTTAGTACAATTGTAAGAAGAGGAATCAAGAATTGAAGAAATGGTTAAATCAATAAGTCAATCATACTTCGTTTCAATAACAAGTCTTAAAGTTAAGATTGTGACAATGAGTGAAAAGTATTAAAGCTTTACAACATTCATCAAATGTGGAAAGTTGTGATGTCTTGAATAAGACAAAGACCGACTAGGACCAATTTATGAAGTGTTTTTGATAAAAGCTACACTAACTCTTGAATATTTGTTTGTCAAGAAATGTTTATTGACAAAAGTATCTTATATGTCAAGGAGTCAGTGGGAGCTTTAATGGTCTTGAAAGGTTTCAAGAACAAATCAAATAAACCTTAACGATCATCACTAGCACACGAGTTGAGGTTTACAACCTATCGTGTTGACAATATTTTGATTCTGTGTTGTTCCAATTAAGTTAATTATGCATGTAAGTTCTATGAGTTCTCATTTTGAATGCATAAAAGGCAAAGCACCTTAATCGATGAAAGGTACATTGATAGGAAAGGGTGAGCTGCTTAACTACTTGGAAGACATGGTGGGCAGCTGTGCTACCATAAAGGCAAGAAATCAAGATTAAGAAAGTTCGGTCCATATGAGTTTGAATTTGTCGTAAACTTTAGTTTTAACAAATTCACATGGATAGGAATACACACACCGCTCAAATCTAAGTGTCATAAGATTTCCACCTTCATGAAAATGATTGTGAGGAAATGCTTTCACTAAGAGAGATTTTAAGAAGATAGTGATTGTAAAATTGCATTCTCGAATTCAATTATGGTTACGGCATCCCTTTCCATAATTTGAATTGTGAGGTTTGGCAATTGTTTACACACACATATGAACTATCGAAGGCAAAGGTGTATAAGTTCAAGAAGCCTTGATAAAAGATTATCAAAGCACTAAGTATTAGAAACATAAACTTAAGAAATTCAATAAGTATTGTTTTTCTGGAAGTGAAGATGTTTATGAATACATGTCGAAGCTAGTGGGAGCATAAGTGTTATGTTTTATAATAATCATCATGATAGTGGGAGCATAAATGTTATGATTGTATGATGATTAAGGCAAGTATTGAAAGGTTAGCAATATTAATTATAGAAAACATGAGTCATACTTTTCAAAGTCACAATAGTTGAAGAGTCGTTTTGCTATAATTAAGGGAGAGAATATTATGCTTCATTTCAAATCTAAAGGTTTAGGTTGAGAAATGTGAATAAAATTTAGTCAAAGGTACAAAGTGTGTTCTTAAAATTTCGATTATGATTACGGCATCCCTCTTCACAATTCGAATTTTGAGAACATAGCAAATAAAACATTATGCGTTGTGTCCCATACGCTTCGAGTATAGGATCGATTGCAAATGCTTTAATGTTTGACCATTCTAAAATTTTCCAAATGTCGAGCGCATTTAGAGGGAAAAGGGACTAGAATTGGTTTTGACTAAAATAATTAAACAACTATCAAAGGAATCCAAAGTTCGACAAGAATTGGTCGCTTGTGAGTAGTTGGAAGTATAGTATTGGAAAATATGGAAATGTTTCCATATTGGATGGACCATATCGACATCATTACGAATAGATAAGATTCTATTAAGAATGAGTTGTCATATGGAACATATGGAAGTGTGTCCATATTGGGAATTGAATATTGAGAAATCTATGACTAGATTAGAAACTTCTATGCAAAAGGATGTTCAAAGAATGTACTTTGAGTGAGAGACATCACGTCTATGGAATTGTCTTGTAACAATCTCCGATAGAGGACTTTGTAATATCATTGGCAATAGTCTTTGTGACTTTGGTGCAATGACATTACGAAAGGATAGTTGCATAGAATGTTAGAATCTAGCATATTCTATAAGTAGCAAGAATTTGATATTCTTTAACTTATGGAAAACGGATTTGGAGTTGTGAAATGAGAAGGATTGGAAATGCGTTCAATCTGATCTATTTCACAAAGTAAGAACCGTAGGTAAACATTGTGTGCATGCTAGGAGCATGGGACAAGTGTAATAATTCAAGTAAGAAGTTGATTACCCGAAACGACGAATAATGAGTAATCAATATGGTGATAAATAAAAGGTGTTTTATTTATGCTCAAAGGGTTGAGGCCATATGGGATTAGTATTATTCTTGTGTTTCACATTTGCATGTTTTGACTTCCAGAATAATTGGGTTTATTAAGAATAATCGAATTATTCAAACGGGCCACAGTCGTTCATATGTTGGAAGTAGATATGAATGAAGAGTGTCGTGATTTGGTGTGTGGATTGTCTGAAAGAGTATTAGACATAAGTAATTGTTTGCTGCAACGTTCATGAGTGCTTATGAATGTGATTTGAGCATTGGATTAGACCCACGCTCACTTGGATCACTCCATGGATTGTATCACGAGTGATTGGTTAGACGATAACATCTTATATTCTTGAAACCGAGATGTGTGAGTTGTATCTTGCAAATCGGTTGCACATTGATAATATGTAAACGCACTAGTAACTTGGTGTTATAAAACATATTGTTGTGTGTGATTCGGTGCGTGAGTGCAAGCGAGCATTGTATCAAAGTTTATCCGTTCCTTTTATTCAAAGTAGGATAAAAGCGATATCTTTTGGGCCCCTCGATGGTTTAGTGATGACAAACGTAAATGCTCGGCTGGGATAGGGCTAATTTGATTTGTTCAATTAGTCTGTCGTCATAAATCAGAAATCGAGAAGTAGTACAAAGAGAATGATTTGAAATCATATCTCATATGATATCTAGAATGGAGGAATATATGATCCCTTATCTAAGGACACGCGTATCTGATAGGATCAGAGTTGACAGCGGCTTTGGAAAGCTACGATTGTAGATCAGGATTTGAAGTCATACGCATAATAGTTATTAGACTTATCCAAGTGGGAGACTGTTGGATTTGTGTCTAAGTCCATAACTATTTTGGTATGTACTTGACCCGATGGTGCATGGTCCTTTTGGGTTGCCTTCACCAAAGCAACTTGATAGGATGAATTATGGAGAGAAAGGATTAAATATGATTTATTAATATATTATGGGAATAATATATTAAAGGAGAAATCATATTGTTTAATTAATAATAGTCAATAATTAATTGGTAATTAGTTTTGTGACTAAAAGAGTTTAATTAAACTTAAGGGACTGGAATTGTAATTATAGGATAATTGCAATTTGGGCCATGGATTGCCTTGAATCAAGAGGTGGACGAATTCTATGGGGAAACCCATAAGAATTTCGTCCATGGGCTTGATTAAAGGAGTCTATGGGTTGCTTAGGGCTTAAGCAACCAAATTAGGGTTTCCTTATTAGATAACCCTAATAGCCTCACTATATATAGAACCCTTAAGGCTCAAAAACGTGGGGAACTTCTCTTCTAGGGTTTTCACACGTTTTGGGCAGCCTCCATCCTCTCTCCTCTTCATCCTCTTGCTTATGGGGTTTGTGAACCATTAGAGGAGTGACACTTATGACTCTAAGCCTTCCAAAGTCAATTCAAAGGAGGAATTGGGATTGTTATTGCTACATAACAATCAAGGTAATATCTTAAACCTAATTATATGTTAATATTGATTTCCATATGCTAGAATTAGGGTTTATAGTATTGGATTCAAAGCATGTACAATAGAGAAACCTAGATCCAAGCATTAGGGTTTGTATGAGCACATAGGATGTCTTATGACCAAAACCCATCAGTTTTCGCCCTCAAGATTTGGCGTCATTACCTCTATGGGGTTCGTTGTACGATTTACACGGACCACAAGAGTTTGAGGTATCTCATGGACCAGCCAAATCTGAATATGAGAAAGCGTCGGTGGCTTGATGTGGTAAAGGGTTATGATTGCGAGATCCTTTACCATCCGGGGAAGGCCAATGTCGTGGCCGATACGCTTAGTCGCAAGGCGGCGCCGATCAGAGGTATCTACATGCGGATGACAGTGGTGAATCCGCTTTTGGAGCAGATTCGGGAGGCCTAGCAGGAGGCCATGAAGGAGGAACATCGGAAGAGTGAGCGTATAGTGGGTAAGGTTTCCTCCTTCGATTACGATAGCCAAGGATTATTAGCACTACACCGTAGGGTGTGGGTACTGTATCACGGGGGCGTACGCCAGATATTGATGGAGGAGGCACACAAATCCTGGTTCTCCATTCATCCAGGGGCGACGTAGATGTATAGGGATCTTCATCTAGACTATTGGTGGCCCTGCATAAAGCGGGACGTGGCTTGGTATGTAGAGCGGTGCTTGACCTGTAGGAAGGTCAAGGCCGAGCATCAGAGACCGCACGGCAAGATGCAGCCGTTGGATATCCCGTTGTGGAAATGGGAATGTATTACGATGGATTTTATCACAAAGCTTCCCTGGACCGTGCAAGGAGTTGATTCGATTTGGGTCATCGTGGATCGATTGACCAAGAGCGCCCATTTTTATTCCAATCCAGGAGAGTATCTCGACCGAAAAGTTGGTCGATATCTATATCAGGGAGATAGTGGCGCGGCATGGGGTGTCGGTGTCAGTGATATCAGACAGAGATGTCCGTTTCACTTCCAAGTTTTGGAAGAAATTTCATGACGAGTTGGGAACTCGTCTGCATTTTAGCACCGCCTTCCACCCGCAGACGGATGGTCAGAATGAGTGGACCATCCAGACTCTGGAGGATATGTTACGGGCGTATGTGCTAGACTTTGGTGGTAGTTGGGATACCTATCTTCCTTTAGCTGAGTTCTCATACAACAATAGCTACCACGCGAGTATTGACCGTCCTCCCTTCAAGATGTTATACGGGAGGAGGTGCAGGACCCCAATATGTTGGGGTGAGGTTGGCCACAGGGTCATGGGGAGCACCGAAGTGGTGCTCAAGACGATCGAGAAGATTTAGCAAGTTCGGAGCAGGCTTTAGACTGCACAGAGTCAGCAGAAAAGTTATGCTGACAAGCGCCGTTCAGACATGGAATTCCAAGTCGGAGATATGGTTCTTCTGAAGGTGTCGCCATGGAAAGGTGTCATCCGTTTCAGAAAACAAGGCAAGTTGGGCCCAAGGTACATCGGGCCATTCAGGGTTATAGCCCGGGTGGGCAAGGTGTCGTATAGGTTGGATCTGCCGGCCAAACTCAGCCAGTTCCACAGCACCTTCCACGTCTCTCAGTTAAGAAAGTGTTTGGTGGACGACTCGGCAGTGGTTCCTTTGGAGGATATTCAGGTCGATGACAGCCTGGATTACATCGAGTGGCATGTGGAAATCCTTGATAGGAAGACGAAGGACCTTAGGAACAAGAGGGTGGAACTTGTAAAGGTGCAATGTCAGCACCAGAAGGAATCGGAGTGGACGTGGGAGCCGGTGGGAGAGATGATGGAGCACTACCCCGAGTTGTTTCAGGATCGAGCAGCAGACTTCGAGGACGAAGTCTAAAATAAGTGGGGGAGATTTGTAGCACCTGGTTCTTGGTATGTAATTTCATCTAAGTATTTTGTATTTTTGCCTTGGATTCAGCGAGTTGTAGGTCCGACTCGCCGAGTAGAGCCGGGTTTTTGAGCACGTTTAAGTTGGTGACTCGACGAGTCCATATTCTGGACTCGACGAGTCCCCGCTGTCTGAATGAAACCCTAATTTCAAGAGTTTGCACCCTATTTAAGCATCCTATTGTGCCTCATGTCGGCCCCTATTCACCACCAAAACGTCCCTCATGAAACCCTAACCCTTCCCTTGGTAATTTAAGTGCTTTTGTGTGAATTCCTTGAAGTTTTGTAGAAGAGGAGGAAGTTAGGACCAATGAAGAAGGAGAAGAGCAAGGGCTTTGAATCCATTTCAGAGTTTAGTAAGGTATAACTCGAAACCCTTTCTGTTCCTTCATTATTATATCATTAAGAGCTTAAGAGAGTCATTTTGAGGCCTCTTCTAGTCTTGATCTTTGAGTAATAAGCTTATTATGTTAAGGGACTTCAGATATAGGCATGATTGAGCTCCAGGAGCTCAGATCTAATATCTTTATGGAGCCATATTGCATGAAAAGCCCTAGATCTACTCTTTTAGTGCATTTTAAGCCTTCTAACCTTCATCGATGCATATATACACGTAAAGTTGGAAACTTTACGTGTTAATTAAGCCCTAAGAACCTAGATCTATGAATGGAATGAACTTGATTCAAGCAGAATCGAGTTAATAGTGATTGCATGCATACGAGTCGGCGGTTCGTTCTTCATACTCGTCAAGTCGAGTTGCGAGTCCTCGATTTTTTCCCCTTTTGAGTTATACCAAGTGGGGATCAGTGGGTTATTGGTGGACTCAGTGAATCGGAAGCCATACTCAGTAATGGAGGGACTCGGCGAGTCAATGCCATGACTCGGCGAGTCCAAGGCAACCTTGTTACCTCAAGAGCAGACTCGACGAGTTATTCATACAACTCGGTGAGTCCAAACCTGAGTGTTCATCTGATGAAGATAAAATCGACGAGTCGTTCATACAACTCGACGAGTCGGATGAAGAATCATTGGATATGTTTATAGAGCTGAACTCGTCGAGTCAATGCCAAACTTGACGAGTAGGGACAAGAGTAAGGGCAATTGATTGATTAGGGACTCGACGAGTTGGAGGCCCAACTCGGCGAGTCGAGTCAACTGAAAGTTGACTTTGACTTTGACTTGACTTGATCAGGGGTAAAACGGTCATTTTACCCAAAGAGTAGATATTAGACTCTGATAGTGTGTTTTGTGGGATTTATAGCCGGAGGATTTCCGGAGCAATAGCAGCAGTTGGAGAGTTCCCGCGCAGATCAGCAACAACTACGAGTTGAGTTACCTTCCAGTAGCGGTGGGTCTACGGCCACAATGTCGGCCCGCCAGTAGAAGTTGTATGTTAGATGATTGTCTCTGTGATATTCATCTAGGTTTGCTACTACCTGTGCTATGTTATGTGCTAGTACGATTTGATGCTATGTGCTAGTAATAGTAGGGGGGATAGTCCCCAAATTACCAGTCAATAGGGCCGAAGGGGCGGTCATGCCCAACCATGCTAGGTAGATTATGTGATATGTGTTATGCGGTAGTAGTAGGGGGTGAAATAGTCCCCAGTATTCGGTCGAGAGGATTGAAGGGGAGGCCAGCACCCAGATATGCTAGTCAGTATCCGGTCGAGAGGACTGAAGGGGAGGCCAACACCCAAATATGCTAGTCAGTACCTGGTCGAGTGGACCGAAGGGGTAGGTCAGGCACCCAGATATGCCTGACCATATATGTATGTTATGTGGTTAAATGGTATGTGGTACAGTGGGGGAAACTCACTAAGCTTCGTGCTTACGGTTTTCAGTTTTGGTTTTAGGTACCTCTTCGTTGAAGGGGAAGGAGCTGGCACGGTAGCGACACTTCATACACACACATTGTTTCCGCATTCATGGGATTGTTCTGGGATTTATACTCTGACATTTTAATGGATCACCTGTTTTGGTTTTTAGACTTAGTAAATGTTTATGAAATGGTTTGATCAGACTATGTTTATTTGCAAATGATTTTACTAAATATTGATTGAAAAATGAAATTTTTGTCCCGTGTTTTTGGGATGTTACATGATACATGATTTTCGATTTTTACTCTGATTGGATATGGGTTTTATAACAATATAAAAAAAAATTTGGTTGTGTTTTTTTGGATGTTACATTATTGGAAGTACCTGAAAAGATTTAATCCACAAATATAAGCCACTACTAGAAAAAGGGCCTTTTACGACGCTCATTGCGCGTCGTAAAACGCTCAGACGACGCGCAAATGCGTGTCAAGGAAGGCCCTGTCATAAAGAGAGACGACGCGCATTTACGACGCGCATTTATGACGCGCATTTACGACGCGCGGTTACGACACGCAATGCGTATCAAGGAAGGCCCTGTCATAAAGGAAGACGATATGCATTCGCGTGTCATAACCTTACGACGCGTGTGTTAATGACACACAATACGTATCAAGAAAGCCTCTGTCAAGAAAGGCCATGTCATAAATGAAGATGACACGCATGTTTGCGTATCATAATTTTAAATGTTAAAAAAAAATTATTTTTTATAGATTTACTAATTTTCAAATTAAATTTTCATTTAATGCCTCACAATATAAAATAAAATATCATATACAAAAAATATAATCCATTTCATAAAATTTAATGTCTTACAATTCTATTTCTTACAATATATAAATTTACATGTAAAAACATCTCTACAGTCTACATGTTTCATGCTTGATTTCCATCTTTTATTGTTTTTAAAAACAAAAGTTCTAACAAAAAACCTTCTTTTAGTAATGCAAGTGATGCTCTTGATAAGCTGATATTCTTAAGTGTAACGGATCCCTCATTACTTGGAGATGCTGGTGAGCTTGAAATCCAAATTAAACCTGATCCAGAAAAAGGGACAATCACAATATCATAAGATTACTTACTTTTCTTCATTCTTGAATCTTTCCTCATAAAATACAACTCTACAAGAGATTTATAAACCTTTTTTTACCCTTATATTATAAGTGCAGTAGTAGGCATCAAATGAAATGTACGGTAAATGAGGGAGAGAAGCCACCTCTCAAAAGTAGTCAATTATTGAAATGTACTATTTCCTTTAAGGTTTTCAAGGATAAAATTGACATTTCTCAAGGTTTAGGTATCACTTACCAAATAAAAGCATTTCCGCAGACTAGAGCAATGCATGCATTCCATCGTACACAACAACATTTAACAGTTTATAAGATAGAAGGTAACCAATTAAGGTTGTAATGTTATTTTTCTTTATTTTTGAAATATGAAAGGAAATAGGAATAGATCTTACGTTCAGAAGGTATGACCGATCTGATAAATTGCCGGCTTAAGCCCACAACAAATTTGCACATAACAATGAATTCCTGCCATGAAAAAACAGAAAAAAATATTTAAAAAACTAAAAAATAGCAAACCTGTATGACACAAGGTATATTTGGGAGCTGACTTCTTACCTCCTTGCAGCTTTCCCCACAGAACCATGTGGTTGATAACATCAAGTCTCTTTCCAGTTTTTCCATGACATTCCTCATGGTCCTGTAAGCATTAGCCATTTGCAAATCTGAATCACTGTTAAGGTTGAAAACCAACAATATAGAAATATCACATTTTATTTGTCAAATTCAATACGTTGATTTGAAAACAAAATAACTTGAAAATTTTATAAAAAGGTCAGGTGAGAAACCTGATCAGTGTTGAAAGTTCCACAATGATGGAATAGTTCTAGATTCACTTTTATATATATATATATATATATATATATATATATATATATATATATATATATATATTGTTATAACAGTTATGACTTATTATAATTTATACCTCAACTAAATCAACATTGTGTCTCCTTGCACGTTCCAATGCTTCATGCCTTGACACAACACCATGTCCTGTAAAAATCAGATAATACATACAACTTTCAGACAATGCTTCACTTGCTTCCGCAATATGATTCTTAATTCCATATTCTGTTACTTGTGCCTCTATTACTAAATGATAGACCTTTGTATAGCCAAACTTATGTGAGGGAAAGTTAATTCCATCATGTATGAATTTCTGGTCCTACCTTCTTTGACATCCTTTGTGATTGTAAACATTTCTTGTATTGTTTGACCCACCAATTGAAACAAACAAAGGCTAATCCTATCAGGATATATATATATATATATATATATATATATATATATATATATATATATATATATATATAGCTAGATGGAATTCATGTACTCGTGATTTGAAGGACTAACAGCTTGGCTCTAATATTAGGCACACAGGGGCATTTTTGTCCGCAAAAAAGTATCATAAGTTTTTAGGAACAAGAAATCACTCTCATTCAGAGGAGCAAATTCATCAACCCACTAAACTCATCACAGGGGATCTTTTCATTTCATTCCCCTTATTCCAAATAATAATAATAATAATAATAATAATAATAATAATAATAATAATAATAATAATAATAAAGTATAAACTACCATCCACCTGATTCTCGATCCCATCAGCTGAACTTGATGCACATTTTTCTCCATATAAACTTGCCCCAAGAGTAACACCTGCATATCAATCACACAAACATTCTAGTACAATCATTAAGAGAACCAAAACCCCAAAGGAAGCATGAGAGTTTTATAGTTTCGTAAAATATCTCCACATGCTAATGCCCATTGTTTGTTCATAAACCACAAGAGAAGAAGCATAGAGGTGTGAGTATGACTTCAAGTGGCCAAGCCCTGTTCACAATAAATAAATAAATAAAATAACGATTAAACCAAACCATTTGTACATGTTACCTGATTTAGATTCAAGGGTTTGATTGGGTTTATTGAAACCCATCCAAAGCACCCAAAGTCAACTGTCACCCACAACCACCACCACTTGAGGTGGAGGTGGATCCCACCCCCACCTCGACCCCTGCTACAGAGAAATTCCCAACATCACTTCCACTTCTATGAATCAACCCATCCGACCCCTGAATCTCAGCTTCATGACTTACACCCATTCCCACACTCCCTCCTCCACTAATCGCAAGGGTAAAACCGTCTTTTCCATGACCCATAAGATTCAAAACCTCTTCATCATTTGTCCTATTTTTCCCCTGGTTATCCGGGCTTTTAACACTAGACACTGAAGGGTAATTAACCGCATCTCCTCCTACATATCCAGGATGATTTTCAACACTCTCCATTGAATCATTATCATCATCACTGTGACATAAAAGTGTCCATTGCTATAACAGATGAAGCTTTTGCTGAATCTTTAGTGGAATGAGGTAGGGCATTTATGTCAATATCAAAATATGAAACCCGACTGGGACCCGCACCAGATGAGTAGTCCCATTTGTAAGACCCGGACCCACATGCCCGTTTACTATCGTTGACTTCATCAGCATATTGGTTAATGACAACACCTTCAATGTAATTTGTATGGGGGATAATCCCCTGTGGCCTATCCACTGTACTCCCACCTTCATATACATTTCTTTTGTTTGGGCCCCAGAATTCATACGAAGCTGCCCGACCCCCGACCTCACTGCCTGCAGCCTGACCGAGATTTGGGTCTTGGTATAAGTCAGATATAGGTCTTTTTTGAGACAATCCAATTCCCATTGTAAGATTTAAATCCATTCATGTAGTTGCAGCTTCATCAATGTCTTCTGTTTGTTGTTCAGCTTCAACCCATCCATTAATTCCAGTTGCTGCACTTATTCCATGTGTGATTACAATATTTTTACTTGCTTCAGGGACATCGATGTTGTTGGGGGAAAAACGGGAAGGACGATTTACATGAATGAAATCCAAGATTCTTACTGTGGCCCCATATAAACTGCAATCCAATAAGGGGGATCTAGTTTCCTTCTTTGAAGAATCTTTGGATATTGTTTTCTTATTAGGGTTATGATGTTTACTAGGATTAAAAGAAACACCATTTTTAGCTGATTGAGCAGAATGTTCTTCGCAATCTTGAATATTTGGAAGCCACCTTGGCTCCCACCCACAAAGGCTTATCAACTTCTGTGCCTAAATATAGAAAAAAAATTTACAGCTTTTAATAGAATGAATCATTTTTAAAACAGAGGAAAATGTACATGTACGTGTGTGTGTGTGTCTTACACGTGAATATATGCATAACACGTCTTTGGTGTTTTCAATATCAGATTGAAGAAGAAACCGATCGATTTATGGGCCTCTTGAAACCTTTATTTGGTCAAGTGTTGAAGTAGCCACAAGGGGTAGAAATGGAAATTGAACGAGTCCATCACAGCGGCCTTTGTAACCTCATCGCCTTCATCTTGGATATTATATATATTATTTAATGTTTTAAAAAACAATATTTTAATTTTATCTATTTTTTTAAAGTGAACCTGTTTGATTTCAGGAGGAGCAGGGATTTCAGGGGCTAATAAGTCTTCACGCTCTTCAGGATCATTACCAACTGCTTCATCATCATCTGTGAAAATCTCCTCATGCTCCCACTCATCACCTGAAATCTCACATATAATTACAAATAAACAAACAACCTATTTTCATTTCTCATGGAAAATTCAAATTCAAGTAGTAAATGGAATGTGTCATTCCGTTCCATTATCCAAATAACAAAACAACACCTTTCTCAATATCATCATCATCAAAATCAAGATCACCACCTCTAGGGCATTCCTCATCATCATCACTCCCTCTTTTATTAAGTCCAAGTCTATTTTTCCTTGCAAACTCTTCATCCTCATCTTCTTCTCCTCTATATGACACATTCCCTTCATCATCATCTGCATTATTGTTTTTACGCCCTCTGCCACCACCTCCACCACCACCACCTTCCTTGTCATCAGGCCTTTCAACTTCACCAAAAGCAGCTGCACCATTGTTTGCAGCTTTCATCATCCATCTTTCATACCCATCTACAGTTTTCCTTCTGTTTTTTTTATCTTTTCTTCTGCTTCCTCAAGTGTAAGTTGCTTGTATTGTGCAACTTTGTTGAGGTTGTACCTAAACACTAAATGTAATAATAACAAGTGTTTGTTGTATATCACTAATGGCATGTTTTTTTCATCAAGTGCTGTATACACATCATCTGTTTCACTTTTAAGCGAATGAAATCTGTAAACGTGAATATATGACCATTTTACCCTTCTGTTTAGGCTTAAAATCAGGGTAGTGGATTAGTATAGTTCCTAGTATCTTTTTTAATCTATATGTGCTTTTTGTATAGTATTTACATTCTTACTTTTATCCTCCATTAAGGGCTCATGTTTCATATGGGATTTGGGTATTGTTGTTTTTGTTTACCCTTCTGTTTAGAGTCAATGTAGAATAGCAAATAATTGTTTATTTGATAGCTGTTAGAAACTCAAAGATTTGAGACTTTAAAACACTACACAGATAAAACCATGATTATGTTAACAATCACTCGTTTATAGTTGTATAAATATACTCTTACTTACCATATAGGAAAGATCATATTTAAACATGTCGACTCTCTTTTCTGTTAACCAGTAATCAAGAAATAGGCCCACAAGTAGAAGGGGTCAAGCATGGATGGGTGTTGTATGTCCCAACAGATTGAAAGAGCTTAATTGTACATCATATCAGTTGCTAGAGAAACCTATGCAAAGCGAGACAAAAATCACAATTAATTATTGATAACTTTGAATTAAATCTCATAACATATACTAATTATTGAAAATTTTGAGTTTGTTACCTTTTCAAACACTTTCTGAACATAGCTAAGTGCAACAGTTCAGTGCTAGCTATTTGTCCAGAGGCCACCTGCAACAGATTAAGGAATTAGTTTTCATTTTATATTTATTTATATCAAAAAGACAAACATATGTAAGTGAGAGTAAAATTACCATGCTGTCTATGTTGTATCTTGCAACATAGCCAAGACAAGATTTGTGATGTTGACCAGCCCAAAACACTTCCCCACCTAAAGACAGGTGAGGGATCACACACTACAAGTAAAATATTACCCATGAGAAAATGCTTATATATATATATATATATATATATATATATATATATATATATATATATATATATATATATATATATATATATATATATATATATATATATATATAGACCTTAATTCAGTTTTCAATGCCTTCAATTCCTAGAAGATTGATTGATACGTTTGAGCTTATCACCACCTACCTTTCTGTAAATCATGAGGACCCTTTGGAACCCCACCATAAATGCAAGTATTCTTAATCTTTCAAGATGTGCCACATCATCAATCAAACGATACATATATATATATATATATATATATATATATATATATATATATATATATATATATATATATATATATACATACATATATATATATATATATATATATATATATATAAACTTTAATGGAAATAAAGATAAAAAATATGATATGGAATTGTACCAAGATCTATGGCAGGAAAGATGGAAAAGATGGTTATAGGAGAGCTTCTTAGCCTTGGCCATTGGTTCCCTTGTAGATAACATAATTAACTAGTCTCTCCACCATTTTCCGTGATTCAGTTGCATGCAGCTCATCAAAAAATATTGTCTGCATGACCAAATATATCATCAAAAAGAATCAAGACTCATTATAAAAATTTAGAAAAGTTGAATACCTTAAGAGAGAGGATGATGAGTATAAAAATGTTGAGGACAAAATTGACCACTAATGCAACTGTGGTACAAGAACTCAACAACAGTTCCAATACACGGTTGGCAACACCAGGATGGAGAAGGTTTTCACCCATCAAACCATCTTACTTTAGTTTCACATAAGAAACTTCTGTCCAATATTAGAGGCCTATAAAGCTCAACACTGTACAGACTATTGATATTGATGAATACCCCACACCCATAGGATATAATGTAAATTTCATCAGGGCAACAAAAGTTCCAGGATTTCATGAGATAAAAATATACATGATCTCCCTTGCCCACTCAACTGCTCATTATGCAGGATTATCGAGAAGCCCACAAACTATAACTTAGTTTGTACATCTCCCCAAGGTCTGACCTCAATATAAGTGACCTGCATCAGAATATTAAAGAATAGGAAACTCATACATCAAGAAGGAACCATATCATACTTTTAAGTTTTAGCAGACAATATGATTTTCTAACCGATTATCTTCTGATGCTCTTATCACATTACTAGAAGCTATACCAACTCTAATCAAATCCAATGTGGAGAGATTCAGTGATGACACTTGTGATTAATAATATAAATCGATCAATTCATTTTCTTCTTTGTAAATTGATAGATAGATATTCAAGGAAATACCTACCCCTTTTCGATCAGAACATAGATCACGAGTTGTACAAGCCCCAACCGATTGGCTTTTGTGTCCCGTCAGCCACCAGCACAACGAAAATTCTTCTTTTTTTTTTTTCCAATTCAAATCTTGGTCAACTGAAAACTGGTTTGGTCCAACACAGATGGTGGAAAACAGCACGAAAATTCCTCTGCAATGATGATAGGCTAGGGTTTTAGAAAGAAAGAAAAGATGAGATGTTTAGAGAGAGAGAGAGAGAGAAATTGAAAATTAGGTATGGATGATTGTGACCTTCAGAGATGATGTACACTTCTCTAAACCATATCACGGCGAACCCGTAACATCTAGAACTGAAAAACAGAGGAAACGATCATCTTTTTCTTCAAGCCCATAATAAGGTTATTGTATTTTGAAAATACGTTAAGAACAGTACCACAACTCTGATGCATCTTCTCCTCGGCCTTAAAATCTTTTCTCTCTCTCTCTCTCTCTCTCTCTCTCGTATTTTCTTTTTTTTTTTCCATTTTTTGTTCAGTCTTCTCGCGCACAAACACATCCCATCTGGGAAGTAAGACAACATGAATGATGGCGGAGGTTATAGTCGGCGGTGGCTGGTTTAGGGCTTTTAGAGAATATGAGATATTTTTATTCAGAGAGAGAAACTGGAATCGATGAGATTGTAAGCTTCGGTTACTGTATACCAAAAAAAGTCGATGTAAGCTTGAATGAAAGTAGAATCGATAGCAATGTAAAGAGCCCCAAATTGAAACCTTATCCAGTAGAATCGATTTACGAGTGAGTGTTGGATTTATTGCTTCCCTTTCGTGGTTCGCTTACCCTTTAGTTACCCTAGTCGATCAATTCAAGCTTTCACGAAAAACCCTAGGTAGCAACTGATAGATACAAGAGGCATGGGGCGAAGGTAGGATTGTATCCGATTTCAAAGAGTAACAGTAGATTTCACTACCCTTTCCCGGTTCGCTTGACCTTTGGTTACCTCAGTCAATCTATTCAACATTTCAATAAAAACCCTAGGTAGCGACCGAGAGAGACAAGAGGGAAAGGAAGGAGTGTCGATAATCTGGGAAAGGGGAAAGAAGAAAAAGATGCAGGGTTTTTAATTTTTTAGGATTTCATTTTCCCCCGGATGGAACGCGCGTTCCATTAAAATTTATAAAGCGACGTCTTTAGACGACACACATTTTGTTATAGGTGCCCTCCGTGTTTTTTTTGTTTTTGTTTAGACACTATTTTAAGGGCACACAATAATGCATGACCTAAATCCTTAAATTTTTTGAAGAGATGACACTTTTTTAACATCACTCTCCATTGCGTAACATAAATCAATGAGTGTCGTTGTTTGCGCGTCGTAAAAGGCTATTTTTCTTGTAGTGAGCCAAAGCTTAGTGAGTTTTCCCAAAAAATATACCACAATATACATACAAGCATACATATAATGGCCTTCAATCCAAGACTGGTTCTCCCCACTTGCCTTCAGCATATAGCTCGTCTGCACTTGGCCTTCAGCACATCGTTGGCCCGAATGGGTATCTTGGCCTACCACACAAAGCATGACCGCTTCAACCCACACCTTAATATGTCAACATATATAACAAACAGACAATCAAACAATACAACAATACATACATCGGTTTACACTAATCTACCTATGTAACAAGTCATTACAACATACAAGGTCTTATACATCACACTACACCACAACTGGAAGATCACTAAATGAATTCAGATTTCTATATACTCAAAGGAAGAATAGACAGTCGAACATGTGATCTACTCTTGAGCAATAAACAAACAAGGAATAGACAACAAAGCCTAGATCAAGAGATATCAGGTTATCTTACATGGTTACATGCAACCCCTAGAACCATAACATCTTATTTCGGATCGTCTATGAATTACGGTTCGTGGGCTGTAACCCAGGCATGAGGAAGCCTTGAAGTTGTGATGAGTTACAAGAAGCGTAGGGCTTCTCGCCACCTTTCCGTGGATATGATATTCGTTGGAAACCGACTTATAATGAAGAAGCTATGATACTTTGAAGCTTTGGCAAGTTTAGTTCTTATTGAGAAATGGCTGGAAAATGAGTACGCAGGGCGTAAGTATGTGTACACTCAGCATACTTATGTGCATAGCATGGACGCGAAGACAACCTAGTACGCTGGGCGTACTATGCAGAGAATATAAATCCTATTATTTTTAGGTAACCCTATTTAAGGAACATGATGGCCTCATTTTCAGCCACCATTTCCAGCTTCCAACTCCTCTCAAAACCCTAATCTCGTTTCCATGGCTTGTGTGAGTGTGGTGGCTCATTTAAGTGTTTTTGGTGAAGCTCTTGTTGAAGAAGGAGTCTTGAAAGAGGATAGCTTGTGGATATGAGTTCTACCCTTGTTGGTGCATCTTCCAGAGCTATAAAGTTTGAAACTTTCTCATTGTTGTGCTAGTTCTTGTTTTGGGTCCATTTTTAGGGTTTGATGTCCTAAGATTGGAACTTTGTGAGTTTGGTGAACTCCATAGCGAATCTCCTGTCCTTTTTGTTGGGTTTTGAGCATTCTAACACTCTTATGGTGTACATGCAACCCTAAATACCTTGGATCTATGTTTTCTCTATTATACATGCAAATATCAATTTCCAAGGTATTTATCCTAACTAGCATATTATGAAGTACAAGTAATATATAATCTAGTAGAATTACATACCTCTTTGTTGGTGCTTGATTCCTTGGAGCTCAAGAGCCTAGTGCCCTAAGTGTGACACCTCAAATGGTTCACACAACATCGAATGCACTTGGAATAACTTGATAGAAAAATGCACACTTCATGAAATCGGCTTGCCCTCTACATACACACATAGCGGCCGATTTTGCACAAGAATAAGATGCTTATATATTTGTTACAATTAGGGTATACCCTAATTGTCATGGCTTTCCATTTCCTTAGATCCATGGGTTCAAATACACCATGGAGCATCCATGGAGTATCCTATGGATTTTAGCCCAACTTGATAATCCATGAAGTCTTAGCCTACTATACAAGTATGGATGTTTTACACAATCAACCCATATATTTAATTAGTCTTCTTTTGACCACTTAATTAATTCTAGATCAATTCTTGATCAATACTAATTAAATAATCTGATTAATATATCTGAACTTATAATATATTAATAAAGCTTAAGTGTTATTTCTCTCATTTTAGTCTATCCAAATGCATGATGCCATGCAACCCAAATGGACCATGCCGGGTCAGGTCAAGTATATGTCAATTATAGTTACGGACTTAGACACTAATCCAACAGTCTCCCACTTGGATAAGTCTAATAACTATTATTGCAAGTACGCCTTCACAACCTGACCAACAATCGTAGCTCTTAAAAGCTGCTGCTGAACTCTGAACAAATCAATGACGCGTCCATTAGATAAGTGATCATATATTCCTCCATTCTAGATATCATATGGACTGAGACATGGATTATAATCATTCTCTCTGTCCATTCGATGTTTCCCGATTTCCGATTTATGACGACCGACTAATTGAACAAATCAAATTAGTCCAGGACCGGCCGAGCACTTACATTTTGTCATCACTAAATCATCGAGGGGCCTACAGATATCGCTTTTATCCCATTAAGGTTAAAAGGAATGGATAAACTTCGACTCATATGCTTGTACTGACTACTTGTTGAATCATACACAAAGGCACATTTTATAACATCGAGTTACCAATGCGTTTTCATGCAATCAATGTATAACCAACTCGTAGTCAACAACTCATATCTCTAGGTTTGAAGAATAGAAGATATTACCATCTCATGATTCACTCGTGATAAAATCCATGAAGTGATTAAAATGAGCATGGGTTGAATCCAATACTCAGAACTTTTGAGCACTCATGAATGTTGTAGCAACCATTTCTATGTCTAATGCACCTTAGACAAATCTTACAAGCCAGATTCATGACAGTCTTAACTCATATCTACTTCCAACATATGACCAATTGTGGATGGTTTGAATAACTTAGTCGTTCAGGAAGAACGACCTAGTTATTCTGGAAGTCAAAACATGCAAAGTGAAACACAAAAATAATACTAATCTTGTATGGCCCCAATACTTTAAGTGTAAATAAAAACACCTTTTATCTAAGGACCATAGTGATTACTCATTATTTCATGTTTCGATTAATCAACTTAATACTTGAATTGAGACAATAGTCATGCCATGCTCCAAGCATGCACACTATGTTCGTCCAAACAATAGCTATGCCATACTCCAAGTATGCACACTATGTTCACATGTGGTCCTCTCTTTGTGAAACAGATCGATTGACAACATTTCAATGATGCTCATTTCACAATCCCAAATCCTTTACAATAAATGTAAGAACACCAAATTCTTGTCATTTATCGTAATCTTGTTAGATTCTAAACTTATATGCAATGATCCTCTTGTAATGTGTCACACCCCAAAACCAAGAACGGCGGAAACGTTCTGGGGCGGAGGACGTCATGTAAGGTAATCACAACACAGTAAATGTAAATAGGCAAACAACATCATCCATTGCATTAAATATATAAATTTAATACATGCGTGTTCTGTACAGTTTTAGACACCAAAAATATAACGTAACTCAAAATAATAAAATGATGAGTCTTGAGTACGCTCCATCATCTCAAAAGCTGGCATCGGTACCTGTCTACTGATGACCTGAGAATACAAGTTATTTTGAAAGAGTAGATCAGCATTAAGCTGGTGAGTTCATAAGTATTTTAGTGTCAATGTTCATTGTCAAAAACGTTTGAACCTGTCTCAATGTATAGGTTTGTAAAAAATGTAAGTAAATGTTTAAAAGTGTTTGCAAAAGTTTGAATCTCTCAGAAAATCCTATATTTTCTATAAAAGTAACCTTCTACGAAGGCTTAACTGTTTTGTAAACTCGTCTGTTGTAAGAGTGTGTAATTACCCAAGTATAACTATCATTTGATAAAATATAGTTTGTACATTAATGCTTAAGTGAGTTTATCACCAAAATATGTAATGGGTAAATCATTGTAGTACTGTAGCTTTGTATAATAAGAACTACTGTTGTACTAATTACTACTACCTTAAACCGGATTTATATTAAGGTATAATGTGATAATTGCACCATACTATCGACTGATAACAAACGACATAAAGAACGGTCGTGATAACGGAATGACGTTTGGCACCCGCAGACCTGCAGGTCCGGCTGTAGCTAGCAGCAAGGTGTAGGATAGTCAATCCAGTATAGATCTATACGCAAACTCAACGCTCTCCCTCCAAGAGAATTCTGGCTACAACTCGGGCCATGACATTTAAGGCATGCTCCGATACAGTGGATCACATTTGTTATCGTATTCTTGCATATGTGATGAAATGTTTCTTGTTCTAGAATAGTTGTATATGTTCTCGTAGTATAGTTGTATATATTATCTTCCTAGTATAGACTCATGAATGAACTGACTCATTGATCTAGCAGTTGTAATAGTATGGTTCTGTGTTACCCCGATGGTAACTTGTTAACGGTGCGTCTAGTACGTATGATTATGGAAGTACTTTTATGTCTATATATGTATATTTGATATGTAATTAACATGGAAACGACCTTCGGATGGTCACCCAAAATCCCACCAGACCACATCCAAATCGAGGAAAAGGAAATAGGGTGGATAGCCTTCCTAAGCCCTTTAAACATTATTTATACGTCTATACATATATGGGCATGCAATTTATAATATAAAAACATAAATAAGTATTTATAAGACATTTGAAACATAAGTATTATTTTTAAAGAAAGATTGACTTGATGTCAATCTATAAAACAATTTGAAGGCGTAGATTTGATTAAAACAGATTAAGTATAAGGAACATTTGTTTAAATCACAGTTGCAGTGTAAATTCGAAAAGTAAATGGGTTTGGAAAACATTTAGAAGTAAAACAGTTTGATAGATAGTTTGAATAGTGATAAAATCACTATTTCCCTAGTTATTAATCACATGTGATTAGTGCAATCACATGTGATTGAAACAATAACTATAAGTATTTAACTCGTATTCCCCCCCGCCCTTTGAAAGCATATAAAAGCATTTAGAATATTTAACAGGTTGATTAAGGGGTATGAAACTCACATGATTGATTGAAGAAAGCGAGATGGAAAACCGGACAGAGTTTCGTCTCGGAAAACGGATTTTTCTCGGGATTCTCGGGAATCTCGGGAGTAAATCGACCCTCGGGACTTGAGCAAAAAGACCAGAGCTTCGGGTTATAACGGGCACGGAAAACGAGGCAAGGTTGTGAGAGAGAGGAGAGAAATGAGCAACATTTTTGGAAAGCCTCGCATCCTATTTATAGGAAGGCTGAACCGCCTCCGTACGCGGGGCGTACGCTCGTACGCAGCACGTACGCGTACGTCATGCATGACCGAAGCCTCGAATGCCTCGGTTCGGATGGGACGGGTTGCTGGGTACGCGGGTCGGATGGGACGGCGGGTCGGACGGGACAGCGGGTCGGACGGGTCGGAGCTTCGGACGGGTCGGACGGGTTAGATTCTTCGGATAGTGCGACGTGGACGATCCGAGACCCTCGATCTCAGTACGCGGGGCGTACGAAGGTACGCAAGGCGTACTTCGGTCCAATCCGATGACTCCCCTTCGGATATTACCGGGAATTTATAATTAAATTCATATTTATTTTAAATAAACTTCAAAAATTCATATCTCCCTCATACGAACTCCGTTTTTGACGTTCTTTATATCCACGCGAAGGTGAGACCATGATCTACAACTTTCGTTTAGATTCCGTTGGCAAATTCCGAAATTATTTTTATTATTTATTTATTAAAATGACGTGGTTAAGGAATTTCTTCAAAAATTCATAACTTCCTCATCTGAAGTCAGATTTGGACGTTCTTTTTATGTACGCAAACCTTGATATGATTCCTACTACTTTATTTAATCCGAATAAGATTTTAGGAAGGTTACATTTTGACCTAAATTTGATCGGTTTTACATTACATTGACTCGAAATATCGGGTTGTCACATAATGAGTATGCACACAAGTCACAAGGACTTGGCAACAGACATTACAAAGTATGTCCAATGGAATACAATCCCATGGAAATGAAATCTCGAATTCAAAGTACATTCCTTTGAACATCCTTCTTTGCATTAAGTTCTTTAATCTTACATAGATTCAAAGAATAACTTCCACCTATGGAAACAATTCCATATTCCCATTTTGACCATCACTTTTGAACAAGAGTTGCCTCTTTTCAAAATATGTCAATATGGTCCTTACTCTATACTTCCAATTGTCCATGAGTGACCAATCTTTGGTAAACCTCAGATTGTCCTCGAAAATTGCTTAATCATTTTAGTCATGTCTAATTCTATTCCTTTTTCCCTCCTAATGTCCTAGGCATTTGGAAAATTTGGAATAGATTACAACACATGTAATCGAACCTATATCCGAAGCATATGGGACACGATTCATGCTATAAAAAGATTTTATTTGCCATGTTCTCATAATTCGAACTATGAAGAGGTATGCCGTAATCATAATCGAATTTTTAGAATGAAACATATATAGAATTTCCTTATGTTGAACCATTCCAACATAACATTCATATATATCCTTGACTAAAGTTGATTAAAATCTCAATCTAAGCTTTTAGAATTGGAATGAAGTATAAAATCCCCTCCCTTAATTATAGCAAAAGAAGTTTTCAAAGCGAATTGAAACTTTTGTTTTCTATAATTAAAATTGCTTATTTGCAACACTTAACACAATAATCATGCTCCCACTAGAAGAATGATTATTATCTTACTAGCATGATACTTATGCCCCCACTAGCTTTGACATGTACCTAGAAATCAGCTTGACTTCTAGAAATCAACACTTTATTGACTTTCTTACCAAAGTTCAGATTTCTGATACGAGATGCTTTTATAAAACTTTATCAAAATCCTACACCTTTCCTTAGATAGTTCACATGTTTGTCTAGACCTTTTTCCATTCTCACTAGTTAGTGTGCCGGTTAACCACACACACTCCACTAACGACATGATAATGCAAATATCATAACTGCTATCTACTTAAATCTACTTAGTGAAAGAGTTTCCTCACCATCATTTTCATGAATCGGAGAGAAACCTTATAACACTTAGATTTTATGGTGGAAGTGTTCCTATCCATGTGAATTTGTCATAACCTTAATCACAAGACAAGTGAAAAATCCAAACACATATGGACTGAAGGTCATGGGCTAGTGATTAACAATACTCTTGATTAGTTCTTGAAATTATTTCAGGATCTTTTAGACTTCCACTATCCTCTTGACAGATAAGACTCTCTTGTCAAATATTTAAGAGATAGTGTGAATTCTAATCAAGACAAACACTTCACACAATTGGCCTTAATTGGTCTTTATTTTATCCAAAACATCACAACTTACCAATTTCAAATGTACAAGAGTAAGAAAACATTTTACCCTATATTTGACAAGTGTTTTAAACCTTTCTTAATATTATGTCACTCAAGGCTCAATCTTGGAGTGTGACTCTAAGATTTGATTTGGAACAAAGTATGATTTATCTTTTGATTTAACCATTTCAATTATTCATGATTCCTCTCCGTATCCAAACAAATGCACTAAGGTGTCCTTAGAGAATCAATTGTGATATGGTTTCATAATCACTAAGATAATCATAAAACAAGATACTCAAGTACTCTCCCATCTCTTCAGATTGGAGAAACTTTTATCTTTCTGCCTTATTTGATTCTTCTTATCCGTTTAGTCATACATTGAAACGTTTCCAATATTTCAGAATTACTCTTAAACTTGTAAGCATAACCCTATTTTCTAAACTTTAGTAAATCATAACGAATAATCTTATCAACCTTTGTGGTGGACCTGACCAGCACACAACCAAGTGTACCCAATCCTTTAGTCCTTCACTTGACTCACACATACATGTGAACAAGGTCTTAGTCTTAATTTCCCAAAGATGAAAATTCTCATTCATCACACAATACAACTTGCATGATTCCAAGTTTCTATCCAAATGAAACTTGGGTGATGAGATTCTTTCCTTATTTGGTAAATTATGAGACTACCACAAATGAAAGAATCAAATCCATTTACCAATATTGCTTATCAATGGGAACATATAAACAACAATTTTTTTTCACAAGTGCCATTATAAGGATACTTAAAAAATAAATAAAAAAACAATATTTTCTTTTATTTTAAACTTGCGGAAAAAACTTATCCTTACAATGCAAATACATATGAAAACTTGTTGTTATCTATTCCTAGCAATATTTCATAACTCTTATGCAGCGGCTCAAAATTCTGGTCATCGGACCATGCGATCAGAATCAACACACTCTTTCTTTAAGCTTCCTTTGATTCTTCCAAAACATCAAAATGCAATTACATTGCATTATGTATTAAGAATCTTGAAACAGGATCTTAATAGAGTTAGATAATGGGCTCTTCCTAAAGTAGAGTCAAACATTTGACTTTACTTTCCTTATGGACATTTACGTAAATTCGGCAGCTTCGCAACCAATGTCCCTTTTATTGGCAAAAGAAATATATGGACTCTTTGGAAATGGTGTACGGGACTTTCACAAACTTAGCATTTCTCTTTAACATTAGGTCAAACGACTTGACCATGGCGGATACCCTTTCAATTGGGATGAGAAAGTCTTTCTAGACTTCCAACGTCACCATTGTCAATGTCCAAATAGGTTTGGGAAGTAGATCTTCCAATCTAATTTGCTTTACCAATGCTCCAAATCATTGCTGATTCAGCATCACTAAGCAAATAGGTAAGATCATTAAGGGTCATGTCGTGATCTGTCATCGGGGAGTGACTGAAGAACCAAGTCAACAACTAGCTACCTCGAGACTCCGACACCCGACACTCTCGGCTTGTCAATATGTGACTTAAACTCCAAGACCTAAGCACATATAGACTTTGTTGCCAATAGGGATTGAGTGACTTAGAACTTATCAAGTCATGAAACATGTGGGATAGGGAGATTTACTGGAGGAGGTGGAGGAAATGAAGTGTGATTTCCAGTCCCATTAGTGCTCAATAAAGGGATTAGTCTTTCACCTTAATTGCCTTTTGGGATATCATCTTCATTAGGAAGCTTGTTCCTATAGATTTAGGAAGACCATAGATGTCTAAAGGAGACATCCATAAGGGAGAAATTCAAGTTAGTTGATTTAAAGTCCTTAACATAACACCCAATATGAAATATTAAGGCTAGGACCCAACAAACTATTTTATAACTTGGGAGAGGGATGCTGTAATCCAAGCTATAGAATATTTGTAGGTAGGTAAATGACGATTTACCAATTTCGACCATGAAAAACGAAATTATTCATTAAGTTTTAATTGGATTTAAAACTCCTAAATCTTTTGAGATACATTGAACTTTCAACGACATGTTTGAATCTCAATTGTGCCCTCTCAACTTTGTGACTGGGATGCCGAGGATCACAAACAAGGTGTGAATAACCATGCAAATTGACTTGGTACCCTTAATTTTATAACTTAATCAATGTGCCAGTTAACCACACACACTCCACCGATCTATGATAAAACTTAAGTCACCCTTTGCCACACATTGTCAGTCCCATGTTAGTGTGCCGGTTAACCACACACGCTCCACTAACGACTTAACAAAGGTGCAAAGTGTAATTTCATGGGTTAGCACCATTTCACATTTTCCTAAGTAACTAAGATTGGGAATTTATAAGTGTTTAGTTACTTAGTATTTATCATTATACTTTTAATGAAGGGAGAATTATAGTCATTTCCTACCAGTTCGGCTAACGACCCCCCATCAGTCAAGGAAGTGGTGGGTAAGAGTGGACACCCATTAAACTGCCATTTTATAGGTAGTAACCTTATACCCCCCTTATAGACCGGCTTCGTGAATGAGGCCTACTAATGGTAAGATTGATTTTATCTTACACATATCTATATAATTAAAATTATAATAATAGTATAAGGTTGTATTTTAAACATTTAAAATACTTGGTGGTTTAATCTATTAATTAAACTATACTCTTAATTTAATTAAACTTAAACATGTCTTTATGGAATTATTAACTCTTTTAATTAAACACTTGAATTAATTTAATGAAGTTCATAAAGTTTGAATTTTAACTTTTAAAATTGTAGAGTTTGGAATTAAAGCATTAATGTGTGTGAAACTTTACAAATTTCAAAACTTGAGGGCAAGTTTTGAAACTATTTAAAACCTTTCATTTCATAACTTATGAGTTTAATGGTTCATTAAAATGAAGACTCTTCATTTTTATGTAACCTCTTATTCTTTAATAACACTTTTAAAGAAGCGACTCTTAAACATCCATAACTTGGAGTCATCAAAACAATTTAATGAAAAGACTCTTCATTTTTTGTGTAACCTATGCAACTTTTATGAGCTTTAAGATTCATAAATGTGACCTTTTATGTTACTTTGATGACAAGTTACAAAAATACCTTTTATGAACTTCTTTTGGATTAATATGGATTGAAAGCAACTAACAAATAATATGTTTCATCAATCTAAATTACTCATAAAACAATGCAACACAAAAAAAAACTTTTGGTAATCCATAACTTGATGACAAGTTATGGAGTCCATACAATTTTATCATGATCATGAATTATACTAACAAACAAT
Source organism: Lactuca sativa (assembly GCF_002870075.4). Taxonomy (NCBI): domain Eukaryota; kingdom Viridiplantae; phylum Streptophyta; class Magnoliopsida; order Asterales; family Asteraceae; genus Lactuca; species Lactuca sativa. The sequence continues at coordinate 207,496,013 of NC_056629.2, read as the reverse complement.
TTGCACATAATTTCTATAATCTAACAAAACTCATAAGCATGAACATTCATAATAACCAATTTTTCAAGAATTACATAAACACATATAAAACTTGAAACTTTGATTATAGCATTGAAATTGGTTTAGCATAATCATTACCACATTAAAAAATAGGTTTTATAAGTCCAAAACAGTTAAAGGTAATGATTCTAGACCAATTCCAGCACCAAAACTCGAAGATATCTTGTTTGGGGGTCCAAATCGTCGAGTGCATGAACCAACTCGGCGAGTTAGATGAGTTTTTCCTTGGACTCGTCGAGTCCCTTTATGGACTCATCGAGTCCCTATCCAGACAGCACAAAACTTTGTTTTTTAAGCCAATTTTGCAAGTATAAGTGAAAACAAGCCTAGGCTCTGATACCACTATTGGGTTTTCAGCATTCTAACACTCTTATGGTGTACATGCAACCTTAAATACCTTAGATCTATGTTTTCTCTATTATACATGCAAATATCAATTTCCAAGGTATTTATCCTAACTAGCATATTATGAAGTACAAGTAATATAAAATCTAGTAGAATTACATACCTCTTTGTTGGTGGTTGATTCCATCGAGCTCAAGAGCCTAGTTCCCCAAGTGTGACACCTCAAATGGATCACACAGCACCAAATGCACTTGGAATAACTTGAGAAAAAACTGCACACTTCATGAAATCGGCTTGCCCTCTACATACACACATAGTGGCTGATTTTGCACAAGAATAAGATGCTTATATAGTTGTTACAATTAGGGTAAACCCTAATTGTCATGGCTTCGCATTTCCTTAGATCCATGGGTTCAAATACACCATGGAGCATCCATGGAGTATCCTATGGGTTTTAGCCCAACTTGATAATCCATGGAGTCTTAGCCTACTATACAAGTATGGATTATTTACACAATCTACCCATATATTTAATTAGTCTTCTTTTGATCATTTAATTAATTCTAGATCAATTCTTGATCAATACTAATTAAATAATCTTATTAATTAATATTTTAGAACTTATAATATATGAATAAAGCTTAAGTGTTATTTCTCTCATTTTAGTCTATCAAAATGCATGATGTCATGCAACCCAAATAGACCATGCAGGATCGGGTCAAGTATATACCAACTATAGTTACGGACTTAGACACTAATCCAACACTTTTAAGTGTATTGGGTTGCATTGATTCATAAAAATGAGAACTTGTTCGCCTAGACTTCTTCATGCATGTGTTAAGAGGATTTAAGAGAGTCTTAATGGTTATTTTGGAAGTTTGGTCCCATTAAGACATTCAAACCGATAAAGTTGCCAGCTTTATCAGTTAGGAGCTTGTAACAAAGCTTCCCTGAGGTTTGGATGCTTTGGGCTAAAGCGGTTTAGCCGAAAATGGAGTTTCTAGACCTGAGCATTACACCCCGCGTAAGTCCTAGTATGCGCCGCGTATTGGTCTAGTTTCCCCGATCAGGATTTGTGAGTATGCTGAGAGTACCAAGGGAGGTATGCCCCGCATAATCTCATTGTGGGCTTTTGGGCTAAATCTCGTGTTGGGCCTTAAGTGTTGGGCTTGGATTTTGGGCTTCATGTATTGGAGATTTTGGATCAGAGGAATATATATATATATATATATATATATATATATATATATATATATATATATATATATATATATATATATATATATATATATATATCTTAGGGCCTTGTGTTGGGCTTGCCATTTGGACTTAAGTTTAAGGGTTGGTGTTGGGCTGAAGATTATTTTGAAGACTGCGTCCTTTGGGCTCGGCTGTTTAGTTATTTTGTTTACACTCCGGTTTGGGCTGTCCAACCGAGAGCCCACTATGTTAAATATAAAAGTATATGCTTGCATGCATATTAGGTCAATGATTAATAAGGATTAGAACTATAGATCAGAGCTTAACGATAGTATTTGCAGGTTTCTTTAATCGTTCTTGTAACCTTCTAATCCTCTACAGTTGATGTTCTTAATCGAGCTCTTCTGAGGATTTTTTTTAATCATTCGACACGTTTGATTCAATCTTGTCTCGTTCTTATTTGCGTGTTCTCACAGATTTATATTTAATTACTTGTTCAAGATCTAATCGATCTTCATAGATTAAAGGTTAATTTAATCTCATCAATTGGTATCAGAGCGGGAGGCTGTGTAATCAATACACATCTTTTCTGTGAAAAGGTTTCAATTAGGGTTTTTCCGCAATTACTGATATTTATTGAGCCATCATCTCATTATTGACGTACCTTGATATTTATTGTTTTGCCCTAATCTGCTTTATTACAAGTCTGATCTTTGAACAGGTTTTTTTTTTCGATCATAATGGACGATACGCAATCAAATCCTATTAATATTTCCAACAGCATCGGTTTGACGAAAAAGATTCCAATCTTATACACCCATGACTATGAAGTATGGGCGCATCACTTCGAAGACTACGTGATTGGATCTGAGGATAATGGATACCTCATATGGGAAGGCATCATTAATGGACCGTTTTCTCATTCTGCAACGTCCAGGATTATTAAGACACAAAAGGAGTACAATGATCTGCTGAAGGATGTTAAGGATATTGCACAAGACGAGAAGGACAAATTCCAGTGCAATATCAAGGCGTTAAGGTTAATCAGATTCGCCCTTCAATCCGACACCTTTAGGTTGGTCAGCTCATGCACGACAGCGAAGGAAGTTTGGGATAGACTTCGCGAACTGTATTCTACAAACGAGGATCTTGAACATTCTATCCAAACCTTGCTCTTATCTGAGTTTGGAGAATTCAGGCAAGGAGCCGAAGAAACAGTGACCCAGACGTTCGATCGCTTCAATCATCTTCTTAGCAAGATGATCAAACACGATATTGAATGGAAGCTTATCGAGCAGAAGGTTACTTTCTTAAATGGTCTGAGGTCTAAATGGAGAGCAGTGGTTTCTACAGTCAAAGCCCATGAGCAGTTTAAATCATACTCTTTGGCGAAACTAGTGGGTATTCTCAAGTCCCAAGAGAAGATTGTGCTGCAAGAGAAGAACGTTGTTTCAAGCCTTGGTTCGTTGGCCCTCCTATCAAAAAGTAAAGCTGTGATGGAGGATGAAGACCTCAACTTGGAGGAGTATGACCTCACGTCTGAGGATTATGCCATGATGGTGTCCAATCCCAAGAGGTTCATAAAGAAGAGATTCCCCAGCAATAAAAACCGAAACTGGCAGGGGAGTTACAGCTCAGAAAAGGTGAACAATGAACCGAAGGGTGAGGAGCCCAAGAAGGAACCGATGGTGGATGGCGATTCCGGAGTAAGCTGTTACTACTGTGGTGGGAAAAACCACTATGCTAAGGATTGTGTCCTTAAGAACATGGTTGAAAAGGATGATGGAAAGGATGAGGAAGCTGTGTTGCAGAAGAGGCTGGATGAGTTGAGAAAGAAGAAGTCTACCGCTAACCCTTCTATTAATGCTCTTATTGTGCAGGGTTCGGTTGCTGATGACGAGTTCGGTAGCACGGAAGTTTGGTCTACCGACTCAGAAGATGATGAAGTGAGGAAACCTACCCATGGAAAGGCTTATGTGACAAAGGAGGAGAGCAGTGCAGGAAGATGCTTCATGGTGTCTGACGTATCTCAAATGAGGGGATACAACACTGATGGTGGAAGCGATGGACCGAAGGTGCAGGAGGACATGTGCTTTACGGCCAAACCACTCAGCCAGCAGTTCAATGAACTTGATGAACTGATAAAGAAGGTACAATCGGTTTTCATTTAATCTAAAGTACCACCATCCTCATATGAGAAAGAACTAAAAAACGTTAATACAAGAATTTCTCATCTAGATAGTAGCTTAACTCAAACTCGAGTCACCAATTCTAACCTAACTGATCAATTAAGTAGGGTGGCGTCGAAGAGTGAGGAGCGGCGAATGTGGATCGAGTTGAAGGAGTCTGAATTAGTTAAAGTTAAAGACGAAAACATTTATTTGCAAAGAGATAATTTAAAATTGTTAAAACAGCGGAATGTTTTTTGTTTAATTGCAAAACGTCTATATTCTAATATTACTCAGCTTCACTTGGACTGTGAAATAGGCCAAAAGATCCATCGCATGATTTTGCCCTTCCTTGAGTTTAAGGAGGATGAAATCGATGCCGAAGCCTACAATTGTGAGAGTGATATCGTCTGATGATGTCAATCCGACATACATGTATGGACTGGACAAAATTGAGTCCTTCATTAAATCCAAGGACCACAAGGACATGCTTAAAAATCTTTTGGATGAAAATGATAGACTTAAACTGAGAACCGAAACCATACAAAAATTTGACTCTTTAAACGCCAACGTAAGCTCAGAAAACAAAATTGATGTTGAAAATGCATCTGAGCTTAACGAAGACGACAACATGAGTGAAATTTCTGTAGAAGACACGGTTGACTGCTCAGAATTTGTTAAAAGCGAACCTGAAAACCACAAGAATCTTATCTCTGAAAATTCTGTGGAGTTCGCTCGATTGTCCCAACAAAAGTCCCCGAAATTAGCAGAGAAAGCAGTTGTGTATCAAAAGGTCAGAACCACTCCGAATCAAGTATACAAGGTGACTGGAGTAACCGAACATCAAACAGCTGAACTCACAGCTATTGTAAACGAAGACAATGTTGATGGCTATGATGAGTACTTCTGGTCTGCTCCAATAGATAATGCAAACGAAACGGTTGGCTTATCTGAAAGAACCTCCTGGATGAGTAAATGTAGATACATACCTGAACCCTTGAATAAGCCGGATAATTTCGATGAGCCAAGCACTAGTGGTACGAAAGATATTCCTCAGGAGGATGAAAGTTCGGCAAAAGAAGACGTTCCCTCTACTCCCTCAGCTCAAAGTGAAATTCCTTCAGATATTCCCTCTACTCCCTCGGCTCAAAGTAAAACTCCTTCAATTCAAAAGGAACCAGCCAAGGAGAAACCGAAAACGAAAGCTAATGTTCATCATCAACCAAAGCAGATGAGGAATAAGAAGCGAGAAAGGAACCAAAGATATAGGAAGAATCTCTCAGAAAGGAGACAATTCTGGCAATCCCAAAATGCATACTTCTCTCATCAAGACAAGAATCTGAAGTATGAAAACAATCCTGTCGAAAAGTTTGAAAGTCACAACAACCGAAAGCCAAGGTTCGGTTCACAAGAAAATACAAACCGAAAGCAAAGGTTCGGTTCTGAGAAAGACTTCAACCGAAAGCCAAGGTTCGGTTCACAAGACGAGTCCAACCGAAAGCAAAGGTTCGGTTCTGAAGTCAAAAGAGAACAAAACTCTAAGGTATGTCCCTCCAATGATCAAAAGCAAAAGGGTCACCTAGAGTCTCCAGCCAAGAAGTCCTCTCCATCTAAACCCACTTCTTCTACTTCTTCTAATTCTTCTACCAATTCATCTCCATCTCACTCTAAAGCTGATTCTGTTCATTCTCAAAAATCTCATCCGTCAGCTGAACAAAGGGGCAAGCAGAAGGTCAATGAATCCAAACCAGAGTCCAAACCGAACGCACCCAATCCTAATAAGATAAAAGTTTTTACCATTAAAAAGAAAGATGAAACAACACTCATAAAACGAACATATCTAGTTGACATCTCTCTTACTATTCCTGTTCCCATGAAAAGCTCACGTGGACCCAAGAAACTTTGGGTTCCTAAATCTGCTTAATTTTTGCAGGTTATAAGTGACGAGCAGTTCGAGGAAGAATGGTACATCGATAGTGGCTGCTCACGTCACATGACAGGGAGGAAAGAGGAGCTCAGGGAATACAGATCTCTTGCAAATGGTGGCAACGTCAAGTTTGGAAATAATTCTTTCGGCACCATAAAGGGATACGGGATGATAACAAATGGTGACTTTACTATAAGGAAGGTGGCTTATGTAGAAGGAATCCAACACAACCTCATCAGTGAATCTTAGCTTGTTGGAGGTACAGGTCTAAAAGTCTCATTCGATGATGAAGGTTCTGAAATTATTGAGAAAAAGACAAAGAAGGTAATTCTCAAGTCGGAGCGAAAGGGTGAAATGTTTCCCTTAAACCTTAAACCTATCAAAGGAAACCCAGCTATATGCTTGTTATCAAAAGCTTAATCCGATGAAAGCTGGTTGTGGCACCGAAGACTCTCTCATCTCAACTTTAAAGATATCAACCGACTTGTCACTGGAGGTCACGTTAGGGGTCTTCCATTGCTCAAGTTCGACAGAGATCATTTGTGTGCTGCATGCGAAATGGGGAAGCAGAGTCGTCAAAGTCACCCATCTGTAATTAACACAAAAGTTGTTGAACCACTCGAATTACTTCATATCGACTTGTGTGGTCCTTCATCTATTGAAAGCATCGGTGGTAACAAGTATATTCTTGTTATTGTTGATGACTTTTCACGATTTACATGGGTGTTCTTTCTAAAGCTCAAATCTGAAGCGACTCATAAGCTGAAATTGTTCATTAAGCAGATTGAAGTACAGCTCAAGAAGGTCGTTCACAACATTAGGAGCGACAATGGTCTGGAATTCAAGAACAAGGAGTTTGAAGAGTTTCTTGCAGAAAAGGGAATTAGTCACAACTTCTCAGCTCCCTACACACCACAACAGAACAGAATTGTCGAAAGACGAAACCGATCTTTGTGTGAAGCTGCCCGAACTATGCTAAGTTTCGCTTCCTTACCTCTTTATTTTTGAGCTGATGCTATTTATGCTGCTTGTTTTACACAGAACAGGTCTTATCTCAACAAGAGATTCACGCTATCATACGAGATTCTCAATAATAGAAAGCCCAATGTGAAATTTTTCCATGTGTTCGGCTCTCGGTGTTTCATCTTTAACTCTAAAGAACACCGCAACAAGTTCGACGTCAAAGCCGACATGGGAATTTTTCTGGGATACTCGCTCACATCCAAGGCATACAGAGTCCTAAACAAGCGTTCGAGAAAAATTGAAGAGACATCACTAACTGGGCATCTTTCCTCAAAAAGCTATGTGACCTTTAACGATGGCTATGTCAAAAAGCTACAAGCCAAAGAAGACATCGCTGGGGAAATCTTTCCTCAAACTGGGCAAGTCACAGTCTCGATCGCTAACTTATATGATAAATTTCTGGAGCTCTTTGACGAACCAGAGAAAGCTTCTCTCTCAGAAGCAGGTGCAGCAGACAACAAAGTTGATCACATGAAGCGGATTGTCGAAGATGCTGCAAGGAGAATGTATGAAGGCGGATCGACTACTGATGACTCTCTATCCAACAATGCTTCAGTCGAGGGGGAGCCAAGCTCACAAGTCCAAGCGGAGCCAAGTTCTACAACTTCAACCGAAGGTCCTTCATCAACCGAAGGCCCTTCACCAACCGAAGGTGTCTCTCCAACCGAAGGTGCCTCTCCAACCGAAGGTGCTTCAATGCCTGAAAGTCCAGCACCACAAGTAATCCCAGAACCTCAAGTTTCTCAAAGCTTATCAATCGAGGGGGAGCATGATGATATGACGCTTGATTACGATAGCCAATCTGAGCCAGAAGAAATGATCAATGCTGAACTAGATCCAACCTTTGATCCGAATTACCCTCCTCTTACCAAATGGACCAGAGATCATCCTATCTCTCAAGTAGTTGGTGATGTATCTGAAAAGGTTCTGACCCGATCACAACTGAAGGCAAAACAGACATCCTTATTTTCAAAGGTTGAGTTTTGTATGTTTAACTCATTCGTATCAAAAGTTGAACTGAAGACAGTTAACACTGCCCTCGATCACTCTGATTGGGTTCAAGCAATGCAAGACGAACTGAACGAATTTGAAAGGAACAAAGTCTGGCGCCTCATTCCAACTCCTCCAGATGCTTCGGTTGTTGGTCTCAAATGGGTTTTTAGGAACAAAATGGACAAGGAAGGTAATGTTATAAGGAACAAGGCTCGTCTGGTGGTAAAGGGATACTGTCAGGAGGAAGGGATAGACTATGAAGAGACTTTCGCTCCAGTAGCTAGGCTAGAATCTGTTAGAATATTTCTGGCTTATGCTGCCCACAAAAACTTTGAAGTTTTCCAAATGGACGTCAAGTGTGCATTTCTCAATGGAGAACTCGAAGAAACTGTGTATGTGGAGCAACCTCCTGGGTTCGTGAACGAAAAGTATCCAAATCATTGCTATATTCTGGATAAAGCTGTGTACGGCCTCAAACAAGCTCCGAGAGCCTGGTATGAAACGCTAACTAAATTTTTGAAGATGTCTAAATTCAAACAAGGTTCAGTTGACCCAACCTTCTTCCGCAAAAAGGAAGGTAACCACCTTATGATAGTTCAAATTTATGTCGATGACATCATCTTTGGCTCCATGAATCCCAGCTTAACAGCTGAATTCAGAAAGTTGATGGAGACTAAGTTTGAAATGAGCTCAATGGGTCCTATTAACTTTTTCCTTGGTTTAAATATAAGATAGGGACCCGAAGGCATCTTTATCAATCAGGAAGCTTACACGAAGACTCTCCTAGCAAAGTTTGGCATGATGGGAGACTCAAAAGTCAAAGTCCCAATGGCATTCGGCACCAAGCTTACCCCATCTCTAGACAAACCGGCTGTCGATTTCACGCTCTATCGTCAAATGATAGGCTCACTAATGTATCTTACTGCTAGCAGGCTGACATCATGTTTTTTGTGTGTTATTGTGCTCGATTTCAGGCAAACCCACGCGAACCTCACATGCTTGCAGTGAAGAACATCCTACGCTATCTAAAGCGAACCACCTCCTTAGGTCTATGGTATCCATCCAACTCAGGCTTCTTCGTTCAAGCCTATTCTGATGCTGACCTTGGAGGATGTGGACTCGACAGAAAAAGCACAACTGGTGGCTGTCAATTCCTTGACGGGAAGTTGGTCATCTGGCAATCCAAGAAACAAACGTGTGTGTCGTTGTCTACTGCCGAAGCGGAATACATTGCCGCTGCATCCTGCACATCACAAGTGATTTGGATCCAGATTCAACTTCGAGACTATGGACTCAACATGAAGAAGATCCCACTATATTGTGACTCTGAAAGTGCAATTAGGATCTATCATAACCCAGTGCAACACTCTAAAACCAAACACATAGCACTGAGGTATCACTTCATCAAAGATCATGTGGAAGATGGAAACGTCGAAGTTCACTTCGTAAGAACCACTGATCAACTGGCTGACGTCTTTACCAAAGCTCTTCCTGAAGCATCATTCAATAAAATATTGCAAGGGCTAGGTATGATGGAATCAGAGTCAGTACCTCACACTACCTCTCAACCTCAAACGTAAGAAGCGAAACCAACCGAACGTTCGAGTTCGGTTAAACCATCTGACTCGCTCATCACTTCAAAGGTAGTTTTTCTCTATTGTATATTTCTTGTACAATTTTGATTTTCTTTGTGTTAAAAGTATTTTCCAATTGCATGTCTAAATTCCTTGGTTTCTCAAAATTTTCCAAAACCGAAACCTACGGAAGGTTCGGGTTCGGTTTTTCAAAATTTTGTTGAACCGAAACCAACTGAAGGTTCGGGTTCGGTTTTTCAAAATTTTCTGGAACCAAAACCAACCGATTGCTCGGGTTCGGTTTTTCATTTTTTTCCCAACCGAAACCAACCGAACGTTCGGGTTCGGTTTTCTCTTTTTTTTCTCTTAAAAACACCAAAAATATTTTTCTTTTTTTTTTGTGTGTTCGTTCGCTTATGGGAATATAATTTGATGAATTACTTAAGTGTCCCTAGAAGCATGCTGCTGTATGTGTCCCAAGCCTAATAAGATTTTGAATAATAGTCTTCATGACCTGGTATACACAAACCTTGTCTTCCCAATAAGGCTAACACATTTATTCTAATCGTGAGCTACCTCACTCTCTTCTCACATGAGTTAAGAGTTTCCTGCTTGGTCCTTATTTTCACAGCAGAGGTACTATGTTTTCTTACACCATCTCCATTTTATTTCTCCATTACATTCGTTTCCTCATCGTAACCCTTGAGACTCTCATAAATTACCACTGAGGTTTATGGTTACACAACATCTGTGTTTATGATCTTAGTTTCGTGTCACTACGAGCTGAGTGAAACCCCAAATTCAACACCTAATGAATTGACGGTGAACAATTAATTTGCTCAAGTTTTCACCAAAGGATTGACGAATGTACCCTAATGAAATCTCAAACTTTCTTTTGTGTGATTCCTATGAAATTGTTAAACAACATAACATTTCTTCCCTTGGGATCCAGTTTTTATTTTTTTCTGAGATTTTATAATTTTCCAAGCCAATTTAAAATAAATTCCTACCTACTTGTTCAACAGGCTACACCGGTCTCACAAGTACTTTGTTCACTTTCTTTCTTACTTCAAGAATAGAATTGCTGAATCAAAGTGAAAGCCACCCTTATTTAGCCTAATTAAAAGAAGCCTTTCAACATTTATTAATAAGTGTTTGATCGTAATTCAACGGGAATCCACACTAACACTTTAAGGTCTCTCTTTACCTTAAAGGAAGAGATTCGTGCCCGGGATCATCAGTTTCGTGTCATTATTGACATCACAGAATATCCTTAAAAGAGTTGCTTTATTTCTTTTTCTTTTACACTCTTTGCACGAAAATCTTTGATGTAACGCCTGTGTTTCGGGCTTGCCATTTGTAGCAATGTAATAGTCTAGGTTGACCTTTGTAACCCGTTTTGAAATAGTAAAAGTGTATTATTTGAGTATTATGTGTTTTGTGCTTAATTGCTTAATTATGTGGTTTGATTAATTAAGAATAAAAATAAGCGTCAAAATTTAAGTGTAAAATAAACTTAATATCTTTGGTTAATGTTGTAGTAATTGAAACGAGGTTTCCGAATATATATAGAACGCCCAAATCTGACTTCGTATGAGGAAGTTATGATTTATCGAAGTTCCGGCTTAGCGATATACAGCCTGTTTTACTCGATTTGAGATCGAGCGGTTGTTAGCCGAAGCAATCTAAATGAGAATCGAAGATCTCGTTGTTGGTATTGAAACGATAAAAAGTTAGGCGAGAACGGACGTCAAACGAAGAAGTTATGAATTTATAACGAAAGTTTCTGTCCCGGCCTATTAAAAATAATTAATAAAAATCAAGTCAAAATTAGCCGACGGAGTCTAAACGAAAGTCGTAGAGCGTGGTCTCACCTTCGCGTGGATATAAAGAACGTCGAAAACGGAGTTCGTATGAAGAAGTTATGAATTTCCGAAGTTTATTAATCATTTTGTATTTATATTTAAATCAAAATTCGGAAGCATTATCCGAAGGAGTCACCGATCTGATCCAAGGTACGCCCCGTGTACTCCGAGGGATGTCGACACTCGCACTCGAGCACTTCGGATACGTAAGCAATGACGTTTTGGGCAGTACGCCCCGCGTAACGCAGTACGCCCCGCGTACTCCGAGGCTCCAGCCTCCTATAAATAGGATGCGAGGGTTCCGGGTATTTTTGCCAATTCCCTCTCATTTTCGTGTCGAAGCTCTGCGCAAAACCCCCCGAAGCTATCCCGAAGTCCCGGTATCATACTCTAGCCCCGAGGCAAGTATCGAGATCCCGAAGATCCCGAGAAGTGCGGTTCCCGAGTCGAAGCTCTGCCCGCGAAAAGTCGATTTTTGTGAAGATCTTCCAGATCTGCTGAGGAATACTACTTCTATAAGCCGTAGTGCTGTCCGATCATCTTCTGATCATGTGAGTGTGTAGTTATTTTCTTTCTAATACAATAATACGAAGTATTTTATATAAAAATACGTGCTATGTGTATATATTTGGTTGTGTTATGTGTGAATGAGTATTCACTCTCTTCTATCTTACATATCTGCTTATTTCTTTATGAGATATGTGTTATGTGTGTGTGTGCCTCATCTGTTATGTGATATATGTGTTGATTAAAGCATGCTATACAGGTTTTCTTTAAACTATGTATACAAATGTATATTTTTTATCTACTAATATGTTGGGTAGAACATGGGTAGACCGTTGGTGTGTAATAAATAGATGAGAGGCCTCGTTGTTGTTTGATTGAGTCATCTAGCGGAGTTTAGATGACGACCACTGACTATTCTAGACAGTCTTGTGGAAACATTAGCAGGTTCGCCACCTGTAGGTTTTAATGAACTTGGGTGTTCATTCGTTGTACTCCATCCCCCTCATGGTTGCCTTATTTGACTTATATTGCTGAGGTACCCCCGAAGCATGTGTTGTCGCCCCGATGAAATATTCTTAGACTAGGTCCCTTATGTTAGTTGTTTTAGGGACATTAAAGTGAGAATAACGGGAATGGGTAATTGGGTTATTGTTGGTTGGTGAAAATTAAATATGATATTTATTGTGGGTTGAAAACCCTATATGCTCACCAGGCTCCCAAGCCTGACCCACTCAGTTTTAAATTGTATTACAGGTAGTGGCGGAAGGGCATGAGATGGATGAACCATCAAGTTGTTTTGTTTACAAGTCTGCATATGTTTATATTTGTTATATGACTTGTAATGTATTCGTTTATGCTTATTGGTCTGTATCGGAACATGACACCCCGAGTTTTGATTATAATGAAAATACATTTCTTTTATGAAATGCTTCGGTAAACAATGTTTTATCATGTTTTGTTTTTGGGAACAAATTCCGCAACTCTTTCAAATCAAAAGGATTTACTCTGAAAATATTTTAAAAGCATAAATGAAAACCGGTCTTTTCTGGCCGAGATTTTGGGGATGTCACAGTTGGTATCAGAGCATTAGTTTATGCGAACTAGGAATTTGTAGGATTTCTAGACTTAAACTTAGAATGCTAAGTGAAATTTTGAGATGTGTGTCTGTTGTGTTTTAGACACGAGCACTAGTTTATTTTAGGAAAGTTGCCTAAAATGCTTTATGTGCTAAATGTTATATGTTGCCATATATGATATTATTTGTTCGGATCTATGGTCTGTTGCCGACCGGATCTAGAAACCTTATGTGTGTAGGATTCTAAGCGTACGTCTACGATATTAGAACTAGCATGTAAACGTTTCGGAGTGATAAGGATGATTTGAATATCTATCATGATTGAGGATCTAATTTCACCTTATTCGGTGTGTAGATCAAAATGGTGAGAACAAGAAGTGGAGTTGGAAATGCTGACGAAAACAGGAATCAACCACCAGTGATTGAGCCAATACCTGTCGTAGCGGCAGCACCTGAGCCAATAACCATGGCTGGTGTGCAATTGATGATTCAGACGATGTTGGATCGTCAGATGGATGAAACTAAACGGTTGCTTCAACAGAATCGTGAAGAACTGTCGATTCGTGTGGAAGAGCCTGAATTAAATGAAGGGCACTCGGAAGGTGGAAACTTCAGTGGGTCAATTGGTCAAGCCAACCCACCGATAGTTAGGCAAGATAACCATGATGGAAGGAATGATGGAATGGGATGCAAGTACAAGGACTTTCTAACTTGCAAACCATCGACCTTCAATGGAAAGGAGGATTCGATTGGGGTTATGGATTGGATCTCCGAAATGGAGCTAGCCTTCATGACTTGTGGCTGCAAAGGTAAATTGTAGACTATCTATGCCGTGCGTCAATTCCGAGGTGGAGCCGTTCGTTGGTGGAACACTCTAGGGAAGACCTTAAGCCCTAATGAGCCACTGCAATTGTCATGGGCAGAGTTCTTAGTGCAGTTCAAGCGCAAGTTCTGCTCGGCTCAAAATCTGTTGGAGTTGGAGAACAAGTTTCTGACATTGACGAAAGGTAGCATGTCAGTTGATGAGTACACCAATAACTTCACCGATAAGATGGAGTTTGTCTTGCGTATCGTTCCATACGAGCTGACAAAGGTGGATCGGTATGCGAAGGGACTTCCATGGGAGTACGAGGTGCCAGTACGTCAGGCACTTACTCTAGAGGCAGCTATTTGGGCTGCCAAGTCTGTTGAGAACATGATTAAGGGAAGAACCACCGTCAAGTTCGAGGTTGGTGAGAAAAGAAAGTTTGAGGGAACATCTGGTTCCAGTAAGAAGAGCAAATTTTCGAAGTCTGATTCGAAAAAGTTTGGAGGAAAAGGAGGCGAAGCAAAGTGGTGTGATAAGTGTAAGAAAAGGCACTTTGGGAAATGTAGCGAGGATGTGACCTGCTACATGTAACAGCCCAAAATCTCAAGTATTGTTAAATTGCATTTTGGGGTGTTTTAAAGGGGAGACTCGGCGAGTTGGAGCCAGACTCGCCGAGTAGGGTCGCAGATTTGGTCGCGGGTTCGCGACTGGACTCGACGAGTCCAGGTATGGACTCGGCGAGTCGACGCTGTTCAGCGGAAACCCTAGCCGTTTCGTATTGGGTCGTATATAAGGGTTGTTATGTCGTCATTTCACGTCTTTTGGCCGATTGTGGAGAACCCTAAACGACTGTGGCATCTAGAGCAAACTTGAAGGCCATTATTGACTTTGAAGGAATTGTGGTGCAAGAAGAGGAAGGATTTTGGCCAAAGGAAGAGCAAGGGGGTCGAGTTCTGAGGTTTGGGGACACAGAGAGTACGTTTTCAGGTTATGTTTCGGATCATTCCTGTTATTTTGATGTGTACACGAATTTAGGGTTTATGAAACCCATTTGGAGATTAGATGGGTTGTTGTGTCGTTACCCAATGTTTATAACCTTGTATTAGGACCCTTAGAGGTCCAGAAGGTCCCATGTTTGTATATTCGGGAATATATGTATCTCAGGAAGCAGTTCGATCGACTGCATGGCGTGGACTCGCCGAGTCGGATGATCAGACTCGGCGAGTAGCTTGAAGATTCACTGGGACTCGCCGAGTTGTTCTTCAGACTCGGCGAGTGGAGTCGGGGTGGCCCCGCGATTCTTCCAGGAGTGACTCGTCGAGTCAAAGAGGATACTCGACGAGTAGAAGGGGAATCTTAGAGGATTGAAGGACGACCAGACTCGCCGAGTCGCCAGGGAACTCGCCGAGTCCAGTCGAGCTGACAATGGACTGTTGACCAGAGTTGACTGGTGTGATTTCTTAGGGACAGTTAACGGGGAAGATAGAAGTATTAATAAGGGATATATGATGTTACAGGGAGCTTGTAGCTCGGAGGATCAAGTGCAAGGGATTTTAGGAGTTGCTATCTTCCAGTGTCCGCGAGGTGAGTCTTCTCACTATACCTCACCCGGAAGGGTTTGATTGTGTGACCGGAAGGTCTAGTATGTTATGTGTTATGTTTATATGCTATAAATGGAAAGTTAGCTGCTACGCGTGATATACATGCTTATATGGGCCGGAAGGCAAGGTATTATGTGACAGAAAGGTCAGGTTGATATATGATATATGTGCTTTATGTGTTAGAGTATTTGCATTACGTGTATATATGTGTATGGGCCGGAAGGCAATTATCTTATGGGCCGGAAGGCGAGTATCTCATGGGCCGGAAGGCATTGTACAGTTGACCGGAAGGTCAGGGCCTGGAAAGGCGTATGTGCGTAAGGTATATTGGGGAACTCACTAAGCTTCGTGCTTACGTTGTTTATGTTATGTTGTTTCAGGTTCTTACAGTAATGCGGGATGGCAACGGTTCGATTGTACACACCGAAGAAAGAGTTGTGTTTTGGAGGATCCTGGTCTTCTATTATAATGAAATGGAACTATGTTTTGTAATTCGAATGTGAATAAGATTTTAAACAAGTGTTTTTAATATTAAATTGATTAATTAAATGAAAATTTTGTTTTTGGAAATCATGGTGTTACACTACAAGTGTGGAAAGGTTGGACATTTTGCCAATGAATGTCCGAACAACAAAAGGATGTGTTTTGGGTGTAATGAAGAGGGGCATATTTTGAAAGACTGTCCGAAGAAGAAGGAGGCAGCTAGGCCCAACATTCCACCAAAGCCGAAGGCAAGAGCCTTCCAGATGACACTTGAGGCTGCTAAAGATGAAGCTGATGTCGCTTCAGGTACCTTTCTCGTAAACGAATTACCTGCTCATATATTGTTTGATTCTGGAGCCAACTACTCCTTTATTTCGCATGAGTTTGGTAGAAAGCTAGTTTTGCCTGTTGATAGACTAAATAATGCTTTATTAGTCGAAGTAGCTAGTGGCAAGTTTGTACCTGTTAGCCATCGTATGAAAAACGTCTTGATCGACCTTAATGGGAATAAGTTTCTCGATGAATTATTGCCTATCAAACTAAATGGTTTCGACATCGTGTTGGGAATGGATTGGCTTAGCGCCAATGATGCCGAAATTTTGTGCAAGAAGAAGATAGTTAAAGTAAACCCGCCTGGGAAAGATTCGTTTATGGTGTATGGGGACAAACGCAGAGTGAATTCTGGAATCATTTCTCTAATGAAAGCCAGAAAGTGTTTGACCAAGGGATGTACATCATATTTAGCATTCGTGATTGATGCTAAGAAGGAAAAGAAGGTGATGCAGAGCATTCCAGTGGTGTGTGATTTTCCGGAAGTGTTCCCCGAGGATCTTCCTGGATTACCACCTGATAGACAAGTGGAGTTCAGAATAGACTTGTTACCAGGAACCACGCCAATAGCAAAAGCACCTTATCGATTAGCACCGACGGAGATGAAGGAGTTAATGATGCAACTTCAGGAGTAGTTGGACAAAGGTTTCATTAGATCTAGTTCATCGCCCTGGGGAGCTCCGGTGTTATTTGTAAAGAAGAAAGATGGAAGTATGAGAATGTGCATCGATTACAGAGAGATGCACAAGGCAACAATAAAGAATAGATATCCGTTGCCAAGGATTGATGACCTGTTTGATCAATTGCAAGGTTCGAGCTATTTCTCGAAGATCGATCTTAGGTCAGGATATCATCAGCTGAAAGTAAGAGAGCAAGATATCGAGAAGACTGCATTCAGAACTAGATATGGACACTACGAGTTATTGGTTATGTCGTTTGGACTAACCAATGCTCCAGCAGCGTTCATGGATTTGATGAATAGGGTTTGTAATCCTTTCCTTGATAAATCCGTGATAGTGTTCATAGACGACATTCTGATCTACTCGAAAAGCCAGGAGGAGCATGGCAGGCACTTGCGAGAAGTGTTAGAAGTTTTGAAGAAGGAGAAGCTTTATGCGAAGTTCTCCAAATGTGATTTTTGGATTCGTGAGGTCCAATTCTTGGGTCACGTGGTCAACCAATAAGGGATAATGGTTGATCCAGCGAAGATCGAAGCTGTGACGAAGTGGGAACAACCGAAAAGTCCCATGGAGATTCGAAGCGTTTCAGGATTAGCCGGATATTACCGAAGGTTTATCCAAGGTTTTTCTTCGATTGCTACTCCATTAACAGCTTTGACCCACAAAGGAGCAACTTATGCTTGGAGTGAGAAGCATAAAGAAGCATTCGAGAAGTTAAAGAAGAAGCTATGCGAGGCACCGATACTTTCTCTACCCGATGGAGTTGAAGACTTTGCTGTTTATAGCGATGCGTCTGGTGTTGGATTGGGTTGTGTTTTGACCCAAAGAGAAAAGGTGATAGCATATGCGTCTCGACAGTTGAAAGAGCATGAAAAGAATTACCCGACTCATGATTTGGAGTTGGCAGCGGTAGTTTTCGCTCTGAAAATATGGAGGCATTACCTCTATGGCACGAAGTGCAAACTTTTCACTGATCATAAGAGTCTCCAATACCTCTTTAATCAGAAAGAATTGAATATGAGGCAACGACGCTGGCTAGAATTACTTAAAGACTACGACTGCGAGATACTTTACCACCCCGGTAAAGCTAATGTTGTTGCTGATGCTCTCAGTCGGAAGGTCAATCTTGAAAGGAAGAGGCCAAGAGCGTTGAGAATTGAAGTTGTCTCGACTATTGTAGAAAGTATAAAGAAAGCTCAAGAGGAAGCTTCTGAGAAAAATGACCGAAAGGAGGATCGTTTGGGTAAAACGTTGGTGTTTGGTACTAACGGTCATGGACTGAAGGTATTCCAAGATCGTATTTGGGTACCTAAGTCAGGAGGAATTATGGATCTTCTGATGGAAGAAGCTCACAAGACCATGTACTCGATTCATCCGGGTAGCACTAAAATGTATAGGGACCTGAAACCCTACTACTGGTGGCCGACGATGAAGCTTGATGTTGCAAAGTATTTGGCCGAGTGTGTGACTTGTGCGAGAGTCAAGACACAACATCAGAAACCGTACGGGAGTTTAGAACCTTTGCCTGTGCCTATGGGTAAGTGGGAAGACATTGCTATGGATTTTGTCACTAAACTGCCCAGAACAAAGAATGGTCACGACATGATTTGGGTGGTCGTTGATCGATTCACTAAGAGTGCGCATTTCATAGCGGCCAGGGAGAAATGGTCTATGGAAAAGCTTGCGAATTCTTACGTGAAGGAAATTGTGAGGCTTCACGGTGTTCCGTTAACGATTGTATCGGATCGTGATAGCCGTTTCACCTCAAGGTTTTGGAAAAGTCTACAAGAGGAAATGGGTACCAAGTTATGTTTAAGCACAGCTTACCATCCGCAGACTGATGGTCAGAGTGAAAGAACAATACAAACACTTGAAGATATGCTGAGAGCATGTACCTTGGAATTCCTAGGTAATTGGGATGAACATTTACCGTTGGTAGAATTTTCCTATAATAATAGTTTTCACTCGAGCATTAAGATGGCACCTTATCAAGCTTTGTATGGACAGAAGTGTCGTACGCCGTCTTGTTGGCTTGAGGCTGGGGAAAAGCAGTTTATGGGACCGGAGATGGTTCATCAAACTGCTGAAAAGTTGAAAATAATTAGGGAAAGAATGTTAGCAGCTCAAGATCGTCAAAAGAGCTATGCTGACAAGAAGCGAAGACCGATGACTTTTGAGGTTGGAGATTCGGTTTTGCTTAAAGTCTCGCCGTGGAAGGGACTTATAAGATTTGGTAAAAGGGGAAAGTTGAGTCCAAGGTTTATTGGACCGTTTAAAGTCCTTCAGAGGATTGGGAACCAAGCTTACAAGCTCGAATTACCCGAAGAACTGAATGGAATTCACAACACCTTTCATGTGTGTTATTTGAGGAAGTTCACGGGAGAAGTTCCCGATATAATTCCAATTTCTGAATTGAGAATTGATGAGAACAAAAGGTTGATTGAAGAACCAGAGGCAATTGTTGACCGAAAGACTAAGAAGTTGCGACGCAAAATGGTTGGGTTAGTGCTTGTCCGATGGAAACACACGAATGGTCCGAATCTCACCTAGGAGACGGAGAGTGACATGTTGAGTCGCTATCCGCATTTGTTTGTTGATGTGTGATCCCGGGGACGGAATCATTCTAAGGTGGAGAGAATTGTAACGCCTATGTTTCGGGCTTGCCATTTGTAGCAATGTAATAGTCTAGGTTGACCTTTGTAACCCGTTTTGAAATAATAAAAGTGTATTATTTGAGTATTATGTGTTTTGTGCTTAATTGCTTAATTATGTGGTTTGATTAATTAAGAATAAAAATAAGCGTCAAAATTTAAGTGTAAAATAAACTTAATATCTTTGGTTAATGTTGTAGTAATTGAAACGAGGTTTCCGAATATATATAGAACGCCCAAATCTGACTTCGTATGAGGAAGTTATGATTTATCGAAGTTCCGGCTTAGCGATATACAGCCTGTTTTACTCGATTTGAGATCGAGCGGTTGTTAGCCGAAGCAATCTAAATGAGAATCGAAGATCTCGTTGTTGGTATTGAAACGATAAAAAGTTAGGCGAGAACGGACGTCAAACGAAGAAGTTATGAATTTATAACGAAAGTTTCTGTCCCGGCCTATTAAAAATAATTAATAAAAATCAAGTCAAAATTAGCCGACGGAGTCTAAACGAAAGTCGTAGAGCGTGGTCTCACCTTCGCGTGGATATAAAGAACGTCGAAAACGGAGTTCGTATGAAGAAGTTATGAATTTCCGAAGTTTATTAATCATTTTGTATTTATATTTAAATCAAAATTCGGAAGCATTATCCGAAGGAGTCACCGATCTGATCCAAGGTACGCCCCGCGTACTCCGAGGGATGTCGACACTCGCACTCGAGCACTTCGGATACGTAAGCAATGACGTTTTGGGCAGTACGCCCCGCGTAACGCAGTACGCCCCGCGTACTCCGAGGCTCCAGCCTCCTATAAATAGGATGCGAGGGTTCCGGGTATTTTTGCCAATTCCCTCTCATTTTCGTGTCGAAGCTCTGCGCAAAAACCCCCGAAGCTATCCCGAAGTCCCGGTATCATACTCTAGCCCCGAGGCAAGTATCGAGATCCCGAAGATCCCGAGAAGTGCGGTTCCCGAGTCGAAGCTCTGCCCGCGAAAAGTCGATTTTTGTGAAGATCTTCCAGATCTACTGAGGAATACTACTTCTATAAGCCGTAGTGCTGTCCGATCATCTTCTGATCATGTGAGTGTGTAGTTATTTTCTTTCTAATACAATAATACGAAGTATTTTATATAAAAATACGTGCTATGTGTATATATTTGGTTGTGTTATGTGTGAATGAGTATTCACTCTCTTCTATCTTATAGATCTGCTTATTTCTTTATGAGATATGTGTTATGTGTGTGTGTGCCTCATCTGTTATGTGATATATGTGTTGATTAAAGCATGCTATACAGGTTTTCTTTAAACTATGTATACAAATGTATATTTTTTATCTACTAATATGTTGGGTAGAACATGGGTAGACCGTTGGTGTGTAATAAATAGATGAGAGGCCTCGTTGTTGTTTGATTGAGTCATCTAGCGGAGTTTAGATGACGACCACTGGCTATTCTAGACAGTCTTGTGGAAACATTAGCAGGTTCGCCACCTGTAGGTGTTAATGAACTTGGGTGTTCATTCGCTGTACTCCATCCCCATCATGGTTGCCTTATTTGACTTATATTGCTGAGGTACCCCCGAAGCATGTGTTTTCGCCCCGATGAAATATTCTTAGACTAGGTCCCTTATGTTAGTTGTTTTAAGGACATTAAAGTGAGAATAACGGGAATGGGTAATTGGGTTATTGTTGGTTGGTGAAAATTAAATATGATATTTATTGTGGGTTGAAAACCCTATATGCTCACCAGGCTCCCAAGCCTGACCCACTCAGTTTTAAATTGTATTACAGGTAGTGGCGGAAGGGCATGAGATGGATGAACCATCAAGTTGTTTTGTTTACAAGTCTGCATATGTTTATATTTGTTATATGACTTGTAATGTATTCGTTTATGCTTATTGGTCTGTATCGGAACATGACACCCCGAGTTTTGATTATAATGAAAATACATTTCTTTTATGAAATGCTTCGGTAAACAATGTTTTATCATGTTTTGTTTTTGGGAACAAATTCCGCAACTCTTTCAAATCAAAAGGATTTACTCTGAAAATATTTTAAAAGCATAAATGAAAACCGGTCTTTTCTGGCCGAGATTTTGGGGATGTCACATTTGATTTTCCAAAATTCTGTTACTAAATTTTACAGACTGTATTATTACTTGGTGGTTAATTATGGAGCTATGGTCAAAAACGATCCACGTAGGTATTTAATTCAAAAAGATGCTGTTTAAAAGGATAAGACGAAAGGTTGCTGACTCGACGGGAGTTAAAGGGATTGAAATTCAAACGACGGTAAAAAGGGGGCGCGTGTGAATTTGAAACGTCCATGATTTTACTGACATTGTGGACGCGTGTGCGAAATCCAAGCGTCATCACTCTGGCAATTAAAGGCGCGTGCGGATTTGAAGCGATTTTCTTCTGAAACGTCGCTTGTTGGGTAGCGTGATCCTTGGATTCTAACAATCTCTTTCCTACGTGATCATTGCATAGAAGATATGGAACGATTTTTCTCTCTCCAATCCCTCACTATAAAAGGAAGTCTACAATCTCATTTACCTTTTTACCGCTTCCGAAATTTCCAAAGCACAAATACTCCCAAACAGCTTTCACTGTTCATCATCTTCTTCATACCTTCAACAATGGCAGAATCCTCTTCCGTCCATGCTACTTCACAAATCCTACCCATCTGTCCACAACAATGTCTGGTGATTGATCTCAACCCTTTGGCGTACGACTCCTACATGTCGCCGATAATCGAGTGCCTCAAGTACTCTCAAATTGCCACCGCTCTCTCCAGGATAGAGTCTGTGCCCATGGTGGCTCTCTCGCAGGTTTATGCGACTGCTTATTATGACAAAGCAGTTGACCGGGTGTTCTTCGAGATTGCTGAACACAAGACATCCGTTTCTCGACAACGTTTCTGCACCATGCTTGGGTTGGCTGTTGACCCATCAAGAATAAACCCGGAGACGATTCCGGTTGGGTATCTGTATAACATGTTTTACAACATGGGGTACACGGAGGTCCTCACCTCCGTCGGTAAGTTCAAAAAGTCCTGCCTGCCGCCACAGTGGAACGACTTATTTACAGTCCTTTTCAAGGGCTTGTCGGAACGGAGCTCAGGATCCGACGGTGCCAGTCGCCTCTTCCTGTCGATCATGTACGCGGTCTACAACGGGGTTAACTTGGACTATGGGTTGGTCCTCTGGCAACAGCTAATCCAGAGCCTTTCTTCATCATCCCGACACTCTGAGGTGTCGTTGGCCCGGTTCTGGATTTTGATTACAAAATGGGCGATGGACAAGTTCAACATCCCCACTGCTGCCGGTGCATCGATGTCTTCTGTTGGTACGTTTCATACCAAGAAGATCATCGTCTCAGATGCATCGAAATTTTCCTTCATTGGCTCCATCCCAGAGACAATGTATGGCGACGTGCCCTCTGACAGCAGGTTGATTCGGACGATCAAGGAGTTCAGGCCAACTGGTCCTAGGGAACTGACACCGGATATGCTCAGGTCTATTCACGATGCAGACAAACCGGTGACCAGGGGCAAAAAGGCTGAAAAAGGAAAGCAAGCGACCAAAGCTCCAAAGGGTCCTTCTCCCAAGAAGAGGAAACAGACAAAGGCTGCACAGTCCCCACAGCCGAAGAGGAGGAAGACACAACCGAAGCGTAAGCTCGTCATTCCCTCTTCTTCAAGTGATTCTGCGGGCGAGAGTTCGGGTTCTGACGGCTCTCAAGGAGACGAATCCCCTCAACGAGGCAACACACCACCTCAGTCCCCTACCCCAGAGATGGAACTTCACAATTCACCAGTTCCTTCACCTCCTCCAACCATTCCTACTTCCATTCCGACCATAATCCCCACTACCACTATTCCATCAACATCTTTCCCTATATCACCACCCATTTTCACAACTGCAACCGAAACACCACCAGTAACCGAAACCCCACCCGTAACCGAAACACCACCAGTAACCGAAACCCCACCCGTAACCGAACCACCACAAACCGAAACCCATACAACCGAACCTACCCACAATCAACCACCACAAAGACAACTTTGGAACCGATTGTTCAGCAATTGGCCAAGTTCGTCTCAACGGAGTTGACCTCGTTCGCTACCCTTCGCCAAAACATCAGCGACGACAACTCGGCCCTTCGTGCCTCCATCGATGCGCGCCTCGCTATGTTACAGGAGGATCTCGCATCCGAGAATTCATTGATGGACGTTCTGGCGAGCAAAACAACCGCCCTAAAGATCAAGAGCACACAACTTTCCAACTCACAACAACAACTGGAAGCTCTTCGATCCGAAAGGGAGGTGATCAAAACTTGTGTTTCGGATGTACACGCTGCTTTATCAAACATCCTAGAAGCACAGGATCCCATTCTTAACCACTCAGTAAGGAGAACCCTCGCTGAAAAGCTCTCTCCGGCCATGGACCTTCTTAGCAAAATCGAAGGCCTACCGAGTTTCGTGTCCATTCCGAAACAAGGGGGAGATGAGACGAACGGATCGAAACCACCTCCTTCCTCCAAATCTACTCACACAAACGAACCACCTTCGACTGGTCATGCTTCGGGTTCGGGTGTGAAGAACAAAGGCAAAAACATAGCTGAGGAAGAAGATGAAGATGAAGACAGGGAGACTATTGCTGACATGTTGAAACGAAAGAACAGTCGCAATGCTGATGATGATGCCAGTCGTGTGGCGCGAGAGGCTGAAGAAGCCGAACGCAAGCAAAAGGAAGCCCACGATCTCCTTGAGAGCCGGAAGACTCTCTTCCCTGCCTGGACTAGGGAACGTTTGATTAAAGAGGCCATAGAAACTCCCAGCATATTATGGCTCGAGCCGGTTATATCGTTCGACTGCAATAATACTGTCGACTCGTAGTTGGACATGCCGCTGACTCGAAAGGCGTTCATCTTCCACACCTTCTCAAACATCTTTGAAGTCCCTCATCCGAACGCTGAGCTTGACAGGGAGCTCATTGACTTCTATCTAGCGGCTGCTCATCCTCAATACCTTACTTGGAGCGCTCAGAAGATAGTGAACGTTCGGGTACTGAAGCCTTACGCCGAAGGGAGGTTCACAAACGTTCGGTTCAAGCTCATTCGAGGATCTGCAAGAACTGCTCATCTTATCTCCCTGACGGATCTACCGAACTTAAATCCTCACGATTGGATTGTCCTGTATAATATCCTTTTGACTAATGAAGCCGAATATGGTCCCATTATAGACCATATCAAAAGGATGTTAGCCTGATACATCATAGAGGTTGCCCTAATGGATTAGGAGGTCGCCACAGTCTTCAAGAAGAAACCGAAGATAGCTCCTGTGTGATCGGCCAGTGATCTCAACCAAATGCAAATGGGCAAGATCGACCCGAGACGCAACTCGGTTATGTTCACTAGAGCAGAAGGACAAAAATGTCTCTTTGCTTTAGCTGACAAACACCTTTACACCACTGCTTGTCTGGAGCATGTGTTATCAATTATCAAACGGTGTAAAGAGAATTCAGCTGATGATGTCAAGTACTTCGATGACATGATCCAATGGTACATCCGGTTTAGACAGACGATTCTCTCGATCACCAAATGTTTGTTTAACACCGTAAAGAAGAAGGTACCTGCTTCAGCTGTTGGCCCAAGTAACAAGTGAAGGTCTCGCTCCAAATTGACGCAAAGGGGGAGATTGTTGGGCTGAAGATTATTTTGAAGATTGCGTCCTTTGGGCTCGGCTGTTTAGTTATTTTGTTTACACTCCGGTTTGGGCCTGTCCAACCGAGAGCCCACTATGTTAAATATAAAAGTATATGCTTGCATGCATATTAGGTCAACGATTAATAAGGATTAGAACTATAGATCAGAGCTTAACGATAGTATTTGCAGGTTTCTTTAATCGTTCTTGTAACCTTCTAATCCTCTACAGTTGATGTTCTTAATCGAGCTCTTCTAAGGATTTTTTTTAATCATTCGACACGTTTGATTCAATCTTGTCTCGTTCTTATTTGCGTGTTCTCATAGATTTATATTTAATTACTTGTTCAAGATCTAATCGATCTTCATAGAATAAAGGTTAATTTAATCTCATCAGTTGGGCCTTGGGAGGGCCTATTTAGTATTGGGCCTTGGTGGGCCCAATGGGCTTAGGTTATTTATGGGACGGTTAGTGGACTATCTTCAGACCTAATGAATGAGGGTTTGGTATTAGATCCTAATTGGGTTAATTATGGGTTTGGCTAAGTGTTAGAGGTCGTTGTGTCTGCTCACCATACTTACCTGAGTGGTAATACAATGTGATCGGAGGGTCTTATATGATTATACTGAGTTATGTGATATCATGCATTTGTCTTTGTGATTTATGTTGTATATTATTATGTGCTTTATTGGTTAGGACCGGAGGGTCCAACCCGAGTTGAGAGACCGGAGGGTCCTTATTGAGATATAGGCATGAGAAGCTAATTATTGCATGTGCTATATTGGGGAACTCACTAAGCTTTGTGCTTACCGTATTGTGTGTTATGTGTTTCAGGTACTTTTTAGGATCGCGGGAAGGCGCCGGCTTGATTGTACATTAGAGATCATGATTTTGAGGATTCTAGGATTTTATCAAACATTGTTGAATTATGTTTGGACAACTTATACATTTTGTGATTTTTGAGAAATGTGATATTGAGTTTATGTGATTTTAAAAATGAAAATTTTATTTGTAGATTTACAGTGTTACAAGAACACTCAATTAGAGGACAACCGACCTACTAATACTCTACCAAACATATCTCTACCATGCTAGGATATACATCGTAACACATAGTATAGTGAGGAAACTCACATGAGCTAAACAAAAGAAGCTTAACAGCGACCACAACGACAAAATGTAACATCCTAAAAATCCATGGAAAAAGTTTCATTTTTAAAACATTAATTTATATAGAATTCCATTCACAAAATCATTTAATGTGAAAAATAGTATTTAAACATCAGAGTAAAAATCACGATTAATCAAAAGAAGAATAAACTTTGGGGGATATTGT
Organism: Lactuca sativa; assembly: GCF_002870075.4. Taxonomy (NCBI): domain Eukaryota; kingdom Viridiplantae; phylum Streptophyta; class Magnoliopsida; order Asterales; family Asteraceae; genus Lactuca; species Lactuca sativa. The sequence goes on along the minus strand of NC_056629.2, from coordinate 207,469,688 downwards.
GCATTCACGTCGTGCCCTTCCCTTTCGAACTGGCAGTACCTGAAATCATAAACATGAAATCGTAAGCATGAAATCGTAAGTATGAAGCTTAGTGAGTTCCCCAAAATACCACATACAATACATATCATTAGGCGTAGCCCACACATTGGGCCCAACCCATAATAATAAGCCTAGCCCTTCCTAAAGATTGGGCCCAACCCATAATACATTTGGGCCTAGCCTATCATACAATGGGCCTAGCCCTCTCATGTAATGGGCCCAACATACATGCATGTCCATGGGCCCAACCCAACATATAATGCAAGAGTCCCAAAGACAACAAGCATTCTACATAACACATTCCAATAGCCTGGCATTAGTGCCTTTGACCGACAAGTACAGTGAGGAGACTCACTTCCATCTGAGATAACCGGAACACACACGCGTTGCTCCTACAAGGATCCTCATACTAAACATATCCAAAAATCATTCCTAATCAATAATTAAGGCAATGACCCATAATCCAAGGCCCAATTCATATTTTATCATACCAAGGTGTAAAAGACTATTTTACCCTTCCCATACTTGGCCCGACAAAGGAAGGCCTAAACCCAAAACGACCCGAAAGACTAAAAATGGACCAAAAGCCCATCTATTGAGTATACCCTAAGTACCACCCTAGTACGCCCGACATACTATGCTGAAGCATAAACTCAAGTCCAAACTTCTTAATGCCTTAAGACGAAACGTCTCACTTTCCAAATATGGTTCTCAGGGACATCTTAAGTCATAAAGTTCCTGACTTTATGACTTTACATGGCTTAAAGGTGCCCAAAACCAAACCCTAACTTCTTATTAACACTTAATTGCAAAACTTTAATGCACGGTTGTATCTGTTGGATTAGGTGTCTAAGCCCATAACTATAATTGGTATGTACTTGAATTGATAGCAGCACAGTCCTTTTGGGTTTCCCTCAAACCTAGCAACCAGACAAGGAAATTATGAAATGAGAGATATTAATTTATTATAAGATTAATAAATTAATATAAATGATTTATTAATATGTTAAAGGATTAATATATTGATTAGGAATCATTATGTTTAATTAATAGTTAGCCAGAAATTAATCAGAATTAGTTTTGGGGTTAAAAGTATTAATTATAAAGTGCAAGGACTAGTTTACAATTATCTAATAATTGAGTGGAAGGCTCTAGAACTTCTTTGGAAGAGGGTGGACGAAATCTATAGGGGAAACCCTAATAATTTCGTCCATGGGGGCTTGGATAAGGCCCTTGGGTTTGCTTAGGCCCTAAGAAAGGAGCATTAGGGTTTTTCCGTAAACCCTAGATCCCTCAGCTATATAAGGAGCCTCCTGGTTCACATTTTGGGCACTCCTTCTTTTGAAGAAACCCTAGGCCGAGAATTGCATACTCCGTCCCTCTCTTTCCTTCTAGTTTCCTTCTTGCTAGTTCTTGGGTGTGATTCCATTAGAGGCATTACATTTGTGGTGCTATGCTTCCAAGAAGATCAAGAGGATTGTCAATTGTTTGCTATAACAACCGTAAGGTATGTAACTCCTAAACCCTAGTTTGTTATTTTTGAAAATAGCCTCTCTCCTTTAGGGTTCTTGTTTTGCAATTCAAAGTTATATGTTCAATAGTTAAAACATACATCCAAAATAGGTTGCATGTGAACTTAGGAATTGTTTTTCTGGTTTATTTGTTTTACCTAAAAACCATCAGTGGTATCAGAGTCATTATTGTTTTAAATTGAATTGCTATAATAGTTGAACTACAAATTAGGGTTTATAGCTATTAAACCCTAAAAGGCCAAATTTTCGATTTCTAGGGTTTTTGGTTCAAAGGGTTTTCGAAAAACCCTAGCCTCCATGAACCCTAATCGAAATTAGGGTTAGCGTTTTGAAAAACCCTAGCCACCTCCCTTGAATTTCGAAATATGCTTAGTATATTTAGGGTTTCTTGTTTTGGATAATTGTTACTTGATTAGATTAATTAGATAATTATCCTTTACCCTAATATTCAAAATTTAGAGGGATAAGGATTAGGATTAAATTAATTGTTTAATTTGATTAGATAATCCTTACAAGATTTAATAAATTAATTAAAAGTTAATTAATAGATAAATATTTAATCTAGTTATTTGGTTTATTTTAAATTTAAAATTAATGGCTTAATTTTCAAAATTTATATATAAACCCTAATGTTTTAAAAAGCTTAAAACACACCTTATATATATATATATATATATATATATATATATATATATATATATATATATATATATATTATAATTAAAAGTTAAATATTATATATGTATAAGACTATGGTCAGTCAAATCGCTAGTATGTCTCCTTCACGAAGCTAGTCTATAAGGGGGTATAAGGAAACTGCCTATAAAATGGTAGTTGGATGGGTGTCCACTCTCACCCACCACTTCCTTGATTAGTGGAGGGTCGTTAGCAGAACGGATTTGATATGACAGCTACGTCTCATTAAAAGTATAATGTTATTAAAGAAAGTACTAGAACATTATTTTACAAAAATCCCAACTCTAGTTACTTTAGGAAAAATGTGAAAAGTATGTTAATCCATGAAATTGCACATTATGCTTTATTGGTCGTTGGTGGAGCGTGTGCGGATAACCGACAAACTAATAGGCACTAATAAAGAGTAGTAATGGGTATCTTATAATTATCATTTTGATGGAGCGTGTGTGGTTTACCGGCACATCAATAGTTAATGATAAAGACAATAAGGTTACCAAGCACATTTTCATGGTTATTCACATCTGGTTTGTGATCCTTGGTATCCTAGTCACAAATAGTAGAGCATAATCCGAGATTAAAACATGCCATTAAATAGTTTTAATGTATCTCAAAAGAAGTAGGAATTTCACTTCGTTTATTTTGTCTAATGGTGGAATTGGTGAATCGTCATTCACCTACCTTTATGAGATTTGATCTTGGATCTCGGCATCCCATTTCTAAGTTGTGAATCGTCATAGTTGGGTCCTAACCTTGATATGATATCTTTGGGTTAGTATATTGAGGTGTCCTGAAATCTAACTATATCTTTCTTTTCAGATGTCTACTCCTGGAAACACTTCTGCTTCATCCTCCTCCAGCCACAACTTCTCTTTACTCAACATTTGCTCCAAAGTCGTTATGGATGGCTCTAACTATAACGATTGCATGCGTAACATCAAGATGGCGCTTAGATTCGAGGACAAAGAGTATCTCCTTGAAAAGGAGCTCAAAGAACTTGATGAGTCCAAAGCCACTCCCGAAGAGTATGCTGCCTACAAGAAACACTATGATGATGCTATCAAAGTGGCATGCATCATGGTCGCAACCATGTCCCTAGAACTGAAAAGGTACTATAAGGACTACTGGCCTTTTGAAATGAACAAGGACCTTATGGAAAAGTATCATAAGCAAGCTCGTCAAGAAAAGTTTGAAGTAGTCAAGTCACTCATGGCTTGCAAGATGAAAGAGGGGGAGTCGGTTGTATCTCATGTGCAAAGAATGCAACGCTACATAGAGCGTTTGGTCAAGCTCAACATTCATTTTGATGAGGACTTGGCCATTGACATGGTCTTGAACTCATTTCCTAATTGTTATGGTCTGTTTATCTTGACTTACCATTTGAACAACACTGAGCAGACACTGGCCCAATTGCACAACTTGTTGCAGACTGCTGAAGCAGGGATGAAGGGTAAAAGTATAGCCTCCACTCCTGCAAGTGCTCCTGTTCTAGCTATTGGACAGGGAAAGGGGAAAAAGAGGAAAGGTCCTCCTAAGCAAAACTGGAAGGCAAAGGTCTAAGTCAGGTTATCTAGCAGTGGCCAGAAAGCTAAGCCCAATGCTTCCATTCCCCATGTTTCTGATCCAAAGGAAGCTGTTTGCTTTTATTGCAATCAAAAGGGGCATTGGAAGAGAACCTGTCCACAATATCTGCAGGATATCAAAGATGGCAAAGTGAAGCCATCTTCGGCAGGTATTTACACTATTTCTTCTAATAACTCATTATCTTCTCGTTCATGGGTCCTTGATACCGGATGTGGTTTCCACATCTGTTCTGATTTGGAGGGGCTAAGGGAAAGTGAGGAGATAGAGCGAGGAAGTATAAACTTGATCATGGGAAACAAGAAGTCTTCACCAGTGACCAAGATCGGAGTTTATCAACTTTTGCTTAGTAATGACGTTAGATTAGATTTATTGAATTGTTGCTATTCATCTGAGACGACGAGAAACATTATTTCATTTCATGAATTATTTAGACAAGGTTTTAAATATTCTTTTAATGATTTGAATGGTTCAATTTCGGTTTATAAGAATGGTGTTTTCGTGTTTGAAGCTTTACCTTGTGATGGTGTGTATGAAACAATGACTTGTGTTGATAGCTTAGGAAATAGTGTGTTTAATATTGACTTGTCTAATAGTGTAGACAAGGCATGCTTGTGGCATTATCATCTTGGACACATTAACAAGAAACGCACAGTTAAACTCCAAAAGGATGGAGTCTTGGAATCATTCGACCTAAAATCAGATGATCTGTATGAATCTTGTCTTTTGGGAAAGATGACCAAATCACCATTCACAAGGTCTTGTGAAAGAGGTGAAGGTCTGTTAGATCTCATACACACAGATGTGTGTGGGCCCTTCAGATCAACCACAAGAGATGCTAATCGATTCTATGTGACTTTCACTGATGATTATAGTAGATATGGTTATGTATACTTAATCAAACATAATTCAGAAACCTTTGAAAAGTTCAATGGGTTTAAACATGAGGTCGAAAATTAATTAGGCAGGAAAATAAAGGTACTTAGATTTGATAGAGGCAGAGAGTATCTTAGCATTGAGTTCAACGACTATCTAAAGGAATTTGGGATAGTCTAACAATCGACTCCTCCTAGGACACCACCGTTAAATGGTGTGCCCGAGAGGCGTAATCAAACCTTGTTAGACATGGTTCGTTCTATGATGAGTCGTGCTCCACTTCCAATTCATTTCTGGGGCTATGCCATAGAAACAACTGCACACATCCTAAATCTTGTCCCAACAAAGAAGGTTGCCAAAACACCTCACGAAATATAGACAGGGAAAGTTCCTTCGTTGGCACATATTAAAGTCTGGGGTTGTGAGGCTTTCGTAAGACGAGAGACTCACGACAAGCTAGCAGCAAGAAGTGAGAAATGTGTTTTCATTGGTCACCCAAAACAGTCTTTTGGATATTTATTCTACAGACCTAGTGAGAACGTGGTGTTTGTAGCTCGAAGAGAAGTCTTTCTAGAAAGAGAGCTCATATTCAAAGAGGACAGTGGGAGTACCATTGACCTTGAAGAGATTCAAGAGTCAACCAATGAAGGAACCTTAGATGACACTAGCACTCAACCATAGGAAATAGTTCCTGTTGAACCAGTTGATAAATCATTACCTCTTCGTAGATCCACTAGGGTGAGTGTGCCACCTGATTTGTATGGTTTTCATATTACTTCAGATGGTGACACATTCATCAGTGATAGGACACTGATGAATTTAGATGAACCAATCTCTTATAAGGAAGAAATGGTAGGTCCAAAGGCTTCCAAGTGGAAAGAGGCAATGGACATCGATATAAAGTCCATGTATGACAACCAAGTTTGGAATTTGGTTGATAATGCACCAGGTCGTAAGATAGTTGGGTGCAAATGGATCTTCAAGAAGACGACACACATGGATGGGAATGTACACACATTCAAGGCTAGACTGGTTGCAAAAGGTTTCACACAAACCCCAGGGGTTGACTATGATGAAACATTCTCACCAGTAGCCAAGATTAAATCTATCAGGATATTGCTCGCCATAGCTGCCTTTCATGACTATGAAATCTGGCAGATGGATGTCAATACAGCTTTCCTTAATGGGAAGCTGGCTGAGGATGTTTACATGAATCAACCAGAGGGTTTTTTCGATGCAAAGTTTCCCAATAGAGTGTGTAAGCTTGACAAATCCATTTATGGATTGAAACAAGCGTCTCGCAGCTGGAATCTTTGCTTCCATGAGAAAGTCAAAGAGTTCGGTTTCTCTAGGAGTGAAGATGAGTTTTGTGTGTATATCAAGGCTAGTGGGAGTATAGTGACTTTTTTGGTGTTATATGTCGATGACATATTACTCATTAGTAACGACATTCCAACCTTGAATGAAGTTAAGTCTTGGCTTGGAAAGTGTTTTGTCATGAAAGACCTTGGAGAAGCTGCCTATATTCTTGGGATTAGGATATTGAGAGATAGAAAGAAGAGACTAATTGGACTTAGTTAGAGCACATACTTGGATAAGGTACTAAAGAGGTTTACTATGGAAAATTCCAAGAAAGGAGAGCTACCTATCTAGAGCAACACAAAATTTAGTAAGACTCAATGCCCTAGTACAGACGAGGAAATAGCTGACATGAGTCGTGTACCTTATGCTTCCGATGTCAGATCGATCATGTATGCTATGACATGTACTCGCCCTGATGTGGCATTTGCTTTGAGCATGGTCAGTCGCTATCAGGGATACCTGGGTAGAGCTAATAGGATAGCAGTAAAGAATATACTCAAGTATTTGCGGCTGAAAAAGGATCGGGTCCTTGTACTTGGTGGCAATGATACTTTGATAGTAGATGGTTACAGTGATGCCAGCTTTCAAACGGATAGAGATAACTTCCGTTCTCAATCTAGTTGGGTATTTCTACTGAATGGAAGAGAAGTTACTTGGAAAATTTCCAAGCAAGATACGGTGGCTGATTCTACTTGTGAGTCAGAGTACATGGCAGCGAGTGAAGCGTCTAAAGAAGCAACTTGGTTGAGGAACTTCATCGGGGATCTCGGAGTTGTTCCAACCATCCAGGAGCCTATAGAACTATTCTGCGATAATGAGGGAGCGGTTGCCTTAACTAAGGAACCCAGAGACCATGGTAAAATCAGACATATCGACAGAAAGTACCATTTCATCAGGCATAGAGTAGAAGAAGGCCATCTTGTTGTAAAGAAGGTATCATCTGAAGATAACCCAGCAGACCCCCTCACAAAGGGTCTGATTAGGGCTAAGCATATTTAGCATGCTTGAAGCATAGGGCTGAAAGATGATATTAGTTTTAGTGGTTAGATTAGTGTAGTTCAGAAACTTGTTACAAAGTAAATGTAATTGACTTTTGGTGATTAAATAATAAAGTATTATTTATGAGTTTACTACCTTTTGTCAATTGTTTATTATTGTGTTTCATATTTTGCATGTTTTACTTCCCGAATAATATGATTGTTCAAACTCCACAGTCGCTCGTACTTTTGGAAGTAAGTAGTGAATTAAGACTGTCATGAATTGGATTGCAAGTTGTCTAAGGATAGACATAGCAATGGAATTGCTGCAATGTTCATGTACTCAGAGATTGAGATTTGAGTATTGGATAAACCCATGCTCAGAGTATTACTTCATGGAATTCATCACGAGTAATACTGAGACGATAATATCTATGAGCTTGAAACAGAGATATATGAGTTGTAATTTGCAAGTCGGCTCTACATTGGTGATAAGAAAACACATCAGTAACTTTGTATTATAAAACATATTGTCATGTATGGTTTGATGAGTAAAAGATACAAGCATATGATTCAATGTTTATTCGTTCCTTTTTCCCTAACGGGAAAAGCGATATCTGTGGGCCCCTCGATGATTTGGTGTTGACTTTTGTGCTGGGCCCAGCCAGGACTAAATTGATGTGTTCGATTAGAAGTCCTATATCATCACAAATCAGAAATCGGGAAACATAGATTATGGACAAACAGATTGATTGTATTCCATGTCTTATGTCTAGGGATATCTAGTAGAACGAAGGGTCATGTGATCACTTATCTTAGGACACGTAACTGACTGGGTCAGAGTTCGGCAGCAACTTTTTTGGAAGTTACAACTTGTTGGTCAAATTTAGAAGTCATACTAGCAATTATAGTTACAGACTTATCCAAGTGGGAGACTTTTGGATTAGGTGTTTAAGCCCATAACTATAATTGGTATGTACTTGAATTGATAGCAGTACAGTCCTTTTGGGTTGCCCTCAAACCTAGTAACCAGACAAGGAAATTATGAAAGGAGAGATATTAATTTATTATAAGATTAATAAATTAATATAAATGATTTATTAATATGTTAACAGATTAATATATTGATTAGGAATCATTATGTTTAATTAATAGTTAGCCAGAAATTAATCAAAATTAATTTTGGGGTTAAAAGTATTAATTATAAAGTGCAGGGACTAGTTTGCAATTATCTAATAATTGATTGGAAGGCTCAAGAACCTCCTTGGAAGGGGGTGGATGAAATCTATAGGGGAAACCCTAATAATTTTGTCCATGGGGGCTTGGATAAGGCCCTTGGGTTTGCTTAGACCCTAAGCAAGGAGCATTAGGGTTTTTCCCTAAACCCTAGATCCCTTAGCTATATAAGGAGCCTCCTGGTTCACATTTTGGGCACTCCTTCTTTTGAAGAAACCCTAGGCCGAGAATTGCATACTCCTTCCCTCTCTCTCCTTCTAGTTTTCTTTTTGCTAGTTCTTGGGTGTGATTCCATTAGAGGCATTACATTTGTGGTGCTAACCTTCCAAGAAGATCAAGATCAAGATCAAGAGGATTGTCAATTGTTTGCTATAACAACTAAAAGGTATGTAACTCCTAAACTATAGTTTGTTATTTTTGAAAATAGCCTCTCTCCTCTAGGGTTCTTATTTTGCAATTCAAAGTTATAAGTTCAATAGTTAAAACATAGATCTAAAGTAGGTTGCATGTGAACTTAGGAATTCTTTTTCTAGTTTATTTGTTTTACCTAAAACCCATCAGTATCACAACCATCAAGATCGAATTTTTATGCTACAAGAACCTCAAATGTAACAAGAAATGACACCCTTAAGCTCTGGATTAGCTTTTACTCACAAGCACCAAAACCATGGGACTAAAACATGACAAATCATAACCTAAAACTAGATCTACATGAAAGGGCCATCAAGATTGAAGGTTTATACCTATAGAAGCTTGCAAAGGAGAAGAATGTTCTAGATCTTCAAGCTCCTAGTTAACCAATACTCCTCCAATGAGTTCTTCTTCCAAATGCACCAAAAGCACACCAAAATCACTCGAAGGCTCAATAATCTTTCAAATGGGGATACGGTTTAGAATTTAGGGTTAAAGAGGATGGAGACTAAAGGTTAGAAGAGTTTGCAATAAGATAAGGCCTTTAATTAAGGTCTAAGACCCGAAAATTAGGGTTTGACCCTGACTGACGTACACCCAGTGTATGGGAAAGAACTATACGATCACTGCGGCATAGTAAGCCCAACGCACTAGCTTAAACCCAAAACCCTCCTATTAATGGTCATAACTCTTACGTCGCAAATCTGATTTTGACATTCTTTATATGCCCGAAAAGGTAATGAAAAGACCTACAATCGTTTCAAATCTCCTTCGACTCAAAACCCTCCGAACTAGAATCCTTAATTCAATAAAATCCTAAAGCATCATTTTTACCATTATACCGTTGGGCTCCAAATATAACGTCCCATTTTCAAAACCAAAAATTTTAATTTTTTTTATTAAGATAAAAACTTCCCAATTTATTAATCCAGTAATTAAGAAAACCATTTATTCCGAAGTACATTTATTAAAAATCTGAGTATTGTAGAAACACAAAATCTTCAATGTTGGTGATGAGTGTGTACAGTCCCGCCTTCGCCTTCCAACAATAAATGATGATAACAAAAACCATAAACAACTAGGTAATCATAAAGTTTAGTGAGTTTCCCCTAAAATACCACCACACAAAACAAGACACAAACACAAACACTCATGCTTGGCCCAATCAGCCTTGGGCTGGAATACCAGGCATGTCCACGATGGATCCAGTCATCCTCGGGATGGAATACGCTCATATCATAAGCATATTGGCCCAATCAGACTCGGGATGGAATACCAATATGTCGGGTCCAATCAACCATTGGGTTTGAATACCCAGGGTTTGTTAGCCTACCGACTCAACCCTACCACTCCTCCCAAGCCTTCGTGCCTACGGCTTACAGCCGGCCCACACCAGGTATCTTGGCCTACCATACAAAGCACAATAGCCTCAACCCAACCAAACACAATATGTCGACATGTAAACAATCAGGATCAAGTAGGCACATAATACAGACAAACAACCATCATACAACTCACTACTTCCTATTAATCCTATCACAACATGCAGTCCCACTACCAGCTAACCCCCATAGAATGCTTAACCATAAGTAACTAGAGGTGAGATAGCCACCCGAACAGATGGTCCTACTTTAGAGCCACAACTAAACAAGGAATAGGCAAAAGAGGCTAGACCAAGAGTTCTTAGGCTATCCTATATGACCACTGACAGTCCCTAAGGGCACTCCATACATGATAACCAACAAGCACATATAACATACAGTTTTATAGGTTATTACCACAAAGAAACATATTCAATACTAGGAAACAGATCTAACAGATCACTATGGCATAACAACATACTAAATATCAAAAATCCAAGGAATGCATGGTCGTATATACTCAAGGTGAGTTAGTCACCCAGACAAGTGATCCTACTCTAGAACCACAACCAAACAAGGAACAAGTAAGAGAACTATAACATCCTGTTTCGGATCGTCCGTGATTAGGGTTCGTGCGCTGCAACCCAGGCATGAGGAAGCCTCGGGGTTGCGATGAGTTGCTAGGAGTGTAGGGAATCTCGTCACCTTTCTGAGGACATGAGATTCATTGGAAACAAAGTTATATTGAGGAATCAATGGAAGTTTGAAGTTTTCATAGGATAAGTCCCTATATTGAGAAAGGTGGCAGCTGAGTACGCTGGACGTACGTGTGTGTACTCTTAGTGTACTCATGTGCGTGATTTTTACGTGGAGCCACCTATTCCTTTGGGCATACCAGAGGGTATGCTTGGCGTACTAGGCACATAGTGAAAACCCTAATTTTGGGTGTATCCCTATATAAAGAATGAGATGGCCTCATTCCTAGCCACCATCCTCAGATTTCATACCCTCTTAAACCCTAAACATCCGTTCATGGAGTTTCTGAGTACATTTAAGAGCCTTTGAGTGTTTTTCTATGTTCTTGGAGTAAAGAAGAAGCTTTGGAGAGTGAGAGTCCAGGCCCTTAGATCTAAGTATATCTATGTTGGGAGCTTCATATACAGGTATAAAGCTCCAAAATTTCTCACTCTTTTGATTTGTGCATCTTAGTTGAGTATTTTAGGGTTTTTGTCCCAAAAGTTGGAGACTTTATGAGATTTGTGCATCTTAGTAGTGTATTTAGTGGTGTAATGTCATAAAAATCAAGACTTAGACATTGGAATCAAGCCATGCATGAGATATGAGCATTTTGTGATAGAAGAGTGAGTGTTTTGTGTGTTTGTGACCTTATCAGCCATGCTAAGGCTTAAAGTCACTAACTTTATGGAGTAAGAGCTATCAGGGAGTACAGATCTATGATTTGAGCCAAGATCTTAACGGATTATGACCAAATGAGTAGAAAGAGTGAATATGGGAAGTACGCTGAGCGTAATTCCATTACGCCCCACGTACAGACGAAGGGTCCCCTATGGACAAACTAGATTCATGAGTACGCTGATCGTACCAAGGGAGGTACGTCCCGCGTAACCGCACTGTGGACTTTTGGGCTAAGTCTCATTTTTGGCCTTGAGTGTTGGGCCTAGAGTTTGGGCTTGTTGCACTAGAGTTTTGGACCAGAGGAATATATATATATATATATATATATATATATATATATATATATATATATATATATATATATATATATATATGTATATGTGTGTGTGTGTATGTGTGCTTTAGGCCCTTGGGTCGGGCTTGGCATTAGATTTGAGAGTTGGGCCTCAGGAGAGCCCATTTATTATTGGGCCTTTGGTGGGCCGAATGGGTTTTTATTTTATTGATCAGCTAGTTAGTGGGCTACCTTTAGACCTAATGAGTAAGAGTTTGGACTTAGTTCCTAATTAGGTTATTTGTGGGTGTGGCTCAGAGATAGAGGCTGGTGCGTAGCAGCAGCGTTTATAGGGGTTGTTCATCATCCAAGGTGAGTCTTCTCACTATACTTTACCTATAGTGGTAATTCTAGTGTGACCGGAAAGTCTTATGTGTTTATATTGAGTACTGTGATATCCTGCATGATGTCTATGTGATTTATGTTGTGTATTATTCTGTGCTTAATGTGTTAGGACCCAAGGGTCCACCCGAGTTATGGGACCGGAGGGTCCCACTGAAACACATTGACCGGAGGGTCTTACTGTGTTATAGCCTCGAGTGGCTAATAATCTGTGTGTGGTATTTTAGGGAACTCACTAAGCTTCATGCTTACCGTGCTATGTGTTAAGTGTTTCAGGTTTTTCTCAGGATCGCGGGAAGGCACCGGCTTGATTGTACATGTAACACCCGTTTATTTATTAAGTTAAATAAATAAATTAATGAACGAATAGTATCCCTAATATAAATAATTATATATCAAATAATGGTCTCCTAGAGCCAACTGTCACACTTCAAGACACCGGGGGTTAAAAGTGTAAAATCTGGACTTAATTTGTAAGTATTAATGAGGGCGGGGACTAAATTGTAACTTCTGGACTTCACTTGAAGGGATTTTAGAGGCTTAGGGGCTGTATTGTAATTAGGGGTTTTATTTTGTAAGGAATTATGGAAGGGAGGGCTAAAATGTAAGTTTTGGATTTCATTTGGAAGAGAATTGAAGGGCAGGGACTATTATTGTCATTATGGGAAACTTGTGGATGGAGGCGGGTATTTAAATGGTGTGTAACCCTAACCCTAAGAGATAACAGTCGCCCCTCCATCCTTATGCCCCCACCATACAGCTGCTACTTCCTCTCTTTACCCCCAACCACCGCTATTAGCTCCGACCTTGTTGTCGGGATTATCAAAGACCGCCTCGCTACTGCCACTGTGGTCTATTCCGACAAGAAGACGAGTCGCCAATAGTCGTCGCTGCTGAAGACGGGGACGAAGCGCCTCTAGCCGCCACCCGCAACTTCGCCATCAGAGCACCATTGTCGTCGCTGCTGTTGAGGCTGAGGACGAAGCCCGACGACAAAATGTCAGGAATGAAGAAGATAAACAGCCACCAGTTGCCGGAAGTGTCGATGTTTGACCACCGTCGTCGCCGCTCACCGTAGGTGGGTGATTTGGGTTCTTAGAATTCTTCAGGAATGAAGATTCTATAGTTGGTTCCTGACATCAGGATCAAGATTTCGTCAAATGCTCGTAGGTGTGTCATCTGCTGCCACTTCCAAGTGGATATTAGGGATATGTATCGCTTCAGAGTTATCAGTGGGATGGGATAAGTGAGATCTCGAGTCGGTTCTCTGCTATTGCTTGAGTTTATCAAGGATTGTAATATGCCATCCTGCATGCCGAGAAGTTCTTGATGAACCTACAGAGGGATGTATTTTATTAAATGGTCTCCGCATATATCGTTCTCATCCCGGATCTTTTTCGGGTTCTATAGAAGAGGATCATTCAGAGGATATTGGGTTAGGATTAGAGCGATTGTTCTCCAGTGAAGTTAGAATTTAGTGGTCTTGCATGATTGGAGGTGATGACGAGGATTTGTTAGCCGGAGTGAGAATTAAGGCCTTCAATGGTCAACATGGGAGGTGGATTGAGGTGTCAGACTGGACCAGAATTCAGGAGTACTATTCAAGATATTCAAGGATGGACAATCTTGACGTTTGTTTGGTAATTGATTGCAGCATTAGTACGCTCAGATTGTTGACAATGGACTATTACGAAGTAAGAAGGATTGGGAACCCTTCAACTCTCACGTGTTGTGAAGACTTAGCCGAAGCTAAGTGGGGGAGAATCGATCAGGTATCCATGGCAGAAAAGGTGTGAAACTAGGAGGATTTTCGCATCCTTGTTGGGGAAAAGGGGGTCGAGTGGCCGTCTCGGTCGAGGATTGGGTGAGATGGGAGTTCAGTAGACGTTCCAACATTGGTTTGCGCTTTGCCTTGGTGGCAAATAGCAGGTTTTGGGGACCGGGTTAGAGCTCCAGATAGGAATCAAGCTCAGTGCGTGTTAGGTCGAGTGCATGTTCGACCAGTGTGGGAAGTGTTGTAAGACTGCGGGGGTAGCCGTAGCATTCACTAGCGATCAGGTAGTATGGAAAGTGTTGTAAGACTGCGGGGGTAGCCGTAGCATTCACTAGCAGCAGATATTGCTAGAGTGATGTAAGTCTGTGGGTGTAGCCGCAACCTTCACTTGGTTGGTAGATAGCATGAGCACGTTGTTAGAACATGGAAGGAGAGGTAGTACCCACCTGTTCGGGTATAGTAGTAAGGATATGGAAATCCATGTATTGGATTTCAGAATTTCCTAGATGGATTAGATCTGGTTGACTCAGTGATACGACTGTAGGAGTGCCACTATAGTTGTGGGATCAGGGAAGCAATGGACTGTATAAGATTGCTTGTGATATAAGGCTACCATCGGTTAGGTAACAATCACTTTTAGCATGTATTTGGTGACGTCAGGGTTCGACATATGGACCCGGTCGGTTGGATCGGGAGGTTGTTAGAGACACAGTGCCATGAAAACTAGTGGCAACTAGCTTCAGAGAAGGATTTTGTTCAGAAGTCGAGTGAGGCGACTAAATGGGAGTCGTTTGACTCCGCAGCTGGGCTGGAACCCGTTATTTCAGATGATTGGCGAACAAATTGAGACCAGGTAGGTCTCAGTGGATGCTTGGAAGTAGCCATGATGAAAAATACTACTTCAGGTAGTTCAGTGTTCGAGTAGTTTCATCACTTGGGCAATGTAAGTATTTATGTTTTAGGTTGAAAATACAGATGTAATAGCTGGTTGATTGGTAGTGACAAGTCACTCACAACGAGATCAGCTGAGCCTTGACCAAGTATGAGTGACTCGTCGACGATGATTCAATATGAGTGGTTTGTTAAGTGGTCAGTTGTGGGATAAACAGACTGGACTCGTCGACGATGATTCAATATGAGTGGTTTGTTAGGGAATCAGACCATCTCGAGATAGTAAATTCAGACGAAATAGATATGATCCCGTGGCGAGCAATTCGTTCATATGGGTATGTTAGGGCTTTGCGAAGATTTGGTCACAGCTACCCCGGGAAGGCTAGGCTGTGCCCAAAATGGTGACCATGTTACTAGAGTGGCTGGGCGAGTAAGTAATGGTACGAAATGATTTCGAGGATGAAATCTACTTTAAGGGGGGGAGAGTAGTAACACCCGTTTATTTATTATGTTAAATAAATAAACTAATGAACGAATAGTAGCCCTAAAATAAATAATTATATATCGAATGATGATCTCGTAGAGCTAACTGTCACACTTCAAGAGACCGGGGGTTAAAAGTGTAAAATTCAGACTTAATTTGTAAGTATTAATGAGGGCGGGGACTAAATTGTAACTTCTGGACATCACTTGAAGGGATTTTAGAGGCTTAGGGGCTATATTGTAATTAGGGGTTTTATTTTGTAAGGAATTATGGAAGTGAGGGCTAAAATGTAAGTTTTGGATTTCATTTGAAAGAGAATTGAAGGGCAGGGACTATTATTGTCATTATGGGAAACTCGTGGATGGAGGCAGGTATTTAAAGGGTGTGTAACCCTAACCCTAAGAGATAACAGTCCCGCTCCATCCTTATGCCCCCACCATACAGCCGCCACTTCCTCTCTTTACCCCCAACCACCGCTATTATCTCCGACCTCTAGCACCACCGATGGCTCTTGTTGTCGGGATTATCAAAGACCGCCTTGGTACTGCCGTTGTGGTCTATTCCAATGAGAAGAAGAGTCGCCTATAGCCGTCGCTGCTGAAGACGGGGACGAAGCGCCTCTAGCCGCCACCCGCAACTTCGCCACTAGAGCACCATTGTTGCCGCTGTTGTTGAGGTTGAGGACGAAGGTCGGCGACAAAATGTCGGGAATGAAGAAGAAGAACAACCACTAGTCGCCGGAAGTGTCGATGTTTCACCATCGCCGTCGCCACTCACCGTAGGTGGGTAATATGGGTTGTTTTTCGAGCTAAGGATGAGTGTTTGTGCTGTTGCTACAACTGTACGTGTTGTGTTTGTGTCATTGGTGGCTTAGTTTGGCCAGAAATCACAAGAACAACCAGCACCACCATCGTGAGGTGGTGGCTGCCACCATGAACCACCGTGGGTGGGTGTATTTTTGTGTGTGTGTGTGTTGCTTTTGGTATTTCGCATTGTACATTGTAACAAAAATGAAATAATGAAAAGATATTCGAAACCACCACCGTGAGGTGGTGGCTGCCGGCACCAGCTGCCCCGTTGGGTGGCGGTGTGCTTATTTGTGTTTGGGTGTCGTGTGGGATGCTTGGACTCGATTGGACTAGAAACCCTAACCACCACCGTGAGGTGGTGGCGGCCGTCGTGAGCCACCGTTGACCACCAATACCCAAGGTGGCAATGGGTGGTGCCCGATTAGTGAAACCCTAATGGGCCTAGCAAAACCTTAATTGATCAAAAGACATGTCAATTGGGCCTATTTAGCTAAGATGGGGTTGGAAACCCTAATTAGGGTGTAGAAAACCCTAATATTGGATTTATGGGCTTGGACTTATTGGGACCCACTTTTGGGCCATTTGAATAATGGAATTGTGTGATTAAGCCCAATCATTCCATATGACTAATTTAGAAGAATGATGGACTTAATGGATTAAGTCCTTAACGGATTAAGGTCCTTAATGGGTTATGTGAGAAACACTTAACCCTAATCATCATGCTATGTGAAACCCTAATTTCACTTGGGTTTATTGTTGGGCCTTTTTATTGGACCTTGATGATTGGGTTATTAATGGGCCATACAAAGTCAAGCAATTGGACTAGAATACTTTGATGGGCCTAGGGTAAGGCCCATATAAGCGGTTTGTGCCTAATTTGGAAAATTGGGCCATAAATGGGCCATAGTGGGGCCTTAATGATTACATGATGTTGGGATTTGATTCCTAGTTGACTTTGGGCCTAAGGATTGGTCCTTGGGCTTGAATAAGCCAAGCTTAGGGTAATGCAATAATTATCCAAAATATATACTTATGGTTACTAGTGCGACCCAATTATTAATTGGGAGATGTTTTGATATTGACAGATCGGGAATCTGTCATCTAGCGGCTGGGGTTGAGTCTGCAGGAGTTCAACAATGTGGGATGGAGTCTGCGGGACTTCAGCAGTGCCAGGTGAGTCTTCTCACTATACTTCACTTGGAATGGTAACTATGAGTGACCGGAAGGTCTTATGTTTGTGAGTTATGAAATGTGTGACCGGAAGGTCTTATGTGCTAGGAAGAGTATGTGATATATGTTTCTATGTGATATGTATACGTTATGTATGTTATGAGTAGCATGGTATGGAATGGAAGGTCGGTATGATATGGACCGGAAGGTCAGTATAATATGGACCGGAAGGTCAACATGGTATGGACCGGAAGGTCAACATGGTATGGACCGGAAGGTCGGTAGTGTATGAACTAGAAGGTCGGCAATGTATGGACCGGAAGGTCGATAGAGTAGGACCGGAAGGTCTACTCCAAGAAGGGGACCAAAAGGCCCCTAAGACACATTAACCGGAAAGTCTCATAGAGTTATAGCCTCGAGTGGCTAGTTGTATGTGTGTGGTATTTTGGGGAACTCACTAAGCATGCGTGCTTACCGTGTTATGTGTTATGTGTTTCTAGAACACTGTTTCAAAGGAAAGGAGTCGGCTTCATCGTAGCGCATCACACTATGTTTTCCGTACACTGGATCCTTGGGATTACACTCTGATATGGTTTTATGATACTCTGTTTTGCTTTGGTTTTTGATATGAGATATTATTATGAAAGTTTTTATACCGATCAGTTTTATGCAATAACTTACAATAAAAATGAAATTTCTTACCTTGAATTTTGGGGTGTTACAGTACACACCAGTGAAAGAGTTATGTTTTGAGGATTCTGGATTTTAATCAAACAATTATGGATTTATGATTTGTAAATTAAATAAATGAGATTTTTTTTTTGTGAAATGCGTTATGAGAATTAAGTAAATTTAAATGAAAATTTTGTTTAATAATTTACAGTGTTACAATTTGGTATCAGAGCCTTGGTTTGAGGGATTCAGATGCACCTTAAGATATATCTGGACTCAAACTGAGGATTTGAGAGATACCTAGATGAGCATTGGAGGAGCCTACTGAGAGAGTAGTTAGATACCCGCGAGGGGTATAGTTTCTTGAGTTCGGTGATACCTTTTGAGTGTGAGTAGAGCAAGTAGAGTTGTAACCTAGAGTTTTTTTATGTGTTGGTAGAGATTAGTCGATGCTCGAATGTTGCTTGCTTCATGCTTTGTGGAACTCTTGATGATGAGATTCAGCTACTAAGTGAATATGACGATATTCAGGAGGTAGATGGCTGGCATTATAAGGAGTTCTTCAGCACCTGATGGCAGAGAACTCTTGATGATGGGAGTCAGCTACTAGGGAGTGACCTTAGTCAGATGAGTATGCTAATAGAGGAGAGTATTCACTCGGGAGAGACCAGGTTTAACGGGATTGGTGATCGAGAAGGTTGAGCAACTACTTAGGAAATCTGGGACGATCCGTGTGGAAAGTATGGGTAGATGTGGCAGGTAGTATGGGCCTGTACTACTGAAAGCAGGGGACCCGTACTCAAAATAAGGAGAATTCTAGAGGTTATAAGTAGCAGATTGAGAGAAGATAACATGGTTCGAGTACCATGATTTGTAGCGGCTAGTGCTTTTGGTTTTACCAGTTCTCCCGTTGTGATTGATTAGACTAAGATCATATGTGATAGAGTGTGCGGCTAGAGGGCCATGTTGAACGAGTCTCAATGGAGCATACCATGAGAAGGAAATCGAGTTAGTTTCGAGAGATTTTTGGTGAGATGCCAGTTGGAGTTGCTAGACTCAGGGATGAGTAGAAAATGATACTTATTGGAGGATCACGGTCTGAGTTGAGCAATCGACTGATAGATGAGGCGTCATATTCTGTGGCAAGAGTTGTGTTGTCGCCATTTCCTGGGAGAAGCGAAAGAGATGACGAGCTTCCGGTTTTCATAGTTTGGAGGTAAACCCCATGGGGTAGCATAGGGTTGCAACCTTTTCACCAGATTATTTTGGGCAGTATATTTGCTGCGAGGTATTTCCTATACCATGAGAGAGTCATTTGTGGGTCTATGATGGAAGAGAATAAGGAGGTGCCTTTTGAGGGAGGCATACTTTTAGCGACAGTTTCAGGTGGTTAAGAAGAGTATATTGGGGCGGCGGCCCTCATTGTCTTAGTTGTGTAACGACTGTGAGAGTGGGGTCTCGTGCTTTTATGATGATTCCTATGATGGTAGGCTGGTTGAGGAGTCAGAGACGAAGTGCGTGATAGTGCATTATTTCCGGACTAAGAGTCACAACTAATTCAGAACAATTAGGGTATCCGGCGGTATATCAGTATGAGGCTTCGAGATGACTAGAGGCAATCACGTTGGGAGGATTCTGAGATTTTTTTTTTCTGAATTATGCGATATTTGGAGTTGCTTGGTTCCATCAGGAAGATCATTGAAGTGATTATATGGTACATTCCAAGAGTCAAGTGTGATATAGATGGTGAAACAGTCTATGGAGTAGATTGTTGGTATGCCAATTGGTGATGGTTCAAACCTTGAGTGGGGGAAAACTGAGTATTCTATTGAGAGGATCAGCGATCCGTTCAAGTGCGATTAGAGAACTGGTTTTGGACATCCACGGTGCGGACACATGAGACCTGGGTTATTGATGGATGAGTCGAGGTGCAAGGCAAGATGATGTATGGGTATGTGTTAAGGAGGGATGAGTGAATCCATAGTAGGTGGCCGTTGGTTAGAGAACTTATTATGGCTAGGGATTTTCCGGGTTTGCAATTGTTGAGTTCGAGATGGTTGGGTCATTGAGTTTAGGGTGAAATAGCTGAGATTTGTGGGTATAGGTATAGATTGTGATTTATACTCCAGGAGGGGCAACAATTGATTTGTTAACTAATTTCAGAGTCGGTGTGAGTAGTTCGTATGGGCAGTGATCAGTAGAGGGTGGAGCTTCGGATTTTCGTCAATATTTTTCATTCGTTAACGATTCCTCTGTGTTTCAGTTTATGAGATGGGAGTATTTCGAGGTTTTGAGTTGCGTAAATGGAAGATCAGTGGTTAAGGCTGCTGGAATAGTGTCTAAGCCAGTAACTATATTTGGTATGTACTTGACCCGGTTGTGCATGGTCCTTTTGGGTTGCCTTCTCCAAAGCAGCTTGACAAGGTAATTTAAGGAAAAAGAGAGAATATTATGGTTTATTAATATATTATAAGAATAATATATTAAAGGAGAAATAATATTTATTTAATTAGTATTGGTCATAAATTTGATGGGTTTTGAGCATTCTAACACTTCCTAAGTGTACATGCAACCCTAATAACCTTGGATCTATGTTTGTCTAATTATCATGCAAAGTTGAATTCCAAGGTTATATTCCTATCTAGCATACATGGGGAACAATTTTAACTTGAATCATAGATAGAATAACTTACCTTGTTGTTGCTTGTGTTCCTTGAAACCTTGTGAGCCTAGCACCCCAAGTGTGATG
Source organism: Lactuca sativa (assembly GCF_002870075.4). Classification (NCBI taxonomy): domain Eukaryota; kingdom Viridiplantae; phylum Streptophyta; class Magnoliopsida; order Asterales; family Asteraceae; genus Lactuca; species Lactuca sativa. Next base: position 207,448,979 of record NC_056629.2, on the reverse strand, counting down.
CCTCAAATGCTTCACACAACACCAAATGCTCTTGGAAAGACTCTTGAGATAACACACACTTCTCAAAATCGGCCAAGCCCTCTAGTTTCTTATGTCTAACTTGTGTAGCCAATTTTGTGGAGAATGGGACTCTTATATAGTGTTGACACATCTAGGGTTACACCATGTGAACCCTAATGTGTCATGACTCTTCATTTCCATGACCCATGGGTTTGTAACTCCCATGGAGCATCCATGAAGTATCCTATGGGTAGAACCCAACTTGATAATCCATGGAGCCTCTTAGCCCACTATACAAGATACATAATCAACCCATATATTTAATTAGTTATCCTTTGATCACTTAATTAATTCCAAATTAATTCTTTGATCAACTAATTAAATAATATTATTAATATATTAGAACTTATAATATATTAATAATCTCCAAGTGTTATTTCTCTCATTTAGTCTATCCAATTGCATGGTGCCATGCAACCCAAATGGACCATGCCGGGTCAGGTCAAGTACAAGCCCGAAATAGTTATGGACTTAGACACCTTATCCAACAGTCTCCCACTTGGATAAGTCTAATAACTATATCTCTAGTACTTCAGGAACCGACCGGCAATCGTAGCTCTTTCAAGGTCTCTCGGAACTGAGAAGATGATGATACGCCATTTAAGATAAGTGATCATATAATCCTCCGTTCTAGATATCAGCCGGACAAATACATGGAACATTGTCTTGCCTATTGTCCAACATTTGTTTCCCGATTTCCGATTTGTTTGACATAGAACTTAATTGAACACATCAACTTAGTTCTGACCGGGCCCGGTACATGGGTCAAAACAAAATCATCGAGGGGCCCAGATATCAGCTTCTAATCCAAGAAGGAACAGATAAACTTCGACTCATATGTTTGTTCTACCACTCATTGAATTACACACAAAAGTACGTTTTATAACATCGAGTTACCAATGCGGTTTCGTACAGTCAATGCATAACCAACTTGTAAGTAACAAATCATATCTCTAGGTTTGAAGACTTATATGATATTACCATCTCACGATCACTCGAGATAAAATTCCATGAAGTGATTCCAGTGAGCGTGGGTTGTGTCCAATGCTCAGAACTTATGAGCACTCATGATTGTTGTAGCCTTGTCCAAGACCTCTACAACCAAACATGACAGTCTTGATTCATATCTACTTCCAACATATGACCGACTGTGGAGATTTGAATAATATGTTATGCCAAACAAAATTATTCTGGAAGTCAAAACATGCAAAAGAAATATAGTAAACGATTGACAAGAGATAGCAACACTTTACTCATAAATAAAACACCTTTTATTCATCATCAAATGTCAATTACACTTTACAAATTTCCGGGTTATCTAACTACTAAAACTTATATCATCCTTCAGCCCTATGCTCCGAGCATGCTGAAGATGCTTAACCCTACTCAGTCCCTTCGTGAGGGGATCTGCTGGGTTCTCATCCGATGATACCCTCTTTGCCACGAGGAGTCCTTCTTCGATCCGATGTCTGATGAAATGGTATTTTCTGTCGATGTGTCTGGATCTCCCGTGATCCCTTGGTTCCTTGGCTAAGGCAACAGCACTTTCACTATCACAGAAAATTTCCATTGGCTCTTTAATAGCTGGTACAACTCCAAGGTCTCCAATGAAGTTCTTCAGCCATATCGCCTCCTTTGCTGCTTCACTAGCTGCAATATACTCTGATTCACAAGTAGAATCTGCCACTGTCTCTTGCTTGGAACTCTTCCAAGAAATTGCTCCACCGTTTAGGGTAAAGACCCAGCCCGACTGAGAGCGGAAATTATCCCTATCAGTCTGGAAGCTAGCATCACTATACCCAACAACTCTTAAGTCATCACTCCCACCGAGGGTAAGGACCCAGTCCTTAGTCCTTCGTAGGTACTTGAGGATATTCTTTACCGCAGTCCAGTGTGCCTTGCCAGGGTTCGCCTGATACCTGCTAACCATGCTCAAGGCAAAAGCTACATCGGGTCGAGTACACGTCATAGCATACATGATCGATCCTACAGCCGAAGCGTAAGGTGTTCGACTCATTTCTGCTATCTCAGCCTCAGTGCTAGGGCTTTGTGTCTTACTCAATCTGGTGTTACTCTGGATGGGTAACTCTCCTTTCTTGGAATCCTGCATGCTGAATCTCTTCAGCACCTTATCCAAGTAGGTACTCTGACTAAGTCTAATTAGTCTTTTACTCCGTTCTCTCAAGATTCTTATCCCTAGAATATAGGCAGCTTCACCAAGGTCCTTCATAGCGAAACACTTCCCAAGCCAGGACTTTACTTCCTGCAGGGTTGGAATGCCGTTTCCTATGAGTAGTATGTCATCCACATACAATACCAAAAAGCTAACTATACTCCCACTAGCCTTGACATACACACAAGATTCATCTTCACTCCTAGAAAAGCCAAATTCCTTAACCTTTTCATCAAAGCAAAGATTCCATCTGCGAGGTGCTTGCTTCAATCCATAAATGGATTTCTCAAGCTTACACACTCTATTAGGGTACTCGTTGCTGACAAAACCCTCTGGCTGACTCATGTAAACATCTTCAGCCAACTTTCCATTAAGGAAAGCGGTTTTGACATCCATCTGCCATATTTCATAGTCATGAAATGCAGCTATGGCTAACAGAACCCGAATAGACTTAATCTTGGCTACCGGAGAAAAGGTCTCATCATAATCCACTCCAGGAATTTGAGAGAAGCCCTTTGCAACCAGTCTAGCCTTATAAGTGTGTACTTTACCATCCATGTCGGTCTTCTTCTTGAAGACCCATTTGCACCCTACTGTCTTACGACCTGGTACATTTTCAACCAAGTTCCAAACTTGATTGTCATACATGGATTGTATCTCGCTATCCATAGCCTCTTTCCATTTAGCAAACTCGGGGCCTGCCATGGCTTCCTCGTAGCTGTTAGGGTCATCTTGACTTACTAGTGTCTCATCACTAATAAGTGTCTCACCTTCTGCAGTAATATGGAATCCATAGTAATGCTCAGGTGCACTCCTAACTCTCGTGGAACGTCTCAGAGGTATAGATTTGTCAATTTGCTCAACAGGAGTTTCCTCCTCAAGTTGAGGGCTAGAGTTTGAAGTTCCTTCACCGCTTGATTCTTGAATTTCTTCAAGATCAATTTGCCTCCCACTGTCTCCTTGGCTTATAAACTCTCTTTCTCGAAAGACTCCTCTTCTTGCTACAAAGACCACATTGTCACTAGGTCTGTAGAAGAGGTAACCAAAGGATCGCTGTGGGTAACCGATGAAAATACACCTCTCGCTTCGAGGTTCGAGCTTATCATGAGTCTCGCGTCTCACGAAAGCCTCGCAACCCCAAATCTTGATGTGGTCTAGTTTAGGTACTTTACCAGTCCACATCTCGTGAGGAGTTTTGGCAACTTTCTTTGTAGGGACTAGATTAAGAATATGGGCGGCAGTCTCTAAGGCATACCCCCAGAATGAGATTGGTAGCGTAGCTCGACTCATCATGGAACGAACCATATCTAACAAGGTTCGATTACGCCTCTCAGCCACACCATTCAACTGTGGTGTCCTGGGAGGTGTCAATTGTGAGACTATCCCACATTCACTTAGATAGTCGAGGAACTCTGAACTAAGATACTCACCACCACGATCGGATCGAAGCATCTTAATGTTCCTGCCCAATTGATTCTCGACTTCCTGTTTAAATTCCTTAAACCTCTCGAAAGTCTCTGACTTATGCTTGATCAAGTAGACATATCCATATCTACTATAATCATCAGTAAAAGTCAAATAATAACGATTAGCATCCCTTGTGGCATGTTTGAATGGTCCACACACATCCGTGTGTATAAGGTCCAACAAACCTTCACCCCTCTCACACGAACCCGTGAAGGGTGACTTTGTCATTTTTCCAAGTAAGCATGATTCGCAACTATCATCTGACTTTAGGTCAAACGACTCCAAGACTCCATCCTTTTGGAGTTGGCCTATGCGCTTCTTGCTTATATGTCCAAGACGACAATGCCATAATGATGCTTTATCCAAGTTATTATTAGTAGAATCAATACACAAAACATTATTTCCTAAGTTATCAACAACAGATACAGCTTCATACACACCATCACAAGGTAATGCTTTAAAATAAAGAATATTATTAAAGAAAGCATCTATAGAACCAACTTCATTATTAAATGAAAAGGTAAACCCTTGTTTGTACAAAGCATGGAAGGAAATAATATTTCTTGCCATTCCTGGCGAATAACAACACTTATTCAGATCTAAACTAAACCCACTACTTAGCGATAAAGTATAAACTCCAATCTTGGTAACAGGTATAGCTTTCCTATTCCCCATGATCAAGTTTATCCTTCCTTTCTCCACATCCTCACTTCTTCTTAGTCCCTGCAAGTCACAACAAATGTGAATACCACAACCGGTATCAAGGACCCAAGAATTAGAATGGGGTGAGTTATTAGAAATGATAGTGTAAATACCTGCATGGTTGGGTTTAACTTTCCCATCCTTCACATCTTGCTGGTATTTTGGGCAGTTCCGCTTCCAATGAGCTTTTTCATGGCAATAGAAGCATTCAGCCTCTTTTGGGTCAGAAGAAGGAGTAATGAAACCTTTCTTGGTTCCACTTGAAGAAGAGCCATCAAGGGTCCGAGCCTTGGTACCCTTCGAAGATCTCTTTCTCTTCCTCCATCGATTCTTCCCAATTGCCAACACCGGAGTAGAGTTTTGAGTAGGAGTGATAGCAACCGACTTCCCCTTAAGACCTGATTCTGCGGTCTTGAGAAGTCCCTGAAGTTTGCTGAGGGTGACTTCTTCCTTGTTCATGTGATATGTCATTCGGAATTGATCATAGCACGATGGTAAGGAATGCAAAATAATATCTATTGCAAGATCCTCCGGGAAGTTCACATTAAGCTTCAGCAAACGATCCACATACCTTTTCATTTTCTGCATGTGGCTCGTGACGGATTCCCCGTCCTTCATCATGGTTGTTATCATGGAGCAGATGATTTCATACCTCTCTTGTCTTGCACTTTGATGGTATCTTTCCATCAAATCTTGGTGCATGTCATAAGGGTAGAAATCCTCATAAGACTTTTGGAGTTCCGCTGTCATCGTGGCCGTCATGATGCAAGCTACTTTCGTAGCATCCCTTTCATGTGCCCGAAATTCAGCGATCTCCTGAGGAGTTGCAGTGGACTCATCAATCTCCTTAAGCTCCTTGTCAAGGACATATTCTTTGTCCTCGTAGCGGGTAATCATCCTGATGTTTCTGATCCACTCATTGAAGTTGGATCCATCAAAGGTGACTTTCCCACACAAGTTCATAAGGGTAAAGGAGCCATTAGGATTAGAGCCAGAAGCATTGTTGAAAGACATCTGAAGGAGAGAGGACAAGATTAGTTTAGATATAAGAGAGTCCTTAATAAAACACCCAAATGTAGTATTAAGGCTAGGATCCAATCACAATATAATATAACTTAGAAGAGGTATGCCGTAATCTAAGCTATATCATATTTGAAAGGTAGGTGAATGACGATTCACCAATTTCCACCACGAAAACCGCAATATTTTAGTATTAGGTTTTTGAATGGTTCTTAGAAATTCCTAGATTCTTTGAGATTCAATGAACTTTTCAAAGGCATGTTTCAATCTCGAGTGTGCCCTCCAAGTTTTGTGACTGGGATACCGAGGATCACAAAACGAGGTGTGAAGTAACCATGCAAATCACTTGGTACCCTTAAAGTTTATCACTCAATCGATGTGCCGGTTAACCACACACGCTCCATCGATACTATAATAAACCCTAAGTCACCCTTTACCTACCTTGTTAAGTCCAAGTTAGTGTGCCGGTTAACCACACATGCTCCACCAACGGCTTAACCAAAGTGTAAAGTGTAATTTCATGGAATAGCACCTTATTCACATTTTTCCTAAAGTAACTAAGATTGGGAATTTAATAAAACATTTAGTTACTTTATAATATTCATCATACTTTGAATGAGAATTAATAAGTCCTTGTCTTACCCGTTCGGCTAACGACCCTCCACCGATCAAGCAAGCGGTGGGTGAGAGTGGACACCCATTAAGTCACCATTTTATAGGCAACAACCTTATACCCACCTTATAGACCGGCTTCGTGAATACTAGCGGTAAGACGACTTTGTTCTTATACATATATATATAATTATTAAATCATAATAATATAAGTATAAGGATTGAATTTTAACTTTTAAAATTCTAGGGGTTGGAACTAAAGTTTTAACTTAACTTTACTTGTTCCAAAACTTGAGGGCAAGTTTTGTAAACTTTCAAAACTTTTCATTTCTTGTAACTTATGAGTTTAATAGAGTAATAAAATGAGGACTTTTCATTTTTCCTAACTCTTGTGTTCTTTTAATGGTTTTTAATCCAAGAGACTTTTGGTTTTCCATAACTTGAGGACAAGTTATGGACTCCATTAAAACACATTATGATCATGAATTAATCTACCACATGGGTTACAAGTAATTCCTATGATCATCTAAACATCATAAGAACAAGAATATGAATATGAACACTTTCAAGAATCAAAATCACATTTAATCTTTGTAATTTTGATAACTAGTTGTTGTAAATGAGTTAGAAAAGACATTACACCTTCTAAAACAAGTTTTCAAGTACCAATACATTTTAGGGTAATGATTCTAATCCATTTCCAGCAACTCAAGTCGAAATTCTGCACTCTGTCGACCTTACTCGCCGAGTGCAAAAACCTACTCGCCGAGTAGGTTGAAGATACACATGAACTCGACGAGTCCTCCCTATGGACTCGCCGAGTCCATCAGTCAGACAGCAAGATTTTCGACTTTCTTCAACTTTTAAGCACAAATAACAAACAAACAAACCTGGCTTTGATACCACTGATGGGTTTTGAGCATTCTAACACTTCCTAAGTGTACATGCAACCCTAATAACCTTGGATCTATGTTTGTCTAATTATCATGCAAAGTTGAATTCCAAGGTTATATTCCTATCTAGCATACATGGGGAACAATTTTAACTTGAATCATAGATAGAATAACTTACCTTGTTGTTGCTTGTGTTCCTTGAAACCTTGTGAGCCTAGCACCCCAAGTGTGATGCCTCAAATGCTTCACACAACACCAAATGCTCTTGGAAAGACTCTTGAGATAACACACACTTCTCAAAATCGGCCAAGCCCTCTAGTTTCTTATGTCTAACTTGTGTAGCCAATTTTGTGGAGAATGGGACTCTTATATAGTGTTGACACATCTAGGGTTACACCATGTGAACCCTAATGTGTCATGACTCTTCATTTCCATGACCCATGGGTTTGTAACTCCCATGGAGCATCCATGAAGTATCCTATGGGTAGAACCCAACTTGATAATCCATGGAGCCTCTTAGCCCACTATACAAGATACATAATCAACCCATATATTTAATTAGTTATCCTTTGATCACTTAATTAATTCCAAATTAATTCTTTGATCAACTAATTAAATAATATTATTAATATATTAGAACTTATAATATATTAATAATCTCCAAGTGTTATTTCTCTCATTTAGTCTATCCAATTGCATGGTGCCATGCAACCCAAATGGACCATGCCGGGTCGGGTCAAGTACAAGCCCGAAATAGTTATGGACTTAGACACCTTATCCAACAAAATTAACTAGGAATTAATTTGGTGACTAAAAGAGATTAATTAAATAAAGGGGTATAAACTGTCAAATGTGTGATAGTTAAGTTTTGGGTGAAGGAAACCTAATGGACCTAAGGGGGAACGAAATTATGATGGGGATCCATCATATTTTCGTCCAAGGCCTTATTCCAGAAGGTTCCTTGGGCAGCTTGGTGGCTAAGCTGTCCATTAGGGTTTAGACTAAAACCCTAGCAGCCTGCAAGTATAAATAAGACACCTAGGCTATGGAAATCGGCTATAGTTGATTCCAAGGGAACCCTAGGGCCGATTTCTAGCATCTCTCACCCTCTCTCATATTACATTCTTGCTTCTGGGGTTTGTGAACAATTAGAGGAGTTACAATTATGACTCCAAGCTCAAGATCAAGAAGATCATAACGATTCAAGCTACTTGAAAGAGGTAAACCACTTAGATCTGTTTTCTTTATGATAATTTTGAATTATACATGATAGATCTAGGTTTGTAAGTCTTGGATTCAAAGTGTGTACAATAGAGACACCTAGATCCAAGCATGAAGGTTTGTATGAGCACATAGGATTGTTCTTATGCATAAAACCCATCAGTGGTATGTCACACCCCAAAACCATGAACGGCGGAAACATTATGGGGCAGACGAAGTCATGTACAGTATCACAACAATGAATAGTAGTAAACAAGCAACAACATCATCCATTGCATTAATAATATAATTTCATACAAGTGTGTTCTGTCAAGTTATATAGACACCAAAAATACATATCAAAATAAAAGACGAGTCTTGAACGAACTCCATCTTCTCAAAACATGGCACCTGTACCTGTCTACTGGTGACCTGAGAATACAAGTTATTTTGAAAGCGAGTATCAGCTTTAAAGTTGGTGAGATCATAAGTATATTAGTGTCTGTGTTTGTATGAAAGCATTTGTAAGATGTTTTGTAATGTATAAGTTTTGTAAAGTTTGTATTTGTCTAAACTCTCCTAGAAAACCCTATGTTTCCTAGTAATTGTAGCCTTCTACCAAGGCATCTAATATCTGTGTGTGTCTCTTGTAAAAGTGTGTATTTTCCCAAGTCCGACTATTATTAACCAAATATATATTTTTTACATTACTGTGCGTCGTGTGAATGTTCAGGAAGTGAATGTAATGGGGAAATAATATGGTACTGTAGTATTGTAATAAGTAACTACTGCTGTACTAACTACCTTAAACCAATTGTAATTTAAAGTAACATGTGATCGGCCTGTATCCTGTTACCGAATCTAGTAAAACGACGATGTAAGCCGCCATAAGAAATCACATTTGGCACCCGTAGACTTGCAAGTCCCACTGTAGCGAGCAACAAGGTGTAGGATAGTCAATCCAGTATAGATCTATACGCAAACTCATATGCTCCCCAATTAAGGAGATTCTGGATACAAAACGGTCATGGAAGGTAGTGCCACGCCCCGTTTAATGGCTCACATAACTGCATGAATGTATATGTAATGTATGCTAGCTGTATTGTATGTTCTCCCTCTATCTAGCCTGTATGTTCTCTCTATATAGTATTGTATGCTCTGTGTGTACTAGCTGTATTGTGTGTTTTCTCTCTATCTAGCATGTATTGACGCATGAATCAACCGACTCATTGTATGTTTCATTGTTCTAGTAAAAGTTTTAGTATCTTCCTAAACTATCCCTATGGTAGCTTACTAGTAATGTATGATCATGTTTGTATACCCTAGCTACCCAAAGGTATGGAACTGATTGAAGCAACTTTTATGACTATATATGTATACAGGATATACAATTAATATTTAAACTACCTTCGGACGGATAACCGGTGCCCTAAAGCCACATCCAAACAAGGAAAAGGAATTAAAGCGAGCTGGCCTTCCTAAGTCTTTTAAACATTACTTATATAAGTATACATATATAAGCATGCATTTGACAATATATAAGTATGAAAGATTTTAAGTAAAAGTATTTGACAAGTAAAAGAGTTTGTAAAAGAGTTTGAAGTAAAGCAGTTTGGTAACACAGTTTAAAGGGTAAGAATGCACTAGTTTGGTAGTTATTAATCACATGTGATTGATATAATAACTAGAATTGTTCAACTTGTATTCCAACCCCATAAAAGCATTTAAAACATTTAAAAGGTTAATTATGTTGGGTTTTGAGCATTCTAACACTCCTAAGTGTACATGCAACCCTAAATACCTTGGATCTATGTTTTCTCTATTATACATGCAAATAAGAACTTCCAAGGTATTATCCTAATCTAGCATACAAATCAATGAATGTAACAAGATAGAATACATACCTTTTGATGTAGCTTGATGTCTTCAAGCTTTAAGAGCTTAGCCCCAATAGTGTGGAAGCCTCAAGTGGAATCACAATCACCAAAACACTTAGAATAGCTTGAGAGAATTCTACAACTCATGAAATCGGCTAGCCCTTTCACTTCACAATCTAGTGTGATACTAGTGACCGATTTGGTCAAGAATAAGATGCTTATATAGTTAGGGTTACACCATGTAAACCCTAATTGACATGGCCTTTCATTTCCATGATCCATGGGTACAAATACACCATGGAGCATCCATGGACCATCCTATGGGTTTTAGCCCAACTTGATTATCCATGGAGCATTAGCCCACTATACAAGTATGGATGACTTACACAATCAACCCATATATTTAATTAGTCTTCTTTTGATCACTTAATTAATCCTAGATTAATTCTTGATCAATACTAATTAAATAATCTTATTATTCTTATTATTAATATACTAGAACTTATAATATATTAATAACCATAAGTGTCTTATTTCTCTCATTATAGTCTATCCAAGTGCATGATGGTATGCAACCCAAATGGACCATGCCGGGTCGGGTCAAGTCTTACCAATTATAGTTATGGACTTAGACATTAATCCAACAGTCTCCCACTTGGATAAGTCTAAAACTATTATTGCGTATGACTTCAGGAACCAACTGGCAATCGTAGCTCTCAAAAGCTTCTGTCGAACTCTGACCTTGTAGATGAACTCTGACCTTTGTCAGTGACTTGTCCATTAGATAAGGGATCATATATTCCTCCATTCTAGATATCATATGGACTGAGACATGGATTATAATCATTCTCTCTGTCCATTTGTTGTTTCCTGATTTGCGATTTATGACGACTGACTAATTGAACAAATCAAATCAGTCCTGGCCCGGCCGAGCACTTCCATTTGTCATCATCAAATCATCGAGGGGCCCACATATATCGCTTTTATCCCGAAGGTAAAAAGAACGGATAAACTTCGACTCATATGGCTTGTTCTACTACTTGTTGAATCATACACAAAGGCACGTTTTATAACACCGAGTTACCGTATGCGTTTACGTGCAATCAATGTACTTTCAACTCATAGTAACAACTCATATCTCTAGGTTTGAAGAATATAAGATATTATTGTCTCATGATCACTCGTGATAAAATCCATGAAGTGATTCCAATGAGCGCGGGTTGAATCCAATACTCAGAACTTATGAGCACTCATGATTGTTGTAGCCTTGTCCAACACCTTAGACCTCTACAACCCATCATGACAGTCTTAATTCATATCTACTTCCAACATATGACCGACTGTGGATGGTTTGAATAACTTAGTCATTCCGGAAGAATAACCCAGTTTATTCGGGAAGTCAAAACATGCAAAATGAAACACAATAATAATTGAATCCAATATGGTATCAACCCTTTGAACATAAATAAAACACCTTTTATTTATCACCATATGATTACACATTATTCATTGTATACTGTTTCAGCTATCAACTTTATTCTTGAATTTAAAACAATAGTTGTCCCATGCTCCAAGCATGTACACTATGTTTTCTTAAACACTAGTCATGCCACACACCAAGTATGCATACTATGTTTGTCTATGATCTTTACTTTGTGAACTAGATCAATCGAACATAACTTCAATGATTCTCTTTTCACACTCCCAAACCCTTACCGCAAATACAAGAATTTCAAATTCATGCCATTTACTGAAATCTGTTAGATTTTAAACTTATATGCATTGATACTCTTGTAACGATTATGCACAAACTCACAAAGACTTGGCAACAATCATTACAGAGTATTCCAAAGGAGATCAACTCCTTGGAAATATCCTTCTTGCATTAAGTTTCCTTAATCTTACACAGATTGAAAATTCTAACTTTGAAACATTTCCAGATTCCATTTTGACTATCACTTCTGAACAAGAGTTGCCTCCTTACAGATTATGTCAATATGGTCCTTCAAGAATTATCACTATACTTCCAACTGTCCTTGAGCAAGCAATCTTTGGTAAACCTTAGATTGTCCTCGACAATTGTTTAATCCTTTTAGTCATACCCAGTTCTAAACCTTTTCCCTTCTTAATGCCCCAGGCATTTGGAAAATTTTAGAACGGATGATTATAGCACATGTAATCGATCCTATATCCGAAGCATATAGGACACGATTCATGATGTCTCACATAAAGACTAAACCAGTCTTTTGCTATAATCTGTCCATTTCAATTTGCCAAGTTCTCATAATTCAGATTATGAAAAAGGATGCCGTAATCATAATCGAATTTTAGAACGCAAATAATGGATCCATATACAGAATTTCCTTATGTTGAGCCATTCCAACATGAAATTCATATATATCCTTGACTAAATGATTGAAACCTCACGATCTAAGCTTATAGATTTGAGATGAAGTATAATTTCCTCTCCCTTAATTATAGCAAAACAACTTTTCCAACCCCTTCAACCTCACGAATTGAAACTTTTTGTTTTCTATAATTAACATTGCTAACTTGCAATACTTATCATAATGATCATGCTCCCACTAACATGATGATTATTAGCATAACACTTATGCTCCCACTAGCTTTGACATGTACTCAGAAATCAGTTGGACTTCTAGAAATCAATACTTCATTGACTTTCTTACCAAAGTTCAGATTTCTGATACTAGATTGTTTTGATAAAACTTTATCAAAAATCATACACCTTCCCTTAGATAGCACACTTGTGTGTCTAAACAGTTATGAAGAGGTATGCCGTAATCATAATGGTTAGACCTTTTTGCCACTTCTCACAAGTCCATATTAGTGTGCCGGTTAACCACACGCGCTCCACTAACGACTTTGAGAATGCAAATATCACAATTGCTATCTAGATAAAATCTACTTAGTGAAAGTGTTTCCTCACCATCATTTTCATGAATCGGAGAGACACCTTATGACACTTAGATTTAATGGTGTATGAGTTCCTACCCATATGAATTTGTCAAAACCATAATCATAAGACAAAGATAATGACAAATCCAAAACCATATGGATTGAACTCAATCTTAACTTCTTGCCACCTGGCAGCTCAAGGGCCTGCCATTGCTTCCAAGTTGTTGTGCAACAAATTGAGAACTCTAAGAACTCATATGCAAAGCCAACTTTAACTGGAATAGGCACAGAATATGTCAACACGATAGGTTATAAACCTCAAGTCGTGTGCTAGTGAAGAACTTCAGGTTCTATTCTTGATTAGTTCTTGAGACTTTCAAGACCTTTAAGACTCCCACTTTCCTCTTGACTTATAAGACTCCCTTGTCAAATATCCAAGAGATAGTGTGGATTCTAATCAAGACAAACACTTCACACATTTGGCCTAAGTTGATCTTTGTTTTATCCAAAACATCACAACTTACCAATTTCAAATGTACAAGAGTAGAAAACTTTTACTCTTACATTTGCCAAGTGTTTTAAACCTTCTTTAAGACATGTCACTCAAGTTACAATCTTGGAGTATGACTCTAAGACTTGTATTGGAACGAAGTATGACTCATCTTCTTGATTTAACCATTTCAACAATTCAAGATCCCTCTTCTTAGTCATAAGAATGCACTAAGATTTCCTTAGAGAACTAATTTTGATATGGTTTCTTAACCATTAAGATGATCACAAAATTGATACTAAAGTACTCTCCCATCTTTTCAGATTTGAGAAACTTTTATCCTTCTGCCTAATTTGATTCTTCTTATTCGCTCTGCCATACATTGGAACCTTTTCCAATGTCTCAGAGTTACACTTAAGCTTGTAAGTATAATCATATTTACTGAGCTTTAGTAAAATATGACGAATAGTCTTATCAATCTTTTGTGGTGGACTTGATCAGTGCACAAGAATGTGTACTCGATCCCTTAGTCCTTTACTTGACTCACACATCCATGTGAACAAGTAATTAGTCTTAATTTTTCCAAAACTTAAAAGTTCTCATTCATCATGCTATACAACTTGCATGATTCCAAGTTCCGGTCCAATTGAAACTTGGGTGATGAGAATCTTTCCTTATTTGGTAAAGTTTGACATTACCACAAATGAAAGAATCAATTTCATATTTCCATTCTTGCTATTGATGGAATCATATAAGCAACAATTTTTCCTCAAATGCCATTGTAAGGATATTTTAAAATAAATAAAATCAAAAATTTTTCTTTTATTTTAAAACTTTGCGGAAAAACTAATCCTTACAATCCATATGAAAACTTGTTGTTATCTATTCCTAAGCAAAAATATCATAACTCCTAAGAAGTGGCTCAAGAATCCGATTTTCAAGCTATGCGATAGAAATCCATCTACGCGATCAGATTCAGCATATTCTTTCTTTAAGTTTCTTCACTTTTCTTTGATTCTTAAAACATCACCATGTGACCCAGTCACATCATGTATCAAGAATCTCAGAATAGAAACTTAACAGAGTTAGATAGTGGAATTTACCTGAAGTAGAGTCAAACTTATTGACTTTAACATCCTTAGGTAAATTTGGCAGCTTCGGAACCAATGCCCCTTTGGCAATATAAACATATGGACCCTTTGATAATGGTACACGAGACTATCACAGACTTAGCTTTTCTCTTTACCATTTGGTCAACCGAGTTGACTATGGCCAATCCCTTTCCATTGGGAAGAGAATGCTTTTCTGGATTTCCTGTGTCACTATTGTCAATGTCCATCAAGTTTTAAGGAAGTTGATCTTAGCAAATAGATAAGATCATTAAGGGTCTTGTCATAGTCTGTTTCATAGGTGTCCTAAAGGAACTCACTATGTGACTTAGAAAGTGATTGAACCACCAACTTTCTCAAGACTTTGACACCCAACTCTCCCGGCTTGTCAATATGTGACTACATCTCCAAGATGTGACCACACCTAGACCTTGCCTTGCCAATAGGGCTTGAGTGACCTTAAACTTTTTTTTTTTGAGAACATGTGGGTTAGGGAGAATAGTTGGAGGAGGAGAAAGAAGTATGATATCCATGGGACATCATCTTCATTAGGAAACCTTGTTTCAAAAGATTTGGGAAGATCATAGGTGCCTAAACCAGACAACTTTTGGGAGATATTCAAGATAGTTGATTTAAAGTCCTTAATATGACACCCAATATGAAATATTAAGGCTAGGATCCAACAAACTATTTTATAACATAGAAGAGGTATGCCGTAATCCAAGCTATAAAATATTTGAAGGTAGGTGAATGACGATTCACCAATTTCCACCAAGATAAACGAAATGTATTATTAGGTTTTAATTGGTTTTGAAACTCCTAGATCTTTGAGATTCATTGAACTTTTCAAAGGCATGTTTCAATCTCGAGTGTGCCCTTCAGGTTTTGTGACTGGGATGCCGAGGATCACAAAACAAGGTGTGAAGTAACCATGCAAATCACTTGGTACCCTTAATAAATTACCCCTCAATCGATGTGCCGGTTAACCACACACGCTCCATCGATACTATGATAAATATTAAGTCACCCTTTACCTACCTTGTTAAGTCCAAGTTAGTGTGCCGGTTAACCACACACGCTCCACTAACGACTTAGACAAAGTGTAAAGTGTAATTTCATGGGTTAGCACCTTATTCACATTTTTCCTAAGTAACTAAGATTGGGTATTATTAAGAGTTTAGTTACTTAGTATTATCATTAATACTTTTAATGAAGGGAGAATTCTAGTCCTGTCAAACCCGTTCGGCTAACGACCCTCCACCAGTCAAGCAAGCGGTGGGTGAGAGTGGACACCCATTAAGTTGCCATTTTATAGGCAACAACCTTATACCCACCTTATAGACCGGCTTCATGAATGAGGTGTACTAGCGGTAAGACTGACTTTACTCTTATACATATATATATATATATATATATATATATATATATATATATATATATATATATATATATATTATTAACTTATAATATTATAAAGTATAAGGGTTGAATTTTAACTTTTAAAATTCTAAGGGCTAACTTGGAATTAAAGTATTCATAAGTGAAAACTTTACAAATTCCAAAACTTGAGGGCAAGTTTTGAAACTATTCAAAACTAATTATTTCCATAACTTATGTGTTTAAAGTAGTTTTAATCCAAAAACTCTTCAAGTTCCATAACTTGAGGACAAGTTATGGAACACTTTAAACTAATAAAAGAACTACCTTTTTCTTTATTTTATAACTTATGGATTTAATTATGGTTACATATTTTCCTTTAATGAAGTGACTCTTGAACTTCCATAACTTGAGGACAAGTTATGGAGTCATAAAAATTATTCAATGACACAAGACTCTTCATTTTGTAACCATTGCCAACTTTTATGAATTTTATGAGTCTTTAATGTGACTCTTCATGTAACTTGAGGACAAGTTACACAAACACATTTGATACTCAACTCTTAGATTAAAATGGATTGAAAACAAATATTTCAATTAACTTTTCTATTAATCTAAGCAACTCATAAGAACAAGATAATTCAAATCAAACTTTTTCATGTAATTAGTCTAAACCTTAAACTAATACAAAACATGAATCTATTGACAATTATCTTTGAAAATGGATTAGCATGAACATTACCACATCAAAAACAAGTTTATAAGTTCAAAAACAACTTAGGGTAATGTTCCTAGTCCATTTCTAGCCAAAAAACTCGAAAATATGTTGTCTGGGGGTCCAACTCGTCGAGTGCACGAACAAACTCGGCGAGTTGGATCGAATTGATCACATTTTAGGCATGGACTCGCCGAGTCCTCTGATGGACTCGCCGAGTCAGATGATCAGACAGCACCAAATTCGTTTTTTTCAGCTTCTATTGCAGGTATAACAAGAAAACAAGCCTAGGCTCTGATACCACTGTTGGGTTTTGAGCATTCTAACACTCCTAAGTGTACATGCAACCCTAAATACCTTGGATCTATGTTTTCTCTATTATACATGCAAATAAGAACTTCCAAGGTATTATCCTAATCTAGCATACAAATCAATGAATGTAACAAGATAGAATACATACCTTTTGATGTAGCTTGATGTCTTCAAGCTTTAAGAGCTTAGCCCCAATAGTGTGGAAGCCTCAAGTGGAATCACAATCACCAAAACACTTCGAATAGCTTGAGAGAATTCTACAACTCATGAAATCGGCTAGCCCTTTCACTTCACAATCTAGTGTGATACTAGTGACCGATTTGGTCAAGAATAAGATGCTTATATAGTTAGGGTTACACCATGTAAACCCTAATTGACATGGCCTTTCATTTCCATGATCCATGGGTACAAATACACCATGGAGCATCCATGGACCATCCTATGGGTTTTAGCTCAACTTGATTATCCATGGAGCATTAGCCCACTATACAAGTATGGATGACTTACACAATCAACCCATATATTTAATTAGTCTTCTTTTGATCACTTAATTAATCCTAGATTAATTCTTGATCAATACTAATTAAATAATCTTATTATTCTTATTATTAATATACTAGAACTTATAATATATTAATAACCATAAGTGTCTGATTTCTCTCAATATAGTCTATCCAAGTGCATGATGGTATGCAACCCAAATGGACCATGCCGGGTTGGGTTAAGTCTTACCAATTATAGTTATGGACTTAGACATTAATCCAACAAATTAAGGGGTATGAACTCACCTGTAGTGAGTGGTATGGATGAACTGAAGAAATAGGATTGCTAGGTGTTAAGTGAAGACTTGTACACACACAATGATCCTAGTTAACATATAAATACACATATATGTGTACACTTAGTCTTTAAACAACTAATTAACTAAGTTAAGACATCCTAAGACAAGTTAAACACCTTATAATTGTTATAAGTCCCAAGGATTGCATCTAAGTGTTGTAGGACAAAGCTATTGGGTTTAGGGTTCATAAGAACCCCTTTCTTGAGTTTACAGTTTTGTGACCTCAATTCATTGAGTTTACGGTCGTAAACCCTTGAGTTTACAGCCGTAAGCTCATACTCCTTTGACCATTTGTTTATTTGAAGGTTTATAAGTCCCTAGAAGCATTTCTACTTGATGTATAAGCTTATGGAAGAGGTTAGGGCACCATTTCACTCCTAAATGGAGTTTACGGCCCTAAGACCATTTCTTTTTGGGTTTACTACCGTAAACCCTTATGGAAAAATGGTATTTTGATGTTTTCAAGTCCTTAACATATCAATGAAGGGATCCATGAAAGTTACCAAGGCATAGGAAGGGACTAGGGTCACTTTGGCCCCTAAAGAAGGGTTTACGGTTCAAGGAGTTCTTGGACCATAAACACCATTGATCTTGGTGTTTCTTTGTGTTTTCTTGATGTAAAGAAGTATAATTAGCTCTATGATACTCTAGGATAGAATTACTTACAATATAGAAGCTTGAAATGAGCTGAAAGTCCAAGAACACTAGTGTGTGTTCTTGGTGTTCTTGGTGAAACTTGAAGAATCAACCTTTTGGAACATTTTCACGGATGGATGTGTGTTAAAACACTAGATTAGGTGATATACTAACTTGAAAGGGCTAGAAACACTTACTAGATTGAAAATCTTGTAGAAAACTTGGATGATACTTGAGAGAGTTTGAGATTTGTTATTGAAAAGGTGGAAAAATGATATAAATGACTAAGTGTCACTTATTTACCCCCTTCTTTGGGGTTTACGGCCGTAAAAACCATTGTTTAGGCCGTAAACTCCTATATTTTGATGTGTCGGGACTTTATTGTTGCACAATAAACCCTAGGACATCCTCTCTCTTGATATCTCCTAAAGTGTTAATCCTAAAATACTCAAACTTATTCTAAAAAGTCTGAAAATTAACAGTAATTGTTCTGACTTCTATTGACTTGATATGTTGTACAGAATAGAAATTTTGGATTGTCACATGGTATCAGAGCCATGATTGGTTTCAATTGTATGTGATGCTTTAACTTTTTATATGCTAAAAATCGTTTTTCTTACTTCTGCCCGACTCAACTCGGCGAGTCAGTATCTGGACTCGGCGAGTTCAGAGCTGACTTGGCGAGTTTGTGCGTCAGACAGAGGATATTTCGAGATTTAGTTGCTGTTTTGTCTTCGATTTGATGCCTAAATCGTTTTTTGAAGTTAAAATCCGATTTTATCTTAATTAAATGATTATCCTTGCCAAAACAATAGATAATTTCAAATCTTTTGAATATTGGTTGTTTATATGATAAATATGGATTACTTAAACTCATTTGGTAATTATCTTATGACTAAAATATGATTAGGTCAAATATAGATAATTATGAAATTAATTGTTTAATTTAAATTATTTTTTATTTGACCCCTTATGTTTTGAAAAGTTCAAAACTTTCCCTCAAGTTTTGAAATTCGAATTTTGTGATTAAAAGTTTAATTTTGAATAATTTAAATTTCAAACCCTTAGAATTTTACAAGTTTAAAATTCAACCCTATACTATTATATATTATTACAAGCTTAATATATATATATATATATATATATATATATATATATATATATATAAAACTTAAAATGATAGTCTTACCGTTAGTAGGCCTCATTCACGAAGTCAGTCTATAAGGTGGGTATAAGGTTGCTGCCTATAAAATGGCACTTAATGGGTGTACACTCACACCCACCGCTTGCTTGACTGGTGGAGGGTCGTTAGTCGAATGGATAGGATGGGGAAACCCTCTCCTTATTAAAAGCATAATGTTAGATACAAAGTAACTACATGATTTACAAATTCCCAATCTTAGTTACTTTAGGGTAAAATGTGTAACGCCCATAGATCAGGGCTAGTCAATTTAAAGACGATAAGCGTCAAAAATGAGTTTCTGATAGAAGATTATTTAGAATGAATAATCTTAACTAGGTTATAGTATATGTTACAAGGATTCCGTACAACTAAAGAACGTCGAAATCCGAATCATAACGAAGAAGTTATGACATGTCGAAGTTTCGCGACAGAACCGGCACGACGATGAATGATGTAAAAAGTGAATTTATGTTAGAGCGATATTTAGCCTTAGCGATCTAAACGAAAGTCGTAGATTTCGTTAAACCGAGAGGGTGCATAAAAGGAACGCCCAAATCTGACTTCGTATGAGGAAGTTATGATTTTTCTAAGTTTCGACTTAACGGTATGCAGCCCGAATACTCGATTTGAGATCGAGCAGTTTTTAGCCGAAACAATCTAAATGAGAATCGAAGATCTCGTTGTTAGTAGCGAAACGATGAAAAGTTAGGCGAGAACGGACGTCAAACGAAGAAGTTATGAATTTATAACGAAGTTTTTCTGTCCCAGCCTTCTAAAAATAAATAATAATAATAAAAATCAAAATTAGCCGACGGAGTCTAAATGAAAGTTATAGAGTATGGTCTGACCTTCGCGTGGATATAAAGAACGTCGAAAACGGAGCTCGTATGCGAAAGTTACGCAATTTAGAAGTTCGACGAGTCAATTACGCCCCACGTAATTTGAGTACGCCCCGCGTAATTTGAGTACGCCCCGCGTACTCAGGCGGATGCAAGTTGTGTTGGAATAGTGTCTAAGGCTGTAACTATATTAGGGAAGTATTCAATCTGGTTGTGCATGGTCCTTTTGGGTTGCCTTCACCATAGCAACTTGATAGGATGATTTATTAAGAGAGAGTAAATATTATTAATATATTATGGGAATAATATAATAAATAATATATTTGTTATTTGATTAATATAAGTCATAGAATTAATTCGAGTTAATTTGGTGACTTAAAGAGATTAATTAAATATAGGGGCATAAACTGTTAATTGTTTGATAGTTAAGCTTTAGACTGTAAATCCATTGGGATATGCTTTGGACGAATTCTAAGAGTGTTAGGATAGCCAAAATCGTCCAAAGGCTTATCTATGGAATGGATTTGGATAGCCTTAAGAGAAGATTATCCAATTAGGGTTTAGGTTGTAACTCTTAAGGAGTCTACAAGTATAAATAGACCCTATGGCTGATGGAATTCGACACCTGACCTAAAGTAAGGAACCTCTGGTCGAAATTCCTCCCCTCTCCTCTCTCACAAATCATCCTCCTTGCTTTGGTGTTTGTAAGCCATTAGAGGAGTGACATTTGTGACTCTAGAAGCTCCAAGACCTCAAGATCAACAAGGAACTCAAAGGTATGATTCTAGATCTGTTTCAATGTTGTTATTTAACCTAATTAGTAATTAGAAGTCTTGGATTCAAAGCATGTTTATTAGAAAGCCTAGATCCGAGCATTAGGGTTTTGCATGCGCACATAGGAAAGTTCTTATGGCTAAAACCCATCAGTGGTATCAGAGCCAAGGTTGGTTTTCTTTAAATTGTTGCTTGATTAACTCAAACAAACCTGCAAAATTCGATTTTTAGGTTTCTGAGTCACTGACTCGGCGAGTCCCAAGGTGGACTCGGCGAGTAGGCCTGACTCGGCGAGTCCAGGCGTCAGGAATGACCAGATTCGGGATTTCTTTGTGGTTATCTTATGGAAACTTACCTTAATCATAATAGATCAACCTAAATCCGATTTTATGATATATATGACTATTATCTTGATCTAGCAAAAGATATTTATCAACTAATTAAATATTTAATTTCCTTATATGATAATTAATTAATTATTTTAATTATTTTGGTAATTATCTTTCAAAGAAATCTTGAATAAAATCAAATATAGATAATTAGGATATTAATTGTTAATTGGAATTATTTGTTATTTGATCCTCCGTGTTTTAAATGTTTAAAACTTGCCCTCAAGTTTTGAAATTTATATTTGTGATTAAAAGCTTTAATTTAGACAACTTAAATTTCAAACCCTAGATTTTAAAAGTTTTAAAATACAACCCTATACTAATATGATATTACTAGAATAATATATATATGTATAACTAAATGCTAGTCTTACCGTTAGTAGGCCTCATTTACGAAGCCAATCTATAAGGTGGGTATAAGGTTGCGGCCTATAAAATGGCGCTTAATGGGTGTACACTCACACCCACCACTTGCTTGATTAGTGGAGGGTCGTTAGCCGAACGGGTAGGATAGGGCAACCTCATCCTCTCATTAAAAGTATAATAAGAAATATAAAGTAACTACACATATTTTTAAAATTTCCCAATCCTAGTTACTTTAGGAAAAGTGAATTGATGCAATCCCATGAAATTAAACTTTGCACCTTGCTAAGATGTTAGTGGAGCGTGTGTGGTTTACCGGCACACTAATTGGTTCTAAGCGAAGGTGGCAAAGGGTGATTCATTGTTTATCATAGTTCGATGGAGCGTGTGTGGTTTACCGGCACATCGAATAGGTGATCGTTACAATGAAGGCACCATGTGAATTTGCATGGTAATTCACACCCGCTTTGTGATCCTCGGCATCCCAGTCACAAACTAGAGGGGCATATCGAGATTTAAACACTTAGGACTAATAGTTTAGGTTTTGTGATGGAGAATTAGTGAATCGTCATTCACTTACCTTCAATTTATTTGCATGTTAGATTACGGCATCCCTTTTCTACTATGTAAATGTTATTGTTGGATCCTAGCCCTAATTTTTCTTATTCGGTGATAATTAGGGATTCTTATTCTAATCTATCTTTGTCCTTTTCTAATTGTAGATGTCAAACGCAAACAACGCTGCTGCTAGTTCTTTCACGTTGATGAGCCTTTGCCAAAAGGTCACCTTCGATGGAACGAACTTTAGCGAATGGATAAGATACATTCGCACCATTGCTCGCTATTAGGATAAGGAGTATGTCCTTGATGAGAAGCTCGAGAAAATCAACACTGAAATCACTACTCCAACCGAAATCACCGCCTTTGAAACTCATGAGCGAGATGCAACGAAGGTACATTGCATCATGATCGCCACCATGAACTCCGAATTCCAAAAGTCCTACGAGGACATGTACCCGTACGAGATGCACCAAGACTTATTGGAGAGGTACCACCAAAACGCGAGACAAGAGCGGTATGAGATTTTCACTAACATGATTTTCGAGAAGTTGGGTCATGGAGAATCTCTTACCGTGCACTTGCAAAAGATGCAAAGGTATGTCGACCGCCTTCGCAAGTTAAATGTTGACTTCGGTGAAGACTTGGCGATCGACATGGTGCTTCACTCTTTACCTCCGATGTACAACCAATTTAGGATGACCTACCACATGAACAAAGAAGAGGTCACCCTAAGCAAACTCCAAGGTCTCTTGAGAGTCGCTGAGAGCAACTTCAAGGACAAGTCTGTTGCACCTACTCCCAATCCGCCCGCTGCTCCTGTCTTGGCTATTGGTCAAGGAAAGGGAAAGAAGAGGAAAGCTTCATCGAAGAACTATCGCAAGGTGAAAGCCCGAGATGGTGCCTCTTTTAGTGGGACCAAAGTTGATCCTGCTAAGCCCTGTTCTAACCCGAAGGAGGCAGAGTGTCACCACTGCCACAAGATAGGACATTGGAAGAGAAGCTGCCCGGATTACCTGCAAGCAATCAAAGAGGGAAAGATCAAGCCATCTTTCGCAGGTATATACACAATCAAATCTAACGATTCTAATCATGCTATTTCTTGGGTTCTTGATACCGGTTGTGGTTATCACATTTGTTCTAATGTGCAGGGACTAAGAAGAAGTAGGGATGTGGAGCAAGGAAGGATCAATCTAATCATGGGGAACAGAAGATCGTCGCCTGTGACCAAGATTGGAGTGTATTCTTTAGTGCTTAGGAATAGTTTGGTTTTAGATTTGAACAATTGTTGCTATTCGCCAGAAATGGCTAGAAACATCATTTCATTACATGGTTTATATAGACAAGGATTTAGATTTTCTTTTAATAATGAGAATGGTTCTATTTTGGCTTATCTAAATGGTGTCTTTTACTTTGAAGCTATACCATGTAATGGAATATATGAAACTGTTATGATTGTTGATAACTTAGGAAATGATGTTTTGAATGTTGATTCTTCCACTAGTATGGATAAAGCATCCTTGTGGCATTGTTGTCTTGGACATGTCAACAAGAAACGCATAGCCCAACTCCAAAAGGATGGAGTGTTGGAGTCATTCGACCTTAGGGAAGATAACACATGCGAGTCTTGTTTACTTGGAAAGATGACTAAGTCACCCTTCACGAATACATGTAAAAGGGGCGAGGGTCTATTGGACCTAATACATACCGATGTATGTGGACCGTTTAGATCAACCACGAAGGATGGGAACCGCTTCTATGTGACTTTTACCGATGACTATAGTAGATATGGGTATATCTACTTAATCAAGCAAAAGTCAGACACCTTTGAAAAGTTCAAAGAGTTCAAGAATGAAGTAGAGAATCAATTGGGCAGGAAAATCAAGATGCTTCGATCCGATCGAGGAGGAGAGTACCTAAGTCTTGAATTCCACGATTATCTCAAGGAGTGTGGAATAGTTTCGCAATTGACGCCTCCTAGGACACCGCAGTTGAATGGTGTGGCAGAAAGGTGTAATCGAACCTTATTGGATATGGTTCGCTCTATGATGAGTCGTGCTTCGCTACCAATCTCTTTTTGGGGGTATGCCTTAGAGACTGCCGCCCATATCCTTAACCGAGTCCCTACTAAGAAGGTTGCCAAAACACCTCACGAGATGTGGACAGGGAAAGCTCCCTCGTTGGCACATATCAAGGTTTGGGGTTGCGAGGCTTTTGTAAGACGAGATACTCACGACAAGCTCGAACCTCGAAGTGAGCGATGTATTTTCATCAGCTACCCGCAGACATCCTTTGGATATCTCTTCTATAGACCGAAGGACAATGTTGTCTTCGTTGCGAGGAGAGGAGTTTTCCGAGAGCGAGAACTCGTAAGCCAAGGGGACAGTGGGAGGCAAATCGAACTTGAAGAGATTCAAG
The DNA here is from genome assembly GCF_002870075.4 of Lactuca sativa. Classification (NCBI taxonomy): domain Eukaryota; kingdom Viridiplantae; phylum Streptophyta; class Magnoliopsida; order Asterales; family Asteraceae; genus Lactuca; species Lactuca sativa. The sequence continues at coordinate 207,424,052 of NC_056629.2, read as the reverse complement.
AGTCGATAGATGAAGGAACCTCTACCGCTGGCATTCAACCCGAGGAGGAAACTCCGGTTGAACTGATTGACGAATCCCTACCTCTTAGACGTTCCGATAGAGTTAGAGTTCATCCCCACTTTTATGGATTTCATATGACTACCGAAGGGGACACGTATATTAGTGATGGTACACTAGTAAATCTTGATGAACCTAATAGCTATAAGGAAGCCATGGCAGGCCCAGAGTCTGCAAAGTGGAAAGAGGCAATGGATAGCGAGATCCAATCCATGTATGATAACCAAGTTTGGAATTTGGTTGATTATGTGTGCGGACGTAAGACCGTTGGGTGCAAATGGATCTTCAAGAAGAAGACCGACGTGGATGGAAACGTGCACACATATAAAGCGCGATTGGTCGCGAAGGGCTTTACTCAAACTCCTGGAGTTGACTATGATGAGACCTTCTCACCAGTTGCAAAGATTAAATCTATTAGAGTGATGCTAGCTATTGCCGCATTTCATGATTATGAGATATGGCAAATGGATGTCAAGACCGCTTTCCTTAACGGAAAGTTGGATGAGGATGTTTACATGGCTCAGCCAGAGGGGTTTGTGGATCCGAAGCATCCGAATAGAGTGTGTAAGCTTGAGAAGTCCATTTATGAACTTAAGCAAGCGTCTCGCAGATGGAATCTTTGCTTCGATGAGAAAGTCAAAGAGTTTGGATTTGTACGAAGCAAAGATGAATCATGTGTATATGTTAAAGCCAGTAGAAGTATAGTTAGCTTCCTCGTTCTATATGTCGATGACATATTACTCATAGGAAATGACATCCCGACTCTGCAGGAAGTTAAGTCCTGGCTCGGGAAGTGCTTCGCTATGAAGGACCTCGGAGAGGCTTCTTACATTTTGGGAATAAGGATAGTGAGAGAAAGAAGTAAGAGACTAATTGGACTTAGTCAGAACACTTACTTAGAGAAAGTACTAAAACGTTTTAGTATGGAAAACTCAAAGAAGGGAGAATTACCAATACAAAGTAATGCCAAGTTGAGTAAGACTCAAAGTCCGAGTACCGAAGCTGAGATAGCAGAAATGAGCCGAGTACCATACGCTTCCGTAGTTGGCTCAATCATGTACGCTATGACTTGTACTCGCCCTGATGTAGCCTTCGCTTTGAGCATGGTTAGCAGATATCAAGGGAATCCTGGCAAAGCACATTGGATTGCAGTGAAGAATATCCTTAAGTACCTTCGGAGGACGAAGGAATGGTTCTTAGTCCTCGGAGGGAGTGATGACTTGAAGGTGCGAGGGTATAGTGACGCCAGTTTTCAGACCGACAGGGACAACTACCATTCGCAGTCGGGCTGGGTCTTTACCCTAAATGGAGGAGCAGTGACATGGAAGAGTTCCAAGCAGGAAACCGTAGCTGATTCAACGTGCGAATCAGAGTACATTGCAGCGAGCGAAGCGTCGAAGGAGGCAATATGGCTAAAGAACTTCATCGGTGATCTTGGAGTTGTACCTGCCATAAAGGAGCCAATGGAGATTTTCTGTGATAACGAAGGTGCGGTTGCCTTGACCAAGGAACCGAGGGATCATGGTAGATCAAGACAGATCGACAGAAAGTATCACTTCATTAGACATCGTGTAGAAGAAGGACAACTCGTAGTGAAGAGGATATCATCAGAAGATAACCCAACAGATCCGCTTATGAAGGGACTGAGTAGGGTTAAGCACTTGCAGCATGCTAGGAGTATTGGGCTGAAGGATGATATTAGCATAGATTAGATAGTATTAGATACGTGTAATAGATAAATGTAATTGACATTTGATGATTAAATAAAGGAGTTTTATTTATGAGTAATGTTACTATCTTATGTTAATTGTTTAGCTATTGTTTCACTTTGCATGTTTTGACTTCCAGAATAATTGAAATTATTAGGAATAATCGAATTGTTCAAATGGTCCACAATCGTTCATATGTTGGGAGTAGATATGAATGAAGATTGTCGTGAATTGATGTGTAGAATGTCTAAATGGTATTAGACATAGCAAAGGATTGCTACAATGTTCATGAGTGCTTATGAACTAGTTTTGAGCATTGGAATAAACCCGCACTTGCTGGAATCACCTTATGGAATACGATATAAAAGGTGATCGCAAGACGATAACATCATATAGTCTTAAAACCTAGATATATGGTTTTTTATTTGTTAATTGATTGTACATTGATAATACGAAAACGCATCAGTAACTTGGTGTTATAAAACGTATTGTTGTGTATAGTTGGTTAATGAATAAGTAAATGCATATAAGTCGAAGTTTATCTGTAACTTTTATCTAAGAAGGTAAAAGCGATATCTCGACCGCTCGATGATTTGATTTGACTTAGGTGCCGGGCCCGGTCAGAAGTGAATTGATGTGTTCGATTAAGTTCTATGTTGAATAAATCAGAGATCGAGAAGCCTAAATGCTTGACTAACCATTCCATAGGATTGTCAGCATGATATCTAACAGAGGACTGTACGTTCCCTTATCTAAAGGACAAGATTGATTAGATCAGAGTTGACAGCGTCTTTGAGAGCTACGATTGCAAACCAAATTGTACTTGTATAGTTACTAGACTTATCCAAGTGGGAGACTGTTGGAATAGTGTCTAAGGCTGTAACTATATTAGGGAAGTATTCAATCCGGTTGTGCATGGTCCTTTTGGGTTGCCTTCACCATAGCAACTTGATAGGATGATTTATTAAGAGAGAGTAAATATTATTAATATATTATGGGAATAATATAATAAATAATATATTTTTTATTTGATTAATATAAGTCATAGAATTAATTAGAGTTAATTTGGTGACTTAAAGAGATTAATTAAATAAAGGGGCATAAACTGTCAATTGTTTGATAGTTAAGCTTTAGACTGTAAATCCATTGGGATATGCTTTGGACGAATTCTAAGAGTGTTAGGATAGCCAAAATCGTCCAAAGGCTTATCTATGGAATGGATTTGGATAGCCTTAAGAGAAGATTATCCAATTAGGGTTTAGGTTGTAACTCTTAAGGAGTCTACAAGTATAAATAGACCCTATGGCTGATGGAATTCGACACCTGACCTAAAGTAAGGAACCTCTGGTCAAAATTCCTCCCCTCTCCTCTCTCCCAAATCATCCTCCTTGCTTTGGTGTTTGTAAGCCATTAGAGGAGTGACATTTGTGACTCTAGAAGCTCCAAGACCTCAAGATCAACAAGGAACTAAAAGGTATGATTCTAGATCTGTTTCAATGTTGTTATTTAACCTAATTAGTAATTAGAAGTCTTGGATTCAAAGCATGTTTATTAGAAAGCCTAGATCCGAGCATTAGGGTTTTGCATGCGCACATAGGAAAGTTCTTATGGCTAAAACCCATCAAGTTGCTTGACCGATACTCGAGTGCCACAGATCGAAGCATGCAGTAACGTCAAAGTACGCCCCGCGTAACCGAGTACGCCCCGCATACTGAGTACGCCCTGCGTAATTTGAGATTACGCCCCGCGTAATCCCAGACCCTCAGCCTATAAATAGAACTCGAAATCAGCCATTTTCTCTTGTTCAAACTCTTCCCTCTCTCTAAGTTTTGCCTCGATTTGTGTGCCAATCATATCCTGAAGCCCCGGTATCATTCCCGAGCCCCGAAGCGAGATCCGAAGCCCCGAGAATCCCGAAGAGCGTTATTCCCGAGCCGAAGCCCTGCCCGTGAGGAGCCGGTTTTTGTGAAGATCTTCCAGATCTACGAAGAGACACTACTTCTGCAAGACGTAGTGCTGTCAGATCATCTTCTGATCAAGTGAGTGTATAGTCACTTTCATCTTACACATAAAATACGTGTTATGTGTATATTTATATATATTGTTGTTTATATGCATGAGTGCATAGTTACTTTCTTCTAATACATAAATATAAAGTATTAGCTATGAAATATGTGCTATGTGTTATATATTAATTATCTATTTGAGATGGATTTGGAATTGATGTTTTTATACGGGTGTTAAATGATTTAAATTGTGTTTGTATTTATATCTACAAAAATGTTGGGTAGAACATGGGTAGATGGAATAGTTGGTGACGATGCGACTTCGTGCCTATTGAGTAAGCCCAGGTGACTATGAGACGTAGTGCCTATTGTGTAAACCCTGGTGACTATGAGACGTAGTGCCAATTGTATGAACCCAGGTGACTATGAGACGTAGTGCCCATTTATATGAACCCAGGTGACTATGAGACGTAGTGCCTATTGTGTAAACCCTGGTGACTATGAGACGTAGTGCCAATTGTATGAACCCTGGTGACTATGCGACGTAGTGCCTATTGTATAAACCGTGGTAGCAAATGGACTGTATGCCAGTTCCTTAGGTAAACCCTTAGGAATGAATGAAGAAAGTATAATCGATTCTTAGGGTAAAACCTTAAAGAAGATAATGGGGATGGGTATTTGGGTTGATTGTTGATGATTGAATATAATAAATGTATTATTGTGGGTTGAAAACCCTATATGCTCACCAGGCTCCCAAGCCTAACCCACTCAGTTTTCTTTGTATCACAGGTATCAATACGAAGACATAATTCACTGAGAGAATAAAGGAGATGTAAATCATTAGTGTAAATAAATGTAAGTTCTGTTTATGCTTATGTTCCTGTATTGACGATGACATCCCAAATGTTTTAAAATGAATAAAATACGTTTCTTCAAAAATGTTTTAATAACGTATTTATCATGTTTTTCTGGGGACAAATTCCGCAACACTTTTATTAAAGAAGTACTCTGATTTTTATAAAGCATAAACAAAGTTGGTCTTTTCTGGCCGTAAAATTGGGGATGTCACAGTTGGTATCAGAGCATTAGTTTAAGCGAACTAGGAATTTGTAGGATTTCTAGACTTAAACTTAAGATGCTAAGTGGAGATTGTGAGATGTGTGTCTGGTAAATTTTAGACACGAGCACTAGTTTATTTTAGGAAAGTTGCCTAAAATACTTTTATGTGCTAAATGTTATATGTTGCCATATATGATATTATTTGTTCGGATCTACGGTTTGTTGCCAACCGGATCTGAAGGTTTATGTGTTTAGGTTTCTAAGCGTATTGTATACGATATTAGAACTAGCATGTAATTGTTTGGAGTAATAAGGTGAAATTATTCGGTGTGTAGATAAAAAAATGGTGAGAACAAGAAGCGGAGTTGGAAATGCTGATGAAAACATGAATCAACCGCCTGTAATTCAACAAGTGCCTGTCGTAGCTAATGCACCTGAGCCGATAACAATGGCTGGTGTACAAATGATGATTCAAATGATGTTGGATCGTCGGATGGAAGAAACAAGATGCCTGCTTAGGCAGAATCGTGAAGACCCGTCAATTCAAGCAGAAGAGCCGGAGGAGAATGGAGGGCAGTCTGAAGGAGAAAACTTTAGTGGGATCATTGGTCAAGTCAAACAACCAGTGGTTAGACGCAATAACCAGTATGGAGGAAATGATGGTCGTGGGTGCAAGTATAAGGATTTCATGGCATCCAAACCACCATGGCTATCCGAAAGCCCGACGCCGGTGCAAGTTATGGACTGGGTCTCCGAAATGGAGACTATGTTTGAAAGTTGCGAATGCAGCAACAGGCAGAAGACCGCTCTTGCAATTCCCCTATTAAAATCTGGAGTACTGAGCTGGTGGAAGTTACTGGCCGGTTCGATGCCCAAGGGGGAAGCTAGCAAGATGTCTTGGGAGGAGTTCGTGGTACAATTGAAAATGCAATACTGCTCTGAGCAGGATCTCCTGGAAATCAACAATGAGTTCCAGAATCTAAAGAAGGGAAAATTGAGCATCACTGAATATGCCACAAGCTTTACGGAAAAGATGAAGCTTATTCCATACCTAGTTCCAACTGAACTTTCCAAGGTCAACAAGTTTGCCAATGGATTACCAGCGGACTTTGGTCCGATAGTCAAGCAAGCAACCACTTTGAAAGCCGCCATCTGGGCAGCCAAAAATGTTGAAACCCAAATAAAAGAAAAGGGTCTGGAGAGAGCTGAAGTTGGAGAGAAAAGGAAACATGAAGGATCTTCAATAATCAACAAAGAAACCAAATTCCCGAAATCTGGAGGAAGAGATGAAGCTAACTGGTGCGAGAAGTGTAAAAAGAAACACTTCGGGAAGTGTAGCGAGGATATGACTTGCTACAAATGTGGGAAGACGGGGCATTACGCCAACAAGTACGCATCCAACAAAAAGGTGTGCTACGGATGTAACGAGGAAGGGCATATTTCTAGAGACTGCCCAAAGAAAAACGAACCACCACAGCCAAGGGCATTCCACATGATCCTCGACGAAGCGAATCAAGAATGAGGAATTTATATCCAAGGATCAACTTATGATGTAGCCAGTTAAAGGCATAGTATAGGGTGAACTTGAACTTTTGTGTAATCATTTCAAGTTATATTGTAAACCCTGGTTTTGATATTTATGTGATATTTATGGTTTTAGTACCTGATGTGTTAAATGATTGTGTGATTTTTGTATAGTGACTTGGTTCGACTGAGAGACAATACTTGGGACGAGTATGAGTAGGTGTGAAAGGTAGTAGATGCATATACTACCGGAAGCACAGGACTCGCACTTGGATCAGGGAAAGTCACAAGGTTACCAAGAAGCTAGTGATTGATTCCACTTTATTCTGGTATGTCATTACCATTGTTTCGGTAATGACTAGTAAGATGGTTCTTGTTCCGACCCTAGTGGTCATGTTTAAATTTGAGTTCGACTACGAGGAGTATGTTACGTGGTCTAGAGGACCAAGTTAGATGTAACATCTGACTTAAGTCAGAAGGTTGAAGTTAATGCGATTGATAGTGTCGCGCTCGTTGTTAAAAGAATTTTGTAGGCAGAAATGCTACGTGCTGAAATGTGATTATATCACATTAGAATATGAAGGAAGGTATATTCCATTTTGGAATTTAACTCTAAGAGACCAAAGTCTAAGCATTACATCATGCGATGAGAGGTCAGTAGAGCACGACCCATCGGTCTGTTACAACAGATAAAGGAAAGTATTTATCCTGACAAGAAAAAGGAGTCCTCAAAAAGGACCTATTTTGTAACTCAAAGGTTACGATTGAAAGCCAACATACTACGAAGAGCAGGTGCAAGATTGAGCATCACGGTAATTACTTAGGATGGAAGGATGACATATGGAATCATTATACAAGCCCTATTTCGTTGATGATTCCGGGACGTAATCATCCTAAGGGGGAGATAATTGTAACGCCCGTAGATCAGGGCTAGTCAATTTAAAGACGATAAGCGTCAAAAATGAGTTTCTGATAGAAGATTATTTAGAATGAATAATCTTAACTAGGTTATAGTATATGTTACAAGGATTCCGTACATATAAAGAACGTCGAAATCCGAATCATAACGAAGAAGTTATGACATGTCGAAGTTTCGCGACAGAACCGGCACGACGCTGAATGACGTAAAAAGTGAATTTATGTTAGAGCGATATTTAGCCTTAGCGATCTAAACGAAAGTCGTAGATTTCGTTAAACCGAGAGCGTGCATAAAAGGAACGCCCAAATCTGACTTCGTATGAGGAAGTTATGATTTTCCTAAGTTTCGACTTAGCGGTATACAGCCCGAATACTCGATTTGAGATCGAGCGGTTTTTAGCCGAAACAATCTAAATGAGAATCGAATATCTCGTTGTTAGTAGAGAAACGATGAAAAGTTAGGCGAGAACGGACGTCAAACGAAGAAGTTATGAATTTATAACGAAGTTTTTCTGTCCCAGCCTTCTAAAAATAAATAATAAAAATAAAATTCAAAATTAGCCGACGGAGTCTAAATGAAAGTTATAGAATATGGTCTGACCTTCGCGTGGATATAAAGAACGTCGAAAACGGAGCTCGTATGCGAAAGTTACGCAATTTAGAAGTTCGACGAGTTAATTACGCCCCGCGTAATTTGAGTACGCCCCGCGTACTCAGGCGGATGCAAGTTGCCTGACCGATACTCGAGTGCCACAGATCGACGCATGCGGTGACGTCAAAGTACGCCCCGCGTAACCGAGTACGCCCCGCATACTGAGTACGCCCTGCGTAATTTGAGATTACGCCCCGCGTAATCCCAGACCCTTAGCCTATAAATAGAACTCGAAATCAGCCATTTTCTCTTGTTCAAACTCTTCCCTCTCTCTAAGTTTTGCCTCGATTTGCGTTCCAATCATATCCCGAAGCCCCGGTATCATTCCCGAGCCCCGAAGCGAGATCCGATGCCCCGAGAATCCCGAAGAGCGTTATTCCCGAGCCGAAGCCCTGCCCGCGAGGAGCCGGTTTTTGTGAAGATCTTCCAGATCTACGAAGAGACACTACTTCTGCAAGACGTAGTGCTGTCAGATCATCTTCTGATCAAGTGAGTGTATAGTCACTTTCATCTTACACATAAAATACGTGTTATGTGTATATTTATATATATTGTTGTTTATATGCATGAGTGCATAGTTACTTTCTTCTAATACATAAATATAAAGTATTAGCTATGAAATATGTGCTATGTGTTATATATTAATTATCTATTTGATATGGATTTGGAATTGATGTTTTTATACGGGTCTTAAATGATTTAAATTGTGTTTGTATTTATATCTACAAAAATGTTGGGTAGAACATGGGTAGATGGAATAGTTGGTGACGATGCGACTTCGTGCCTATTGAGTAAGCCCAGGTGACTATGAGACGTAGTGCCTATTGTGTAAACCCTGGTGACTATGAGACGTAGTGCCAATTGTATGAACCCAGGTGACTATGAGACGTAGTGCCCATTTGTATGAACCCAGGTGACTATGAGACGTAGTGCCTATTGTGTAAACCCTGGTGACTATGAGACGTAGTGCCAATTGTATGAACCCAGGTGACTATGAGACGTAGTGCCCATTTATATGAACCCAGGTGACTATGAGACGTAGTGCCTATTGTGTAAACCCTGGTGACTATGAGACGTAGTGCCAATTGTATGAACCCTGGTGACTATGCGACGTAGTGCCTATTGTATAAACCGTGGTAGCAAATGGACTGTATGCCAGTTCCTTAGGTAAACCCTTAGGAATGAATGAAGAAAGTATAATCGATTCTTAGGGTAAAACCTTAAAGAAGATAATGGGGATGGGTATTTGGGTTGATTGTTGATAATTGAATATAATAAATGTATTATTGTGGGTTGAAAACCCTATATGCTCACCAGGCTCCCAAGCCTGACCCACTCAGTTTTCTTTGTATCACAGGTATCAATACGAAGACATAATTCACTGAGAGAATAAAGGAGATGTAAATCATTAGTGTAAATAAATGTAAGTTCTGTTTATGCTTATGTTGCTGTAGTGACGATGACATCCCAAATGTTTTAAAATGAATAAAATATGTTTCTTCGAAAATGTTTTAATAACGTATTTATCATGTTTTTCTGGGGACAAATTCCGCAACACATTTATTAAAGAAGTACTCTGATTTTTATAAAGCATAAACAAAGTCGGTCTTTTCTGGCCGTAAAATTGGGGATGTCACAAAATGTGAAAATGATGCTAATCCATGGAATTACACTTCGTACCCTTGTCAAACGGTGGTGGAGCGTGTGTGGTTAACCGGCACACTAATTTGGGGATGACATTGGTAGCGAAGTGTGACTCGATGTTTGTCTAGGATCAATGGAGCGTGTGTGGTTTACCGACACATTGATTAGGTGATAGAGACATTGAGTGCACCATGTTGATTGGCATGGTTATTCACAACTTGTTTGTGATCCTCGGCATACCAGTCGCAAATTTGAAGTGCATATCGAGATTTAAACATGCCATTGAAAAGTTCAATGAATCTCAAAGATCTAGGAGTTTTCAATAAATTTAAAACCTAAATTTCTTTTTCGTTTTTCATGGTGAGAATTAGTGAATCGTCATTCACTTACCTTCAAATTATTTACTTTTAGAGTACGGCATCCCTTTCTAATTTGTAATTAATGTTGTTGGATCATAGCCCTAATTTCTCATTTGGGTGTTTAATTAGGGATTCATTTCTAATCAAACTTTGTTCCTTTCTTTTTCAGATGTCTGCAAACAACAACAACAACAATGCTTCTAGGTCATTCTCGTTGATGAACCTGTGTCAGAAAGTGACATTTGATGGGTCAAACTTCAACGAGTGGATGAGGTATATTCGCATGATCACACGCTACGAGGACAAAGAATATGTCCTCGATGAAAAGCTTGAAAAGATCCTCCCAGATGTTGCTACTCCTGAAGAGTTGGCCGCCTTTGAGGGCACGAGCGTGATGCTACGAAAGTTTACTACATCATGCTGGCCACCATGAACCTCGAACTCCAAAAGTCCTATGAGGACATGTTTCCATATGAAATGCATCATGATTTGCTGGACAAGTATCACCAGAGCGCGAGGAAAGAGCGCTATGAGATCATTACTAACATGATCACCTCTAAGATGGGGAGTGGAGAATCCCTAACCTCTCACTTGCAGAAAATGTAGAGGTATGTTGTGTTGGATTAATGTCTAAGTCCATAACTATAATTGGTAAGACTTGACCCGACCCGGCATGGTCCATTTGGGTTGCATACCATCATGCACTTGGATAGACTATAATGAGAGAAATAAGACACTTATGGTTATTAATATATTATAAGTTCTAGTATATTAATAATAAGAATAATAAGATTATTTAATTAGTATTGATCAAGAATTAATCTAGGATTAATTAAGTGATCAAAAGAAGACTAATTAAATATATGGGTTGATTGTGTAAGTCATCCATACTTGTATAGTGGGCTAATGCTCCATGGATAATCAAGTTGGGCTAAAACCCATAGGATGGTCCATGGATGCTCCATGGTGCATTTGTACCCATGGATCATGGAAATGAAAGGCCATGTCAATTAGGGTTTACATGGTGTAACCCTAACTATATAAGCATCTTATTCTTGACCAAATCGACCACTAGTATCACACTAGATTGTGAAGTGAAAGGGCTAGCCGATTTCATGAGTTGTAGAATTCTCTCAAGCTATTCTAAGTGTTTTGGTGATTGTGATTCCACTTGAGGCTTCCACACTATTGGGGCTAAGCTCTTAAAGCTTGAAGACATCAAGCTACATCAAAAGGTATGTATTCTATCTTGTTACATTCATTGATTTGTATGCTAGATTAGGATAATACCTTGGAAGTTCTTATTTGCATGTATAATAGAGAAAACATAGATCCAAGGTATTTAGGGTTGCATGTACACTTAGGAGTGTTAGAATGCTCAAAACCCAACAGTGGTATCAGAGCCTAGGCTTGTTTTCTTGTTATACCTGCAATAGAAGCTGAACAAAACGAATTTGGTGCTGTCTGATCATCTGACTCGGCAAGTCCATCAGAGGACTCGGCGAGTCCATGCCTAAAATGTGATCAATTCGATCCAACTCGCCGAGTTTGTTCGTGCACTCGACGAGTTGGACCCCCAGACAGCATATTTTCGAGTTTTTTGGCTAGAAATGGACTAGGAACATTACCCTAAGTTGTTTTTGAACTTATAAACTTGTTTTTGATGTGGTAATGTTCATGCTAATCCATTTTCAAAGATAATTGTCAATAGATTCATGTTTTGTATTAGTTTAAGGTTTAGACTAATTACATGAAAAAGTTTGATTTGAATTATCTTGTTCTTATGAGTTGCTTAGATTAATAGAAAAGTTAATTGAAATAGTTGTTTTCAATCCATTTTAATCTAAGAATTGAGTATAAAATGTGTTTGTGTAACTTGTCCTCAAGTTACATGAAGAGTCACATTAAAGACTCATAAAATTCATAAAAGTTGGCAATGGTTACAAAATGAAGAGTCTTGTGTCATTGAATAATTTTTATGACTCCATAACTTGTCCTCAAGTTATGGAAGTTCAAGAGTCACTTCATTAAAGGAAAATATGTAACCATAATTAAATCCATAAGTTATAAAATAAAGAAAAAGTTAGTTCTTTTATTAGTTTAAAGTCTTCCATAACTTGTCCTCAAGTTATGGAACTTGAAGAGTTTTTGGATTAAAACTACTTTAAACACATAAGTTATGGAATTAATTAGTTTTGAATAGTTTCAAAACTTGCCCTCAAGTTTTGGAATTTGTAAAGTTTTCACTTATGAATACTTTAATTCCAAGTTAGCCCTTAGAATTTTAAAAGTTAAAATTCAACCCTTATACTTTATAATATTATAAGTTAATAATATATATATGTATAAGAGTAAAGTCAGTCTTACCGCTAGTACGCCTCATTCACGAAGCCGGTCTATAAGGTGGGTATAAGGTTGTTGCCTATAAAATGGCAACTTAATGGGTGTCCACTCTCACCCACCGCTTGCTTGACTGGTGGAGGGTCGTTAGCCGAACGGGTTTGACAGGACTAGAATTCTCCCTTCATTAAAAGTATTAATGATAATACTAAGTAACTAAACTCTTAATAATACCCAATCTTAGTTACTTAGGAAAAATGTGAATAAGGTGCTAACCCATGAAATTACACTTTACACTTTGTCTAAGTCGTTAGTGGAGCGTGTGTGGTTAACCGGCACACTAACTTGGACTTAACAAGGTAGGTAAAGGGTGACTTAATATTTATCATAGTATCGATGGAGCGTGTGTGGTTAACCGGCACATCGATTGAGGGGTAATTTATTAAGGGTACCAAGTGATTTGCATGGTTACTTCACCCCTTGTTTTGTGATCCTCGGCATCCCAGTCACAAAACCTGAAGGGCACACTCGAGATTGAAACATGCCTTTGAAAAGTTCAATGAATCTCAAAGATCTAGGAGTTTCAAAACCAATTAAAACCTAATAATACATTTCGTTTATCTTGGTGGAAATTGGTGAATCGTCATTCACCTACCTTCAAATATTTTATAGCTTGGATTACAGCATACCTCTTCTAAGTTATAAAATAGTTTGTTGGGTCCTAGCCTTAATATTTCATATTGGGTGTCATATTAAGGACTTTAAATCAAGTATCTTGAATATCTCCCAAAAGTTGTCTGGTTTAGGCACCTATGATCTTCCCAAATCTTTTGAAACAAGGTTTCCTAATGAAGATGATGTCCCATGGATATCATACTTCTTTCTCCTCCTCCAAGTATTCTCCCTAACCCACATGTTCTCAAAAAAAAAAAGTTTAAGGTCACTCAAGCCCTATTGGCAAGGCAAGGTCTAGGTGTGGTCACATCTTGGAGATGTAGTCACATATTGACAAGCCGGGAGAGTTGGGTGTCAAAGTCTTGAGAAAGTTGGTGGTTCAATCACTTTCTAAGTCACATAGTGAGTTCCTTTGGGACACCTATGAAACAGACTATGACAAGACCCTTAATGATCTTATCTATTTGCTAAGATCAACTTCCTTAAAACTTGATGGACATTGACAATAGTGACACAGGAAATCCAGAAAAGCATTCTCTTCCCAATGGAAAGGGATCGGCCATAGTCAACTCGGTTGACGAAATGGTAAAGAGAAAAGCTAAGTCTGTGATAGTCTCGTGTACCATTATCAAAGGGTCCATATATTTATATTGCCAAAGGAAGGGGCATTGGTTGCGAAGCTGCCAAATTTACCTAAGGATGTTAAAGTCAATAAGTTTGACTCTACTTCAGGTAAATTCCACTATCTAACTCTGTTAAGTTTCTATTCTGAGATTCTTGATACATGATGTGACTGGGTCACATGGTGATGTTTTAAGAATCAAAGAAAAGTGAAGAAACTTAAAGAAAGGATATGTTGAATCTGATCGCGTAGATGGATTTCTATCGCATAGCTTGAAAATCGGATTCTTGAGCTACTTCTTAGGAGTTATGATATTTTTGCTTAGGAATAGATAACAACAAGTTTTCATATGGATTGTAAGGATTAGTTTTTCCGCAAAGTTTTAAAATAAAAGAAAAATTTTTGATTTTATTTATTTTAAAATATCCTTACAATGGCATTTGAGGAAAAATTGTTGCTTATATGATTCCATCAATAGCAAGAATGGAAATACGAAATTGATTCTTTCATTTGTGGTAATGTCAAACTTTACCAAATAAGGAAAGATTCTCATCACCCAAGTTTCAATTGGACTGGAACTTGGAATCATGCATGTTGTATAGCATGATGAATGAGAACTTTTAAGTTTTGGAGAAATTAAGACTAATTACTTGTTCACATGGATGTGTGAGTCAAGTAAAGGACTAAGGGATCGAGTACACATTCTTGTGCACTGATCAAGTCCACCACAAAAGATTGATAAGACTATTCGTCATAGTTTACTAAAGCTCAGTAAATATGATTATACTTACAAGCTTAAGTGTAACTCTGAGACATTGGAAAAGGTTCCAATGTATGGCAGAGCGAATAAGAAGAATCAAATTAGGCAGAAGGATAAAAGTTTCTCAAATCTGAAAAGATGGGAGAGTACTTTAGTATCAATTTTGTGATCATCTTAATGGTTAAGAAACCATATCAAAATTAGTTCTCTAAGGAAACCTTAGTGCATTCTTATGACTAAGAAGAGGGATCTTGAATTGTTGAAATGGTTAAATCAAGAAGATAAGTCATACTTCGTTCCAATACAAGTCTTAGAGTCATACTCCAAGATTGTAACTTGAGTGACATGTCTTAAAGAAGGTTTAAAACACTTGTCAAATGTAAGAGTAAAAGTTTTCTACTCTTGTACATTTGAAATTGGTAAGTTGTGATGTTTTGGATAAAACAAAGATCAACTTAGGCCAAATGTGTGAAGTGTTTGTCTTGATTAGAATCCACACTATCTCTTGGATATTTGACAAGGGAGTCTTATAGGTCAAGAGGACAGTGGGAGTCTTAAAGGTCTTGAAAGTCTCAAGAACTAATCAAGAATAGAACCTGAAGTTCTTCACTAGCACACGACTTGAGGTTTATAACCTATCGTGTTGACATATTCTGTGCCCATTCCAGTTAAAGTTGGCTTTGCATATGAGTTCTTAGAGTTCTCAATTTGTTGCACAACAACTTGGAAGCAATGGCAGGCCCTTGAGCTGCCAGGTGGCAAGAAGTTAAGATTGAGTTCAATCCATATGGTTTTGGATTTGTCATTATCTTTGTCTTATGATTATGGTTTTGACAAATTCATATGGGTAGGAACTCATACACCATTAAATCTAAGTGTCATAAGGTTTCTCTCCGATTCATGAAAATGATGGTGAGGAAACACTTTCACTAAGTAGATTTTATCTAGATAGCAATTGTGATATTTTCATTCTCAAAGTCGTTAGTGGAGCGCGTGTGGTTAACCGGCACACTAATATGGACTTGTGAGAAGTGGCAAAAAGGTCTAACCATTATGATTACGACATACCTCTTCATAACTGTTTAGACACACAAGTGTGCTATCTAAGGGAAGGTGTATGATTTTTGATAAAGTTTTATCAAAACAATCTAGTATCAGAAATCTGAACTTTGGTAAGAAAGTCAATGAAGTATTGATTTCTAGAAGTCCAGCTAATTTCTGAGTACATGTCAAAGCTAGTGGGAGCATAAGTGTTATGCTAATAATCATCATGTTAGTGGGAGCATGATCATTATGATAAGTATTGCAAGTTAGCAATGTTAATTATAGAAAACAAAAAGTTTCAATTCGTGAGGTTGCAGGGGTTGGAAAAGTTGTTTTGCTATAATTAAGGGAGAGGAAATTATACTTCATCTCAAATCTATAAGCTTAGATCGTGAGGTTTCAATCATTTAGTCAAGGATATATATGAATTTCATGTTGGAATGGCTCAACATAAGGAAATTCTGTATATGGATCCATTATTTGCGTTCTAAAATTCGATTATGATTACGGCATCCTTTTTCATAATCTGAATTATGAGAACTTGGCAAATTGAAATGGACAGATTATAGCAAAAGACTGGTTTAGTCTTTATGTGAGACATCATGAATCGTGTCCTATATGCTTCGGATATAGGATCGATTACATGTGCTATAATCATTCGTTCTAAAATTTTCCAAATGCCTGGGGCATTAAGAAGGGAAAAGGTTTAGAACTGGGTATGACTAAAAGGATTAAACAATTGTCGAGGACAATCTAAGGTTTACCAAAGATTGCTTGCTCAAGGACAGTTGGAAGTATAGTGATAATTCTGGAAGGACCATATTGACATAATCTGTAAGGAGGAAACTCTTGTTCAGAAGTGATAGTCAAAATGGAATCTAGAAATGTTTCAAAGTTAGAATTTTCAATCTGTGTAAGATTAAGGAAACTTAATGCAAGAAGGATATTTCCAAGGAGTTGATCTCCTTTGGAATACTCTGTAATGATTGTTGCCAAGTCTTTGTGAGTTTGTGCATAATCGTTACAAGAGTATCAATGCATATAAGTTTAAAATCTAACAGATTTCAGTAAATGGCATGAATTTGAAATTCTTGTATTTGCGGTAAGGGTTTGGGAGTGTGAAAAGAGAATCATTGAAGTTATGTTCAATTGATCTAGTTCACAAAGTAAAGATCATAGACAAACATAGTATGCATACTTGGTGTGTGGCATGACTAGTGTTTAAGAAAACATAGTGTACATGCTTGGAGCATGGGACAACTATTGTTTTAAATTCAAGAATAAAGTTGATAGCTGAAACAGTATACAATGAATAATGTGTAATCATATGGTGATAAATAAAAGGTGTTTTATTTATGTTCAAAGGGTTGATACCATATTGGATTCAATTATTATTGTGTTTCATTTTGCATGTTTTGACTTCCCGAATAAATTGGGTTATTCTTCCGGAATGACTAAGTTATTCAAACCATCCACAATCGGTCATATGTTGGAAGTAGATATGAATTAAGACTGTCATGATGGGTTGTAGAGGTCTAAGGTGTTGGACAAGGCTACAACAATCATGAGTGCTCATAAGTTCTGAGTATTGGATTCAACCCGTGCTCATTGGAATCACTTCATGGATTTTATCACGAGTGATCATGAGACGATAATATCTTATATTCTTCAAACCTAGAGATATGAGTTGTTACTATGAGTTGATAGTACATTGATTGCACGTAAACGCATACGGTAACTCGGTGTTATAAAACGTGCCTTTGTGTATGATTCAACAAGTAGTAGAACAAGCCATATGAGTCGAAGTTTATCCGTTCCTTTTACCTTCGGGATAAAAGCGATATCTGTGGGCCCCTCGATGATTTGATGATGACAAATGGAAGTGCTCGGCCGGGCCAGGACTGATTTGATTTGTTCAATTAGTCAGTCGTCATAAATCGCAAATCGGGAAACAACAAATGGACAGAGAGAATGATTATAATCCATGTCTCAGTCCATATGATATCTAGAATGGAGGAATATATGATCCCTTATCTAATGGACAAGTCACTGACAAAGGTCAGAGTTCATCTACAAGGTCAGAGTTCGACAGAAGCTTTTGAGAGCTACGATTGCCAGTTGGTTCCTGAAGTCATACGCAATAATAGTTTTAGACTTATCCAAGTGGGAGACTGTTGGATTAATGTCTAAGTCCATAACTATAATTGGTAAGACTTGACCCGACCCGGCATGGTCCATTTGGGTTGCATACCATCATGCACTTGGATAGACTATAATGAGAGAAATAAGACACTTATGGTTATTAATATATTATAAGTTCTAGTATATTAATAATAAGAATAATAAGATTATTTAATTAGTATTGATCAAGAATTAATCTAGGATTAATTAAGTGATCAAAAGAAGACTAATTAAATATATGGGTTGATTGTGTAAGTCATCCATACTTGTATAGTGGGCTAATGCTCCATGGATAATCAAGTTGGGCTAAAACCCATAGGATGGTCCATGGATGCTCCATGGTGTATTTGTACCCATGGATCATGGAAATGAAAGGCCATGTCAATTAGGGTTTACATGGTGTAACCCTAACTATATAAGCATCTTATTCTTGACCAAATCGGCCACTAGTATCACACTAGATTGTGAAGTGAAAGGGCTAGCCGATTTCATGAGTTGTAGAATTCTCTCAAGCTATTCTAAGTGTTTTGGTGATTGTGATTCCACTTGAGGCTTCCACACTATTGGGGCTAAGCTCTTAAAGCTTGAAGACATCAAGCTACATCAAAAGGTATGTATTCTATCTTGTTACATTCATTGATTTGTATGCTAGATTAGGATAATACCTTGGAAGTTCTTATTTGCATGTATAATAGAGAAAACATAGATCCAAGGTATTTAGGGTTGCATGTACACTTAGGAGTGTTAGAATGCTCAAAACCCAACATGTTGATCGTCTTCTCAAACTTAATGTTAAGTTTGATGATGATTTGGCTATCGACATAATCCTACACTCCTTGCCCTCCTGCTACAACTAGTTTAGGATGACCTACCACATGAACAAGGAGGAGATCTCCTTGAGCAAGCTCCAAGGACTCTTGAGGACTGCTGAGAGCAACCTCAAAGACAAATCCGTTGCACCATCCCCTATTGTGGCTGCTCCTGTGATGGCAATAGGTCAAGGAAACGGTAAAAAGTGGAAGGCTCCATGTAAGAGCCACCATAAGAGGAAGCCACATGATGGTTCATCCTCAAGTGGGACCAAAGCAGACCCTACTAAACCCTCGTCCGATCCCAAGGAATCAGAGTGCTTCTATTGTCACCAAAAGGGCCACTGGAAACGAACCTGCCCTCAGTATCTGCAAGATATAAGCGATGGGAAGATTAAGCCCACCTTTGCTGGTATGTATTCTATTAAATCTAATAACTCATCGTTTGCTACTTCATGGGTTCTTGATACTAGGTGTGGTTACAACATTTATTCTGATAAGTAGGGCCTAGAAAGAAGTAGGGAGGTGGAACATGGAAAGATAAACCTGATTATAGGAAACAAAAGATCGTCGCCTGTGACCAAATTCGGTGTTTATTCTTTAGTCTTGAGTAATGGGTTAGGGATAAATTTAAACAATTTTTGTTATTCGCTAGATATGGAAAGAAACATTATTTCATTTCATGGGTTGTTTAGACAAGGTTTCAGATATTCTTTTGATAATAATAATGGTTCTATCAATGTTTATTTGAATGGTGTCTTTTATTTCAATGCATTACCATGTAATAGGATTTATGAATCTGTGATGGTTGTTGATAATTTAGGAAATAATGTTTTGAATATTGATTCGTCTACTAGTCTAGATAAAGCATGCTTGTGGCATTGTCGTCTTGGCCATGTCAACAAGAAGCGCATAGCCCAACTCAAAAAGGATGGAGTGTTGGAGTCATTCGACCTTAGGGACGATGACACGTGTGAATCTTGTCTACTTGGGAAGATGACCAAGTCACCCTTTACTGGCACTTGTGAAAGGGGTGAGGGTCTATTGGATCTCATACACACCGATGTGTGTGGGCCCTTTAGATCCACCACAAGAGATGCTTGCCACTTCTACGTGACTTTTACAGATGATTATAGCAAATATGGATATATCTACTTAATCAAATAGCAGTCGGAAACTTTTGAAAAGTTCAAAGAGGAGTTTAAGAATGAAGTAGAGAATCAGCAGGGCAGGAAAATAAAGATGCTTCGGTCAGACCGAGGAGGAGAGTACCCAAGTCTTGAGTTTCACGACTATCTAAATGCAAGTCCCTAATCTGCTCGCGTATCAATCAGATCCGTTTGATGGTGCGGAATCCCAATCAAACGGATGATGTCAGATCAAATAGAAGAGAAGGGGAAGAAGAATAATATGAATCTTGTTTGAATTGATTAAAATGAAGTTCCTTTACACAAGATTCACACAGTTACACACATATGCTCCTTATTCTCTCTAGCCGTAAACTCTCTTCTGTTCATCAATCTCTAGGGTTCATCAATCGCTACTCCTCACCCTAACACCTATATATATACAAGTGGAACATGGGCCGTATAACATGGGCCGTAAATGGGTTTACGGCCGTAAGGTGTTTTCGGTCGTAAACTCAACTGTAAACTCTAAAAATATTAAAGAAAAATATAATTACCCAGAAAAGCAAAGTATAAACCATATTTTGACCCAACAATCTCCCCCTTGGTTTATAGCTTTCTTTTCTTTTCTTAAATGACCCAACAAGCTCCCCCTAAAAAGTAGCTGGCTTTTCTTGTCAGTCTTCATCGAGAGCTTGGCTTCAGCATTAATCTTCAAATTCTTCATGACTTCAAGATGAACTTGATGAATCTTTAATGAATGACTTCATCTTGATCAGTTGGGCTTTTCTTTAGAATTTGACATTGAACGCACATTGGGTGAGGAGGCTTCTAGTACTAATTCTTGAAAGATGGCGCTTTCAGCTTGAGAATCTTCAGAGAGAACAAATCTTCTAGATCACTTCAACAGGTTTAAGATAGCAGCAGACTGATTGAGGAGGCTTCAATGCAATCCGTCACATATTCTTCAAGTCAGCTTGACCTTTCTTCTGGTGATTGAATGTTGAAAAAATAATCTTCATTTCTTGCTCCTTCGAAATAAAAATGATATTTAAATAAAACAGAAATCACATTGTTTTTTGGATATTTAATTTTTCTAATTTTTCTTTGATTTTTGAATTTTTCTGATTTTTTTTATTTTCTTTATTTTTAATTTTTAATTCTCCCCTAATATTTAAATTAGAAGAAACTATGACAAATTTAACAAAAATAAAAATGATATCTAACTTTAAGAGTGATTTTGTAACGCCCGGGTTTCAGGGCTAAGCATTTTTGTCAATGTAATATTCTAGGTCAACTATTGTAACTCTTTTTGAAATAATAAAGATGAAATATTTGAGTATTATGTGAATTATGTGTGTTTACGTGCTTACTATTTAATTATAAATGTATAATTAATAAAGAATAAAAATGAGCGTCAAAATTAAAGTGTGAGATAATCCCGATATCTGTACATAAAGTTGTAGAATATGTCTCAAGGTTTCCGTACATATAAAGAACGCCGAAATCCGAGTTATAACGAAGAAGTTATGACCCGTCGAATTTTCCCGACAGAACCGGCACGATACCGGGAAGCGTAAATAGTGAATTTACGATAGAGCGAGATTTAGCCTTAGCGATCTAAACGAAAGTCATAGAATATGTTAAACTAACAACATCGATAAAAAGAACGCCCAAATCTGACTTCATATGAAGAAGTTATGATTTTTCGAAGTTTCGGAATAACAGTGTACAACCCGAAATTCGAATATTAGATCGAGTGATTTTTAGCCGACACGACCTAAATGAGAATCGAAGATCTCGTTGAGAGTAGCGTAACGAGAAAAAGATGGGCGAAAACGGACGTCGGATGAAGAAGTTATGAGGATTTAACGGACCAATCCTGTCCCGGCTTGTTAATAATATAAAATTTAAAATCGAGCCAAAATTAGCCGACATAGTCTAAACGAAAGTTGTAGAGTACGTTCCCACCTTCGCGTGGATATAAAGAAAGTCAAAAACGGAGCTCGTATGCGAAAGTTACGAATTTTTGAAGTTGGGACTCGAAAATGGGAAACCTGGTGCGAGATCGATGACGTGGCAGCACCACAACCGTCCGATGATTGTCTCAGAAGTCGCTTCGGATTGCGACACGCCACCCCTCGCTTACGCCCCACGTCCGGAGACTGTACGCCCCACGTACCCTCGGTTCTTATCTGGTCCGAAGTGGCTAACAGCTGGATGCGAGCTGGAGGCTTATCCGAACTATGCCCAGCGTAGTCCTGTCCGACGCCCAGCGTAATGTCCGAGCTTCGCGCCTATAAAAGGGGTCCAAAGGCAACCCTCATTTTCACACCAAAACTCACTCTCTCTCTCTCTAAATTACTTTCTCTCTCTAGCCCATTTTAACCCCCTAAACCCTAGGATAAACCCCCTAACACCCTAGGGAAGCCCCGAGGCTCCCTGAGTCCCGAGAAAAAGGAGTTTTTTGGTTTCGAAACGCTGCTCCAATTAAGTTCTGGTTTTCGATGAAATTCGTTGTAAGTGTGCTACACTTACGCACTTTTTAATATAGCTTTCAAATAATTATAGGAATGTTATTAGGTCCTTAAAATAATTATTTGGGCTATTATTATGAGTTATATTGAGTGTTATTAACGCTTATATAATAATAATAATAGTCAGATAATTAATTTGTCACGGTTATCGTTACACTAAACCCTAGTGGTATCGATACTAGGTTTTATCGAAGGAAAAGCGTTTTGAGAGTATCGAAGTGCTGAGTGCTGAGTCACCACCTTTCAGGTGTGTGCATAGTTACTTTCAGCTTACACATAGATATGAAGTATTTTATATAAATTACATGCTATGTGTGAATATTATCTGAATACTTGCTATCTATGTGGGATGAACATTGTTATACATGTTTTCAATGATTTAAACTGTATATGTATTTTATATCTACGAAAATGTTGGGGTAAAACATGGGTAGATGCAATAGGTGATGTGTGGTAAAATGATGAGAGGCCTCGATGTTGATGTTGTTGATTCTGTCATCTAGTGGAGTATGGATGACGACCACAGACTCTTCTAGACAGTCCAGTGGAACACTAGCAGGCTCGCAACCTGTAGGTGTTTGGGAACGATGTGTTCACCGGTGTACTCCATCCCCCACATGGTTGCCTTTAGGACATTTATTACTGAGGAATCCCCTTATCAGTAGTGTTTGTCCCGATGATGATCCTTAGGCTAGGTCCCTTATGATAGGTGTTTACGGACGTAAAGTGAGGATAACGGAAATGGGTAATCGGGTTATTGTTGATTGGTGAAATTAATAAACTTATTTATTGTGGGTTGAAAACCCTATGTGCTCACCAGGCTCCCAAGCTTGACCCACTCAGTTTTATGTATTACAGGTAGTGGCGCTTGAGCATAAATATGATGTTGGATGAGGGATTACGGATATAGGCCTGTAGATATGAAATAAAGTAGTAAGGCTTATATTGTACTGTTTATGCTTTTGATCTGTACGAACATGACATCCTAAGTCTTTTAATGAAATACATTTCTATGGAGATGCTTTTGATAAATCTTTATCATATTTTGTTTTGGGACAAATTCCGCAACACTTTTATTTAAAATGTTACTCTGATTTTTAAACAAAGCATAAGCAAACCGGTCTTTTCTGGCTGTGATTTTGGGGATGTCACAGTTGGTATCAGAGCATTAGTTTAAGCGAACTAGGAATTTGTAGGATTTCTAGAATTAAACTTAGAATGCTAAGCGATGATTGTGAGGTGTGAGCACTAGCTTATTTTAGGAATTGTGCCTAAAATGCTTTTATGTGCTAAATGCTTTGTGCATGATATGCTGCTATTTGTTCGGATCTATGGTCTGTTGTCGACCTGATCTAGAAACCTTATGTGTTTAGGATTCTAAACGTACGACTATGATATTAGAACTAGCATGTAAACGTTTCGGAGTGATAAGGACGATTTAAACGTCTATCCTAAATAAAGATCTAAATTCACCTTATTCAGTGTATAGATCAAGATGGCAAGGACCCGTAGCGGAAACGTGAATGCAAATGGGAACAGAAACCAACCCCCAGTGATTGAGCAAATACCAGTGATGGAAGCCGCTGCTGAGCTAGTCACAATGGTCGGAGTGCAAGCGATGATCCAAGCGATGTTGGATCGTCAAATGGAGGAAACTAGACGTTTACTCCAGCAAAATCGAGAGGAAGCCACTATTCAGATCGAAGAGCCCAAGTTGAACGAAGGGCAGACTGAGGAAGGAGACTACACTGGAACTGTTGGTCAAGTCAACCCACCAATAGTTCAACAAAATAACCAAGATGATGGATTCGAGATAAATGGATGCAAGTACAAGGATTTTCATACTTGCAAGCCATCGACTTTCACGGGAAAGGAAGATCCAATCGGAGTCATGGATTGGTCTCGGAGATGGAGTTAGCTTTCATGACATGCGGTTGCAGAGGGAAGCTACAGACCACGTTTGCAGTGCGTCAGTTTCGAGGAGGCGTTGTACGTTGGTGGAATACCTTGGGGAAGACTTTAAGCCCCAACAAACCCCTGGAACTGACATGGGCAGAATTTCTGGTGCAATTCAAACGAAAGTACTGCTCAACTCAAAACCTACTCGAGCTAGAGAACCAGTTTCTAACCCTGAAGAAGGGGAGCATGTCAATCGATGAATACACGAACAACTTCAAATAAAAGATGGAATTTGCCTTGCGTCTTGTTCTGGATGAGCTGACGAAAATTTATAAGTACGCAAAGGGATTACCATGGGAGTACGCGGTGCCAGTGTTGTTGGGTTTTGAGCAATCTAACACTTCCTAAGTGTGCATGCAACCCTAATAAACCTTGGATCTATGTTTGTCTAAATACATGCAAAATAATAATTTTCCAAGGTTCATAACCTATCTAACATGGCATGGGGTACTTTTAAACATAAAAGAATTAGATGAGATTACATACCTTTTTTGATGATGAGTTTGATTCCTAAGGAGTTTGAGGGCAAAGCACCAATAGTGTGAATGCATCAAATGGAATCACAAATCACCACAAACTCTTGGAAAACTTTGAGGGAGTGTATACACACTATAAAATCGGCCACACACAAAGT
Source organism: Lactuca sativa (assembly GCF_002870075.4). Classification (NCBI taxonomy): domain Eukaryota; kingdom Viridiplantae; phylum Streptophyta; class Magnoliopsida; order Asterales; family Asteraceae; genus Lactuca; species Lactuca sativa. The sequence continues at coordinate 207,399,436 of NC_056629.2, read as the reverse complement.
CTCACGCAACTAGTGCCACTAGTGGCTATTTCATGCAACATAAGCATGCTTATATAGTGTGCATGGTTAGGGTGAAACCCTAATAACCCATGACCTTTCCTTTTCTAAGGATCCATGGGTTAAAAGCTCCATGGATCATCCATGGACTTCCATACAAGCCTAGCCCATTAACAAATGAGTGTTAGCCCACATCATATAAATCAATAGCCCAGAATCTAATTAGTCTTCCTTTTAATCTCTAAATTAATTCATAATTAATTTAAGACTAAGACTAATTAAATAACATGACTTCATATTAATATATTATAACTTATAATATATTAATAAACATATGTGTATAACTCTCATAAAATTATCCATAAATAGTTTGGATGAAATGCAACCCAAATGGACCATGCCGGGTCGGGTCAAGTATATACCAAATAAGTTATGGACTTAGACACCTTATCCAACAGACTCCCACTTGGATAAGTCTAATAACTATATTTGCGTATGTTACTTCATGAACCAACCAGCAATCGTAGCTCTCGAAAACTCTGTTGAACTATGAAGCGCCATTTTAGATAAGTGATCACATAATCCTCTGTTCTCATGATATCAGCCGGACAAATACATGGAACAACGTCGTACTTATTATCCAGTAGTTTGTTTCCCGATATTCCGATTTGTTTAACAAAGAACTTAATCGAACACATCAATTTAGTTCTGACCGGCCGGTACATAGGTCACAACAAAATCATCGAGGGGCCCAAATATCGCTTCTATTTCTAGAAGGAACAGATAGACTTCGACTAGTATGCTTGTTCTACCACTTGTTGAATTGTACACAAAGGCGCGTTTTATAACATCAAGTTACTGATGCGTTTACGTGCAATCAATGCACAACCAACTTATAGGTAACAACTCATATCTCTAGGTTTGAAGATTTATATGATATTACCGTCTCACGATCACTCGAGATAAATTCCATGAAGTGATACAAGTGAGCGTGGGTTTATTCCAATACTCATAACTTATGAGCACTCATGAATGTTGTAGCAACCATTGCTATGACTAAACCCATGTAGCCATCCACAAACTCGATTCATAACAGTCTTGATTCATACCTACTTCCAACATATGAACGACTGTGGAGTGTTTAAATAACTTAGTCATTCGGAAAGAATAACCTAGCTATTTTTGAAGTCAAAACATGCAAAGTGAAACACAATAATAATCGAATCCAATATGGTCTCAGAACCCTTTTGAATATAAATAGAACCACCTTTTATTTATCACTATATTGATTACACATTATTCATTGTATAATGTTTCAAACAATCGACTTAAGACTTGAATAAAAACAGTCGTCCCATGCTCCTAGCATGTACACTTTGTTTTTCTAAACAATAGTTATGCCATACTCCAAGTATGCACACTATGTTTGTCTATGATCCTTACATTGTGATGTAGATCAATTGAACATGATTCCAATGATACTCATTTCACAATCCCAAATCCTTATTGTAAATGTGAGAATCCCCGCTTGTTAGATTTTAAACTTTTATGCAATGTTCCTTTTGTAATGATTATGCACAAAGTCACCAAAACCTTGTCACCAGTCATTACAGAGTATTCCAAAGAAGGTCAACTTCTATGGAACGGAAGTCTCATATTCAAAGTACATTGCTTTGAACATCCTTCTTGCATTAAGGTTTTCTAATCTTACATAGATTGAATAACTTCCACCTATGGAGACATTTCTATAGTCCCATTTTGACTATCACTTCCGAACAAGAGTTACTTCTTTTCATAATATGTCAATATGGTCCTTTCCGACAACTTACATCATACTTCCAACTTTCCCTGAGTAACCAATCTTTGGCGAACCTCAGATTGTCCTCGACAATTGCTTAATCACTTTAGTCATATCCAGTTCTAGATTTTTCCCTTCTCAATGCCTTAAGCATTTGGAAAATTTAGAAAAGATAAATATTATAGCACATGCAATCGATCCTATATCCGAAGCATATGGGACATGATTCACAATGTCTCACATAAAGACATGATACTAGACCAGTCTTTTGCTACAATATTTTTTATTTGCCATGTTTTCAAAATTTAACTATGAAGAGGGATGCCGTAATCATAATCAAATTTTGAAAACGCAATATATATAGAATTTCTTCAAGTTGAACCATTCCAATCATAAAATTCATATATATATTCTTGACTAAAGATGATTAAAATCTCAATCTAAGCTTTAGAATTGAAATGAAGTATAATTTCCTCTCCCTTAATTATAGCAAAACAACTTTTCAACCCCTGCAACTTCACGAATTGAAACTTTGTTTCCTATAATTAACATTGCTAACTTGCAACACTAAACGTAATAATCATGCTCCCACTAACATGATGATTATCAGCATAACACTTATGCTCCCACTAGCTCTGACATATTTCCAGAATTTTGCTGGACTTCTGAAATTTAGATTCATACACCCTTTCTTAGATAGCTCACATGTGTGTCTAAACAATTTTCAGAACTATGAAAAGGGGTGTCGTAATCATAGTCTCAATTGCTTGGGCATTTGCCATTTCTCACAAGTCCATGTTAGTGTGCCGGTTAACCACACACGCTCCACTAACGACTTTTGAAAATGCAAATAACACAATTGATATCTATGTAAAATCTACTTAGTGAAAGCGTTTCCTCACCATCATTCTCATGAGTCGGAGAGAAACCTTATGACACTTAGATTTTATAGTGTATGAGTTCCTATCCATGTGAATTTGTCAAAACTATAATCACAAGATAAGGTTAGTGACAAATTCAGCCTTACATGGATTAAACTTGTTCAATCTTAGTTTCTTGTCACCTTGGTAGCACAACGCCCACCAATGCTTCCAAGTTGAACTCTGATAAGTTACATGCAAATTCAACTTATTTGAAGTAGGTACAGAAATAAGAATTATGTCAACACGATAGGTTGCAAACCTTAAGTTGTCTGCCAGTGATAAATTACAGGTTTTACTCTTGATTAAATCTTGAAACTCTTTCAGGATCTTTAAGGCTCCCACTGTCCCCTTGACATATAAGTTTCCCCAGTCAAGAACCATTCCTTGACAAAACAAATATTCAAGGGATAGTGTGGATTCTTATCAAGACTAACACTTCACACAATTGGTCTTAGTTGGTCTTTGTCTCATCCAAGACATCACAACTTACCAATCTCAAATGTACAAGAGTAGAAAACATTTTACTCTTACATTTGACTAGTGTTAATAAATCTTCCTTTATGTCACTCAAAGTTACAATCTTGGAGTATGACTCTAAGAATTGTTTTGGAACGAAGTATGACTCATCTTCTTGATTTTAACCAATCCAACAATTCATGACCTCTCTTCTTAGCCATAGCAATGCACTAAGACGTCCTTAGAGTATGAATTTGTGATATGGTTTCATAATCATTAAGATGATCATGAAATACGATACTAAAGTACTCTCCCATCCTTTCAGATTTGAGAAACTTTTATCTTTCTTCCTAATTTGATTCTTCTCATTTGTTTTGTCATACATTGTAACCTTTCCAATGTTTCAGAATTATACTTAACCTTATAAGTATAATCATATTTACTAATCTTTAGTAAATCATGACAAATCAATCTTTGTTGTGGACCTTGACCAGCGCACACCCAGTGTACCTAATTCCTTAGTCCTTCAATTGACTCACATATACATGTGATCAAAGAATTAGTCTTAATTTTCAAAGATGAAAATTCTCATTCATCATACAATACAACTTGTATGATTCCAAGTTTCTGTCCAATTGAAACTTGGGTGATGAAAACTTTCTTCATTCGGTAAATTCAGACACTACCACGAATGAAAGAATCAAATCCACTTTCCAATATTGCTATTACTGGAAACATATAAGCAACAATTTTCCACAGATGCCATTGTAAGGATATTTTTAAAATAAATAAAATTAAAACCCTTTTTTTTCTTTTATTTTAAAACTTTGCGGAAAAACTTATCCTTACAATCCACATGAAAACCTTGTTGTTATCTATTCATAAGTAATATATTATAACTCTTAAGCAACAACTCAAAATTCTGATTACCGAACCATGCGATCGAAACCCACCTTCGCAATCAGAATCAACATGTACTTACTTTAAGCTTCCTATCTTTTCTTTGATTCTTAAAAAAACATCAGCATGTGACCCATTCACATTATGTAATAAGAATCTCCAAATAGGAACTTAATAGAGTTAGATATTGGACTTTACCCAAAGTAGAGTCAAACCTCTTGACTTGATCAACCTTATGACCTTTCAGGAGAATCGGACAGCTTCGCAACCAATGCCCCTTCCTTTGGCAACAAAACACATGGACCCTTTGGTAATGGCACATGAGACTATCTCAGACTTAGCCTTTCTCTTTACCATTTGGTCAACCGAGTTGACTATGGACGATCCCTTTCCATTGGGAAGAGAAATCTTTTCCTAGATATCTAATGCTTACCATTGTCAATGTCCATTTAAGACTTGGGAAGTTGTTCTTTTAATCAAATTTGCTTTACTTGTGTTCCAAATCATTGTTGATTCCACAACACCAAGCAAATAGATAACATCATTAAGGGTCATGTCATAGTCTGTCTCATAGTAGTCCCAAAGAGACTCACTATGTTACTAAGAAAGTGATTGAACATCCAACTTTCACAAGACTTTGACACCCAACTCTCCCGGCTCGTCAATATGTGATTTTATCTCCAAGATGTGAGCACACATAGACTATGCTTGCCAATAGGGATTGAGTGACTTTAAACTTTTCAAGAACTTGTGGGTGAGGGAGAATAATTGGAGGAGGTGGAGGAAGTGAAGCATGATGTTGAGGGACAACATCTTCAAGAGATTTGGGAAGATCATAGTTGTCTGAACCAGACATCTCAAATGGGAGAAAATCAAGTTAGTTGATTCAAAATCCTTAATATAACACCCAATATGAAATATTAAGGCTAGGACCCAACACAATATTTTATAATTTGGAAGAGGGATGCCGTAATCCAAGCTATAAAATATTTGAAGGTAGGCGAATGACGATTCACCAATTTCCACCATGAAAAACGAAATAATTTATTAGGTTTTAATTGGATTTGAAACTCCTAGATCTTTTGAGATTCATTGAACTTTTCAATGGCATGTTTCAATCTCGAGTGTGCCCTCTCAAATTTTGTAACTGGGATGCCGAGGATCACAAAACACGGTGTGAATAACCATACCAATTCACTTGGTACCCTTAATATTATCACCTAATCAATGTGCCGGTTAACCACACATGCTCCATTGATCTATGACAAACATTAAGTCACCCTTCGTGATCCTTACTAGTCCAAGTTAGTGTGCCGGTTAACCACACATGCTCCACCAACGACTTGGTAAGGTACAAAGTGTGAATTCCATGGGCTAGCACCAAATTCACATTTTTCCTAAAGTAACTAAGATTGGGAATTAAATAAAAATATTTAGTTACTTTATAATAATCATTATAATTTTAATGAGAATTTAAAGTCATTGTCCTACCCGTTCGGCTAACGACCCTCCACCAGTCAAGCAAGCGGTGGGTGAGAGTGGACACCCATTAAGTCGCCATTTTATAGGCAACAACCTTATACCCACCTGATAGACCAGCTTCGTGAATGAGGCCTACTAACGGTAAAATGACTTGTTCTTATACATATATATAATAATTAACCATTAATGTTATAATAGTATAAGGGTAGAATTTTAACTTTTAAAACTTCTAGGGTATGGAATTAAAGTTTGTGTGAGACTTTACAAATTCCAAAACTTGAGGGCAAGTTTTGAACAATTCATAAACTTTTGGATATTCATAACTTATGGGTTTTAATTAAGTGTTTTAAAGCTTTTAATGAAGAGTCTCATGGAAATCCATAACTTGAGGACAAGTTATGGAGTCCATAAAACATTTATGGGAAAAACTCTTCAAGAAAATGTAACCTACAACTTCTTAAAAAAAACATTTAAAAGAAAACCTCTTGGAATTCCATAACTTGAGGACAAATTAAGAATTCCATTAAAACACATTAAGATCAAGAATTAACTAACAAACAATTTGCAAATAATTCCTATGATCTAACAAAACTCATATGAACATGAACATCCACATCAACAATTTCAAGAATCATATGAACACATATAAAATTGAAATTTTGATTATAACTTTGAAATTGGTCCACCATCATCATTACCACATCAAAAACAGGTTTTATGAGTCCAAAACAGTTTAAGGTAATGATTCTAGACCAATTCCAGCACCAAAACTCGAAGATATGCTGTCTGGGGGTCCAACTCGTCGAGTGCATGAACCAACTCGCCGAGTTGGATGAGTTTTGCCTTGGACTCGTCGAGTCCCTTCATGGACTCGGCGAGTCAGCTGTGCAGACAGCATAAAATCTTCGATTTTCGGCAATTTGCATCAAGTATTCAAACAAGCAAGCCTAGGCTTTGATACCACTGTTGGGTTTTGAGCAATCTAACACTTCCTAAGTGTGCATGCAACCCTAATAAACCTTGGATCTATGTTTGTCTAAATACATGCAAAATAATAATTTTCCAAGGTTCATAACCTATCTAACATGGCATGGGGTACTTTTAAACATAAAAGAATTAGATGAGATTACATACCTTTTTTGATGATGAGTTTGATTCCTAAGGAGTTTGAGGGCCAAGCACCAATAGTGTGAATGCCTCAAATGGAATCACAAATCACCACAAACTTTTGGAAAACTTTGAGAGAGTGTATACACACTATAAAATCGGCCACACACAAAGTCTCACACAACTAGTGCCACTAGTGGCTATTTCATGCAACATAAGCATGCTTATATAGTGTGCATGGTTAGGGTGAAACCCTAATAACCCATGACCTTTCCTTTTCCAAGGATCCATGGGTTAAAAGCTCCATGGATCATCCATGGACTTCCATACAAGCCTAGCCCATTAACAAATGAGTGTTAGCCCACAACATATAAAACCAATAGCCCACAATCTAATTAGTCTTCCTTTTAATCTCTAAATTAATTCATAATTAATTTAAGACTAAGACTAATTAAATAACATGACTTCATATTAATATATTATAACTTATAATATATTACTAAACATATGTGTATAACTCTCATAAAATTATCCATAAATAGTTTGGATGAAATGCAACCCAAATGGACCATGTCAGGTCGGGTCAAGTATATACCAAATAAGTTATGGACTTAGACACCTTATCCAACAAGTGCGTCAGGCACCTACTTTGGAGGCAGCTATCTGGGTTGCCAAGTCTGTGGAGGATATGATTAAGGGAAGAGCTGCCAGCAAAGTCGAGGTTGGCGAGAAAAGGGAATTTGATGGATCCTCAAGGTCTGGTAAGAAGGGTAGATTCTCGAAGTCTGGTTCGAGAGGAGGAGGATCAGAAACGAAGTGGTGTGACAAGTGCAAAAAGAAGCACTCTGGGAAGTGTGATGAAGGGGTCACTTGTTTCAAATGCGAAAAGCCTGGGCACTATGCCAATGAATGCACCCTCATCCAGAAGGCATGTTGTGGGTGTAATGAAGAAGGGCACATTTTGAAGGACTGCCCGAAGAAGAAGGAGGCAGGAAGACCCAACATACCACCAAAGCCGAAGGTAAGAGCCTTCCAGATGACGCCCGAGGCTGCGAAGGAGGCAGCAGACATCGCTTCAGGTACCGTTCTTGTAAATGGTTTGCCTGCAAATATACTATTTGATTTCGGAGCCAACTACTCCTTTGTGTCGCATAAATTCGTTGGGAAATTAGCATTACCTGTAGAAAAACTAGATAATTCCCTAATTGTAGAAGTTGCCAGTGGCAAATTCGTACCTGTTAGTAACCGTATTAGGAACATCGTCATCGACCTAAACGGAAACGAATTCCATGAAGAGCTATTACCCATAGAGTTAAACGGTTTCGACATCGTTTTGGGTATGGATTGGCTTAGCGCCAACAATGCTGAGATTCAATGCCGAAAGAAGATAGTAAGGGTGAACCCACCCGGAAAGGAATCATTTATGGTGTATGGGGACAAATGTAGAGTGAATTCTGGAATCATCTCCCTGATGAAAGCCAGGAAATGTTTGTCCAAAGGATGTGCATCGTACTTGGCATTCGTAATTGATGCTAAGAAGGAGAAGAAAGAGGTGCAGAATATACCAGTTGTGTGTGATTATTCGGAAGTCTTTCCCGAAGATCTTCCCGGATTACCACCTGATAGACAAGTGGAATTTCATATAGACTTGTTACCAGGAACAACACCGATAGCAAAGGCACCTTACCGATTAGCACCGACGGAGATGAAGGAGCTTATGACGCAACTTCAGGAGCTGTTGGACAACGGTTTCATTCGACCTAGTTCATCACCCTGGGGAGCTCCGGTGTTAGGGGTGCAAACGAGCCAAGCTACTCGCGAGCTACTCGGGATCGGATCGTTAAAAGCTTGACTCGTAATCGATTTTAAACGAGCCCGAGCCGAGCTCAAACTTAATATTAAGCCCGTTTATGAAACGAGCTCGAGCTCGAGCCTATGTCATTAAGCTCGATTAGGCTCGCGAGCCTAAACGATCCTTTACATAATATAATTTATTATTATTTATATATATATATATATATATATATATATATATATATATTAAAATAAAAATATATTACAGGAATTACGGATTTAGGGTATTAGTAAACGAGCTTCTTAACGAGCGCGAGCCGAGCTTAAGCTTATTTAGGCACGTCAGATAACAAACGAGTCGAGCCCGAGCCCGAGCCGAGCTTAGATAATTCTTTACGAGCTCGAGCCGAGCTCAGTACAATAGAGCTTGAATCGAGCCGAGCTCGAGCTCGAGCCTCATATAACTTAAACAAGCCCGAGCCGAGCCTGGCCAGGCTCGGGCTCGGCTCGGCTCGTTTGCACCCCTATCCGGTGTTATTCGTGAAGAAGAAGGACGGAAGTATGAGAATGTGCATAGACTACCAAGAGCTGAATAAGGAAATGGTAAAGAACAAGTATCCATTGCCGAGGATTGATGACCTATTCGATCAGCTGCAAGGTTCGAGCTACTTCTCAAAGATCGATCTTAGTTCAGGATATCATCAGCTGAAGGTGAGAGAGCAGGATATTAAGAAGACTGCATTCAGAATAAGATATGGACACTATGAGTTCTTGGTTATGTCATTTGGACTAACCAATGCTCCTGCAGAATTCATGGATTTCATGAACAGGGTTTGTAAACCATTCCTCGATAAATCTGTGATAGTGTTCATCGACGACATTCTCATCTACTCGAAAAGCCAAGAGGAGCATGGCACGCATCTACGGGAAGTATTAGAAGTGTTGAAGAAGGAGAAGCTTTTGCAAAGTTCTCCAAATGCGACTTTTGGATACGGGAAGTCCAATTCTTGGGTCATGTTGTTATCCAGGAAGGAATAATGGTTGACCCCACAAAGATCGAGGCTGTAATGAAGTGGGAACGTCCAAAGAGTCCCACAAAGATTCGAAGCTTTCTAGGATTAGCCGGATATTATCAACAATTTATCCAAGGCTTTTCTTCGATAGCTACTCCATTGACAGTGTTGACCCACAAAGGAGCTACGTATACGTGGAGTGAGAAGCACGATGAGGCATTCGAGAAGCTAAAGAAGAAGTTATGTGAAGCACCGATACTTTCTCTACCCGATGGAGTTGAAGACTTTGCGATTTATAGTGATGCATCTAGAGTCGGGTTGGGTTGTGTTCTAAACCAAAGAGAAAAGGTGATAGCATACGCATCTCGACAATTGAAAGAGCACGAAAAGAACTACCCCACTCATGATCTGGAGTTGGCAGCGGTAGTATTTGCCTTGAAGATATGGAGGCATTACCTCTACGGAACGAAGTACAAGCTCTTCACTGATCATAAGAGTCTCCAGTATCTCTTTAATCAGAAGGAGTTGAACATGAGGCAACGACACTGGCTAGAACTACTCAAGGACTACGAATGTGAGATACTTTACCACCCAGGTAAAGCAAATATTGTTGCTGATGCTCTCATTCGGAAAGTCAATCTTGAAAGGAAAAGGCCAAGAGTGTTACGAATTGAAGTCGTCTCGACGATTGTGGAAAGTATCAGAAAAGCTCAAGAAGAAGCTTTAGAGAAGAATGATTGAAAGGAAGAACGTTTGGGCAAAACGTTAGTGTTCGGTACAAACAGCCGAGGACTGAAGGTATTCCAAGATCGAATTTGGGTACCTAAGACGGGAGGAATAAGAGACCTTCTGATGGAAGAAGCACACAAGACCATGTACTCAATTCATCCTGGTAGCACTAAAATGTATAGGGACCTAAAACCCTACTACTGGTGGCCGACGATGAAGCTCGATGTTGCAAAGGATGTGGCCGAGTGTGTGACATGTGCGAGAGTTAAGGCACAACATCAAAAACCGTATGGGAGTTTAGAACCTTTACCTGTACCCATGGGTAAATGGGAAGACATCACCATGGATTTTGTGACTAAACTGCCCAGGACGAAGAAAGGAAACGACATGATTTGGGTAGTCGTGGATTGTTTCACCAAGAGTGCACACTTCATAGCAGCCAACGAGAAGTGGTCTATGGATAAGCTCGAAAATGCTTACGTGAAGGAAATTGTAAGACTTCACGGTGTTCCTCTTACGATCGTATCAGATTGTGATAGTCGTTTCACGTCAAGGTTTTGGAGGAGTTTACAAGAGGAATTGGGTATGAAATTATGTTTGAGTACGACTTACCATCCGCAAATTGATGGTCAGAGTGAAAGAACAATTCAGACATTGGAAGATATGTTGAGAGCATGTACCCTCGAATTCCAAGGGAATTGGGATGAGCACTTACCTCTAGTAGAATTCTCCTACAACAATAGTTTTCACTCGATCATCAAGATGGCACCTTACCAAGCCTTGTATGGATAGAAGTGTCGTACACCATCTTGTTGGCTTGAAGCCAGAGAGAAGCAATTTATGGGCCCGAGATAGTCCATGAGACTGCTGAGAAGTTGAAGGTGATTAGGGAAAGAATGTTAGCGGCCCAGGATTGTTTGCCTTGTGGGTTTGATTCTTGGCCTTGTGCGCGTTCCAGTCACCATTGTCTGAACGTGACCTGGAAGGGTTTCTTTTGAAGTATCTCCCACTTGGCGCGTTTTTCCATCCTTATGCATAGTAGGGAACGTATGCACGATTAGGACAATTTCTGGCAATGTTTCCAGGTGTTCCACAGTGAAAACAAGTCTTTTTCTTCACTGTGAAGTTATTTATTCCTGCCCCTGGTGGCGTATCCTTGCCTTGTCTCTTGCTTTTCCCACACGCACAGTTGCAACAGGCTTTCTGTTTAGCTTGAAATGGTGGCCTGTATTTACCAACGACAGGTTGATTAGAAGCAACAGATTTAGAGTTCAAGGGGTCGTTTGTTTGTTTAGAAGAACTCTCCTTGTTCTCATCCTCTGTTACTTTGCCTGTACAAGAAGTAGCATCATTAGTATCTTCAATATTAATAACTCCTTCTGACACAAATCCAGCTGGTTTTCCATATTTAAGATGTGCCTCCTTGGCAATTTCCTCATGTGTCATAGGGATGGATGTGTATTTATGATTGAAAGGTGGAGGAACACTATCATACCCTAGACCCTTGTTTTGATTTTCTTTGAATTTTAATTGGGTTTCATACAAGGACTCGACTGTCTGACTTGACGTAGTATAATTTTTGAAACTGACATATGTTTTTCCACACTTAATTTTTAAAGCGTCAAGTTCTTCAGTTACAACAGCAAGTTGCCTCTGAATATAATCATAATTTTCACACTTGTTGCTATACTCTTCCTGAAGTTTCCTAAAGTCCTTGGTTTTTGCTTCTAATTCAGCCTTCAGGGGTTTCTGTCCTTTCCTGAGTTGATATCCTTCATATCTCAGGTCCTCAACTTCTCTTTTAAATAAATCAATTTGTTCTCGAAGAAATTTAATCGTATCTTCACTAGATAGTGTACATGAAACTTCACATGATTGAGAACCTGAAACTTCATTGACCGAGATGTTTGCAGAACTCATTGTATTTCCACACTTCAAAGCATCAAGTTCTTCAATTATATCAGCAAGACTAAGATGATTGAGATCTTTTGTCTTCTTGATGATGGCCACGTTCATATCCCACGATTTCGGAAGTGAATTCAATAGCTTTTTCTTTATCTCAGATTTGGACAAGAAGATCCCAACTATATTCATCTCAGTAGTGAGTGTAGTAAATCGCTGCAACTGAGTTTCGAGGGTTTCTCTAGGGACATAATCGAAAATGTTGAAATTTTGTCTTAACATATCCTGATGACTCTCTCTCATGTTTTCAACTCCCTCGTAGACCTTAAAATCAATTAAAAAGCACAACTAAAAACCAAAATCAAACATAAAAGTCAAACCCTTTGATTAAAAACCTCAAAAGTCAACCTTAAAAATCAAATTTAAAAAGTTAAACTCAAAAGTCAAACTTGAAAAGTAAAACTTAAAAGTCAAACCGAAAAGATAAATTTGAAAATTTAAAAGTTAAACGAAAAAGTCAAAGTTTAAAGTCAAAGGTCAAACTTGGAAGTCAAAGTCAATATTTAAGGTCAAAAGATAAAAAATAAAAGTCAAAAATTAAAATATAATTTTATTTATTAATTTTAATTTAATTTATTTATTATTATTAATTTTATTTATTTTAATTTTGGATGAAAAAGGAATTTAAAATTAAAAGAAATTGAGTTTTGGGCTAAAAGTGTCAAAATAGGAAAACTTGCTGCGAGAAACACGGGTTATAGCTTAAATATCGAAGGATTGTAACAAGAGATCAGGTAGGGGAGTTGGTAAGGCGCGCGTGTTCTTGTTCCGGAGGTCGCGAGCTCGAACCTTGGCGTCTACGCTTCTACTTGCTATTTTTTTATATGTGAAGGCTGCTACTACTGCGAAGGCAACTGCTACTGCGAAGCTCCCTGGAAGCGAGGACCGAGGTGCGAGGCGAAGACCGATACTGCTGGACCGCAAACTCCGAGGACCGGGCATAAGCTCCGAGCCGCAAACTCCGGAACCCTAGCCGCCGGCCGCCATGAAACCCTAGCCGCAAGCTGTTTATGGCCGTAAACCCCTCAAAAAACAATGTTTTTCATCCCTTTTTGCTCTAAAACTCGATTAAAAACCTGTTTTTATGAAAAATGCGAAGAAGAAACCCCCCTTAATTTTCAGAGATCTATCCAAAAACGCAAAAAATCTTTCGAAAATAAGATCAAATAATGCTCCAAATCTGACAAAATTGACTGATACAACCTTGCTCTGATACCAATTGTAAGTCCCTAATGTACCCGTGTACCAATCAGATCCGTTTGATGGTGCGGAATCCCAATCAAACGGATGATGTCAGATCAAATAGAAGAGAAGGAGAAGAAGAATAATATGAATCTTGATTGAATTGATTAAAATGAAGTTCCTTTACACAAGATTCACACAGTTACACACATACGCTCCTTATTCTCTCTGGCCGTAAACTCTCTTCTATTCATCAATCTCTAGGGTTCATCAATCACTACTCCTCACCCTAACACCTATATATATACAAGTGGAACATGGGCCAGATAACATGGGCCGTAAATGGGTTTACGGCCGTAAACTCTAAAAATATTAAAGAAAAATATAATTTCCCAGAAAAGCAAAGTATAAACCATATTTTGACCCAACACTACAAGAATGCGAATTTTTTTTGCAATTGACGCCTCTGAGGACGCCACAATTGAATGGTGTGGCTGAGAGACGTAATCGGACCTTGTTGGACATGTTTCGTTCTATCATGAGTCGGACTTCGTTACCAATAGCTTTCTGGGAGTATGCCTTAGAGACTGCCGCCCATATCCTTAACTTAGTTCCCACCAACAAGGTTTCCATGACTCCTCACGAGATGTGGACAGGGAAAGCTCCCTCGTTGGCACATATCAAGGTTTGGGGTTGCGAAGCTTTCATAAGATGAGAGACTCACGACAAGCTCGAACCTCGTAGTGAGAAGTGTTATTTCATCGGCTATCCGCAGAAGTCTTTTGGCTATCTTTTCTATAGACCGAGTGACAATGTTGTCTTCGTTGCTAGAAGAGGATTTTTCTAAGAAAGGGAGTTGATAAGTCAAGAAGACAGTGGGAGGCAAATTGAACTTGAAGAGATTCAAGATCAAAGCGATGAAGGAACCTCTGACGCTGGCACTCAACCTGAGGAGCAAACTCCTGTTGAACCTGTTGACGAGTCCTTACCTCTTCGACATTCCACTAGGGCTAGTGTTCCACCCTAGTTGTATGGATTTCATATTTCTACTGAAGGGGATACATTTATTACTGATAGTACACTAGTAAATTTGGACGAACATAGCAGCTACAAGGAAGCCATGGCAGGCCCGGAGTCTGCGAAATGGAAAGAGGCGATGGATAGTGAGATTCAGTCCATGTACGACAACCAAGTTTGGAATTTGGTTGATCATGTACCGGGTCGTAAGACAGTCGGGTGAAAGTGGACCTTCAAGAAGAAGACATACATGGATAGGAAAGTGCATACTATAAAGCACGATTGGTTGCAAAGGGCTTTACTCAAACTCCTAGAGTTTACTATAATGAGACCTTCTCACCAGTTGCAAAGATAAAGTCTATTTGGGTAATGCTTGCAATAGCTGCGTTTCATGATTATGAAATATGGCAAATGGATGTGAGAACTGCTTTCCTTAATGGAAAGTTGGCTGAGGATGTTTATATGAATCAGGCAGAGGGTTTTGTCGATGCGAAGCATCCAAATAGATTATGCAAGCTTGAGAAATCCATTTATGGATTAAAACAAGCGTCTCGCAGATGGAATCTTTGTTTTGACGAGAAAGTCAAAGAGTTTGGCTTTCTGCGAAGCAAAGATGAATCTTGTGTATATGTCAAAGCCAGTGGGAGTACAGTGAGCTTCCTCGTATTGTATGTTGACGACATACTACTCATACGAAACGATGTCCCAACCTTGTAGGAGGTCAAGTCCTGGCTTGGAAAATGTCTTGCTATGAAGGACCTCAGAGACGTTGCTTATATTATAGGAATAAGGATAGTAAGAAACAGAGAAAAGAGATTGATAGCACTCAGTCAGGATACATACTTGGATAGGGTACTAAAGCGTTTTAGTATGGAAAATTCCAAGAAAAGGGGAGTTGCCAATTTAAAGCAATACCAAGCTGAGTAAGACTCAGAGCTCGAGTACAGAGGCAGAGATAACTGATATGAGCAGAGTACCTTACGCTTCTGTAGTAGGCTCTATCATGTATGCTATGACTTGTGCTCGCCTTGATGTGGCCTTCGCTTTGAGCATGGTCAGCAGATATCAAGGGAACCCTGGTGAAGCCCATTGGATTGCAGTTAAGAATATTCTTAAGTACCTACGAAGGACCAAGGAATGGTTTCTAGTCCTTGGTGGCAGTGATGACTTAAGGGTACGAGGGTACAGTGACGCTAGTTTTTAGACGGATCGGGATAATTACCGATCGCAGTCAGGCTGGGTCTTTACCCTAAATGGAGGAGCAGTGACTTGGAAAAGTTCCAAGCAGGAGACCGTAGCTGATTCAACGTGTGAATCAGAGTACATTGCGGCGAGCGAAGCGTTAAAGGAGGATATATGGTTTAAGAACTTCATTGGAGACCTTGTAGTTATTCCATCCATAAAGAAGCCGATGGAAATTTTCTGTGATAATGAAGGAGCGGTTGCCTTGACTAAGGAACCGAGGGATCATGGTAGATCTCGACATATCGACAGAAATACCATTTTATCAGACATCAGGTAGAAGAGGGACTCCTCATAGTGAAGAGGGTATCATCGGAAGAAAACCCAGCAGATCCCCTTACGAAGGGACTGAGTAGGGTCAAACACTTGCAGCACGCTAGGAGAATTGGGCTGAAGGATGATATAAGCTTGGATTAGATAGGAAACGTGTAATAGATAGTTTGTACTTGACATTTGATGAATAAATAAAATTGTATTATTTATGAGTAAAGCTACTATCTTGTGTTGGTTATTTATCTATTGTTTCAATTTTGCATGTTTTGACTTCCTGAATGATAGGATTATTCAAACAGTCCACAGTCGGTCATATTTTGGAAGTAGATATGAATGAATACTGTCATGAATTTTTTGTAGATTGTCTAAAAGTTTTTGGGCATAGCAAAGGTTTGCTGTAAAGTTCATGAGTTCTTATGAATATGATTTGAGCATTGGAATAAACCCGTGTTTGCTGGTATCACTTTGTGGTGTTTTACCATGAGTGATCGCAAAGCGATAATATCATATAGTCTTAAAACATAGAGATATGGTTGTTGTTTGCTAGTTGGTTATGCATTGATGATGTGTAAACGCATCAGTAACTTGATGTTATAAAACACATTGTTGTGCATGATTGAATTAGTAAATAATGGATGCATAGGAGTCAAAGTTGATCTGTTCCTTTTATCCTATGAGAATAAAAAATGATATCTTGGCCACTTGATGATTTGGTTTGAGTTATGTGCCGGGCCCGATCAGAATGAAGTTGATGTGCTCAACTAAATTCTTTGTCAAATAAATCAGAGATCAAGGAACAAATGTTGGACAATAAGCATTGTCAGCATGATATCTAGAACGGAGGATTATACGATCCCTTATCTGAAGGACAAGTTGATCAAAGTTGACAGCGAAGTATAAGAGCTATGATTGCTGATCGGATTCTGAAGTCATATGTGAGATATAGTTACTAGACTTATCCAAGTGGGAGACTTTTGGAATAGTGTCTAAGCCCGTAACTATATTTGGTATGTACTTGACCCGGTTGTGCATGGTCCTTTTGGGTTGCCTTCTCCAAAGCAACTTGACAAGGTAATTTAAGGAGAAAGAGAGAATATTATGGTTTATTAATATATTATAAGAATAATATATTAAAGGAGAAATCATATTTATTTAATTAGTATTGGTCATAAATTAATTAGGAATTAATTTGGTGACTAAAAGAGATTAATTAAATAAAGGGGTATAAACTGTTAAATGTGTGATAGTTAAGTTTTGGGTTAAGGAAACCTAATGGACCTAAGGGGGAACGAAATTATGATGGGGATTCATCATATTTTCATCCAAGGCCTTATTCTAGAAGGTTCCTTGGGTTGCTTGGTGGCTAAGTTGTCCATTAGGGTTTAAACTGAAACCCTAGCAACCTACAAGTACAAATAAGACCCCTGGGCTATGGAAATCGGCTACACATGATTCCAGGGGAACCCTAGGGCCGATTTCTAGCATCTCTCACCCTCTTTCATATTACCTTCTTGCTTGTGGGGTTTGTGAACCATTAGAGGAGTTACAATTGTGACTCTAAGCTCAAGATCAAGAAGATTACCAGGATTCAAGCTACTTGAAAGAGGTAAACCACTTAGATCTGTTTTCTTTATGATAATTTCGAATTATACTTGATAGATCTAGGTTTGTAAGTCTTGGATTCAAAGCATGTACAATAGATGTGACATTCCCAATTTCACGGCCAGAAAAGACCGATTTGTTTATGCTTTGTTTTATAAATCAGAGTGATCGTTTAAAGAAAACAGTTGCAGAATTTGTTCCCAAAATAAAATATGATAACCATTTATCAAAACATTTCTCAAAGAGAATGTATTTTCATTAAATAATAAAACCTCGGGATGTCATGTTCCGATACAGACACATAAGCATAAACAGAACTTACATTATTTACACTAAAGATTTTACATCTCCTTTAATCTCTCCGTGAAATATGTCTTCGTATTAATACCTGTGATACAAAGAAAACTGAGTGGGTCAGGCTTGGGAGCCTGGTGAGCATATAGGGTTTTCATCCAACAATGTTATATCATATTTTTATAAATATAGAACATTCAAACTTACACAATTTCACCATATAAAGGCAACTCTTAACCCACCCCATCGATCCTCACAATGACACGATCTAAACTCTCGTATCTAATATTTTCCTCTTTACCTGATCCCTACTCATGGATCTAAAACTATTATTTTCACTTGATCCATACTCACGGATCTAAAACTATCGGATCCATACTCACGGATCTAAAACTACCTGATACATACTCACGAATCTAAAACTACCCCTGATCTGATCCATACACCCGGATCAATAATTGTACCCAATCCATACTCCCGGACTAACGACAATTATCTATACCCTAATCCTGATCTGATCCATACTCCCGGATCAATAATTGTACCCAATCCATACTCCCGGACTAAGGACAATTAACTTAGTCTTAATCCATGCTCCCGGACTAATAGTAAGTTTATCTCTTTACCTGATCCATACTCACGGATGTAAAACTAACCTCTTGATCTGATCCCTACTCATGGATCTAAAAGCTAACCTCTTGATCTGATCCATACTCACGGATCTAAAAACTAACCTCTTGATCTCATCTACCCATGTCCTACCCAACATATTCATAGATATAAAATACACATATAGTTTAACTCATTAAAAAGCTATATAGTTCATCCATTCCTCCAATACCTCAAATAAACAACAATATATAAACACTTAGCACGTATTTCGTAGCAAATACTTCATACTTATGCGTTTAGAAGAAAGTAACTACACACTCACACATATAAACAACAATATACTTAATACACTCGAACCATACTTGTATTATTATCGTGTTTATGAAAGGTTGTATACACTCACTTGATCAGAAGATGATCGGACAGCACTACGACTTGCAGAAGTAGTAATCCTCAGCAGATCTGGAAGATTTCCACAAAAATCGAACTTCTCGCGGACAGAGCTTCGGCTCGGGAACCGCACTTCTCGGGATCTTCGGGATCTCGGGACTTGCCTCGGGGCTAGAGTATGATACTTCTTCGTTTGACTTCCGTTCTCGCCTAACTTTTCATCGTTTCGCTACTAACAACAGGATCTTCGACTCTCGTTTAGATCGCTAAGGCTAAATATCGCTCCAACGTAAATTCACTTTTTACGTCGCGCTGTGTTGTGCCGGTTCTATCGCGAAACTTCGACAGGTCATAACTTCTTCGTTATAACTCGGATTTTGGCGTTCTTTATATGCACGAAAACCTTGTGACATATACTACAACTTGGGTAAGATTAATCATTCTAAATAATCTTTCATCAAAAATTCATTTTTGACGCCTAACATCTCTAAATTGACTAGCCCTGATCTACGGGCGTTACAATTATCTCCCCCTTAGGATGATTACGTCCCGGAATCATCAACGAGAATAGAACTTGTATAATGATTCCATACGCTATCTCTTCATCCTAAGTATTAACCGTAAATTCTATGTTTCCTCGAAAGAGTATTTAACTCTACGGATTTCTTGATCGCAGAAGATGCCCACCCTTGCATCTGCTTGTCGTACTATGTTGTACTTTCAATCGTAACCCTCGAGTTACTAAATAAGTCGTTATTATGGACTCCTTCTTCTTCTCAGGATAAATACTTTCCTTTATCTATTCTAACAAACCGATGGGTCGTGCTCTACTGACCTCTCATCGAATGATGCAATGCTTAGACTCAGGTCTCTTAGAGTTAAATTCCAAAATGGAATATACCTCCCTTCATATTTTAATGTGATATAATCACATTTAAACATGTAGCATTTCTACCTACAAACTTCTTTTAACAATGAGCGCGACACTATCAATCGCATTAACTTCAACCTTCTGACTTAATTCAGATGTTACATCTAACTTGGTCCCATGAACCACGTAAAAAACTCCTCATAGTCGGACTCAATTTAGATATGACCACTAGGGTCAGAATAACAACCATCTTACTAGTCACTACCGAAACAAGGGTAATGACACACTTGAACAAAATGGAATCAATTACTAGCTTCTTGGTAACCTTGTGACTTTCCCTGATCCAAGTGCAAGTCCTGTGCTTCCGGTAGTATATACATCTACCACCTTTCACACCTACTCATACTCGTCCCAAGTATTGTCCCGCAGTCGACCAAGTCACCATACAAGAAAATCACATAATCAATTAACACATCAGATAGCAAAACTAGGGTTTATATTATTTCTTGAAACGATTACACAAAGGTTCAAGTTCACCCTATACTACACCTCTAGTAGGCTACACCACATGTTACTTTTCATATCGCTACTTTATAACTTGATCTTTGGATATAAAATCCTCATTCTTGATTCCTTGCATTGCCATCTGCTTCATCAAGGATCATGTGGAATGCTTTTGGCTTTGGTGGTGCATTTGGCCTTATAGCCTCTTCCCTTCTTGGTCAGTTTTGCTTGAAGTGCCCTTCTTCGCCACACTTAAAGCAGACTTCTCTTTTTGTTGGGCATTTGTTGGCGTAATGACCAGTCTTCCCGCATTTAAAGCAGGTCGTTTCTTTAGAGCATTCACCAATGTGCTTCCTTTTGCACTTGTCACACCATTGTGCTCCTTCTTCGAGCTTCTTCGAATCATACTTCGAAAATTTTCTCTTCTCATCGGACCTTGAAGATCCTTCCATCTTTCTTTTCTCACCCACCTCGTTTCTCTCCATACCCCTTTCCTTTAACTGGGTCTCCACATTTTTAGCTGCTCGGACTGTTGTCTTCAAAGTAGTTTCCATCTTGACCGTTGGGCCAAAGTCGGCAGGCAGTCCATTTGCGAACCTCTCAATTTTTGAGAGTTCAGATGGCACTAAGTATGGAAATAACTTCATCTTTTCGGTAAATGTAGTAGCATAATCGTCAATGCTCAATTTCCCTTTCTTCATGTTCTGGAATTCATTGTTCAGATCAATCAGATCTATCTCTGAGCAGTACTGCATCTTTAATTACTCCAGGAATGATTCCCAAGACATCTTCAGGGCTTCCCCTCGAGGCATCATATCTGCCAGTAACTTCCACCAGCTCAAGACTCCAGTCTTCAGTTGTCTAATTGCAAAGACAGTCTTCTGTTTGTTGCTACAGTCACAACTCTCAAACACCATCTCCATTTCGGAGATCCAGTCCATAATCTCAACAGGCTTTGGGCTTCCAGAAAGACTTGGCGGTTTGGCGCCCAAGAAATTTTTATACATATGCCCATCCCTGTTTCTTTCCCTCTCTGGGTCATTCCTTTCTACTACTGGGGGTTCTGCTCGTCCAACCGCCCCACTGTAGTTACCTCCCTATGAATGCCCTCCATTCACTTCAGGCTCTTCCACTTGAAGTGACGCTTCCTCACGATTCTGTTGGAGTAATCGCCTTGTGTCCCCCATTTGGCGATCCAACATCATCTGTATCATCGCTTGCACCCCAGCCATTGTCATCGGCTCTGGTGCTGCTGCTACAACAGGTACTTGCTCAACCACAGGTGGTTGATTCCTGTTTTCATCAGCATTTCCAACCCCACTTCTTGTTCTCACCATTTTTGATCTACACACCCAATAAAGTGAAATTAGATCCTTAATCACGATAGATATTCAAATCATCTTTATCTCTCCGAAACGATTACATGCTAGTTCTAATATCGTAGACGTACGTTTAGAATCCTATACACATAAGGTTTCCAGATCCGGTCGGCAACAGACCATAGATCCGAACAAATAATAGCACCAATATAGCTATCACACAAAACATTTAGCACATAAAAGCATTTTAGGCATCATTCCTAAAATAAACTAGTGCTTGTGTCAATTTAGGTGTACTACCTAACATATTTCTGACACACTCCTCACAATCATTACTTAGCATTCTAAGTTTAAGTCTAGAAATAAATCCATATTCCTAGTTCGCTTAAACTAATGCTCTGATACCAAATGTGACATCCCCAATTTCACGGCCAGAAAAGACCGATTTGTTTATGCTCTGTTTTATAAATCAGAGTGATCGTTTAAAGAAAACAGTTGTGGAATTTGTTCCCAAAATAAAATATGATAACCATTTATCAAAACATTTCTCAAAGAGAATGTATTTTCATTAAATAATAAAACCTCGGGATGTCATGTTCCGATACAGACACATAAGCATAAACAGAACTTACATTATTTACACTAAAGATTTTACATCTCCTTTAATCTCTCCGTGAAATATGTCTTCGTATTAATACCTGTGATACAAAGAAAACTGAGTGGGTCAGGCTTGGGAGCCTGGTGAGCATATAGGGTTTTCATCCCACAATGTTATATCATATTTTTATAAATATAGAACATTCAAACTTACACAATTTCACCATATAAAGGCAACTCTTAACCCACCCCATCGATCCTCAAAATGACACGATCTAAATTCTCGTATCTAATATTTTCCTCTTTACCTGATCCCTACTCATGGATCTAAAACTATTCTTTTCACTTGATCCATACTCACGGATCTAAAACTACCTGATCATACTCACGGATCTAAAACTACCTGATCCATACTCACGGATCTAAAACTACCCCTGATCTGATCCATACTCCCGGATCAATAATTGTACCCAATCCATACTCCCGAACTAAGGACAATTATCTATACCCTAATCCTGATCTGATCCATACTCCCGGATCAATAATTGTACCCAATCCATACTCCCGGACTAAGGACAATTAACTTAGTCTTAATCCATGCTCCCGGACTAATAGTAAGTTTATCTCTTTACCTGATCCATACTCACGGATCTAAAACTAACCTCTTGATCTGATCCCTACTCTTGGATCTAAAAGCTAACCTATTGATCTGATCCATACTCACGGATCTAAAAACTAACCTCTTGATCTCATCTACCCATGTCCTACCCAACATATTCATAGATATAAAATACACATATAGTTTAACTCATTAAAAAGCTATATAGTTCATCCATTCCTCCAATACCTCAAATAAACAACAATATATAAACACCTAGCACGTATTTCGTAGCAAATACTTCATACTTATGCGTTTAGAAGAAAGTAACCACACACTCACACATATAAACAACAATATACTTAATACACTCGAACCATACTTGTATTATTATCGTGTTTATGAAAGGTTGTATACACTCACTTGATCAGAAGATAATCGGACAACACTACGACTTGCAGAAGTAGTAATCCTCAGCAGATCTGGAAGATCTCCACAAAAATCGAACTTCTCGCGGACAGAGCTTCGGCTCGGGAACCGCACTTCTCGGGATCTTCGGGATCTCGGGACTTGCCTCGGGGCTAGAGTATGATACCGGGGCTTCGGGGTATTTTTGGCACGCAAAACGATGCAAAACGGGAGAAAGAAGAGAAGAAATCAACAAAACTCTCGGCTGCCCTCGCAAGCCTTTTATAGGGGCTGAGTCTCGCACGTACGTGGGGCGTATGCCAGTACGCGGGGCGTACTGGTCCGAGAAATGTCACTTCTTACGTATCCGAAGCTACTTGCTGCGATATCGACACCTTCGGCGTACGCGGGGCATACTCGAGTACGCGGCGGGAACCTCGGATCAGACCGGTGACTCCTTCGGATAATGCTTCCGATTAAAAGATTAAAAATAAATAAAAGTTATTTAATAAACTTCGGAAATTCATATCTTCTTCGTACGAACTCCGTTTTCGACGTTCTTTATATCCACGCGAAGGTGAGACTACGTTCTACAACTTTCGTTTAGACTCCGTCGGCTAATTTCGACTTTATTTTTATTATTTATTTTTAATAGGCCGCAACAGAAAAACTTCGTTATAAATTCATAACTTCTTCGTTTGACATCCGTTCTTGCCTAACTTTTCGTCGTTTCGCTACTAACAACAGGATCTTCGATTCTCGTTTAGATCGCTAAGGCTAAATATCGCTCCAACGTAAATTCACTTTTTACGTCGTGCTGTGTCGTGCCGGTTCTGTCGCGAAACTTCGACAGGTCATAACTTCTTCGTTATAACTCGGATTTTGGCGTTATTTATATGCACGGAAACCTTGTGACATATACTACAACTTGGTTAAGATTAATCATTCTAAATAATCTTTCATCAAAAATTCATTTTTGACACCTAACATCTCTAAATTGACTAGCCCTGATCTACGGGCGTTACAATAGAGAAACCTAGATCCATGCATTAGGGTTTGTATGAGCACATGGGATTGTTCTTATGCATAAAACCCATCAAAGGCAAGACACCGTGTGATGCTGTGATGTTGTACTGAGGTGCTCGAGTATGGTGTCCTAATTTTTGGTCATGTTGAGACTCGGGTTGTGGGATGGCGAGTGGAGTACCGAGAGACTTGGGTTCCAGTGGAAACCCATCAGTTAAGTTTCACCATAGTGGGACTTTTTAAGGGTGTATATGTTCTAAGAAAAGTTCCTTTCCTATGAGAACATACATCAGGAGTTATGGTGCATAAGTTGGGTGGGTGTAAGCACCTATCTATGTTGAGCTACGGAGCATGAGTTGGTGAACTCAGTGTAGTGATGGCTTCATAATGAGATTATGGAGTGATAAGAGAGAAAGTGGATCCGAGTGGGAGTAATCGCTTGGGATTATCAAGAAAACCTGGATTGAGCCCATAGTGAGTCAGTGAGCGAGAGAGTGTTGTAAGACTACGGGGAGCTGTAGCATCCATGAGTCAACAAGGGAGTGTTGTGATACTGCAGGGAGACATAGTATTCACTGGTTAGTGAGTATTGTGATACTGCGGGGAGCCGCTGTACTCACTAGTCAGCGAGGGAGTGTCATGATACTGCGGGGAGTCGTAGTATTCACTGGTTAGCGAGAGAGTGCTATGATACTGAGGGGAGCCTTAGTACTCACTAATCAGCAAGTGAGTGTCGTGGTACTACGGGGAGCCGTAGTATTCACTGGTTAGCGAGAGAGCATGGTGATATTACGGGGAGCCATAGCATTCACGAGTCAGTGAGGGGGTGTCATAGGACTATGGGGGGACCATAGCACTTAGTAGTTGATAAGAGTGAATATTGTTCTGCCAGGACCTATAGTATTCACTAGTCAGAGTATGATGCAGAGGACTTCTTACGCTTAGGTAGCCTTACCACTTGAGTCTTCTGGAACCTGGTTGCCGGACCAGGGGCAAGACTGGGGTCTCCGTGTCGATCGAGGATTGTTGTATCCCAGGTTGAGTAGGGATTATCTTAATCTGAAGGAATTGGAGAGATGGTGTGTGCATAAATTTTTGAATCGTGGGTTCGGGTTGAGTATTAGATTGGAAATTAGTGGTTCCAATTCTACTATGGAATCAGACTCTCGAGTTGAGTTTGGGACAATTTGTGTGTTGAGTAGGTGAGATAAGGTTTCAGATTCACAGATGGGTTCATTTTGAGGGGTAATGATCTCCATCTGATGTCTCAGACCGGAGTGGGTCAGTTTCGTTGGTATGGGAAGAACCGCGAGACGCATGGAACCAGTAGATGGTAGACGACAGAGGTCGGAGGTGAGACGAATTCAGATGGGGTTGCAGTATTCGCTTGGGGTAAAGAAAACTTTATGACTTGTGTGTCACAATGAGCTGAGGTAGTTATTATGAGAAGGAACCCAATAAGTCGTTTTATTGGGTATGCAGTTGGTAACCTTTGGAGGTGCTCAGTGTTGGAAGGGACTTTGGAGATGAAATGCGACTTATGATTAAGGGTATCATAGGATTGTTCCGAGCTGACTTGATCGCTTCCTTGTCTGAGGGCAGAGTTTTAAGGATCGTTCCTTCAGAAGAGTTCTGAAAGTTGTTCAGGCGGTGGGTCCATAGTGGGTTATGACCTTTTTGTTCCTCTTGAGTTCGACCGGGATCAATTAAAGAATCAGAGTTGGTAGAGTCTTCTTGGAGTTTGTTAGTCGATGAGCGATTAACATGATGATGTTTTACAAGGTTGTTCTGGCAGGGAGATAGACCACTTGGGTTTTTAAGTTTTGGAGAGTCAGATCGAGTAC
This sequence comes from Lactuca sativa, assembly GCF_002870075.4. Lineage (NCBI taxonomy): Eukaryota > Viridiplantae > Streptophyta > Magnoliopsida > Asterales > Asteraceae > Lactuca > Lactuca sativa. The sequence continues at coordinate 207,373,496 of NC_056629.2, read as the reverse complement.
CGCAATAACAGAAGGGTCTGTCCTTCTTCAGGGTCGGGAGTCCCTGTTGGGTGCAGGTGTCTTTGGAAAAAAAATGTTATATGATATGAGGTCCTTTCAGTGGTACTTCTCGGGTTATTGGGTTCAATCTATGTGTGATAAGAAGTGATTTCAAGGTTGAAATCTAATTCAAGTGGGGGAGAATTGTAACATCCTATGTCGGATTGTCCGTGATTAGGGTTTGTGGGATGCAACCTAGGCATGAGGAAGCCTCAGGGTTGCGACGAGTTGCTAGGAGCGTAGGGCATCTCGTCACCTTTCTGTGGACATGAGGTTCATTGGAAACGGAGTTATATAGAGGAAGCTATGGAAGTTTGAAGTTTTTGCAGGACAAGTCCCTATTGAGAAATGTGACAGCTGAGTATGCTGGGTGTACGTGTGTGTACGCTTAGCATACTCATGTGCGTGATTTTTAAGTGGAGCCACCTAGTTAGGTGGGTGTACCAGATGGTTCATTGAGCGTACTAGACACAAAGTGAAAAACCCTAATTTTGGGTGTGTCCCTATGTAAAGAATGAGATGGCCTTACTCCTGGCCACCATCCTTAGATTTCAAACCCTCTTAAACCCTAAACCTTCGTTCATGGGAGGTTGTGAGTGCATTTGAGATCCTTTAGGTGTTTTTGTGTGTTCTTGGAGTGAAGAAGAAGCTTTGGAGAAGGAGTGAGAGTCGAGGCCCTTGGATCTGAGCATATCTATGTTGGGAGCTTCATATAGAGGTATAAAGCTCCAAACTTTCTCACTCTTTTGATTTGTGCATCTTAGTAGAGTATTTTAGGGGTTTCCTCGCAAAAGTTGGAGACTTTGAGAGATATTGAGCTCCAGAGACTTTGATCAACCCCTTTGAGTGTATTCAGTGGTGTAATATCATAAAAATCATGACTTAGACATTGAAATCAAGCTATGCATGAGATATGATCATTTTGTGATAGAAGAGTGAGAGTTTTGTGTGTTTGTGACCTTATCAGCCATGCCAAGGATTAAAGTCACTAACTTTATGGAATAAGAGCTATTCGGGAGTCCAGATCTAAGATTTGAGCCAAGGTCTTAACAGATTAAGACCAAATGAGTAGAAAGAGTGAATCTGGGTAGTACGTTGAGCGTAATTCTAGTACGCCCCGCGTACTGACCAAGGGTCCCCGATGGCAAATCTGGATTTGTGAGTACGTTGAGCACACCAAGGGTAGGGCATCTCGTCACCTTTCTGTGGACATGAGGTTCATTGGAAACGGAGTTATATCGAGGAAGCTATGGAAATTTGAAGTTTTTGCACGATAAGTCCCTATTGAGAAATGTGACAGCTGAGTACGCTGGGCGTACGTGTGTGTACGCTTAGCATACTCATGTGCGTGATTTTTAAGTGGAGCCACCTAGTTAGCTGGGTGTACCAAACGGTTCATTGGGCGTACTAGACACAAAGTGAAAAACCCTAATTTTGGGTGTGTCCTTATATAAAGAATGAGATGGACTTACTCCTGGCCACCATCCTTAGATTTCAAACCCTCGTAAACCCTAAACCTTCGTTCAAGGGAGCTTGTGAGTGCATTTGAGATCCTTTAGGTGTTTTTGTGTGTTCTTGGAGTGAAGAAGAAGCTTTGGAGAAGGAGTGAGAGTCGAGGCCCTTGGATCTGAGCATATCTATGTTGGGAGCTTCATATAGAGGTATAAAGCTCCAAACTTTCTCACTCTTTTGATTTGTGCATCTTAGTAGAGTATTTTAGGGGTTTCCTCGCAAAAGTTGGAGACTTTAAGATATATTGAGCTCCAGAGACTTTGATCAACCCCTTTGAGTGTATTCAGTGGTGTAATATCACAAAAATCATGACTTAGACATTGAAATCAAGCCATGCATGAGATATGATCATTTTGTGATAGAAGAGTGAGAGTTTTGTGTGTTTGTGACCTTATCAGCCATGCCAAGGCTTAAAGTCACTAACTTTATGGAATAAGAGCTATTAGGGAGTCCAGATCTAAGATTTGAGCCAAGGTCTTAACGGATTAAGACCAAATGAGTAGAAAGAGTGAATCTGGGAAGTACGTTGAGCGTAATTCTAGTACGCCCCGCGTACTGACCAAGGGTCCCCGATGACAAATCTGGATTTGTGAGTACGTTGACCACACCAAGGAGAGTACGCCCTGCGTAACCTCATTGTGGAATTTTTGGGCTATGTCTCATTTTGGGCCTGGAGTTTGGGCTTGTTGCACTAGAGTTTTGGACCAGAGGAATATATATACATATACATATATATATATATATATATATATATATATATATATATATATATATATATATATATATATATATGTGTGTGTGTGTGTGTGTGTGTGTGTTCTTTGGGCCCTTTGGTTGGGCTTGCCATTAGATTTGAGAGTTGGGCCTCGGGAGAGCCCATTTATTATTGGGCCTTGGTGGGCCCAATGGGTTTTAGTTATTGATAGGCTGGCTAGTAGACTACATTTGGACCTAATGAGTGAGAGTTTGGTCTTTGTTCTTAATTGGGTTATTTGTGGGTTTGACTGAGAGATAGAGGCTTGTGCGTAGCAGCAACATTTATAGGGGTTGTTCATCATCCGAGGTGAGTCTTCTCACTATACTTTACCTAGAGTGATAATTCTTGTGTGACTTAAGGGTCTTATGTGTTTATATTGAGTGTTGTGATATCCTGCATTATGTCTATGTGATTTATGTTATGTATTATTCTGTGCTTACTGAGTTAGGACTGGAGTGTCCACCCGAGTTATGGGACCGGAGGGTCCCATTGAGGCACATTGACTAGAGGGTCTTACTATGTTATAGCCTTGAGTGGCTAATGAGTTGTGTATGGTATTTTGGGGAACTCACTAAGCTTCGTGCTTACCGTGCTATGTGTTATGTGTTTCAAGTTTTTCTCAGGATCGTGGGAAGGCACCAGCTTGATTGTACACACTAGTGAAAGAGTTATGTTTTGAGGATCCTCAATTTTAATCAAACAATTATGGAGTTGCGATTTGTAACTTAAATAAATGAGATTTTTTGTGAAATGCGTTATGAGAATTACGTGATTTTAAATGAAATTTTCGTTTGATAATTTACGGTGTTACAAGAGCTAAGATCAAGAGTCCTCGGTCTGACCTACATGGCTATATACAGTCCCTAAGGCGTCCCTCTACTAGTAGATAATCAAAACTAGTGTGTCGGCATTGGTGCCTTCGACCCACGGGTACTATGAGGCGAAATTCACCTCGATATGCGCATAGATAACCACTATGGAAACGAAGAACTCTACCAGCTTCAACTCACTTCCAATTGCGTACAGGAAGATACTTGAGTCAATACCCAATCATAGGTTATAGTCATTGCAAAAGTGACTACCCCACATAAAATGATGATTAGGGTTTCACATAAAATAACGATTACGGTTAAGTAAAAACACTTAACCCATTAACAACTTAATCACTTAAGGGTATGACTGATTAATGCTTGACTTAGTCGTTCTCAGGTGAAATAATAATCCAATCAACAGCCCAAATACATGCCCGATCATTGTCCAAAATAGGGCTCCTCAATTCTAGGGTTTTTACTTAAAATGATAACAATGGTTAATGTTCCACACTTAACCCATTAAGTCCAATTATGCATTAAGTTAGTTGTGGAGAATTATTAAGTATTATTTGAAGTCTAACTAATAGTTTTAAAGCGGGCCTCAACCAACACCAAAATTAGGGTTTCTTGATATTAAGGTTTTCTAAACTTTAATTAGGGTTTCCAAGTTCTAAAGTTAAGTGATTAACGAATTAAATAGATATATGGCGGCAGGAGGTTGTAGCCACCACCTCACAGTGGTGGTGGTGGTGGTTTCTCTTTAATATTGTGTCAAGCAACACCCAAAAACAACATTCAACTGAAATAAACACACATATAAACATCATTTCACACACACAGCCACCACACACAGTGGCTAGTGGCGACAGGAGATGGCAATAGGCGGCAACCACCATGGTTGGCTGCCATGGTGGTCTTCTTGTTCATCGACCAACAGTACATGACAAACATATTGAAACACGCACACACGAGCAAATGCACCCACCAAACAACTACACTTCGGTCTTGAAGAAGGATGACGACGGAGGGGCGACAAATGGAATGACAAAATGAAGTGGTGGCAGCGACGACGTCGACAATACGAACGACATTACGTGAGTTGGGGCGTACAACAGAAGAAACGGGAAGAGAATGAGCTTCTACCAACTGCGACCAACAGCGGCATCCACGAACCTCAAACCTCCGATCTCCTTGACTGACTTAATGTCGGTCTCGTGACTCTTCATCTTCGCCGACAACAAAAGAGTGACGATGCCTGCTCTGGTGGATTGCCACCCTTGCGACGAGTGGTGGCAGCTGGAGAGGGGGAGTCATAAGGTGGCGATTTCAATGTCGTTTTAGGGTTAGCGTTTGGAGGTTGCGGCTCCAAAATGAAGGGACATGGGGAGAGTGATGATCTTAACCCCACTCTAATCAAACTTTTGCCGAAATTTCTCTTTCAGTCCCTCCCTCATCCATCTTTCCATTTCAAGTCTAGAAATTACCAAACAGACCTTGTTTCATGAATTTCTTTACATCTCATGTCCTAGTGTTACAACATAGAGCCCAATTTCTAGAAATTATATCATTTAACTCCTTATGGATAACACATTAACACTAATAAATTATTATGGGTTTAGGGCTAAAATGAAATAAAATATAAAATACATCTCGAGGTCTTAGGGCTTTTTATTTATTTATTTATTTATTTATTATTATTATTATTATTATTGTTGTTGTTGTTGTTGTTATTATTATTGTTATTATTTATTTATTTATTTATTTTATTTATTTATTTTTAACGGAATGTTACACCAAAGTACACATAAAAAGATTGGCTCACACAACCTATATATAATCCACTCCCAAATAGGTCTAGAACCCGAACCCTTTGAAGTACAGGGCTCTAACTAGATCCATTAATGTCCAAAATTTATGAAATAGGAAGTTTCTCGAAACCGGATGTTACAACTCTCCCCCACTTAAAATGGATTTCATCCTCGAAATCACTCCTTGCAACTTACCAGACACCTAAACGAACTGATTGAATCTTCCCAAACCCCCTTCAGCAAAAAGACGACTCATACAAACAACGACCTTCCAATGCTATAATCGAAACCCAACCTTAGCAGGACTCACACATCCTAATTAAGAACAAATCATTGACCCAAAAACTTTAAATAATGCGGAATAACCATCACTTCTCTGCCAGAGATCCGGAAACCTAAAACATTACTTGACCTCCACATAGGCAGAACCATTCTGAAACACAACCAATAGGACCTCTCTCTACAATCTGAATAAAATGAAATCCTTCTGATCCTAAATTATCTAGTTGATACCCCTGCAGACAGAATCCCTGACCATACGTTGTTGCCGAAATGATTTTTCATATAAAAAAAGGTGACTCCTATCACGAGTCTTGACCCTTTGTGTAACGACCATAAAATTTCAACCAATTTTAACTTTTCAAAAACAACTCATTTTCATAACGTTATTACAAAAAGGTTTTCAATACAATTATTATCAGAGTCTTCCCAGAACGAAATCATAAAACATAATCATGAGGAGCGGTATGATCACGCCTTTGCCTTGCCACGGTCTCCTGAAGAACCTGAAAAACATTAAACCACAATTGTAAGCCCGAAAGCTTAGTGAGATACCCCCAAAATACCAACCATGTATACCATACACGCATAACATGCCATATCATATCAAAACACAGAACAACCATGCACTTCGGGTCTACTGTGTGACTGGTCCGCCGCACCGGCCAACAGTCCACCTGGGCCACCCTCTGAGTCTAGCCATATACACCGAGTCTGCAGTGTGATTGGTCCGCCCGCACCGGGCCTTCAATCCACCTGGTCCACTCTCTGAGTCTACAGTATGACTGGTCCGCCCGTACTGGGCCTTCAGTCAGCCTGGTCCACTCTCCGAGCCTCGGCACGTCTGGTCCGCCCTCTTGGGGCCTACAGCTTATCCGGACCACTCGATGGGCCTTCGGGATAACCGGTCCGCCCTAGGTATGTTGGCCTACAACACAAAGCAGGACCCGCCTCAACCCAACCCCAGTCCAACAACCATGTGCACATAAACATACAATCATATAACAATTCACAGTCAACAAGCCGATCTAGCAGATCACATAACATATCATCATCCTAACCAGGATACCGACCTAACCGGTCACTAGCATAGCATCATCCTAAATACTAGGATACCGACCTTAACCAGGTCTCTAACATATACCATCCTAGCTACCAGGATGCAAACATATCAAGTAATAACATAACAACAAATACCCTGATCTCGATCCGATAAAGGGACGACCTTGGTGCCTTCGACCCTGTTGATATAGTGAGGATAACTCACCTCGCACCTGCCGACTGAAAGATAAGACCAAGATGCTCCAACCACTGATACGATCTCCACGACTAGTCAACACCAACACTAAACTCAAACAAAAGCCAACAATTACCAAAATGCCCCTGGAAGTCAACTGGTCAACCCTTGGTCAAAGTCAAAGTCAACCTCCTGACTAACTCTACTCACCGAGTCAACCCGATGACTCGCCGAGTCCTCATGCTCAGAATTTCCCCAATCCATGACTCGACTCGCCGAGTCACCCCGAGACTCGCTGAGTCCCATGACTCTGAGTCCCCTCGCACTCAACTCACCGAGTCCTCTCTTGACTTACTGATTAATGGCTCAACCAGAAGAAGTTTGGACCTCATGACCAGACTCGCCGAGTCCAAGAACAAACTCACCGAGTCCAAGGCTACCTTCAACCTACTCGCCGAGTTGTTCTTCCAACTCACCGAGTTCCAATCCATCTTCAAGCAACTCGTTGAGTACACCCTTGTGACTCTCCGAGTGTCTCTAGATCTTAACCCATACAGAAGCCTTCCAGGCCATGCAGTTGACCCAAAACACAGATCTACCCTTCTACAACCCATCCATCATGTAAAGTGGCAAACTTTACGTGAATCCAAAGAGATCTAGGCATTTTACACTCTAGGGTTAGGGTTTGGGACAAGATGGCTTCACCAAACACTCAAGAACAGGGACTTTAATGCACTCTAGACCTTCTCCATTCCAGATCTGAGGTAGCAACCTCAGATCTAACCATCAAACTTGAAATACCATAAGCCAAACTTTCCACACACTCCAAAATGATGATTCTAGATGAATAACAGACCCAGAAACGAAGTAATACCTCAAAAGGAAGCCCCAAGGAGGGGTATATCACCAGGGATTGCCCCAATGGATTCACGGTTTGCTTCCATTGCAACCAAACCGGCCATCGAAAGGCCGAGTGTCCTCAGCTTCTCCAGGGATCAGCACAGGGATCTGCGCCTACTGCTAGGGCTACTGAGACTCGAACGGTGAAGGCCGAGGCTCCGAGGGCTCGCAAGAGAGATTTTCAGTTGACTGCGGAGGAGGTCCGCGCGGCGCCCAATGTTGTGGCTGGTATGTATTCTTTCGTGTATTTACTTTTATGCTGAGATATTGTGCTTATATTATGATGTGCGTATGTACTTTTCTTGTGAATTCTGTACCTGCCTTGGTATTGTTTGACTCGGGTGCAAGTCGGTCTTTTGTATCTCTGGCCTTTAGTCAGCACATCGGTATTGATCGAGAGGTGATGAGTCGACCCTTGAGGTTTCTATAGCTGATGAGAAGCGGTATATGCCACCGACGTGATTCGAGGATGTGTGCTCGAGATTTTTGGTGTCAATTTCCCTATAGATCTAGTTCCTATCGCGATGGGAGATGTCTGTGTCATCGTGGGCATGGACTGGTTGAGTAAGTTTGGAGCGGTCATTGACTGCGAGAAACAGCTGGTGTCTATATGAGACCCTAGTGGGGGAGTGCTTACTGTGTATGGCGAGGGGACTCGGTGTGGGTCAGCATTTTGTTTGGCTGCCAGGGCGAGGCAGAGTTTACAGCAGGGCTGCAGTGGATTCATAGCCTATGTGATGGACACACGAGTGGCCACAGGGAGGCCAAATTCGGTTGACGAGGTTCCGGTAGTGTGCGAGTTCCTGTATGTTTTTCCCGAGGAACTGTCGGGCGTGCCTCCGGAAAGACAAGTGGAGTTCTATATTGATTTGATTCCGGGAGCAGCACCTATCGCCAAGGCGCCTTATCGCCTCGCACCGCCAGAGATGCAGGAGTTATCCTTGTAGCTTCAGGAGCTATTGGGGAAGGGGTTTATTCGACCGAGTAGCTCACCTTGGGGAGCACCGATCCTTTTTGTCAAGAAGAAAGATGGTTCACACCGGATGTGTATTGATTACTGGGAGTTAAACAAGTTGACGGTCAAGAACCGGTATCTGTTACCTAGGATCGATGATCTGTTCGATCAGTTGCAGGGGGCATCTTGGATCTCCAAGATAGACTTGAGGTCGGGTTATTATCAGATGAGGGTTTGGGATGAAGATATCCAGAAGGCTGCATTCAGAACTCGTTATGGACATTACGAGTTCGTGGTGATGCCTTTTGGGCTCACCAATGCCCCAGATGCGTTCATGGATCTCATGAACAGGGTGTGCAAGCCGATGCTGGATCGGTCGGTGATCGTATTCATTGATGATATTTTGGTATATTCGAGGTCTAGAGAACAGCATAAGGAGCATTTGAGGGAGATTCTTGGGGTTCTGAGATCGGAGAGGCTGTATGCCAAATTCTCCAAGTGTGATTTCTGGTTACGAGAGGTCCAATTCCTAGGGCATCTTGTTAACCAGAAAGGGATATTGTTCGATCCGGACAAGATTGAGGCAGTGATGAGATGGGAGGTGCCGAGATCGCCCACTGAGATCAGGAGCTTTCTGGGATTGGCCCGGTATTATCGGAGGTTTATTAGGGATTTCTACAAGATCGTCGTGCCACTTACCAAGCTGACCCGGAAGGATGTTGCATTTTCATGGGGACCGGAGCAACAGTCGTCATTTGAGACACTTCGCTAGAAGTTATGCGAAGCCCCGGTGCTTGCACTCCCGGAAGGGATGGAGGATTTTGTGGTATATTGTGATTCATCAATGTCTGGGTTAGGGGCAGTGCTTATGCAGAGGGGGCACGTTTTAGCGTATGCATCGAGGCAGCTGAAGCCTCATGAGTCGAGATATTTCACCCATGATCTGGAGCTGGGTGGTGTTTGCCCTTAAAATCTGGCGGCACTATCTTTATGGGGTTCGGTGTACCATATACACGGACCATAAGAGTCTGAAGTATTTGATGGATAAGCCAAACCTGAATATGCGTCAGAGGAGATGGTTGGATGTGGTGAAGGATTATGATTGTGAGATCCTGTACCACCCGGGCAAGGCTAATGTCGTAGCCGATGCTTTGAGCCGTAGGGCGGAGAGTGCCCTGATCCGAGACGTTTGTATGAGGTTAACGGTGATGACTCCGGTATTGGACACCATCTGAGGGTCCCAGGCTGAGGCTGGGAGACCAGAAAATCGAAAGAAGGAGCGGATTGTCGGGTTGGTGTTGGAGTTCGTTACCGATAGTCGGGGACTTATGACATTCCAGGGTCGGATTTGGGTACCGTTTGTGGTGGGACGCGTACCATTTTGATGGAAGAGGCACATCAATCAAAGTTCTCGATCCATCCCGGGGCCACTAAGATGTATTTGGACTTTAAGAATGAGTATTGGTGGCCCTATATGAAGAAGGATGTTGCATGGCTCGTCGAGAGGTGCCTAACCTGTCGCCAGGTGAAGGCCGAGCACCAGCGTCCGCATGGTAAGCTGTAGCCGCTGGAGATTCCCGAGTGGAAGTGGGAACAGATTACCATGGATTTTATCACCAAATTGCCAAGGACTGCGAGAGGAGTTGATGCAATTTGGGTGATTGTGGATAGGTTGATGAAGAGGCTTATTTTCTTGCTATCAATGAGAGCTCTTCTGCTGAGAGGTTGGCAGAGTTGTATGTGAGGGAGGTGGTATCGCGACATGGAGTTCCAATGTCGATTGTATCAGATCGAGACATGCGATTTACTTCCAGATTTTGGAAGAAGTTTCACGAGGAGTTGGGTATGACGCTGCATTTCAGTACTGCATACCACCCATAGACGGACGGGCAGAGTGAGCGGACGATTCAGATGCTCGAGGATATGCTCCGAGCGTGTGTTTTGGATTTTAGAGGGAGTTGGGACACCTATTTACCCTTGGCAGCGTTTTCGTACAACAACAACCATCATTCGAGCATTGGTATGCCACCCTTTGAGCTGTTGTATGGGAGGAGGTGCCGAACCCCCATCTGATGGGGAGAGGTGGGGCATCGGGTAATGGGTAGTACGGAGATTGTGCTTCAGACGACAGAGCAGATACAGCTGGTCAGGCAGAGATTGTTGACCACTCAGAGTCACCAGAAGAGTTATGCGGACAGGCGTCGGTCCGAGCTCGAGTTTCAGGTTAGTGACCTTGTACTCTTAAAGGTCTCTCCTTGGAAAGTAGTGATTCGATTCAGGAAGAGGGGCAAGTTAGGGCCTCGATATATTAGACCTTTCAGGGTAATCGCGAGGGTAGGTAGGGTAGCCTACCGTTTAGATCTACCTGTGGAGCTGGGTCAGAATCATGACACCTTCCATGTGTCACAGTTGAGGAAGTGTATTGCTGACGATTCAGCAGTGGTACCATTAGAGGATATTCAGGTGGATGCGGGCCTAAACTATATTGAGAGATCGGTGGCAATTAGGGATTGAAAGGTTAAGGTTCCGAGGAACCAGGAAGTGCCCTTGGTGCAAGTGCAGTGGCAGCATCAGAAGGGGTCCGAGCTGACGTTGGAGCCCGAGTCGTAGATGCGGGAGCAGTATTCGGGATTGTTTTCGGTATAAGACTTCGGGGACGAAGTCTGGTTCTAGTAGGGGAGAATTGTAACAGCCCGGAATTCAGGTATAACCATTTAGCCCTTCATCTTTTCATATATTTCATGTTGGCCCTTTTGTGTTAGGGCGAGTAAGCTGCCCATACTCGCGCGCTTAAATTGAATGCGTTGTCACCCGGGTACGCTGGGCGTACCTAAGGTTACTCGGGGAGTAACCAGTCCAGACCCAAAACCCTAATATGGCTTGGTGGCTATAAAAGGAATGAGATGGCCTTGTCCCTCAGCCACCATCCTTCAGAAAGAAACCCTTAGAGAGATTTTCCTTCGTTTTTAGCTGGAGTGTGAGTATTCTAAGCCTCAAGGTGTCATTTCAAGGTAGTAAAAGAGAAGAGAAGTCCATTGTGGAGGCTAGAAGCTGGTGGACAAGTGTAGATCCGAGGATAACAAAGGTTGGAGCTTTTTCCTAAGGTAAAAAGTTCAGATCTTGCCTTGTAGTTCTTATGGTATGCTTCTTGGACCAATTTCTAGGGTTTTGGTCCCAAAGATGGAGACTTTATGAGCAAGTAGTCTCTATTGGCTTGGATCTATCATATTCAAGGTCTATTTGAGTTGTATGTTCATAAAAATGTAATCTTAGACGTAAATATCTAGCCATGCATGAGATCTAGAACGTTGGAGGTGAAAAGAAAGGTATTAGAGGTTGTAGGAGCCTTTACAGCCATGCCAATGCTAAAAGGTTCCGACTATATGGGTTAGGAGACCTAATGAGAGCCAAATCTGGAAGTTGAAGGAGTGTCTTAACCATTTAAGACAAAGAAATATGGTGTGCCTGAATCTGGGATTTACGCTGGGCGTAACTCCCAGTACGCGCAGCGTAAGGGGTTGCGACCCCTGATTGTGGGTCATCGATGTACGCCCCACGTACAGAAGCTGGTACGCCCCGCGTACTGTGGTCTGATGACTTTTAGGGTTTTGGTCAACATGTGGACTTTGAGTCAAGGAGGGGCGAAATGGTCTTTTACCCCTCTGTGAGAAAATGAAAAAGGTGTAGCCTAGTCTTGGAACCCTATATTAATTACAATGATATTTCATTATGATTAGGCGGGGTTGGGTCTTCGTTTCGAGATTCGGAGATAGCAAGCACGTGAGATTTTAGACTTCCTACGAGGTGAGTCTTCTCACTATACTGTACCCGGAAGGGTTTCTATGTGTGACCGGAAGGTCGGATATGTTATGAGCTATATGCATTACATGTAATTAAGTTAACCGTTGTATGTGTTATGTATGCTATGCTTGATATGGGCCGGAAGGCATTTATGTCATGGGCCGGAAGGCATTATGATGTGGACCGGAAGGCATTATGATGTGGACCGGAAGGTCGACGCGGGTAGGACCGGAAGGTCTACCGGGTCGGGACAGAAGTCCCCTGAGACACATCGACCGGAAGGTCATGGCCTAGAAAGGCGTATGTGCGTAAGTAGTATTTAGGGGAACTCACTAAGCATTTATGCTTACAGTTGTTATGTTATGTGTTTCAGGTACTAGCGAGGACCGTGGGAAGGCGCCGACGTGATCTGTACATACTGATGGAGGATTTATGATCTTGGGATTTATATGTTTTGTATCATGAGATGATACATTGGAATTTTATGACTTGATTTGGATGAAAACATGTTTTAAGAAATGAAAATTTTGTTTTAAAAATTCACGTTGTTACAAGTTGGTATCAAAGCCTAGGTTTGAGGGATTCGGGTACACCTTCGGGCGTAACTGAACTCAAACCGAGGGTTTGAGAAAAAAATTTCAATAATAAAAGCATACAATTTTATAAGAGATTTTGTGATAACCAAGGATGAAGTTGTGTGTACGGTCAGCCAGCGCCCGAACGGTAAAACCCCCAAAATACCCTTACAATATGTGTTATGGGATATGCTATGATATGTTATGCATGCTAGAGTAGACTAGGTATTCATATTAGGACTAGAGTGGCCTGATTTGTGATGCCTTAGTTGTGACATCCCCTAATTTCTCGGCCAGAAAAGACCGATTTAATTTATGCTTTTTAAAATAAAATCAGAGAAATCTTTTTAAAAGATGTTGCGGAATTGGTCCCCAAACAAAATAGGATAAAAGTTTATCAAAACCCTTCATTAAGAAGGTATATGTTTTCTATATATATATATATATATATATATATATATATATATATATATATATATATATATATATATATATATACATACATATATATATATATATATATATATATATATATATATATATATATATATATATATATATATATATATATATCAAAACCTCGGGATGTCATGTTCCGATACAGATCAAAAGCATAAACAAGACACTATAAGCCTTTCAACAGTTATTTACAACTACTGGCCTATAATCCAAAAATCTCTCGTTGTCCTCCTACTATGCTCGGGGTCCACTACCTGTAACATAAAAATCTGAGTGGGTCAGGCTTGGGAACCTGGTGAGCATATAGGGTTTTCAACCCACAATAATAATAAACTTACTAAGTTCATCAATCAACAATAACCCTGATTACCCGTTCCCGTTATCCTCACTTTATGTCCCTAAACACTTGTCACAAGGGACCTAGCTTAAAGAATATCATCGGGATGGACACTACTGCTAAGGGGTTTCCTCAGCCATACATGTCCTAAAGGCAACCATGATGGGGATGGAGTACAGCGAATGAACACTCTCAGTTCATTAACACCTACAGGTTGCGGACCTGCTAATGTTTCCCACTGGACTGTCTAGAAAGTCCGTGGTCGTCATCCAAACTCCGCTAGATGACTGGATCTCAAAACACATCGAGGCCTCTCATCAATTTTATTTTATCAAACATCACAATCGACCCATGTTCTACCCAACATATTTGTAGATAAAAATACTTATATAGTTTAAAACTTGTATAAAACATCAACACAACAATCACCTCAAATAAACAATTAATATATTTACACATAGCATGTATTATAAGGTAAATACTTCATATTTATGTGTAAAATGAAAGTGACTATACACTCACATGATTTGATGATAATCGGGCAGCAATTCGTTTCCTAAAACGATCGTTTCTAATAAAACCGGGAGTTTTATTGAGAAACCGGGCTTTGCAAAAGTCGGGCTTCGAAACCGAAAAGATAAATTTTCCAGGCTTCTCGGGCGCTTCGTGGCGTATTCCGGGGCTTATAATCGATACCGGGGCTTTGGGGGATGTTAATATGAAGAAAATATGGGAAAATGGGTTAAAAGTGGCCAATTTCAAAAGTTACCTGGGAAGTCTCGCATGGCTGCTATTTATAGGGGAAGAGGACCGAAGGCTTGGATCCGAACTGAGGAGGGGATGGCATGCATCTACAAGGCTCGGACCAGGTGGCTGCTTCGGCGAGGCTCGGACTGGTCAGCTGGGAGCTTCGGATTGGTCAGCAGCCTCGGTCCAATGGGAAGAGTCCACGTATGCGAAGGGGTGTCCGAGGGGTGTCTCCGGGGCATCTCATGCGAAGCTGTTGGCTTCTAAGTGGACCTCGGCTGCGGTGGAATCAGGAGGTGACACGCATGGGTTCGGTCCACTCAGCAGCTGCCACGTGCGAGGGTGACGTGGCATGCGAAATTGCCCGGTTTTTCCCATTTTTTCTTTATTTTTGTGCCAAACTTGCGAAAATCATAACTTTCGCATACAAGCTCCCTTTTGACGTTCTTTATAAGCACGCGTAGCTAAAATTACGCCCTACGACTTTCGTTTAGACTTCGTCGGCTAATTTTGACTTTAATTTTTATATTATTATTTTTTAACAGACCGGGACAGGAAATCCGTTAAAAATTCATAACTTCTTCATCCGACGTCCGTTTTCGTTAGAGTTTTTACCATTGTGCTCCTAATGACGAGACCTTCAATTCTCGTTTAGGTTGAGTCGGCTAAAAATCGCGCAATCTAAAATTCGAGTTTTTAGCTGTCTACTGCTAAGCTGAAACTTCGAAAAATCATAACTTCCTCATACGAAGTCAGATTTAGGCGTTCTTTTTATCGAACTTCTCGGATTAACGAATACTATGACTTTCGTTTAGATCACTAAGGCTAAAAAAGTAGTTTATCGAAAACTCACTTTTTACAACATTCAGCACCGTGTCGGTTTTCTCGCGAAACTTTGACAGGTCATAACTTCTTCGTTATAAATCGGATTTTGGTATTCTTTATATCCCCGAAATCCTTGTTTCGACCACTACAACTTTATGTAAAGATATCGGGCTTATCTTACACTTTAATTTTGACGCTTATTTTTATTCTTAATTGATTAAGCCCTAATAATTAATCATAAAACACATAATTCACATAATTCCTTTTCATTTCTTCAAAATAAGTTACAAAGGTTAACCTAGACTATCACCTCAATATAAATGCCTAGGCTAGAAACGCGAGTGTTACAATAGTCTAGGGGAATCCTGCTGCTATGAGATGCTTTGAGAGCAAGTAGGTAGCCTACGCATAGCAAGAATCGAGTACTCGTGTTCCGGGGACCAATGAGGAGGACTTGGGGTGAATGCTGATGCGGTGTAATCAGTAGTATAGGGCCCATACTACTGAAGACACCGGATCAGTGGGCAGCCCAAGTAAGAATCCTTTGGTTATCGGAGGCCGAGTAGGGTTGCGTTATCGAGTGCGAGTATGCTCGATCGAGTCTCTGATATTTTTATGTTTTGTTGTATTTTAGAGGCATTATGGTTGGGACACGCCACAGGCCTGGGACGAGCGGTGTTAGTGACGAGGAGCTTCGTCAGTTGATCCACGATGAGGTAGCTGCGGCAATCCGGGCCGAGATTCCAGAGATGTTTGGGTCTATCAAGACCACGCTGTTGGATACTTTTGATGAGCGGTACACCGCGGTGACTGAGGCTGCAGCCGCTACAGCTACATCAGCTGTGGCTGCTGCCAGACCTCAGGGAGGTGACTCATTGTTGTTCCCAGAGTTCAGGAACACGAAGCCACCCGAGTTTGATGGGACGCAGGACCCGATCGCTGCGATGAGATGGATTGCTGACATTGAGGGATGCTTCTATACGTGTTCATGTCCGGAGCATCTGAGGGTACAGTTCACTTTGAACCAGCTCCGCCTAGGAGTGAAGGATTGGTGGAAGTTCGTGATGGCGAACTTCACTCTGGCAGAGATTTCTGCAGTGACTTGGGAGAGATTCACCACCATGTTCAGAGACGAGTATGTTCTCCCGGTGGAGAGGGAACGACTGGTTCAGGAGTTCTTGACCCTCAAGCAGGGTAATGATTCAGTTGCTGTGGTCACCCGGAAGTTTCATGAGAGGGCGATGTTCTGCCCTGAGCAGGTGTCTTCTGAGCAGGCACGGATGAGCCGATATCTGGGTATTCTGAGGAGGGACATTCGGGAGTTCGTATCGAACTCGACGTACCGGACATTTGTTGAGCTCCAGGAAAATACCCGGAAGAAGGAGATTGAGTTGGAGACTCAAGCCAAGGAGGAGGCCTAGTCTCAGAGGATAGATAGGTGGCCGGCTCAGTCTCAGCCGGCAGCCAAGCGGACCAAGTCCGCCGATTTGAGGATGGGAGGTCAGAAGGGCCGCACTTGCGGAAAGTGCGGCAAGGGTCATGAGGGGGCCTGTCGATCAGGTGCTTTCTACAAATGTGGCAAGGAAGGGCATATCGCCAGGGATTGCCCCAAGGGATTTACGGTTTGCTTCCATTGCAACCAGACCGGCCATCAGAATGCCGAGTGTCCTCAGCTTCTCCAGGGATCAACACAGGGATCTATGCCTGCTGCTAGGGCTATTGAGACTCGGCCGGTGAAGGCCGAGGCTCCGAGGGCTCGTGGGAGAGCTTTTCAGTTGACTGCGGAGGAGGTCCGCGTGGCACCCGATGTTGTTGCTGGAATGTATTCTTTCGTGTATTTAATTTAATGCTGAGATATTATGCATATATTATGATGTGCGTAGGTACTTTTCTTGTGAATTCTGTACCTGCCTTGGTATTGTTTGACTCGGGTGCGAGTCAGTCTTTTTTTATCTCTGGCCTTTAGTTAGCACATCGGTATTGATCGAGAGGTGATGAGTCGACCCTTGAGGGTTTCCATAGCTGATGAGAAAGCGGTATATGCCACCGACGTGATTCGAGGATGTGTGCTCGAGATTTTTGGTGTCAATTTCCCTATAGATCTAGTTCCTATCGCGATGGGAGATGTTTGTGTCATCGTGGGCATGGACTGGTTGAGTAAGTTTGGAGGGGTCATTGACTGCGAGAAACAGTTGGTGTCTATATGAGACCCTAGTGGGGGAGTGCTTACTGTGTATGGCGAGGGGACCCGGTGTGGGTTAGCATTTGGTTCGGCTGCCAGGGCGAGGCAGAGTTTACACCAGCGCTGTAGTGGATTCATAGCCTATGTGATGGACACACGAGTGGTCACAGGGAGGCCAAGTTCGGTTGACGAGGTTCCGGTAGTGTGCGAGTTCCCGTATGTTTTTCCCGAGGAACTGTCGGGCGTGCCTCCGGAAAGACAAGTGGAGTTCCGTATTGATTAGATTCCAGGAGCAGCACCTATCGCCAAGGCGCCTTATCGCCTCGCACCGCCAGATATGCAGGAGTTATCCTTGTAGCTTCAGGAGCTGTTGGGGAAGGGGTTTATTCGACCGAGTAACTCACCTTGGGGAGCACCGATCCTTTTTGTCAAGAAGAAAGATGGTTCACAACGAATGTGTATTGATTACCGGGAGTTAAACAAGTTGACGGTCAAGAACCGGTATCCGTTACCTAGGATCGATGATATGTTCGATCAGTTGCAGGGGGCATCTTGGTTCTCCAAGATAGACTTGAGGCCGGGTTATCATCAGATGAGGGTTCGGGATGAAGATATCCAGAAGACTGCATTCAGAACTCGTTATGGACATTACGAGTTCGTGGTGATGCGTTTTGGGCTCACCAATGCCCCAGCTGCGTTCATGGATCTCATGAACAGGGTGTGCAGGCCGATGCTAGATCGGTCGGTGATCGTGATCATTGATGATATTTTGGTATATTCAAGGTCTAGAAAACAGCATAAGGAGCATTTGAGGGAAACCCTTGGGGTTCTGAGATCGGAGAGGCTGTATGCCAAATTCTCCAAGTGTGATTTCTGGTTACGAGAGGTCCAATTCCTAGGGCATCTTGTTAACCAAAAAGGGATATTGGTCGTTCCGGCCAAGATTGAGGCGGT
This sequence comes from Lactuca sativa, assembly GCF_002870075.4. Classification (NCBI taxonomy): domain Eukaryota; kingdom Viridiplantae; phylum Streptophyta; class Magnoliopsida; order Asterales; family Asteraceae; genus Lactuca; species Lactuca sativa. The sequence goes on along the minus strand of NC_056629.2, from coordinate 207,355,317 downwards.
GATGAGATGGGAGGTGCCGAGATCACCCACTGAGATCAGGAGCTTTCTGGGATTGGCCGGGTATTATCGGAGGTTTATTAGGGATTTCTCCAAGATCGTCGTGCCACTTACCAAGCTGACCCAGAGGGGTGTTGCATTTTCATGGGGACCGGAGCAGCAGTCCTCATTTGAGACACTTCGCCAGAATTTATGCGAAGCCCCGGTACTTGCACTCCCGGAAGGGATGGAGGATTTTGTGGTATATTGTGATGCATCAATATTTGGGTTAGGGGCAGTGCTTATGCAGAGGGGGCACGTTATAGCATATGCATCGAGGCAGCTGAAGCCTCATGAGTCGAGATATCCCACCCATGATCTGGAGCTGGGGGCTGTGGTGTTTGCCCTCAAAATCTAGCGGCACTATCTCTATGGGGTTCGGTGTACCATATACACGGACCACAAGAGTCTGAAGTATTTGATGGATCAGCCAAACCTGAATATGCGCCAGAGGAGATGGTTGGATGTGGTGAAGGATTATGATTGTGAGATCCTGTACGACCTGGGCAAGGCTAATGTCGTAGCCGATGCTTTGAGCCGTAGGGCGGAGAGCGCCCCGATCCGATACATTTGTATGAGGTTGACGGTGATGACTTCGGTATTGGACACCATCTGAGGGGCCCAGGCTGAGGCTGCGAGAACAGAAAACCGAAAGAGGGAGCGGGTTGTTGGGCTGGTGTCGGAGTTCGTTACCGATAGTCGGGGACTTATGACATTTCAGGATCGGATTTGGGTACCATTTGTGGGTGGGACACGTAGCATTTTGATGGAAGAGGCACATTGATCAGAGTTCTCGATCCATCCTAGGACCACTAAGATGTATTTGGACTTAAAGAAGGAGTATTGGTGGCCCTGTGTGAAGAGGGATGTTGCATGGTTCGTCGAGAGGTGCGTAACCTGTCGCCAGGTTAAGGCCGAGCACCAGCGTCCGCATGGTAAGCTGAAGCCGTTGGAGATTCCCGAGTGGAAGTGGGAGCAGATTACCATGGATTTTATCACCAAATTGCCAAGGACTGCGAGAGGAGTTGATGCAATTTGGGTGATTGTGGATAGGTTGACAAAGAGCACTCATTTTCTTGCTATCAGTGAGAGCTCTTCTGCTGAGAGGTTGGCAGAGTTGTATGTGAGGGAGGTGGTATCGTGGCATGGAGTTCAGATGTCAATTGTTTCAGATCGAGACGTGCGATTTACTTCCAGATTTTGGAAGAAGGTTCACGAGGAGTTCGGTACGAGGCTGCATTTCAGTACCGCATACCACCCACAGACGGACGGGCAGAGTGAGCGGACGATTCAGACGCTCGAGGATACGCTCCGAGCGTGTGTTTTGGATTTTGGAGGGAGTTAGGACACCTATTTACCCTTGGCATAGTTTTCGTACAACAACAGCCATCATTCGAGCATTGGTACGCTACCTTTTGAGCTGTTGTATGGGAGGAGGTGTCGAACCCCCATCTGCTGGGGAGAGGTGGGGCATCGGGTAATGGGTAGTACGGAGATTGTGCTTCAGATGACAGAGCGGATACAGCAGGTCAGGAAGAGATTGTTGACCGCTCAGTGTCGCCAGAAGAGTTATGCGGACAGGCGTCGGTCTGAGCTCGAGTTTTAGGTTGGTGATCTTGTACTCTTAAGGGTCTCTCCTTGGAAAGGAGTGATTCGATTCAGGAAGAGGGGCAAGTTGGGCCCTCGATATATTGGACCTTTCAGGGTAATCGCAAGGGTAGGCAGGGTAGCCTACCGTTTAGATCTACTTGCGGAGCTGGGTCAGATTCATGACACCTTCTATGTGTCGCAGTTGAGGAAGTGTATTGCCGATGAGTCGGCAGTGGTACCATTCGAGGATAATCAGGTGGATGCGAGCCTGAACTATATTGAGAGACCGGTGGCAATTAGGGATCGAAAGGTTAAGGTTCTGAGGAACAAGGAAGTGCCCTTAGTGCAAGTGCAGTGGCGGCATCGGAAGGGGTCCGAGCTAACGTGGGAGCCCGAGTCGGAGATGCGGGAGCAGTATCCGGGATTGTTTTCGGTATAAGACTTCGGGGACGAAGTCTGGTTCTAGTGGGGGAGAATTGTAACAGCCCGGAATTCAAGTATAACCATTTAACCCTTCATCTTTTCATATATTTCATGTTGGCCCTTTTGTGTTGGGGCGAGTACGCTGGGCGTACAAAGAGTATGCTGCGCGTACTCGCACGCTTAAATTGAACGCTTTGTCACCCGGGTACGCTGGGCGTACCTAACGTTACGCTGGGCGTAACCGGTCCAGACCCAAAACCCTAATATGGCTTGGTGGCTATAAAAGGAATGAGATGGCCTTGTCCCTCAACCACCATCCTTCAGAACGAAACACTAAGAGAGCTTTTCCTTCGTTTTTAACAGGAGTGTGAGTATTCTAAGCCTCAAGGTGTCATTTCAAGGTAGCAAAAGAGAAGAGAATCCATTGTGGAGGCTAGAAGCTGGTGGACAAGTGTAGATCCGAGGATAACAAAGGTTGGAGCTTTTTCCTGAGGTAAAAAGTTCAGATCTTGCCTTGTAGTTCTTATGGTATGCTTCTTGGACCAATTTCTAGGGTTTTGGTCCCAAAGATGGAGACTTTATGAGCAAGTAGTCTCCATTGGCTTAGATCTATCATATTCCAGGTCTATTTGATTTGTATGTTCATAAAAATTTAATCTTGGACGTAATTATCTAGCCATGCATGAGATCTAGATCTTTGGAGGTGAAAAGAAAGGTATTAGAGGGTGTAGGAGCCTTTACAGCTATGCCAAGGCTTAAAGGTTCCGACTTTATGGGTTAAGAGACCTAATGAGAGCCAGATCTAGAAGATGAAGGAGTGTAACTCCCGGTACGCGCAGCGCAAGGGGTTGCGACCCCCGATTGTGGTTCATCGATGTACGCCCCGCGTATAGAAGCTGGTACACCCTGCGTACTGTGGTCTATTGACTTTTGTTGACTTTTAGGGTTTTGGTCAACATGTGGACTTTGAGTCAAGGAGGGGCGAAATGGTCTTTTACCCCTCTGTGAGAAAATGAAAAAGGTGTAGCCTAGTCTTGGAAGCCTATATTAGTTAGAATGATATTTCGTTATGATTAGGCGGGTTGGGTCTTCGTTTCGAGATTCGGAGATAGCCAGCACGTGAGATTCTAGACTTCCCGCGAGGTGAGTCTTCTCACTATACTGTACCCGGAAGGGTATCTATGTGTGACCGGAAGGTCGGATATGTTATGAGTTGTATGCATTATATGTAATTAAGTTAACCGCTATATGTTCTATGTATGCTATGCTTGATATGGGCCGGAAGGCATCGTGTTATGGGCTGGAAGGCATTTATGTCATGGGCCGGAAGGCATTGTGATGTGGACCGGAAGGTCGACGCGGGTAGGACTGGAAGGTCTACTGGGTCGGGACGGAAGTCCCCTGAGACACATGGACCGCAAAGTCATGGCCTGGAAAGGCGTATGTGCGTAAGTAGTATTTTGGGGAACTCACTAAGCATTTATGCTTATAGTTGTTGTGTTATGTGTTTCGGGTACTAGCGAGGACTGTGGGAAGGCGCCGGCGTGATCTGTACACACTGACGGAGGATTTATGATCTTGGGAATTATATGTTTTGTATTATGAGATGACACATTGGAATATTATGACTTGATTTGGATGAAAACATGTTTTAAGAAATGAAAATTTTGTTTTGAAAATTCACGTTGTTACAGTAAAGAGGATGGAGAGAGGGTATAATGTCCTTAATATTGGGCTCATCCTCCGAAATTAGGGTTTTCTCCACTCAGCGCCTACTCGCCGAGTCCATCCTGCGATTCGCCGAGTTGGCCACTTAACACGTGACCAGAGTCGCGACCCTACTTGCCGAGTCCACCCATGGACTCGCCGAGTTGCCCTTTCACATTTACACTTTGAACCCTGAACTTGCACTTCTGAACTCGGGATGTTACAATTCTCCCCCACTTAAATTAGGCTTCGTCCTCGAAGCCTGCACCAATTCAACTTCAGAACTACTCCCGCAATGCACCACCTGGCATTAACTAGACCAGGTTCCTCAACGCACAACCATTGAAACCTAAAAACCCAATTTTCTTCCCGTGGTGTTCTGACCACTGCTTCAAGCCGGCCACCGGCCTCATCCGTACTTATAACTGAGTACCACTCCATGATACTTCACTTGATCCAAATCACAACAATCACTCGACCCATACGAGCTAGAAATAACCATGAACCACCGGAATCCCGATCTAAGTCCAACTTTATCCACTCCAGGTTGACAGAAGGACATATCCTTCCATCTCAGAGCAACTCCCATGAGTTCTCCTCTGCAATCTCATACCCTTGTCAGACTGGTTCTAACATCCTTGGGTTGGGAAAACCCAATGCACTGATGACACCTCCAACATCCCACAGGATGAATTCCACTTCATACACAAATCCCTGATCAAAATCAAGTCGGCAATCCAAGACTCCATCTCATCATCCCTTCCGAGCCTCTTGGCTCTACACCCTCGGAATTTCTTCCGTGACCTCGGCAGGCATCCAAACCGGATGTGATTCCATACTACTGCCGCAAACCACCACTCAATGACCATAACTGGAACACTCCAATCACAACTCTGCACTACTGCTTTCACTTCCGTGAACTTACACTCCCTCTCGGAGCTACATTCTTTTCACTTTCCTTACCAAGCAGAACCACTTGGCTGCCTTGACACTACCACAAGTGCCACGGTGCTCACCCGATACTACACCATTTCCTTATAGCTTAACCGCTATCCCATGCACCACACATACTTTGAATCCGCTCGCAGGGACTCTCGAGTCCATGCACTACCTCCACTACTTATGATAAATATTCGGGGCCAGACCTTCTGATGTTATCACATCGCGACATACTTATTCCATATCCTCAAACAGATCTATCAACACATGCAGAGTCTTCAGCATGACTGGACCGCCTTACCAGGCCTTCAGCCAATCTGGACCACTCTCAGAACCTTTAGCAGATCTGGACCGCCCTCCAGGGCCTTCAGTCTGGCTGGACCGTTCTCCAAGCCTTCGGCCTGATTGGTACGCCTACCGGCCTTCAGTCTATCTGGTCCGCTCAACTAGCATTCATCGTTCCGAGTCATCCTTCCGGGAAACTCTCCCATGCATACTGTTCTAGCCCTCTAGGGGTTTCGAACTCTATCTCCATCCTACATACTCAAACCCGGCCTGATCCCAAACCATCCACAATCAAATACCCTTGGTCTGTATCCCGCCCCGTATGCCTGCCACTTACTCATACCAGCCTACGCTCTTGGCTGACAGAAACACTGCTGAATCCCAAGCAGCTAAACAACCTCTCATGCTCATCGATCTTCCGGAGAATTTTCCAATTCTCCCCCACTTAGAGCACTGACTATCAACCACCGGTCGCCATCACCAAACTCCCTTATCAACCCTACACAACACAATCCCTTGCACGCGAACTGGTTCCCACTAGGACGAGCAACCTTCACTATATCACATATCAGAACGGTTCATCTCGGCCTGAAAGAAACCCGACCTACAGCTAACCATTCCTCAGACTGCAGATGATATCCGACATTCAGACCAAATGCCAGATTTCCACTAATAACCCTCATGAATGATAACCAACGAAACTCCCAACACTAAACCCATAACCATACTCCAACCCTCAAGGAACAACGAATACAATACCGAAAACCACACAACGAGACTAACAGATAAATAATACTCCACAAAATCACAAAATAACAAGCCATAAAGAAAGAAACATACCCGCAGCTGCATCCGGCACTGCCCTGACCTCCTTCGCTGAAAGCTGAAAAGCACGACCCTGAGCCTTAGGGGCTCCGCTCCACCCTGACCTCCATCCGTGATCCTCAAAGTGGCCGGTGCTGGAGCCTGCACTGGTCCTGCAGCAAGCTGTGGACAGTTGACCCTCAAGTGCCCAACCTGATGACAATGATAACAAATCCTCAAATCCCGACCCAGGGCTACCTGCCGACAATCCCTAGCATAGTGCCCCTCCTTTCCACACTTGCGGCATGCACCACCGGACCTACAAACTCCGGTGTGACCCTTCCCACACTTCCCACAAGTGTGGCTGCTCTGATCTCCCAATCTAGAATCAACGGTCTTGGACCATTTCGGCACCGGCTGCGACTGCACCGAAGCCTACTTCTGCTCTCGCAACTGCAACTCAATCTCCAACTCACGCCGCCTGGCGGCCTCTTGTAACTCTAACAAGGTCTCACACCTCTACGTAGACACAAATTGTCTGATATCCCTCTTGAGCATACTCAGATATCGGTAGATCTGAGCCTGCTCCGAAGCAAACTCGGGGCAAAACATTGCCCTCTCAGTGAACATCCTGGTGATCTCCGTCACCGACTCCGAATCCTGCTTCAGCTCAAGGAACTCCTGATCCAATCTCTCCCTCTCAACCCGCAGAACATAGCAAGTGTTGAACATCTCTCGGAACTGATCCCATGAAACCGCAGCCCTCTGGGCATCCGAATATGACCCCGTGGTCAATCTCCACCAATCCTTCACCCCGAGCGTCAACAGGTTCAGAGCACACCTCACCCTCTCATCAACAGGGCACGAACACGTGAAGAAACACCCCTCCACATTCGACAACCATCTCATAGCAACAATCGGGTCCTAAACTCCATCAAAGGTAAGACGCTTCGTATTATCGAAGTCCCGATACTGAAAACCTCGACCGGCTCCTCCCCCTGCCGCCGCTATAGCCGTTGTAGCCGTCGCGGCAGCCGTCTCTGTGAGAGCTGCATAGCGCTCATCAAAATACTCAATCATAGTGGTCTTGATCGACCCGAACAGTTCCAACAACTCGGCCCGGAACAACACAGCAACCCCATCATGTAGGATCTCACGAATCCTAGCGTCTAACTCTCCTGTGCTCATCTGACCAATAACCTCGGGCAGTACTGACCCACCCTGACCGCCCTCTCCGGCTCCCAATCCTGACCCGGATCCGCTCCCAGCAAGCCTCGTGACCACCATACTGAAAAACACCACAAGATCTCAGATACTTCCCACTATCTCGGGAACCAACTCCCAACCCAACCCTAGAGGTCATGGTTTCCCTGATATGCGTATGGGTCCTGTGCTTTCAGTAGTACGGGCCCCTACTACCTTCCACACCTACCCATATTTGTATTAAGTACTACCACAACACCCTAGAGAAAAACATACAAAACAAGCGCTCAACCCTCACTCCTAGAGGAACACCGAAAATCTTCCACGGAGGAACCCTAGGCTAGCAGGCATCACAAATCAGGCAACATTTGAAATCCTAAAGATCCCTAGCCTAATACTAGCATGCTGTTCTATCAAAGCTCAAAAACAAATATCATGTATGGTATTTTGGGGTTACTTATTGGCTCCGGCCGATCGTACCTCCGCGTTCCCCCTTTACTCATTTTGAAAACCATTTTAAATTCTCTTTTAAAAACTCTCCCTGATTTGAGACTGGATTCACACGAATGTTCCTCCAATTCACTCAAACCAAGGATTTGATACCAAGTTGTAACGACCATAAAATTTCAACCAATTTTAACTTTTCAAAAACAACTCATTTTCATAATGTTATTACAAAAAGGTTTTCAATACAATTATTATCAGAGTCTTCCCAGAACCACATCATAAAACATAATCATGAGGAGCGGTACGATCATGCCTTTGCCTTGCCACGGTCTCCTGAAGAACCTGAAAAAACATTAAACCACAACTGTAAGCCTGGAAGCTTAGTGAGATACCCCCAAAATACCAACCACATATACCATACACGCATAATGTCACACCCCGAAACCAAGGATGGCGGAAACGTCCGGGGGTGGAGGACTTCATGTGTAGTATCATAACAACAATGGCAATAGTGATGAAAGTAAACACAACCAACATATATATAATTGAAAGAGTTACATCATTGTATGAATTACATGTTTCAAAATCAATTACAATATGTTGACAAAATATGATAAGTTTGACGCCTCAACGTCCCATCCTCAAAAGTACTTTGTTACCTATTTAGCGATTTCCTGAGAATACAAGTAGTTTGAAAAAGTGTCAACACAATCGTTGGTGAGTTCATAAGTTTTTGTATATAATTATGAAAAAGCTTGTCTCGTAATTGTATAGTTGTTCCAGAAAAATCCGATATTTTCCTTAAAATGAATACTGTAGTCTTGTATCCAAAGACTGAAACGTATGAGTAATCTTCCTTATTTACAGAAAATAACGTGAGTTTATTTCAATATAAATGCGTATGATATTAGTGAAATTCTCGTAAATTCTTAAGTTTGTTAATACTTTCTGTGAGTTATTATAACCATACTATGACCTAGGTGGCCTGAAAACGACGTTCTTCGGGCGTCGTAGAACTGAAATGACACTTGTCACCACAGACCTGCCGGTCTAGCTGTTGCAAGCAGCTCTGGTGTGGGTTTATCAAGCCCAATATAGATCTATATACAACTATCACGCTCTCCCTCCAGGAGACTCTGGTTACAATACAGGACTTATGATTTATGCGAAGCGAATGTCTCACAAAGTTATTAACAAATTTACACTTAACATAATGAAAGTTTCCCTTTTGTATAAATGTACCCTTCTGAAATGTATGCATTTGGAAATGTATCATAAACTATACCTATTATAGTTTATCAAAACAAGGGTAGTAATAGCAAAGTACGTAAACTATACTTAACATAGTTTAATAAAATGTTTGTGTGTAATGGGTATACTTCAATAATAACGCTTTGTTTAATCTATGCTTTATCTAGTAAAAATCCATTTGTTAACTGGTTTATATCTAGATACTAACACAAGAATGTCATATATTGCAATAACACATAAACACATAATAATATACACCTTGCACAACATGTTACAAGGTGAAATGAAATTGCTAATGTTTTTCTGATTATAACATTTTCTATAACTGTTATTAGAAAATTTGTAGAAAAATCATAAAATGTCCAAATTAAGTTCTGCAACTTCTGAGAGTTTGTAAAATGAGTCTAGTTTGTTCATAAAATTTTCCATAATTTTTAGTGACATCTTACTTGTATGAAAAAGTCCATAATCACAGACTGGTCCGGATTGATGTTTGAAATGGTAGGCAGTTTTGTAAAAATCACCATAAATTGTAGAAAAATTGTATGGAGATGTGCAAGTAGTCATTTTAAAGCTAAGAAGTGGAACTACATGCACGTAAAACAGTTTTGAAAAATAAAATATTTAGGTTGTCCAAAACAGTCCGTGAATGGAGTTGAACTTTTCTGATGAAGGCTGTTAGAAAAGTTTAGTTATGTTCTTGGTGTTTTAACTTGTATTCCCCCCCCCCCCCCCCCCCCACTAAAAACTTGAGAAAACATGAAAATGTAGGGTTATGAACTCACCTTAAGTGATTTCAGTAGATGATTATTGAAGAATGGAAGTGTTTAACTCAAGAACACTTGGAGATGCCTTGAAGATTTTCGAGAATCTAGCATCATAGTTATGGAGTTTGTGTAAGCAATCAATGTTTTGAGTAGAATGAAGTGCAATAATCACAAGGAGGATGAATTATACTTACCAAGAGTGGAAGAACACTTGATGATCAGCCTTGGGATCTCGAATTGGAGAGAAAAGTTTGAGGGAAAAGTTGGAGTTGGATCTTTGGTGAAATGAGAGTAATTGGACGAAAAAATGAGGAGAGAGGATAAATATCTAGCTTTCAAAAACGTGGGAATAACTTGTTAGAGAGGTAAAAAGGACAAGGAAGTGACAAGGTATGGGTTGGTGGTGAATAGTGACATTGAGTCGGTATGGGAGTGGTTGCTTGTGTCATAACTTAAAGGAAAGTCAACACTCCACCTTTGTACTTCACCCACTCTTTTGGATAAGGTTTTATCTTTTTAAAAACGTGATAATTTAATAATTATGGGTCCTTATATGTTACAATAAAGTTTTGGGTGAAAATCCCGTGTTAGAACAATTAAAAACGGGCCTAAAACGCAAATTTAGTCGAAAACCGGGAAGAAAAGCATTCCCAGCGAGACCTCTTGGTCCTAGGCCGAGGTTCGGTCCTTGCTGGTGTCGAGTCGGAAGCGAAAGGTGCGAACCAGAAGCAAGAAGCGAAGGGCGAGGGGTCAGTCCGAAGGCTCAGTCCGAAGCAAGACAGAAACGAACTAGACCGAGGGAACCTTGACCCGAAATGGACCGAACGTTCGGGTTCGGGTGAGGCATGCGAGGTTCGGTTCCAGGAGCCTTCGGGTTCGGTTCTTTGAGTGAGGTTCGGTTCAGCAGCCTTCGACTCAGGAGGGTTCGGTTCTTAAGGGGACTTTCGGTTCCTAAGAGGACTTTCGGTTCCTAAGAGGGGTTTCGGTTCCTAAGAGGGGTTTTTCGCTAAGACTTCCGTTTTTGGGCTGTTTTCGCCAAATTCGAGGGTCGGGATGCCCCGAGTGATTATAGAAAGTTGGGAGAGATTTCGAGAGAGATTTGAGAGAGATTTGACATTCTTGGAGAGATTTCTCATTCAGAGAGAGATTTGGGAGAGATTTGACATTCTTGGAGAGATTTCACATACAAAGAGATATTTGGGAGAGATTTCATATTCTTAGAGAGATTTGGGAGAGATTTGACATACTTGGAGAGATTTCACATACAAAGAGATATTTGGGAGAGATTTCACATACTTAGAGAGATTTGGGAGAGATTCTCGATAGGAAGAGATGGTGTGAAAACGATTGAGAGCGGTTTCGTGTGTGACGAATGTGAGTGTCCGGCTTCGCAATGCAAGGTCCGTAAACCCCGTTATGCCATGTTTTAGGATCTTACACACTCCCTATGAGTATGCAACATTGTTTTATTGTTCTTGTTCATTGTTTAGCACTAAGGATAAAGAAATTTAAACACACGAACTTTCCAAGTGATGTTTTCTCATTAAGATAGTGAGTTCTATAGAAATTTACATAATACAAACCCTATTATACAAGGTTTAATTGAGTTGACCGGTTTGACTCATTGACTTTGTTCGGCTCAGACTTGACCCGAATTTGACTATTGTCACATCATCCCCTCGTTAGAGGGAATTTCGTCCCGAAATTTACGCTTTGGGCGGGACTTCAAGAGTTTGGGAAAAGATGCGGGTATTTTTGTATCATTTGGTCTTCGCGTTCCCAAGTGAACTCAGGTCCTCGTTTAGCGTTCCATCGAACCTTCACGATGGGAATACGACTTTGTTTCGTTCTTTTGACCTCCCGATCCATAATCTCAATTGGCTCCTCTACGAAGTGGAGATTTTCGTTAACTTCGATCTCGTCAAGAGGTATTACAAATGTCTCGTCAGACAGACACTTCTTTAAGTTGGATACGTGAAATGTGGGGTGTATGTTATTAAGTTCATGAGGTAATTGGAGTTTGTATGCCACTGGTCCCATCCTGGCAAGGATTTCAAATGGACCAATATACCTTGGATTCAGTTTCCCACGCTTGCCAAAACGTATCATTCCTTTCCAAGGGGAAACTTTTAGTAGCACTCGATCACCAACCTGGAATTCCAAAGGTTTGCGTCGCTTATCCGCGTAACTCTTTTGCCGATCTCGGGAGGCCTTCAACCTTTCTCAGATTTGAAAAATCTTTTCTGTGGTCTCCCTTATGATTTCAAAACCAGTGAGGGTGCTATTAGGGACTTGCCCCCTAGCTATCTGAGTATCCCTCACTTCAGCCCAACATAAGGGTGATCTGCACCTGCGACCGTAGAGAGCTTCGAATGGAGCAACCTTAATGCTAGTGTGATACCTGTTATTGTAGGAGAATTCAATCAGCAGCAAATGGGTATCCCATGCTTTACCAAAGTCTATCACACAGGCTCTCAACATGTCTTCTAATGTTTGTATAGTGCACTCGCTTTGCCCGTCGGTTTGTGGATGGTAGGCCGTACTCATGTCTAGCCTAGTTCCCAAGGATTTCTGCAGGGACTGCCAAAATCGCGAAGTGAATCTACTATCTTGGTCGGAGATAATGGATATTGGTACACCATGCAGTCGCACAACCTCCTAGATGTATGTCCTGGTTAACTTCTCCATCTTGTCGGTTTCCTTTATTGGCAGGAAGTGTGTAGACTTGGTCAATCTGTCTACGATTACCCATATAGTGTCAAACCCGCCTGAAGTCTTAGGCAGCTTGGTTATGAAGTCCATGGTTATCCGTTCCCACTTCCATTCTGGTATATCAGGCTATTGTAGTAGTCCTGAGGGTTTCTAGTATTCCACCTTGACCTTGGCGCAAGTCAGACACTTGCCCACATAAGTAGCAATCTCGGCTTTCATATTCGGCCACCAGTATAACTTTTTGAGGTCTAGATACATCTTGTCTGACCCTGGATGGATGGAGTATCGAGTCTTATGTGCTTCATTCATGACCACGTCTCGGATCCCACCGAACTTCGGTGTCCAGATTCGGTTACTGAGATAACGAGTTCCGTCATCCTTGACTTGTAAGTTCTTATCCATTCCCCTTAATGCCTCACCTGCCACATTCTCTGGTCTCAAGGCTTCTAGTTGGGCTTCCCTGATTTGCGTGGTCAGGTGGGAATGGATGGTCATGGTTAAGGATCTTACTCGGCGGCCCGAGTATTCCTTCCTGCTTAGGGCATCAGCCACTACATTGGCCTTGCCCGGGTGGTAGCGAATTTCGCACTCATAGTCGTTTAGCAGTTCAACCCATCTCCGTTGCCGCATGTTGAGCTCTTTTTGATTGAGGATATGCTGAAGACTTTTGTGATCGGTGAAGATGGTGCATTTTGTGTCGTAGAGGTAGTGCCTCCAGATCTTTAAGGCGAACACTACCGCCCCCAGTTCAAGGTCATGGGTAGTGTAATTAACTTCGTGTGTTTTAAGTTGCCTTGATGCGTAAGCGATGACTTTCCCTCTCTGCATGAGCACGCATCCGAGGCCTTGTTTTGAGGCATCACAATATACCACGAGGTCATCGATTCCTTCTGGAAGAGACAAAAGTGGTGCGCTGCATAGGGCTTGTTTTAATTTCTGGAAAGCGGCTTCTTGTTTATCTCCCCACTTAAATACCACACCTTTTTGAGTCAAGGTGGTGAGTAGTTTGGCGATCTTGGAGAAGTTTTGTATGAATCTTCGGTAGTAGCCGGCGAGCCCTAAAAATTGTCGAATTTCCGTCGGCGTTGTAGGTGCTGACCAGTTTTTGATAGCTTTGATTTTAGAGGGATCCACATGTATCCCCTTCTCGCTAACCACATGGCCAAGAAAATTCACTTCTCTGATCCAAAATTCGCACTTAGAGAATTTGGCGTAAAGCTTCTCAGCCCTCAGTGTTTCCAAGATTAGCCGGAGATGTTGACGGTGCTCTTCCTCGCTTCGGGAGTAGATTAAAATATCATCGATGAATACAATCACGAATTTGTCTAAGTAGGGTCGACACACTCGATTCATCAGGTCCATAAATACTGCCGGTGCGTTCGTTAATCCGAAGGGCATTACCACAAACTCATAGTGCCCGTAGCGAGTTCTGAACGCAGTCTTGGGAATATCCTCTTCTTCAACTCGTAGTTGATGATAACCCGACCTCAGGTCGATTTTTGAAAAGTAGCTTGCTCCTTGGAGTTGGTCGAAGAGGTCATCGATTCGGGGTAGGGGATATCGGTTCTTGATAGTGAGTTTGTTTAGCTCCTGGTAGTCTATGCACATGTGAAAAGATTCGTCCTTCTTCTTTACAAACAGGACCGGTGCTCCCCAGGGTGAGAAGCTTGGCCTGATGAATCCTTTGCTCAACAGTTCATTTAACTGGCTGGAAAGTTCTTGCATTTCTGCCGGTGCTAAGCGGTATGGAGCCTTGGCGACGGGGTAGCTCCTGGGATTAAGTCGATCCGGAATTCGACTTGTCGTGCGAGGGGTACACCTGGAAGATCTTCGGGGAATACATCGGGGTAGTTGCACACTTCGGGAATGTCGTTGATATCCCTCACCTCTTGTTTCGTATCTACTACGTGGGCTAGAAATGTGTGGTATTCCTTTCGGAGATACTTTTGGGCCTTGACGCAAGAGATGATTTGCAAATTTGAATTGGGTTTGTCGCCATAGATGAAGAGGGTTTCGCCATTTGGCAGATTAAGGCGAACGGCCCTTTCGTAACATAGAATGTCGGCACGATGGGAACTTAACCAATCCATACCGATGATTATGTCAAAGCATTTTATTGTGACCGGCATTAGGTCTACTTTAAATGAATGGTTGTCTAGAGTGAGGGTACACCCTGAGTATATATCATTAGTGTGCTCTTCTTTCCCATTAGCCATTTCGACTACGTATGTATCTTTTAATGAATGAGGGGTTTGTTTTAGTAATTGTTTGAATTCATGGCTCACAAAACTCCTCTCTGCTCCACTATCAAATAGTATGCATGCATATGTGTTATTGAGGAGAAACGTACCAGAAACCACCGAGGGATCCTTGACTACTTCTCCGTGTCCCATCGTCAGGACTCTCCCTACACCACCAACGTTAGGAGCTTGTGCCTTGGGGCAGTTTCTCCTGAAGTGTCCTGCTTCACCACATTCATAGCAGGTTTGGCTTGCCCCCGCATTGGCAACTTGGTTGTTCGGTCGTGCTGGCGCTTTACAGAAACGAGCGGTATACCCTTTCTTGTCGCAGTTTTTGCAGTGCATTTCCCGACAAGCACCCTTGCGGTGGTAGTTGCACTTGTTGCACTTGGGGAGTTTCCAGCATATTGCTTTGGTGGCGCTGGAGCGGTAGCAGTAGTGGCTGCACGGACAGCAACAGTCTGTTGCTTCTTTGTGGGGTCCTGCACCGATTGTTTCTTTTTACTGTTCCAGAACTTCCTCTTGTTGTTCCCTCCTTTCGTTTGGTCGGTGGTGGCGACCATGGTGCCACGGCTGGCCCTATGATCGATAAGTTGCTGTGCCAATTCCTTGGCACTCTCAAAGGTAGTAGGTTTAGAGGCCAGAACACTATCATGAATCTGGGATGATAGCCCCCAAAGGTATCGTTCTACCTTTTTCTCCTTCGAGGCAACCATTGCAGGACAGAGGAGTGCTAGGTCATTGAATCGGGCGGTATAAGCTTCGAGATCCATCCCCGACATCTTGAGATTCCAGAGTTCCTCTTCGATTTTTTGTATTTCTCCCCTCGGGCAATACTCCTTTAACATCAACGCTTTTAGGTTTTCCCAGCCTATGGAGTTAGCCACTGCAGGAGTAAGTGACTTAACTCGGCCATTCCACCAAGTAAGAGCTTTTCTTGTGAAATTGAATGCCGCATACTTGACTTTTCTCGCTTTGGGACAAGCACAGATTTCGAAGACTGCTTCGGTCCTTTCGAACCATTGCATCAGCGCTATGATGCCCCCACTTCCGTCGAAAGGATCGGGTTTGTTATTCGTGAAGTCTTTGTAAGAACACTCCTTAGTACGCCCCGTGCTGTCCCCCTGATTCGAGTTAGTATTCCCGGATCTGGAACCGCCGGAACCATTTGTACCCATTTGCGACATTGTTGCCGCCACGGCTGCTGTTACTGCAGCCTGAAACATCACAGGATCAAACTCCGTAGGTGGTGGCGGAGGGGGTGGTGCTGAGTTTCCGGAAGGTCTTGGTCTTTTCCTTGGTGGCATGGTTCTGACACAAAAACAATAAAAGAAAAGACTTGTCGGTAAGACTTCAATGGTGATAACGAGTCGAGTGTTACTTGTTTCATCTGAATTGTATTTTATCCGAGTTTACTAATTTAGAAGGTAATTCATCGAAAATTTTATGCAATTAAACTTATGAATTAAATAGTGTTGACCCGAGCAGAGTTATGTGTTTGGTTCGTGTCAGCATCTAAGGAAGTAGAATACATGCCACATTCATTGATAATTTGTTAGTACATATTGTTTTGAGAAATTTGGCCTCACAAGGGTCTACATTACATCATAATAAAAGATAAAGTTTTGGCAGTACAAAAGCCCCTTTGACTAGTGTGATCACTTAGTCGCGAGGGCAACCTATTCGCAATAAAGAGTAGCACCAACGCATACTCAAAATCCTAGATTTATAACAAAATATAAGTAGCGCGAACACTACTCGCGGCGAGTAGCATCTGGTCCATGGTGGCCTTGGGATGAGGTCGAGGCTCCCTGAAGTTCCACAATCCGGCGTTCGGCCGCGATCACTCTCTCCTCGAGAGTTGTGTGCCTCTCCTGGTACTCCCTTACCTCCGCTCAAGCAGCGGTAAGGTCCTCGATGAGTTGGTCCACTGGATAAAAGTCCCTCTCCAAATCCCGGGTCCGTGCATCGGTAGCTGCCGTAATAGCGCGGAGATTTCGAACCTGGTCTGCCATTTCCCTACTCTGGTTCCCCAAGTTCGTGATGTGCTGGGTCATAACGGGGAGAGCTCTGTCAGCCGGTCCCCCATGACTGAGGTCATAGTAACCTCGTTGGTCGCCATAGGGTGACCTCTGGCGTTGTTGCCGGCTCCACCTCTCGATCATAGTTGCCCAACGGGGCTCAGGCCCGTTGTGCCCCCAGCGGTTTGTAGGTACCCTCGCGATGTAAGGAGGGTTGAAGACTTCTTCCTCTAGCTCTTCTTCACCTTCATCCTCATCCATGTCCACCTCGTCGTCTTCCTCTTCTTCTTCTTCTTCGTCTACCTCCTCTTCTTCTTCTTCGGGTTCTTCTTCGGGATCCTCTTCGGGATCCTCTTCAATCAGTTCTTCGGGCTCTTCTTCAATCCAGCCGGCATTTCCCTGGTTGGGAAAGTATGGGTCTCCTGGTAGGTGAAATCCTGCCATGTCGTCTGCGCGAGAATAGGGGTGTAAGAAGCAGATAGCAGTAGATATTAATAATATTGCGATATAGCAACATACAAATACTCCTATAGTATTTTAAATGTTTAGATTTGGTTCTTATAGCATTCTTTGTAGGGTGAAGTTAGGTTATTAGATTTGTTGCCCTCCTACGACTATCCCCCGATATGACTAAGTCACTTCCCGGACGAATATAGTTGATCAGGCTATGTCCTTCCCAAAACTGATTACTCATACCAAGGCATACTCGTAGCGTTCAACTCCTCTTCTTTTAGTTTATGTTCTTCTAGTTATGACACTACGCGAGTATGCAATGCATGTAGGTATACTTTTAAACATAAATCCATTCATTTTCTAAAAGTATAACCCGTTAGGTTGTTTTAAAATCAGAGACTCTTAGTCCCAATTGTGTTTATAGTTTGTATATCCTATGTTGTTTGATATACTTAATTCACTATAAACCGTGCTCTGATACCAATCTATCACACCCCCAAACCAAGGATGGCGGAAACGTCCGGGGGTGGAGGACTTCATGTGTAGTATCATAACAACAATGGCAATAGTGATGAAAGTAAACACAACCAACATATATATAATTGAAAGAGTTACATCATTGTATGAATTACATGTTTCAAAATCAATTACAATATGTTGACAAAATATGATAAGTTTGACGCCTCAACATCCCATCCTCAAAAGTACTTTGTTACCTATTTAGCGATTTCCTGAGAATACAAGTAGTTTGAAAAAGTGTCAACACAATCATTGGTGAGTTCATAAGTTTTTGTATATAATTATGAAAAAGCTTGTCTCGTAATTGTATAGTTGTTCCAGAAAAATCCGATATTTTCCTTAAAATGAATACTGTAGTCTTGTATCCAAAGACTGAAACGTATGAGTAATCTTCCTTATTTATAGAAAATAACGTGAGTTTATTTCAATATAAATGCGTATGATATTAGTGAAATTCTCGTAAATTCTTAAGTTTGTTAATACTTTCTGTGAGTTATTATAACCATACTATGACCTAGGTGGCCTGAAAACGACGTTCTTCGGGCGTCGTAGAACTGAAATGACACTTGTCACCACAGACCTGCCGGTCTAGCTGTTGCAAGCAGCTCTGGTGTGGGTTTATCAAGCCCAATATAGATCTATATACAACTATCACGCTCTCCCTCCAGGAGACTCTGGTTACAATACAGGACTTATGATTTATGCGAAGCGAATGTCTCACAAAGTTATTAACAAATTTACACTTAACATAATGAAAGTTTCCCTTTTGTATAAATGTACCCTTCTGAAATGTATGCATTTGGAAATGTATCATAAACTATACCTATTATAGTTTATCAAAACAAGGGTAGTAATAGCAAAGTACGTAAACTATACTTAACATAGTTTAATAAAATGTTTGTGTGTAATGGGTATACTTCAATAATAACGCTTTGTTTAATCTATGCTTTATCTAGTAAAAATCCATTTGTTAACTGGTTTATATCTAGATACTAACACAAGAATGTCATATATTGCAATAACACATAAACACATAATAATATACACCTTGCACAACATGTTACAAGGTGAAATGAAATTGCTAATGTTTTTCTGATTATAACATTTTCTATAACTGTTATTAGAAAATTTGTAGAAAAATCATAAAATGTCCAAATTAAGTTCTGCAACTTCTGAGAGTTTGTAAAATGAGTCTAGTTTGTTCATAAAATTTTCCATAATTTTTAGTGACATCTTACTTGTGTGAAAAAGTCCATAATCACCGACTGGTCCGGATTGATGTTTGAAATGGTAGGCAGTTTTGTAAAAATCACCATAAATTGTAGAAAAATTGTATGGAGATGTGCAAGTAGTCATTTTAAAGCTAAGAAGTGGAACTACATGCACGTAAAACAGTTTTGAAAAATAAAATGTTTAGGTTGTCCAAAACAGTCCGTGAATGGAGTTGAACTTTTCTGATGAAGGCTGTTAGAAAAGTTTAGTTATGTTCTTGGTGTTTTAACTTGTATTCCCCCCCCCCCCCCCCCCCACTAAAAACTTGAGAAAACATGAAAATGTAGGGTTATGAACTCACCTTAAGTGATTTCAGTAGATGATTATTGAAGAATGGAAGTGTTTAACTCAAGAACACTTGGAGATGCCTTGAAGATTTTCGAGAATCTAGCATCATAGTTATGGAGTTTGTGTAAGCAATCAATGTTTTGAGTAGAATGAAGTGCAATAATTACAAGGAGGATGAATTATACTTACCAAGAGTGGAAGAACACTTGATGATCAGCCTTGGGA
The DNA here is from genome assembly GCF_002870075.4 of Lactuca sativa. Lineage (NCBI taxonomy): Eukaryota > Viridiplantae > Streptophyta > Magnoliopsida > Asterales > Asteraceae > Lactuca > Lactuca sativa. Next base: position 207,336,135 of record NC_056629.2, on the reverse strand, counting down.
TCTCGAATTGGAGAGAAAAGTTTGAGGGAAAAGTTGGAGTTGGATCTTTGGTGAAATGAGAGTAATTGGACGAAAAAATGAGGAGAGAGGATAAATATCTAGCTTTCAAAAACGTGGGAATAACTTGTTAGAGAGGTAAAAAGGACAAGGAAGTGACAAGGTATGGGTTGGTGGTGAATAGTGACATTGAGTCGGTATGGGAGTGGTTGCTTGTGTCATAACTTAAAGGAAAGTCAACACTCCACCTTTGTACTTCACCCACTCTTTTGGATAAGGTTTTATCTTTTTAAAAACGTGATAATTTAATAATTATGGGTCCTTATATGTTACAATAAAGTTTTGGGTGAAAATCCCGTGTTAGAACAATTAAAAACGGGCCTAAAACGCAAATTTAGTCGAAAACCGGGAAGAAAAGCATTCCCAGCGAGACCTCTTGGTCCTAGGCCGAGGTTCGGTCCTTGCTGGTGTCGAGTCGGAAGCGAAAGGTGCGAACCAGAAGCAAGAAGCGAAGGGCGAGGGGTCAGTCCGAAGGCTCAGTCCGAAGCAAGACAGAAACGAACTAGACCGAGGGAACCTTGACCCGAAATGGACCGAACGTTCGGGTTCGGGTGAGGCATGCGAGGTTCGGTTCCAGGAGCCTTCGGGTTCGGTTCTTTGAGTGAGGTTCGGTTCAGCAGCCTTCGACTCAGGAGGGTTCGGTTCTTAAGGGGACTTTCGGTTCCTAAGAGGACTTTCGGTTCCTAAGAGGGGTTTCGGTTCCTAAGAGGGGTTTTTCGCTAAGACTTCCGTTTTTGGGCTGTTTTCGCCAAATTCGAGGGTCGGGATGCCCCGAGTGATTATAGAAAGTTGGGAGAGATTTCGAGAGAGATTTGAGAGAGATTTGACATTCTTGGAGAGATTTCTCATTCAGAGAGAGATTTGGGAGAGATTTGACATTCTTGGAGAGATTTCACATACAAAGAGATATTTGGGAGAGATTTCATATTCTTAGAGAGATTTGGGAGAGATTTGACATACTTGGAGAGATTTCACATACAAAGAGATATTTGGGAGAGATTTCACATACTTAGAGAGATTTGGGAGAGATTCTCGATAGGAAGAGATGGTGTGAAAACGATTGAGAGCGGTTTCGTGTGTGACGAATGTGAGTGTCCGGCTTCGCAATGCAAGGTCCGTAAACCCCGTTATGCCATGTTTTAGGATCTTACACACTCCCTATGAGTATGCAACATTGTTTTATTTTTCTTGTTCATTGTTTAGCACTAAGGATAAAGAAATTTAAACACACGAACTTTCCAAGTGATGTTTTCTCATTAAGATAGTGAGTTCTATAGAAATTTACATAATACAAACCCTATTATACAAGGTTTAATTGAGTTGACCGGTTTGACTCATTGACTTTGTTCGGCTCAGACTTGACCCGAATTTGACTATTGTCACACATAACATGCCATATCATATCGTAACATAGAACAGCCATGCACTTCGGGTCTACTGTGTGACTGGTCCGCCGCACCGGCCAACAGTCCACCTGGTTCACCCTCCGAGTCTAGCCATATACATCGAGTCTGCATTGTGATTGGTCCGCCCGCACCAGACCTTCAATCCACCTGTTCCACTCTCTGAGTCTACAGTATGACTGGTCCACCCGTACTGGGCCTTCAGTCGGCCTGGTCCACTCTCCGAGCCTCGACACGTCTGGTCCGCCCTCTTGGGGCCTACAGCCTATCCGGACCTCTCGCTGGGCCTTCGGGATAACCGGTCCGCCCTGAGTATGTTGCCCTACAACACAAAGCAAGACCCGCCTCAATCCAACCCCAGTCCAACAACCATGTGCACATAAACATACAATCATATAACAATTCACAGTCAACTAGCCGATCTAGCAGATCACATAACATATCATCATCCTAACCAGGATACGGACCTAACCGGTCACTAGCATAGCATCATCCTAAATACCAGGATACCGACCTTAACCAGGTCTCTAACATATACCATCGTAGCTACCAGGATGCAAACATATCAAGTAATAACATAACAACAAATACCCGAATCTCGATCCGATAAAGGGCCGGCCTTGGTGCCTTAGACCCTGTTGATATAGTGAGGATAACTCACCTCGTAACTGCCGACTGAAAGATAAGACCAAGATGCTCCGACCACTGATACGATCTCCACCACTAGCCAACACTAACACTGAACTCAAACAATACCCAACAATTACCAAAATGCCCCTGGAAGTCAACTGGTCAACCCTTCGTCAAAGTCAAAGTCAACTTCTTGACTAACTCTACTCGTCGAGTCAACCCGATGACTCGCTAAGTCCTCATGCTTAGAATTTCCCCAATCCACGACTTGACTCGCCGAGTCACCCCGTGACTCGCCGAGTCCCATGACTCTGAGTCCCCTCGCACTCAACTCACCGAGTCCTCTCTTGACTCACTGATTCATGGCTCAAACATAAGAAGTTTGGACCTCACGACCAGACTCGCCGAGTCCAAGAATAGACTCGCCGAGTCCTAGGCTATCTTCAACCTACTCGTCGAGTTGTTCTTCCAACTCGCCGAGTTCCAGTCCATCTTCAAGCAACTCGCCGAGTACACCCTTGTGACTCGCCGAGTGTCTCTAGATCTTAACCCATACACAAGCCTTCCAGGCCATGCAGCTGACCCAAAACGCAGATCTACCCTTCTACAACCTATCCATCACGTAAAGTGGCAAACTTTACGTGAATCCAAAGAGATCTAGGCATTTTACACTCTTGGGCTAGGGTTTGGGACAAGATGGCTTCACCAAACACTCAAGAAAATGGACTTTAATGCACTCTAGACCTTCACCATTCCAGATCTGAGGTAGCAACCTCAGATCTAACCTTCAAACTCGAAATACCACAAGCCAAACTTTCCACACACTCCAAAATGATGATTCTAGATGAATAACAGCCCAAGAAACGAAGTAATACCTCAAAAGGAAGCCCCAATAGAAGAGAAATCCAAATCTTAGCAAAGCCCCTTGCTCCAAGCCTCCTAACTCTCCAAGATCTCCTTCAAAATCTATTCTCCAAGGTTCAAATGAACTCAAATCCCTCACAATCGCGTCTTAGGGTTTTCTGGACATCAAAAGAGGGTAAAGAGGCTGGGGAGAGGGTATAATGTCCTTTATATAGGGCTCATCCTCCGAAATTAGGGTTTTCTCCACTCAGTGCCTACTCGCCGATTCCATCCTGTGACTCGCCGAGTTGGCCACTTAACACGCGACTAGAGTCCCGACCCTACTCGCCGAGTCCACCCATGGACTCGCCGAGTTGCCATTTCACCTTTACAGTTTGAACCCTAAACTTGCACTTATGAACTCGGGATGTTACACTTTGTGCCAATCTGGGACATAAATCACATTCCAAAACCAAATATTTACACTTACTTTCTCTCCTAAATCTTCTGATTTCATGGCAACCTTCTACTAAACTGAGATATAGAATCCCTAATCATCTGTTGAGACTATTTGTCTCACACTTGGTCCCACCACGAGGCCATGTCTAAGAGTCTAACTGATAAGGGCTACCCTTGCCTAACTACCACACTGATGCTATCCGTCGGCCACAGAGTCATCCAATTCTAAACATGATCCAAAACCTTACTCGAGCCAATTCCATCGGGTCTTACCCACACTATCATAACCAAACGGGACACGCCTATGGGTCTCACCCAATCTGCACAATCGAACGGGCCTTGCCCATGGGTTTCATCCACTTGAGTACTGTACAAGCCCAACATCTCCTTAGATTCAACGATCCTCATTCTAAATAAGGAGCTGTCTTCCAACTCATAGATCTAGATACCAAAGGTGTCTTACTGGATAAAGTTTCCAATGTTATCCATTCCAAGGCTCCAAACAACCATGATCTAAAACCCTAGATTCAAGAATGCACATTTCTTCAAGTTTGGAGTAAATGGGGTTCATGCATACACTCTAAACTCCCTTACAAAGTCAAATTTGAAGTCCAATATGATTCTAAGCTCTTGGAGCTATCCAAACTCCCAAGATCAGTCCAGTCATGGGCCAAAACATCATATAATGAATCAAAACACTAAATACTCCTATATCCTAAGGTGTAAACCAATAAAGAAATGAACTTTAGGAGTTATACAGATTTATAAGTGCAAGGATGGTTGAATCTTCACTTGCAATGACACCAAACACCAAACTTTCTAGTCTTATTCACTTTAGAGCATATGTATCACCAAAAGAGCACCAAAATTTGGGTTTAGGAGATAGTGGAGCACCCAACACTCAAAAGAGGCTTGAGATTCTCTTAAGGAAGGTTAAGGAGGTTGTGGAGGCTGTAAATGACGAAATTTAGGTTTTAGAGCTCCTTAAATAGGCCCCTTTGCCAAGTAAAGGCCATCAGTCCAAGGGCCAACACAGTGTCCTGTCGACGAGTGAAACCCTAACACTTCAAATTTAAACACTTTCAACAAATGACGCCCAATCTCATGTTGTCCTTCTACTTCCTATCGAAACACAATTCCTGATCAACAAATGGGAAACCTCCTTAGAAATAGGATGCTACAAAAAATAAGAGTGCATGTTATCAATACCATGGTCGATTTTAGGAGATTGCATGGAGAAACATTCACTTCACTGGTACACGAAAGGAAAAATAGGGATACGAAAACAGGGAGAGTTCAGGAGAAATGAAGAAGGGTGAGATTGGCTGAAAGAGAGAAATACTAGTAGTTGTGGGAAAGAGAAGAGAAGTAGTGAGTTAATGAGGAAGAGTAAGAGGGAGGCAGGGGCTAACCAGTACCTCAAGGAAACCAGATGGTTACCAGGTAATGACCAAAATTTAGAAGTTTCTTGAAAAAGTAAGGGTTAATGTGCAACACAAAATAAGGGGATTTTTCCAATAAGTGTGTAAAATGTATGAATTTTTTGGTATTTGTCCTTATAGATTATACGGTATTAAAATGGATTAGCATGTACCATATAATAATTAACACCAAAACCATTAAAAGGTTTTATGAACATTTCATGTTTATTTATATGTAGGATGTGAGATAACTATGTGATGAAAAATTTAATATTTTTTGAACTAAATTAGTTATAAAATAATATGTAATTAAATTAATCGATTTCGAAATTATAGAAATAAGTATATATGTATATATATATATATATATATATATATATATATATATATATATATATATATATATATAACTCCAAAACGATTCTTAACATAATACATTTCATTCTTGAAGGAATCTAAAACTTTCTTCACATTTGAAACATCCCAAAAATACAGACCAAAAATTTCATTTTCAATTATTAATAAAACCATAATTATCAAATCATCACATAAAATCATAAACCATTGTATCCCAAAAACATCATAATCATCTATAAAATATATCAGAGTAAAACATCCCAGGCTAAAACCATGGTTTGTGCACTGCAGTCATCCGAAGCTCTTCCCATTGCTACTAGAAGTACCTAAAACCAAAACTGGAAATTGTAAGCACAAATCTTAGTAAGCACCCCAAACTACCACATACCATACACATAATCACATAATCAAATAATAACATAACATGGGCCCTACCCGCTACATCGAGCCCCACCCAACATCGGACCATAGTTCGGCATCGTGCCCCGCCCGGCATGGAGCAAAGCTCGGTACACATATAAACAAATCAACAAATACTTATAAACATAATCACATAACATAAGTATATAAACATTCCTCAGGCCCCGCTCGACATCGAATCGAAATCCAAAAGCATACAAACATTCCTCTGGCTTTCCCCGGCATTAAACCGAAGTCCAAAAACATATAAAACAACTACATGCAAGAATCACGAAGACATTAGGCATACAGACGTTCATCGGGCTTTCTCAACATTAGACCGAAGTACAGAAACATATAAACCTACCTCATACCTTGACAAAAATGGGACCTGAGTACGTCATATACTAACATACATAAATGGGCCGGCAGTGGTGCCTTTGACCCGTTCCTACAGGAGGAAACTCACCTCGCAAAATTGAATGCATAATCTCACGGTAAGGAATCTGTAACAGCTGCTCCAACGACTTCCCGACTATCATTATCACAATAACACTTAGTCAAAATCCAATAATCATTTTTAAGGTAAAATGACCATTTTACCCCTGGTCAAAGTCAGCATTCTCGGTTGAGTCAACTCGCAGAGTTGACCCATCAACTCGTCGAGTTCCATATGTTAGAAAACCCTAAAATCACGATCCGACTTGTCGAGTTCCTTTATGAACTCATCGAGTTCTTCAGTCTGTTAAGCTATCTTAATAGATTAAGCTCATATCCTTCAGATCTAAGCTCCATACTTCATATACATACTACAAATGTCCTTTTAAGGGTAAAGTTTCCAACTTTACCCGTTAATACCCTTCCTTAATGGATTTAGCTCAAACCCTAACTCTTTAAGACCCATATCTTGATCCATAAGCCATTAATACTTCAAGCTAAGACATACAAACTGATATCTAGACCCTAGACACTACATGAACATGTAAAGTCTCTGACTTTCTCTCCATGCATAGCCTTTTGGAGCTTAAAAGGCCAAAATGACATACTAAAGCTTGCATGGGTCTTCAATAGCCATAAAGTTTGCACCTTTATGCCATGAAAGCCCTTAAAGGTCCTAGATCTAGAAGTATACTCACTTGGGACGTCTATTTCCCAAGGGTCAAGATATTTGGACCAAAAACCCAAAAAAAGTGAAAATGAAGAGATCTAAGAAATCATTAACCAAGTTTGAGACTTGCTTACCAAAAAGTGACGAGGATGGGATGAAGTTTCTGGATCTACTCACTCCTTGCCTCCTCAAACTTCTTCTTCTTCCACAAGCTTCAATTACACAATTTTTCTCTAAAAATGACTCACAAGCTCACACAAGGCATTAGGGTTTCGAGATTTAAGGTCTGGGACTTGGAGGCTGTAAACGAGGCCAGTCTTTGGAGGTTAACGTGTTTAATTAGCATGCAGAACCATGAAAATTAGGGTTTCACTCTGCCAGTCCTACTCGTCGAGTTGAGGTTCTCAACTCGTCGAGTAGACTTTACAACCTGCGTCCATTTCCATTCCTACTCGACGAGTTTGGGGCCTCCAACTCATCGAGTTTCTATACAAAAGAGAATAAATATTTAATTAAATACATACCAGGAACTAGGCGTTACATTTTATTATGTCCGCCTACCTGTTTAAGGCAATTCATGTACTATACTATTATTTGTAAGAACCTTGTATTCAAACTTCAAGATGGAATACAAATGTTGTTTTGTTTATTATTGTACTTGTGCTATATATTCTGTTTATCGGCGACCCATGAACTTATTCGCACAATCTACCATGTTTCTCCGCTTCAATTGGGTGTGTGACTGATTGGTGTCAAATCTAAATTGGCTATAGATGTCACACCCTAAAACCATGAACGGCGGAAACGTTCTGGGGCGGGGGACGTCATGTATAGTATCACAACAATGAATAATAGTAAACAAGCAACAACATCATCTATTGCATTAATAAAATAATTTCATACATGTGTGTTTTGTCAAGTTATATAGACACGAAAATATACATATCAAAATAAATGACGAGTCTTGAACGAACTCCATCTTCTAGAAACCTGGCACATGTACCTGTCTATTGGTGACCTGAGAATATAAGTTATTTTGAAAGCGAGTATCAGCTTAAAGCTGGTGAGATCATAAGTATATTAATGTCTGTGTTTGTATGAAAGCATTTGTAAGACGTTTTGTAAGACGTTTTGTAAGATGTTTTGTACAATGTTTTGTAAAATGTTTGAACTCTCCTAGAAAACCCTATGTTTCCTACTAAAGGTAGCCTTCTACCAAGGCATCTAGTGTCTGTGTGTATGTCTCTCGTAAGCGTGTGTATTTTCCCAAATCCGACTATCATTAACCAAAAATATAGTTTTTACATTACCGTGCATCGTGTGAATGTTCACGAAGTGAATGTAATGGGAAAATATCGTAGTACTTTAGTATTTGTAGTAAGTGACTACTGCTGTACTAACAACCTTAAAAACAAAAGGCGTTTAAAGTAACATGTGATCGACCTGTACCCTGCTACTGACTCTAGTAAAATGACGATGTAAGATGCCGTAAGAAATGACATTTGGCACCTGTAAACTTGCAAGTCCCACTGTAGCGAGCAACAAGGTGTAGGATAGTAATCCTGTATAGATATGTACGCAAACTCATACGCTCCCTAATTAAGGAGATTCTGGATACAAAAACGGTCATGGCAGGAAGTGTTGGGTTTTGAGCATTCTAACACTCCTAAGTGTACATGCAACCCTAAATACCTTGGATCTATGTTTTCTCTGTTATACATGCAAATAAGAACTTCCAAGGTATTATCCTAATCTAGCATACAAAACAATAACTATAGCAAGATAGAATACATACCTCTTTGATGTAGAAAGTTTTCATGAAGCTTGAGTGCCTAGTGCCCCAAGTGTGACACCTCAAATGGAATCACAATCATCAAAACACTTGGAATGACTTGAGAGAATTCTACACTCATCAAAATCGGCTAGCCCTTTCACTTCACACACTAGTGTGATTCTAGTTGCCAATTTTGTCAAGAATAAGATCTTTATATAGTGTTACAATTAGGGTAAACCCTAATTGTCATGACTTTCCATTTCCTTGGATCCATGGGTACAAATACACCATGGAGCATCCATGGACCATCCTATGGGTTTTAGCCCAACTTGATTATCCATGGAGCATTAGCCCACTATACAAGTATGGATGATTTACACAATCAACCCATATATTTAATTAGTCTTCTTTTGATCACTTAATTAATCCTAGATTAATTCTTGATCAATACTAATTAAATAATCTTATTATTCTTATTATTAATATACTAGAACTTATAATATATTAATAACCATAAGTGTCTTATTTCTCTCATTCAAGTGCATGATGGTATGCAACCCAAATGGACCATGCCGGGTCGGGTCAAGTCTTACCAATTATAGTTATGGACTTAGACATTAATCCAATAGTCTCCCACTTGGATAAGTCTAAAACTATTATTGCGTATGACTTCAGGAACCAACTGGCAATCGTAGCTCTCAAAAGCTTCTGTCGAACTCTGACCTTGTAGATGAACTCTGACCTTTGTCAGTGACTTGTCCATTAGATAAGGGATCATATATTCCTCCATTCTAGATATCATATGGACTGAGACATGGATTATAATCATTCTCTTTGTCCATTTGTTGTTTCCCGATTTGCGATTTATGACGACTGACTAATTGAACAAATCAAATCAGTCCTGGCCCGGCCGAGCACTTCCATTTGTCATCATCAAATCATCGAGGGGCCCACAGATATCGCTTTTATCCCGAAGGTAAAAGGAATGGATAAACTTCGACTCATATGGCTTGTTCTACTACTTGTTGAATCATACACAAAAGCACGTTTTATAGCACCGAGTTACCAAATGCGGTTTCGTGCAATCAATGTACTATCAACTCATAGTAACAACTCATATCTCTAGGTTTGAAGAATATAAGATATTATCGTCTCATGATCACTCGTGATAAAATCCATGAAGTGATTCCAATGAGCGCGGGTTGAATCCAATACTCAGAACTTATGAGCACTCATGAGTGTTGTAGCCTTGTCCAACAGCTTAGACCTCTACAACCCATCATGACAGTCTTAATTCATATCTACTTCCAACATATGACCGACTGTGGATAGTTTGAATAACTTAGTCATTCCAGAAGAATAACCCAGTTTATTCGGGAAGTCAAAACATGCAAAGTGAAACACAATAATAATCGAATCCAATATGGTCTCAGAACTTATGAATATAAATAAAACACCTTTTATTTATCACCATATGATTACACATTATTCATTGTATACTGTTTCAGCTATCAACTTTATTCTTGATTTTAACACAATAGTTGTCCCATGCTCCAAGCATGTACACTATGTTTTCTAAACACTAGTCATGCCATACACCAAGTATGCATACTATGTTTGTCTATGATCTTTACTTTGTGAACTAGATCAATTGAACATTACTTCAATGATTCTCTTTTCACACTCCCAAACCCTTACTGCAAATGCAAGAATTCCAAATTCATGCCATTTACTGTAATCTGTTAGATTCTAAACTTATATGCATTGATCTTCTTGTAATGATTATGCACAAAGTCAGAAAGACTTGACAACAAACATTACAGAGCATTCCAAAGGAGATCAACTCCTTGGAAACATCCTTCTTGCATTAAGTTTCCTTAATCTTACACAGATTGAAAATTTTAACTTTGAAACATTTCCAGATTCCATTTTTGACTATCACTTCTGAACAAGAGTTGCCTCCTTACAGACTATGTCAATATGGTCCTTCCAGAATTAACACTATACTTCCAATTGTCCTTGAGTAACCAATCTTTGGTAAACCTTAGATTGTCCTCGACAATTGTTTAATCCTTTTAGTCATATCCAGTTCTAAACCTTTTCCCTTCTTAATGCCCCAGGCATTTGGAAAATTTTAGAACGGATGATTATAGCACATGTAATCGATCCTATATCCGAAGCATATGGGACACGATTCATGATGTCTCACATAAAGACTAAACCAGTCTTTTGCTATAACATTTCCATTTCAATTTGCCAAGTTCTCATAATTCAGATTATGAAAAGGGATGCCGTAATCATAATCGAATTTTAGAACGCAAATAATGGACTCATATACAGAATTTCCTTATGTTGAGCCATTCCAACATGAAATTCATATATATATCCTTGACTAAATGATTAAAACCTCACGATCTAAGCTTATAGATTTGAGATGAAGCATAATTTCCTCTCCCTTAATTATAGCAAAACAACTTTTTCCCAATTGAAACTTTGTTTTCTATAATTAACATTGCTAGCTTGCAATACTTAACATAATTATCATGCTCCCACTAACATGATGATTATTAGCATAACACTTATGCTCCCACTAGCTTTGACATGTACTCAGAAATCAGCTGGACTTCTAGAAATCAATACTTCATTGACTTTCTTACCAAAGTTCAGATTTCTGATACTAGATTGTTTTGATAAAACTTTATCAAAATCATACACCTTTCCTTAGATAGCACACTTGTGTGTCTAAAAAATTATGAAGAGGTATGCCGTAATCATAATGGTTAGACCTTTTTGCCACTTCTCACAAGTCCATATTAGTGTGCCGGTTAACCACACGCGCTCCACTAACAACTTTGAGAATGCAAATATCACAATTGCTATCTAGATAAAATCTACTTAGTGAAAGTGTTTCCTCACCATCATTTTCATGAATCGGAGAGAAACCTTATGACACTTAGATTTAATGGTGTATGAGTTCCTACCCATATGAATTTGTCAAAACCATAATCACAGGACAAAGATAATGACAAATCCAAAACCATATGGATTGAACTCAATCTTAATTTCTTGCCACCTGGCAGCTCAAGGGCCTACCATTGCTTCCAAGTTGTTGTGCAACAAATTGAGAACTCTAAGAACTCATATGCAAAGCCAACTTTACTGGAATGGGCACAGAATATGTCAACACGATAGGTTATAAACCTCAAGTCGTGTGCTAGTGAAGACCTTTCAGGTTTTGTTCTTGATTAGTTCTTGAGACTTTCAAGACCTTTAAGACTCCCACTGTCCTCTTGACCTATAAGACTCCCTTGTCAAACATCCAAGAAACAATGTGGATTCTAATCAAGACAAACACTTCACACAATTGGCCTAAGTTGGTCTTTGTTTTATCCAAAACATCACAACTTACCAATTTCAAATGTACAAGAGTAGAAAACTTTTACTCTTACACTTGACAAGTGTTTTAAACCTTCTTTTGAGACATGTCACTCAAGTTACAATCTTGGAGTATGACTCTAAGACTTGTATTGGAACGAAGTATGACTCATCTTCTTGATTTAACCACTTCAACAATTCAAGTTCCTCTTCTTAGTCATAAGAATGCACCAAGATTTTCTTAGAGAACTAATTGTGCTATGGTTTCTTAATCATTAAGATGATCACAAAACGGATACTAAAGTACTCTCCCATCTTTTCAGATTTGAGAAACTTTTATCCTTCTGCCTAATTTGATTCTTCTTATTCGCTCTGCCATACATTGAAACCTTTTTTCCAATGTCTCAGAGTTACACTTAAGCATGTAAGTATAATCATATTTACTGAGCTTTAGTAAACTATGACGAATAGTCTTATCAAACTTTTGTGGTGGACTTAATCAGTGCACAAGAATGTGTACTCGATCCCTTAGTCCTTTACTTGACTCACACATCCATGTGAACAAGTAATTAGTCTTATTTTTCCAATACTTGAAAGTTCTCATTCATCATGCTATATAACTTGCGTGATTCCAAGTTCCGGTCCAATTGAAACTTGGGTGATGAGAATCTTTCCTTATTTGGTAAATCTAGACATTACCACAAATGAAAGAATCAATTTCATATTTCCACTCTTGCTCTTAATGGAATCATATAAGCAACAATTTTTTTCCTCAAAAGCCATTGTAAGGATATTTTAAAATAAATAAAATCAAAAAAAAAAATTTCTGTTATTTTAAAACTTTGCGGAAAAACTTATCCTTACAATCCATATGAAAACTTGTTGTTATCTATTCCTAAGCAATATCTCATAACTCCTAAGAAGTTGCTCAAGAATCCGATCTTCAAACTGTGCGATAGAAATCCATCTACGCCATCAGATTCAGCATATTCTTTCTTTAAGTTTCTTCACTTTTCTTTGATTCTTAAAACATCACCATGTGACCCAGTCACATCATGTATCAAGAATCTCAGAATAGAAACTTAACAGAGTTAGATAGTGGACTTTACCTGAAGTAAAGTCAAACTTATTGACTTTAACATCCTTAGGTAAATTTGGCAGCTTCGCAACCAATGCCCCTTCCTTTGGCAATATAAACATATGGACCCTTTGATAATGGTACACGGTACTATCACAGACTTAGCTTTTCTCTTTACCATTTGGTCAACCGAGTTGACTATGGCCGATCCCTTTCCACTGGAAGAGAGAGCTTTACTAGATATCCAATGTCATCATTGTCAATGTCCATAAAGATTTAGGAAGTTGATCTTAGCAAATAGATAAGATCATTAAGGGTCTTGTCATAGTCTGTTTCATAGGTGTCCCAAAGGAACTCACTATGTGACTTAGAAAGTGATTGAACCACCAACTTTCTCAAGACTTTGACACCCAACTCTCCCGGCTTGTCAATATGTGACTACATCTCCAAGATGTGTTCACACCTAGACCTTGCCTTGCCAATAGGGCTTGAGTGACCTTAAACTTTTCCAAGAACTTGTGGGTTAGTGAGAATAACTGGAGGAGGAGAAAGAAGTATGATATCCATGGGACATCATCCTCATTAGGAAACCTTGTTTCAAGAGATTTGGGAAGATCATAAATGTCTAAACCAGACATGTTTTGGGAGATATTCAAGATAGCTGATCTTAAGTCCTTAATATGACACCCAATATGAAATATTAAGGCTAGGACCCAACAAACTATTTTATAACTTAGAAGAGGTATGCCGTAATCCAAGCTATAAAATATTTGAAGGTAGGTGAATGACGATTCACCAATTTCCACCAAGATAAACGAAATGTATAATTAGGTTTTAATTGGTTTTTGAAACTCCTAGATCTTTGAGATTCATTGAACTTTTCAAAGGCATGTTTCAATCTCAAGTGTGCCCTTCAGGTTTTGTGACTGGGATGCCGAGGATCACAAAACAAGGTGTGAAGTAACCATGCAAATCACTTGGTACCCTTAATAAATTACCCCTCAATCGATGTGCCGGTTAACCACACACGCTCCATCGATACTATGATAAATATTAAGTCACCCTTTACCTACCTTGTTAAATCCAAGTTAGTGTGCCGGTTAACCACACACGCTCCACTAACGACTTAGACAAAGTGCAAAGTGTAATTTCATGGATTAGCACCTTATTCACATTTTTCCTAAGTAACTAAGATTGGGTATTATTAAGAGTTTAGTTACTTAGTATTATCATTAATACTTTTAATGAAGGGAGAATTATAGTCTTGTCAAACCCGTTCGGCTAACGACCCTCCACCAGTCAAGCAAGCGGTGGGTGAGAGTGGACACCCATTAAGTTGCCATTTTATAGGCAACAACCTTATACCCACCTTATAGACCGGCTTCGTGAATGAGGCGTACTAGCGGTAAGACTGACTTTACTCTTATACATATATATATTATTAACTTATAATATTATAAAGTATAAGGGTTGAATTTTAACTTTTAAAATTCTAAGGGCTAACTTGGAATTAAAGTATTCATAAGTGAAACCTTTACAAATTCCAAAACTTGAGGGCAAGTTTTGAAACTATTCAAAACTATTCATTTCTTGTAACTTATGAGTTTAATAGAGTAATAAAATGAGGACTTTTCATTTTTCTAACTCTTGTGTTCTTTTAATGGTTTTTTTTTAATCCAAGAGACTTTTGGTTTTCCATAACTTGAGGACAAGTTATGGACTCCATTAAAACACATTATGATCAAGAATTAAACTACCATATAGGTTACAAATAATCCCTATGATCATCTAAACTTCATATGAACAAGAACATGAAAATAAACACTTTCAAGAATCAAAATCACATTAAACTTTGTAATTTTGATAACTAGTTGTTGTAAATGAATTAGCAAAAACATTACACCAGCTAAAACAAGTTTTTCAAGTACCAAAACAGTTTAGGGTAATGTTTCCAATCCATTTCCAGCAACTAAAGTCGAAAATCTGCACTCTGTCGACCCTACTCGCTGAGTTGCATGAACCTACTCGCCGAGTAGGTTGAAGATACACATGAACTCGCCGAGTCCCCCCCATGGACTCGCCGAGTCCATTCGTCAGGCAGCAAGTTTTCGACTTTTTTCAACTTTTAATTACATGTATAAGAGAAAGCAAGCCTAGGCTCTGATACCACTGTTGGGTTTTGAGCATTCTAACACTCCTAAGTGTACATGCAACCCTAAATACCTTGGATCTATGTTTTCTCTATTATACATGAAAATAAGAACTTCCAAGGTATTATCCTAATCTAGCATACAAAATAATAACTATAGCAAGATAGAATACATACCTCTTTGATGTAGAAAGTTTTCATGAAGCTTGAGTGCCTAGTGCCCCAAGTGTGACACCTCAAATGGAATCACAATCATCAAAACACTTGGAATGACTTGAGAGAATTCTACACTCATCAAAATCAGCTAGCCCTTTCACTTCACACACTAGTGTGATTCTAGTTGCCAATTTTGTCAAGAATAAGATCTTTATATAGTGTTACAATTAGGGTAAACCCTAATTGTCATGACTTTCCATTTCCTTGGATCCATGGGTACAAATACACCATGGAGCATCCATGGACCATCCTATGGGTTTTAGCCCAACTTGATTATCCATGGAGCATTAGCCCACTATACAAGTATGGATGATTTACACAATCAACCCATATATTTAATTAGTCTTCTTTTGATCACTTAATTAATCCTAGATTAATTCTTGATCAATACTAATTAAATAATCTTATTATTCTTATTATTAATATACTAGAACTTATAATATATTAATAACCATAAGTGTCTTATTTCTCTCATTCAAGTGCATGATGGTATGCAACCCAAATGGACCATGCCGGGTCGGGTCAAGTCTTACCAATTATAGTTATGGACTTAGACATTAATCCAACAGGAAGTACCATGACCCGTTTAATGGTTCACATAACTGCATGAATGTACATGTAATGAATGTGCTAACTGTAAAGTGTACTCATTCTCTGTCTAGCCTGTATGTACTGTATTGTTCTGCGTGTGCTAACTGTAATGTGTGTTCTCTCTCTATCTAGCATGTATAGTAATGTACTGTGTGTACTACTCGTATTGACTCATGAATGAACTGACTCATTGTATGTTTCATTGTTCTAGTAATAGTATTAGTATCTTCCTGTTCTACCCCTATGGTAGCTTATTAGTAATGTATGATCATGATTGTAAACCCTTGCTACCCAAAGGTATGGAACTGATTGAAAGAACTTTTATGTCTGTATATGTATACATAATATATAACTAATAGATAGACGACCTTCGGACGGATAGTCGATGCCCTAAAGCCACATCCCAACGAGGAAAAGGAGATAAAGTGAGCTGGCCTTCCTAAGCCCTTTAAACATTACTTATATAACTATACATACATAGGCATGCATTTGATATTAGGTATAAAAGAGTTTAAGTAAAAGTATTTGACAAGTAAAAGAGTTTGTAAAAACAGTTTGAAGCAAAACAGTTTGATAAACAGTTTGAACAGTAAGCAAACTACTGGTTTGGTAGTTATTAATCACATGTGATTGATATAATAACTATAAGTATTCAACTTGTATCCCCCCCCCCCATAAAAGCATTTAAAAAAATTTAAACCATTGATTAAGGGGTATGAACACACCTGTCGTGAGTGGTGTGGATGAACTGAAGATGTAGGATTGCTAAGTGTCAAGTGAAGACTTGAACACACTCTATGATCCTAGTTAACATATAATATCACATATATGTATCCAATTAGTATTTAAACAACTAATAAACAAAGTTAAGACACCCTAGGACATGCTAAACACCTTATCCAAGTGTTATAAGTCCCAAGGATTGCATCTAAGTGTTGTAGGAAAAGGCTAGTATGCTTGGGGTTCAAGGAAAACTCCATTATGGAGTTTACGGTTTTGTGGTCACAACCAAAAGAGTTTACAGTCGTAAACCCTTGAGTTTACGGCCGTAAGCTCATACACTTTTGACCATTTGTTGTTTGAAGCCTTAATAGACCCTAGAAGCTTTTCTACTTGAAGTATGTGTCTAAGGAAGGAACTAGGGCACCATTTCACTCCTATTTGGAGTTTACTGTTCCTAAACCATTTTCCTTTGAGTTTACTATCGTAAAATCATAAGGTTTATGGTATTTTGGGGGATTTCAAGTCCTTAGCTGATCAAAGAATGGATCCATGTTAGTTACTAAGGCATAGGAAGGGACTAAGCACACTTTGGCACCGTTACTTGGTGTTTACGATTCAAGAACTTCTTGAACCGTGAACACCTTGTTCTTGGTGTTCTTGGGACATTTTCTTGATGTAAAGATGTATAACAAGCTTTATAAGACTCTAGGATAGAAGTACTTACTATATTGAAGCTTGAAATGAGCTAAAAGTCCAAGAACACTAGTGTGTGTTCTTGGTGTAAATGGAAGAATCAACCTTTTGGAATGATTTCATGGTTAGAAGAGTGTTAAAACACTAGATTAAGCCATATAATCACTTAAGAAAGCTAGAATCACTTACTAGTTTGAAGATCTTGAAAATCTTTTGGATGATACTTGAGAGAGAAATGGGTTTGGATCTTGAGTTTTTGGAAAAAGTGTAAATAATGACCGATTCTCATATATATACTCTCAAATTTAGGGTTTTTGGCAAAAACTATTTTATTCAGGCAATAAACTCTAATTTCTTAGAGTTTTGGAATAACACTGTTGCACAATAACCCTAGTGCATCCTCTCTCCTGATATCTCTAAAGTGTGAATCCTGAAATACTCAAACTTATTCTAAAAAGTATGAAAATTAACAGCAACTGTTCTGACTTCTATTGACTTGATATGTTTGTACAGAATAGAAATTTCGGGTTGTCACAATAGAGAACTCGTATCCTTGAAAGACGAATAAAACTATAGCAACGAGCAACTAATAAAAGTATTATTATTATTATTAATTTCCCTACTTCTTGACTACTTACATGAGAGGTAATTGTTTTGAAGGGCCGCTTAGGTAGCTGGATTTAGGAACAACTATATGCTAAAATGGCCATGTCCTCTAATGCTCCTTGTCTGACCCTGATCCTTATTTGATAGTATTGGAGTACAAAACAAAAACTAATAACACTACAAACCTCACCAACAACAATATATAAAACTTTTATATTCTGTTTACCGGTGACCCATGAACTAATTCGCACAATCCAACTTGTTTCACCGCTTCAGTCGGGTGCGTGACTGATTGGTGTCAAATTTAAATTGGCTATAGAGAACTTGTATCCTTGAAAGAGGAATAAAACTATAGCAACGGGCTACTAATAAAAGTATTATTATTAATTACCCTACTTCTTGACTATTTACAGGAAAGGTAATTGGTTTGGAGGGCCGCTTGGATTGTTGGATTTAGGAACGACTATATGCTAAAACGGTCATGCCCTCTGATGCTTCTTGTTTGACCCTAATCCTTATGTAACATCCCGACTCCCAAGTATAAAATTTAAATTGTCTTTATTCATTTTAGTAGGGAAACTCGACGAGTTGGAGGCTCAAACTTGTTGAGTAGAGATTTAAATAGCGGTGTTGTAACACCAGTCAAATTTAGGGCAAAATTAAACTTTTCTAAAATATTATTTGGGTTAAATAAAGTATTAGATACCGTAACAAGGTTTTCGGAACTATAGAGAACACTAAAATCCGAGTTATAACAAAGAAGTTATGACCAATCAAAAATCCACGACAAAACGTAGTTTAGTGTAAAACGTGAATTTAATATGGACTACTTTTTAGCCTTAATTATCTTAATGAAAGTTGTATAGTATGTCTACACCTTCGCGTGGATATAAAGAACATCGAAAACGGAGCACGTATGCAAAATTTATGGCCTTCCGAAGATACAACTGTCTGAGACCAGGACGCGTGTAAGAAACCCTAATTTAACTGAACTCACGACGTGAGCATCATTTCTCATGACGTGAGGAGTCAAATCACCACTTTTCAGGCCTAGAATGCAGAAGTCAAGTCTACATATAAGAATCATGACGTGAGCCTTAAAACTCACGACGTGAGCAGTCTGAATGACCCTTGCAGAGCAAGTTGACGAGAGGATCATGCTGAATCAGCCTCACGACGTGAGGGAACCATGCTCATGACGTGATTTCGTGATTGATGGGTTCCAGAGTGTCAGACACGTCAAACTCGTCGAAGAGGATCATGCTGACTAACCTCACGACGTGAGAAATCCAAAACTCACGACGTGAGACCCCAAATCAGCCCCTATAAATAGAAGCTTAAGGGCCGGGTTTGGTGCTCATCTCTTTCCATCTAAGTGTCGTTACCCGGCGTGATTACCTTGATAATCCTTCTCGAAGCCCCGGTTTTTCATAGTCGAGTCCCGAAGGAAGTTCTACACTCCCGAGATCCCCGAGAATCCCGAGATTTCAACTCTCTCTAGTCGAAGTTCGACTCGATTCTTCTCTCAACTACTTCAAAGCAACCACTTTAATCAAGTGAGTTCATACCCCTACAAACACACTTTAAATACGTTTTTAACCGCTTTTAAACACTTTTAAGAGGGGGGGGGAATACAAGTAAACACACGGCTAAAATTGTGTGAAACATCGATCTTTTTCTATACTTTTCATACTGTTGTTTTAACTATCATATGAAGTTATTATCATGTAAAACACCTCACAACACAACTTTACCCTCTTGGGATACAATATGTTTTATAAATAGAAATATGTTTTATTCATACGTTTGCATACTACATCATATCAAGGGTAACCATTTTCAACTATAACATGATGCTTTTACAAGAAAACTCAACTCATCATCACGCCTTTGTAACACGGTAGAAAAGGAAATCATTTCATACAAATGATTTTTCATCATATTACTCGTGAACTTGTTGTTAGCCATCATGTGAGTTCATACCCCTTTTATACACCTTCAAATACTTTATAATGTACTTTTACTACATTTCGGGGGAGAATACAAGTAAACACCCGGTTAATCCCGAGAGAAAACGTGAAAACTCTTGTTATATGTTGCATGCACTAGATTTATACAAATTCCATAGTATCCAGGGTAGCTATCCTTGTTAAACCATTTTATGCATTCAAAGAACTTATGATTTATGCTTTGTCAAACATTGTGAAAGAGGATAAACATTGCATACAAAACTATCACTTTAATACAGACTTAGTTGAGAATCCGTGAGACGATTACATCTTCAATGCTACCTTTTTGTTAAAAGGTACTACCTAAAGTCCTGTCTATTATAACCAGAGTCTCCCGTTTGGAGAGCGTGTCCAATGTGTATAGATCTATACGGGAAGTCATGATCCTGCGCCCTGGCTGTTAGCTATAGTCCTTTGGGTGACAGTTTGGCATAAACGTTTCGACGCCTGAAGACCGTCGCCACAGGCATATTATGTTTAGTATGGTTATAAAACTCACCGGATAGACAATTAATATGGTATTCTGATTTTATGAACTAGTAGTTATTAAAACTATTCTTCATCTAACAAGTGTGATCTTCTTATAACTTTATTATATAAAACTATGCCCCAACCTTTTAAGCATGACAGTTGCTTGCGATTTTCGGTCTTGGACATTAGAGACTGTCTGTTACTTTAGGAAAATAAGGGATTTTCTTGTATCTAAAAAATCAACTAATAGGAAAATAAGGGATTTTCCTGGTGCAACTATTTACAATTCACAACACGAACATTCATATGCATTTCATACTTTTATAAGAAAATAAGGGATTTTCTTGGAAAACGCACGAACTTTGGAATGGCATACATTTTCTCAAAACCGCTTATGAACTCACCAACTTAATTGTTGACACTTTTTCTTTGAAATAACTTGTATTCTCAGGGAACCGCTAAGTAGGTTTGGAAATCATCTTTTGGGGATTAACGTTCTGGCGTTAATGACTTCTTTTGAAACAAGTTATTGTATTTATACTTAGAACATGTAACAACTACGATTATGTAAACACTTTTAAATATTTATATATTTGGTGGTGTGTACTTTCCTTACTATGCAATTGTTATGATACTGAATATGACGTCCTCCGCCCCCGAATGTTTCCGCGGTTCTAGTTTGGGGGTGTGACAGGCGTGGATTTTAGAGACAACTCGACGAGTTAGAGGACCCAAATCGACGAGTCGGAGTTGACTGAGAAAACCCTAATTTTCAGGGTTTGTACCCCATTTAGTGGACCTTAAGCCCTCTATTTCGCCTCCCTTACCACCTTAGCACCTTGAGTGAAACCCTAATCGAGTTGTTATCATCTGTGTGTGTGTGTGAGAGAGAGAGAGAGAGAGAGAGATAGACTAAGTGTGTGTATTTTGGTGCATTCTTTGAAAGAGCTTGAGGATAAAAAGGCTTTGAACAAGAAGGAGCCCTTGGATCCGGCATTCAATCAGTGTTAACGGCCATTTGGAGGTAAAAAGCTACTATCTTGGTCACTTGTTTGTTAGATCTCTCCATTAGAGAGTTTATGGCCATTTCCACCTTCTTTTTCAGTCATTTAGTTGTTGGAGCATGCTTTGAAGATGAGACTTCATATCTGGAAAATACTAGGTATCTTAGGCCTAAAGATTCAAGCTTTATAAA
The DNA here is from genome assembly GCF_002870075.4 of Lactuca sativa. Lineage (NCBI taxonomy): Eukaryota > Viridiplantae > Streptophyta > Magnoliopsida > Asterales > Asteraceae > Lactuca > Lactuca sativa. Next base: position 207,314,578 of record NC_056629.2, on the reverse strand, counting down.
GATTTGGCCAACTTTCATGCCCTAAACACTTTGTTGAGCTTTGGTTTGGCAAACTTAGCCCTAGATGCCATACATGGACGTAAAGTTTGCAGCTTTACGTGGTATTTCAGCGTTAGAAGGGTAGATCTAGAGTATGGGGTCTTAGTTATGGTTAAAGGCGTCTGAATGAGTGTTTGAGCTGAAGGAACGTGACGAATTGGAGAGCCAACTCGACGAGTTGGTGAGGGTTTTCTCCAATAGTGTGGACACGTTAAAAACTCGGCAAGTTGGTGAGACAAGTTGGCAAGTTGAGTTGGATTTTCTCAATTTTTTAATGAAATGAAGGAACTGGACGAGGCGCATAAATACACTCAACGAGTTGGGGTAACATGGACTATTGACTCGAGTGTTGACTTTCGTTGACTTTTAGGGTTTGGTCAAGTTATGGATTATGGAGACCATGGAGGGGTAAAATGATCTTTCACCCTTTCCGAGAGTTAGAAAAGGGGTTAACTTAACATCTATGGAGTTGTTATTATACATTGTTAATTAGAGATGATTATGATGTGTAGGCAGAGTCTAGACCGATCTTTGAGTACAAGACCCACTTGCTTACTTACGAGGTGAGTCTTTTTACTATACTTACCTGAGTGGTAATTATTGTGCGACCGGAGGGTCTTATCTATGTTATTGATCGGAGGGTCTTATGTGCCTACATTGAGTTATGTGATACTATGCATTCTGTCTTTGTGATTTATGTTGTATATTATTATGTGCCTTATTGAGATCGGACCAGAGGGTCTAAACCGAGTTGTGAGGACGGAGGGTCTTCACTGAGATACAGGACTATAGGGTCTAAACCGAGCTGTGAGACTGGAGGGTCTTCACTCACTAAGCTTTGTGCTTACTATGTTATGTGAAATGTGTTTCAGGTACATCTCACGATCGCTGGAAGGCTCCGACATGATTCTACACACCAACTATTTTATTTGTGTTTTGAGGATTCTGGGATATTGACAAACAACTTTATGTCTTGTGTTTGAAAAAATTTATAAATTGGGTTTAAGAAATGTTAAATTGTGTTTCATGTGGATTTAAAAATGAAAATTTTATTTGAAAAATTAGAGAGTTAGACCTTACTTGATAGTCTTGGAGTACAAAACAAAAACTAATAACACTAAAAACCTCATCAACAATAATACATATATAGAAGTTATATATATATATATATATATATATATATATATATATATATATATATACACACACACACACACACTTTGACCTAGCATAAGAATACTAAATAAAATTGTAACATACCTTTAACTAAAAATCCCAACTCAGCCCTTTAGGTCAAACGCCTATATATATATATATATATATATATATATATATATATATATATATATATATACACACACACACACACACACACTTTGACCCATGATAAAAATGCTTAATAAAATTGTAACATACCTTTAACTAAAAATCCAACTCAGCCCTTTAGGTCAACCGCCTCGATTAAGGTTAGTACCATACATAAAGCAAACCACAAATAAACATGGAATGTGCGCCTATGTTATTTATGGTCGGGCTGATGTACAACCAATCTTGAGCACGGAGTTTGACAGACTATAATAGTTGAGAGTTTTAGAGATTAAGAATGTTCTCAAGATTCATTGTGGATGCCTAGTACCTTAGAATCCTTATGTCGACCGTATACAACTTTAAAACACTAATACATTTACAAACTCGTCACTAACACACTTAAAATATTACAACCCTTTTATGTAGATGGCTGGATTACCCGACGACCACCCAGTTTGGATTGACCTTGTAAATCTCGGGGAGCATCATGAGGTCCCGATATAGTAAGTAGGAGACCTGTACTTCCTAGAGGGCCATCTGATATCCCCAACTGACCTAGAGGAGGATCCATTAGAGGATGAAGATGACTAGGTCATACTACAAGATGCTTAGGAGATAGACAATGATGGTTCCATAGAGGATCAGGAGGGACTCATAGATGAGGAACCTGCCCCTCATACTCCACCATCCTCTCCAAGTAGGAGATACTATCAGCCACACCTCTGTCATGGCAAGATTCCCCTACTGACGAGGACCCTGACGATGAGTGTTCCTCCGGTATGTCACATGGACCCATCCACTCATGTTTGTTGACCCATTAGTGGTCAGAAGAGGAAGCTGACTTTTTCACATGATCCAGCTTGACTCACTAACTTGCTCGGCAAGAGGACGACTATTGATATTGATGGGTTTTGAGCATACAAAAAATACTATATGTGCATGCAACCCGAAATGATTCGATCTAGGTTTTCTCTATTAGACATACAAGCATTGAACACAAAAACTAAAAACCCTAAGAGGCATGTACAATTTCGAAATTAACATAAAACTAGGGTTTAGATACATACATTTATTGTTATGTGGTAATAACAATGATTCCCTTGAAGATCTTGACTTTGAGAACAAGTTCCACAAATATAACACCTCTAATGGTTCACAAACACACCAAAGCAAGTGGATGATTGAGAGAGAGGGGAGAGGAGGGAGGCACTCAAAGGATTGTGCCACTATCAATACAAGTACATACCAATTATAGTTACGGGCTTAGACACCTAATCCAATAGTCTCCCACTTGGATAAGTGTAATAATTATAATTGCACGTATAACTTCAAAAAGTGAGCAACAAATTGTGGCTCTCAAAACCGTTGTCGAACTCTGACCTAGTCAATAATGTTTCCTAAGATAAGTGATCATAAAATTCCCCTTTCTGCAAAATATCACATGGACAAATGACATGGAACAAAATCATTCTCATTGTCCAACAATTTCTTTCCTAATTTCTGATTTGTAATGACAAAGAACTTATTTGAACTCATCAATTCAGTCCTGACCGGGCCCGACACATAAGTCAACACCAAATCATCAAGGATACCAAGATATGGCTTTTCCCATTAGGGCAAAAGGAACAGATAAAATTCGACTTATATGCTTGCACTATTTTACTCATCAAATCATGCACAACAATACGTTTTATAACATTAAGTTACTAATGCGTTTACGCATTATCAATGCACAACTAACTCGTAAATAACAAATCATATATATATATATATATATATATATATATATATATATATATATATATATATATAAAGATTATACGATATTACTGTATCAGAGTTACCTATGATAAATTCCATGAAGTAATTCATTGAGCGTGGGTTTAATCCAATACTTAAATCCCCATTTCAAAAGTACTCATGAATGTTGCAGCAAACCATTGCTATGTCTAAACACTTAGACAATCTACAACCCAATTCATGACGGCCTTAATTCACTACTTACCTCTAAAGTATGATCGACTGTGGATATTTGAATAATCTAATTTTTCGAGAAGTAAAACATGCAAAAGTGAAACACAATGATAAACAATTGACAAAAGATAGTAAACAATACATATAAAAGAATCCCTATTTATTTAATCCTCTAATGTCAATTACATTTATTTCTTACAAGTTTCTAAATATCTATATAATCACTAAAACTAATATTATCCTTCAGACCAATGATCCTTGCATGCTGAGCGTGCTTAACTATAACACTGTAAATTTTCAAACAAAATTTTCATTTTAAAAATCACGTAATTCTCATAACATAGTTCAAAAAATCCCAAATGACAATGTTTTCAGAAACACATATTTATAAAATGTTTTAAACGCAATCCAAGATCCTCAAAATGTGACTCTGCCTTGTGTGTACATTCAAGCAGGCGCCTTCCCATGATCCTGAGAAGTACTTGAAACACATAACACATAACACGGTAAGCACGAAGCTTAGAGAGTTCCCCAAAATACCACACACATCTCGTTAACCTTTCGAGGCTATACTCGAATAAGACCCTCCGGCCATTGTGTCTTAGTGGAACCCTCCGGTCCTACAACTCGGGTGGACCCTCCGGTCCTAACTGAGTAAGCTTAGAATAATACACAACATAAATCACAAAGACATAATGCAGGATATCACAATACTCAATATATACACATAAGACCCTCCAGTCACACAAAGAGTACCACTCTAGGTAAGTATAGTGAGAAGACTCCCTCGTAAGAAATCAGATAACCTCGAACTCAAATCATTGGTCTAGCCTCTGACTAACACATATGATAATTATCTCTAATTAATAACAACTTTAAAAAAAAGCTACACTAACCCTTCTACAAACTCACAGAAGGATAAAAAGACCATTTTACCCTTCCATGGCCTTAATAGTCCACAAATTGACCAAACCGTAAAAGTAAAATAAAAGTCAACAGCAGCGCGTACGCTATACATACAAGCCCTCTATGCTGGGCGTACTCCTTCGCCATGCATGCATTGGGGATTCTCGACCCTATGATGTGCATACAGGGATTACGCTTAGCGTACGCCCTAGTTTTGCTCTTCCTACTCATTTGGTCTTAATCTGTTAAGACCTTAGCTCAAATCTCAGATTAGGACTCCCTAAAGGCTTATACTCCATAAAGTCTATGACTTCAAGCCTTTCCATGGATGATAAATTCACAAACACCAAAACCTTGACTCTCTATTCTCAAGAATGCTCATATCTCATGCATGGGTTGGTTTAAACGTCCAAGTCTCGATTTTTATGACTCTACACCACTAGAAACACTCACAGGAGATGATAATAAGCTCTGGAGCTCAATATCTCATAAAACATCCAACTTTGGGACCAAAAACCTAAAATGAACTAAAATGATGCAGAAATCAAAAGGGTGAGAAAGCTTTGAGCTTTATACCTCTAACTAAAGCTCCAACCACAAATAAGCTCAGATCCAAAGCCTAGACTCCCACTCCTTCCTATCCAAAGCTCCTTCTTCACTCCATAGAAACCACAAGAACACTTAATAGCTCACAAACCCTCTGGTCCTTCTTCAAACCATCCAACAATGACCTCATTCGGAAGGTACTGGTTGCCGTGGGGATGGAGTCCATCCATGTTATCTATGCGAGAATTAGGGTAGAAAATAATTATTAGACGAACTATCTAGATAATTATTTAGAAAATTTTTATTAGTTACATCACTATTTGTGAAGTGCATACTAGTTATATGTAATCGAAACAGGATAGGCCTTCGAATAAGTGATCTTAACTCCAAATTCACACAGAATAGGGGTAAAGTAAAATTTTCATAGATTCTAAGTCTATAACATCCTAATTACATATGGCCTTAGTGTATCCAGTTAGCAACTATCAACTTAGTAATGAAGATCCCGTTTAGTTCTCATGTATGAAGTACTTATAGTAACACCAAATACCCCTATAGTATTTGAAGTTTAATCTTATGTTCTACTGTTCTCATTGTGGTATTGTCGATAAGATTTTAGAATTGTTGCAACCACACAACTACACTTAGGCACATGCTAGTGAACCCTCGGATAATATAGTTGATTAGGCTATATCTTCCCAATTTTGACTATATGTCTCTAAGTCCACCTGTGTTGCCCAACAATCGTTTTGTACTATCCTAGTGACACTGATTTTAGTATGAATGCAGACACGTATACTAAATTAAATATTTTACTATTTAACGTATAAACTCTTGGTCAGAGTATTTTTAATCCCTATATATTTATAGTTAGTATATATTTTATGGGTTGATATACTTAATTCACTATAAACAATGCTCTGATACCAATCTGTCACACCCCAAAACCAAGAACGACGGAAACGTTCTGGGGTGGAGGGCGTCATGTACAGTATCACAACAATGAAAAGTAGTAAACAAGCAACAACATCATCCATTGCATTAATAATATAATTTTAATACAAGTGTTCTGTCAAATTATAATAGACACTAAAGTATAAACAAAATGAAAGATGAGTCTTGAACGAGCTCCATCTTCTCTAATCCTTGCATCGGTACCTGTCTATTGTTAACCTGAGAATACAAGTTATTTTGAAAGAGAGTATCGGCTTTAAAGCTAGTAAGATCGTAAGTATTAATGTGTCTTAATTTGTATGTAAGTATTTGTTTGATATGTAATGAAAGACTGGAAATGTTTTGAAAGAAAGTTCATGTAAGTATGAAAATGTTTGTAAAACAACTGTAAACGTTTGAAAAAAAAACCCTACAAATCCCTATGATTCCTACTATATTAAAAGGGAGTCTTCTACCAAGACCTAACTGTTCTAAATGTAGTCTTCTACCAAGGCTTAACTGTTCTAAATGTAGTCTTCTACCAAGACTTAACTATTTTATATGCTCGTTTCATGTAAAAGTGTGTAATTTTCCCAAGTGTAACTATTATTAACAAAATATAGTTTGTACATTAATGTTTAAGTGAAATGATCACTAAATATATGTAAAGGGTAAATTAATGTAGTACTGTAGTGTTGTATTATAGGAACTACTGTTGTACTAACTGCCTTAAACCGGATTTATGTTAAGGTATTATGTGATTAATTGTACCATATTATTGACTAGGTAACACGACGATATAGGTCGTAAAAAGGTATGACGTTTGGCACCCGCAGACCTGCAGGTCCGGTTGTAGCTAGCAGCAAGGTGTAGGATACTCAATCTAGTATAAATCTATACACAAACTCACGCTCTCCCTCCAAGAGACTCTGGCTACAACTCGGGCCATGACATTGAAGGCATGCTCCGATACAGTGGATCACAATTATGTTAACGTATTCATGTATATGTAATGTATTGTTAATCGTTCTAGTATCGTTGTATATGTTCTCTTTCTAGTATAGTTGTAAATGTTCTCTTGTAGATGTATCTATGTAAATGTATCTATGTAAATGTAAACATGTAAATATATCTATGTAATAGTATAGTAATGTACTGTGTGTACTAGTTGTGACGTGTGTTCTCTCTCTATCTAGCAATTATTGACTCATGAATGAACTGACTCATTTGTATGATATTTTTTTCTAATAATAGTTCTAGTATCTTCCTAAACTACCCATATGGTAGCTTATTAGTAATTTAACTGGTACGTATGAACATGGATGTATACCCTTGCTACCCAAGGGCATTGGATGAATTGGAAGGACCTTTATGACTATATATGTACATATGATATATAACTAATATTTAAACAACCTTCGGACAGATACCCGATGTCCTACCAGACCACATCTCAAGAACGAAAAGGAAATAAGGTGGATAGCCTTCCTAAGTCGTTTAAACATTTCTTATATATCTATACATATATAGGCATGCAATTGATAAAATAAAAGCATAAAATAAGTTTTATTATCTAAGAAAAGATCGACTTGATGTCAATCTATAAAACGGTTTGAAAGCACGGGCTTGATAAAACAGTTTAAGTATAAAGAAGCATTTGTTTGAAACACAATTGTAAATGAGTTTGAAATGAAACATACAGAGTAAATATACAGTTTAATAAGGATTTATAAACATATAAAGTGTTTATGAAAAACATTTGAAGGAAACTGTTTGGTAAAACAGCTAATGAGTAGTAAATCATTTCAATGCTGCTTATTAATCACATATGATTGATATAATAACTAGCATAATTCTACTTGTATCCCCCCCCCCCATAAAGCATTTAAAAACATTTAAAACATTTATTAAGGGGTACAAACTCACTTATTGCGAGTGGATCGGAAAGAAGTGTCAGATAAGTGCTTGGTGTCAAGTGAAGACTTAGACACGCACAAAGATCCTAATTACATATGAGGACATATGTATATAAACAATTAGTCTTTAAACAACTAATAAACAAGTCAAGACACTCTAGGACATGACAAACACTTTGTATAAGTGTTATAAGTGCTAAGGAGTGCATCTAAGTGTTGTAGGGAAAGGCTAGTGTGTTTGGGGTTCAAGGAACACTCCTAAAATGAATTTACTCCCTAAACACCGACACCCCTTGAGTTTACAGTCGTAAACTCTTGATTTTACGGTCGTAAACTCCTAACCATTTGACCATTTGTTGTTTTGAAGTCTTCTAAGCTTTTCCAAGCATTCATACTTCATGATTTAGCCTTAGGAAGTGTTGTGTGGCATCAAAACACTCCTAAATGGAGTTTACGCTATAAGGACCATTTCTTCATGAGTTTACTACCTTAAACTCCTAATTTTATGGTATTTGGGGTTTTCAAGTCCTTAGCTCAATCATGGCACTAGTCTAGGTTAGATTTAGACATAAGTAACAACCATGGGACTTTTATGGGACATTTAAACACTTTTTGGGGTGTTTACGGTTTTGGGAGATCCCCAAACCGTAAACACATATAAATGGTTGTTTTCTTGATCTTTTAGGTGATATACACATCAAGGTTGGATCTAGACAAGTCCCTAAGGCATTGTGAAGCATCTAGACACCCTAAAGCACCCTAAGGCACTAAATTTGGTGTTTACGGTTTTGGGAGCCTCCCAAAACCGTGAACACCTTGTTCTTGGTGTTCTTGGGACTTTTCCTTGGTATAAACATGTATAGCAAGCTTTAAATGACTCTAGGATAGAAGTACTTACATTGTGGAAGCTTGAAATGAACTTAAAGTCCAAGAACACTAGTGTGCGTTCTTGGTGTTTTGGAAAAACTAGTCAAAACACATAAATGGATGGATTAAAGGATGTACAATCACTAGATTAAGTGATATACTAACTTGAAAGGGCTAGAAACACTTACTAGATTGAAGATCTTGAATTAATTCTAGGATGATACTTGAGAGGATTTTTGGAGTTTACTCTTTTGGTAAATGGGGAGTAAACACAAAATGACTAGTTTTTGGGGAGTAAACTCATGCTTAAGGAATGAGTTTACGTTTTTGGATGATTTTTCGACCTAAACATAAAAGTTTAGTCGTGAACTTCTAAGACACGAGGTGTTTGCGGTTTTTAAATTTCGAAACCCGAGACGGCACTTTCTTTCACCCGTTCGTCTAAAGAATAATATTAAAATAATCAAACGAACTTTAAATTTGCAAAAAATGAGTAATGATGTAATTGACCTATAAATCGAAGTGATTGACTGTTAGGGTTTGACCGAATGAAAATTTCGAGTTGTCACAGTGTTTGGGATAGCTTTTAAAAAAAGCTTATTAGCTTTTTAGCTTTTTAAAAAGCTAATAAGCTAAACAAGTGTTTGTCTATTTAAAAAGAGCTTTTTAAAACAACTTTTTGGATGGGAAAAAGTAAAGCTTTCAAAAAGCTGGAAAATCCTAGCTTGTTAGCTTTTTAACCATTTTACGCCTGAAAAAGCAGCATTTCGCATCCAAACACTTTTTAAAACCAACTTTTCCTAAAAGCTATAAGTTAATAAGCACTTTTCTTAAAAATCACTTTTGACATAAAAAAGCTAACCGAAACATACCCTAAATATAAAACCACACATAAGTATGACGATTTACTTACATATACTAAGTCTCGGTTCAGTTGAGACTACAATAAACCTTTTTAAAAATATTGGATTTTCTGGTAACAACTAGTAACAAACTTAAAGGAACTACATTCATTCTTCACTCATAAATTGCTTATGACCTCACTAGCTCTATGTTGATACTCTCTTTTCAAAATAACTTGTATTCTCAGGTAATCAGTAATTCAGGTAACCATAAGATTTCTGAAGTCAAGACGCTAAGGCGTAGATTCTTTTGCTCTATTTTGAACATCATATGTAATTTATTCGGAAACATGTATTTTGGAAACAATGTAACCTTTTAAATTATATTTATGATGGTTGTATTTCCTTTCTTCACTATGGTTATGATACTAATGTAACACCGTGAAAATTTAAAACAAATTTTCATTTTTAAAATGCATACTCTTCATAACATATCTTATAAAAATCTCTTTTATTTAGTTACAAAGCACAACTCCATTATTAATCCAGGGTCCTCTTAACTCTTTCTCTGGTGTGTACAATCAAATCGGTGCCGTCCCACGATCCAGATAAGAAAAAACCTGAAACACATAACACATAACATGGTAAGCACGAAGCTTAGTGAGTTCCACAAAATACCACATACAACACATATTAGCCACTCGAGGCTATAACTCTGTTTGACCCTCTGGTCAATGTGTCTCAGTGGGACCCTCCAGTCCCGTAACTGATGGGTTTGAGCCATAAGAACTTTCCTATGTGAACATGCAAACCCTAATGCTTGGATCTAGGGTTCTCTAATTGAACATGCAATGTATCCAAGGCTTACAATTTTAGATCTAGTGTAAACAATTGAATCTTATCATATGAAATCGGATCTAGAAGAATACACAACTGTCACTCCTCTAATGGCTTACAAACACCAACTAGCAAGAGGATGATCTTGAGAGAGAGAGAGAGAGAGAGAGGAGGTGAGAAATTAGCTCTAGGGTTCTTCCTGGCAAGAGTACAGCCGATTTCCCTAACCCATGGGGTCTATTTATACTATGGGATACTAGGGTTACACGCTTAACCCTAATTAAATAACTTAGGCCCTAAGCAATCCAAAGATCCTCCTAGATATGACGCTTGGACGATCTTAAGGTATCCTAACCCTAAAATCCGTCCACCCTAATATCCATAAAGATACATAGCCCAAAACACAACTATCACACATTTGACAGTTTATGCCCCTTTATTCAATTAATTTCTTTAAGTCACCAAATTAATTCTCAATTAATATATGACTTATATCAATCAAATAATATTATTATTACTTTAATATATTACTCTCATAATATATTAACAATAATATCTCTTCTCTCTTTACAAATCATCATGTCAAGTTGCTATGGTGAAGGCAACCCAAAAGGACCATAGACAACCGGGTCAAGTACTTATCAAATATAGTTACAGCCTTAGACACTAATCCAACACTGTCAAACTATGATCTTATCAGTATCCTGTCCTTTAGATAAGGGATCGTAGAGTCCTCTGTTTAGATATTTTGTGGACAATCTCATGGACTTATTGTCCAGCAGTTGGTTTCTCGATCTCAGATTCATTTGACATAGAACTTAATTGAACACATCAATTCAGTCTTGACCGGGCCCGACACATAAGTCAAATCAAATCATCGAGGGGCCCTGATATCGTTTTTACCCTCTTAGGATAAAAGTAACAGATAAACTTCGACTTATATGCATTTACTATTTACTAATCCACTATACACAACAATGTGTTTTATGAGATCAATTTACTAATGCGGTTTCGCATTGTCATTGCACAACCAATTAATAAACAATAAACCATATATCTTGGTTTTAAGACCATATGATATTATCGTCTTGCGTTCACTTGCGTTACGTTCCATAAAGTGATTCCAGCAAGCGTGGGTTTATTACAATGCTCAAAACTTGTTCATAAGCACTCATGAACGTTGCAGCAAACCTTTGCTATGTCTAATACCTTTTAGACAATCTACACACCAATTCAGGACAATCTTCATTCATACCTACTTCCAACATATGAACGATTGTGGACCAGTCGAATAATTCGATTATTCTTAATAACTCAATTATTCAGGAAGTCAAAATGAAACAATAGTTAAACAATTAACATGACACAGTAGCTTTACTTATAAATAATACTCCTTTATTTAATCATCAAATGTCAATTACATTTATCTATTACATGTTTCCAAACTATCTAATCTAAACTAATATCGTCTTTCAGCCCAATGCTCCTAGCGTGCTGCAAATGCTTAACCCTACTTAGTCCCTTCGTAAGCGGATCTGCTGGGTTATCTTCTGACGATACCCTCTTTACTACGAGGTGTCCTTCTTCTACTCGATGTCTAATAAAGTGATATTTTCTGTCGATATGCCGAGATCTACCATGATCCCTCGGTTCCTTGGTCAAGGCAATCGCTCCTTCATTATCACAGAAAATTTCCATAAGCTCCTTTATGGCAGGCACAACTCCAAGGTCACCAATGAAGTTCTTCAACCACGTCGCCTCCTTTGACGCTTTGCTCGCTGTAATGTACTCTGATTCGCACGTTGAATAAGCTACGGTCTCTTGCTTGGAACTTTTCCAAATCACTGCTCATCCATTAAGGGTAAAGACCCAGCCCGACTGCGAACGGTAGTTGTCCCTGTGGGTTTGGAAGCTTGCGTCACTATACCCTCGCACCTTTAAGTCATCACTCCCTACAAGGACTAAAAACCATTCCTTGGTCCTCCGAAGGTACTTAAGTATATTCTTGACCGCAATCCAATGAGCGCTGCCAGGGTTCCCTTGATATCTACTGACCATGCCCAAAGCAAAGGCCACATCAGGGCGAGTACAAGTCATAGCATACATGATTGAGCCAACTGCGAAAGCATAGGGTACTTGGCTCATCTCATCTATCTCGGCTTCTGTACTCGGACTTTGAGTCTTACTCAATTTGGCATTACTCTGTATTGGTAGTTCTCCCTTCTTCGGGTTTTCCATACTAAAATGTTTTAGTACCTTATCCAAGTAAGTATTCTGACTAAGTCCTATTAGTCTCTTACTTCGTTCTCTCATTATCCTTATTCCCAAAATATAGGAAGCCTCTCCGAGGTCCTTCATAGCGAAGCACTTCCCGAGCCAGGACTTAACCTCCTACAGAGTCGGGATGTCGTTTCCCATGAACAGTATGTCATCGACATACAAAACGAGGAAGCTAACTATACTCCCACTGGCCTTGACATATACATATGATTCATCTTTACTTTGTACAAATCCAAACTCTTTGACTTTCTCATCGAAGCAAAGATTCCATCTTCGAGATGCTTGCTTAAGTCCATAACTGGACTTTCCAAGATTGCACACTCTATTGGGATGCTTCGGATCGACAAAACCCTCTGGCTGAGCCATGTAAACATCCTCAGCCAACTTCCCATTAAGGAAAGCGGTTTTGACATCCATCTGCCATATCTCATAATCATGAAATGCAGCAATGGCTAGCATCACCCTCATAGACTTTATCTTAGCAACTGGCGAGAAGGTCTCATCATAGTCAACTCTGGGAGTTTGAGTAAAGCCCTTCGCAACCAGTCGTGCCTTATATGTGTGTACATTCCCATCCATGTCAGTCTTCTTCTTGAAGATCCATTTGCACCCAACCGTCTTACGTCTGGGCACATTGTCAACCAAATTCCAAACTTGGTTGTCATACATGGACTGAATCTTGCTGTCCATTGCCTCTTTCCATTTTGCAGACACTGGGCCTGCCATGGCTTCCTTAAAGCTATTAGGTTCATCTAGATTTATTAGTGTACCATCACTAATAACGTGTCCCCTTCAGTAGTAATATGAAATCCATAAAACTAGGGTTGAACGCTAACTCTTTCAGAACGTCTAAGAGTTAAGGAATCGTCAATTGGTTCAACCGGAGTTTCCTCCTTGGGTTGAGCGCCAGCGTTAGAGGTTCCTTCATTGCTCGACTCTTGAATTTCTTCAAGATCGATTTGCCTCCCACTGTCTCCTTGGCTTATGAGTTCCCGCTCTCGGAAAACCCCTCTCGTCACAACGAAGACAACATTGTCACTCGGTCTATGAAAGAGATATCCAAAGGATCTCTATGTGTAGCCGATGAAAATACACCACTCACTACGAGTTTCAAGCTTATCGTGAGTTTCTCGTCTTACGAAAACTTCACAGCCCAAACCTTGATATGTGCCAACGAGGGAGCTTTCCCTGTCCACATCTCGTGAGGTGTTTTGGCAACCTTCTTTGTAGGGACTCGGTTAAGGATATGGGTGGCAGGCTGTAAGGCATACCCCCAGAATGAGATAGGTAGTGAAGCATGACTCATCAAAGAACGAACCATGTCTAACAGGGTTCGATTACGCCTTTCTGCCACACCATTCAACTGCGGTGTCCTAGGTGGCGTCAATTGCGAAACTATTCTGCATTCCTTGAGATAGTCGTGGAATTCAAGACTTAGGTACTCTCCTCCTCAATCAGATCGAAGCATCTTGAGTTTCCTGCCCAATTGATTCTCCACTTCATGTTTGAACTCTTTGAACTTTTCAAACGTTTCTGACTTGTGCTTGATTAAGTAAATATACCCATATCTACCATAATCATCGGTGAAAGTCACATAGAAGTGGTTCCCATCCTTTGTGGTGGATCTAAAGGGCCCACACACGTCGGTGTGTATGAGATCCAACAAACCCTCACCCCTCTCACAAGTGCCAGTGAAGGGTGACTTGGTCATCTTTCCAAGTAAACAAGATTCGCACGTATCATCTTCCCTAAGGTCGAATGACTCCAACACTCCATCCTTTTGGAGTTGGGCTATGCGCTTCTTATTGACATGTCCAAGACAAAAATGCCACAAGGATGCTCTATCCATACTATTGGAAGAATCCATACACAACACATAATTTCCTAGGTTATCTACAACCATAACAATTTCATAAATTCCATTACAAGGCATTGCTTCAAAATATAAAACACCATTTAGATAAGCATAAATCGAACCATTCTCATTATTAAATGAATATCTAAATCCTTGTCTAAATAAACCATGAAAAGAAATGATGTTTCTTGCCATATCTGGTGAGTAGCAACAATTATTTAAATCTAAATTCAATCCATTACTAAGCACTAAAGAATACACTCCAATCTTGGTCATAGGCGATGATCTTCTGTTCCCCATGATTAGATTTATTCTTCCATGCTCCACATCCCTATTTCTTCCTAGTCCCTGCAAATCAGAACAAATGTGATAACCACATCATGTATCAAGAACCCAAGAAATAGCATGAGATGAATCATTAGATTTAATTGTGTAAATACCTACGAAAGATGGCTTGATCTTCCCATCCTTGATGGCTTGCAGATATTCCGGGCAACTTCTCTTCCAATGCCCTATTTTGTGGCAATGATGGCACTCTGCCTCCTTTGCGTTTGGGTTGGGTTTAGCAGGATCAACCTTGGTCCCACTAGAAGAGGAACCATCTTGGGACTTTCCCTTACGGTGGTTCTTTGAAGAAGCCTTCCTCTTCTTGCCCCTTCCCTGCCCAATAGCCAAAACAGGAGCAGCGGGTGGATTGCGAGTTAGTGCAACAGACTTGTCCTTGAGGTTGCTCTCAGCAGTCCTTAGGAGCCCTTGGAGTTTGCTTAGGGTGACCTCTTCCTTGTTCATGTGGTAGGTCATCCTAAATTGGTTGTAGCATGAGGGCAAAGAGTGAAGAACAATGTCGATAGCCAAATCATCCCCAAAGTTGACATTCAACTTTCGAAGACGATCAACATACCTTTGCATCTTTTGCAAGTGCATGGTTATAGACTCTCCACTTCCCATTTTAGCAGTGATTATATTCGTTATGATCTCGTAGCGCTCTTGCCTCGCGCTTTGGTGGTATCTCTCCATCAAGTCTAGATGCATCTCATAAGGATACATGTCCTCATAGGACTTTTGGAATTCAGAGTTCATCGTGGCTAGCATGATGCAATGGACTTTCGTTGCATCACGCTCATGGGTCTCAAAGACAGCTATTTCTTCGGGAGTAGCAATTTCTGGATTGATCTTTTCGAGCTTCTCATCGAGAACATACTCTTTGTCCTCGTAATGCGTGATTGTGCGAATGTATCTTATCCATTTGCTAAAGTTCGATCCGTCAAAAGTCACTTTTTGACAAAGGCTCATTAGCATGAATGAGCTAGCAGCAGCGTTGTTCGCGTTAGACATCTACAAATAGAAAGGAGCAAAGTTTGATTAGAGTTAAGTCCTTAATTAACACCCAAAATAGAAAATTAGGGCTAGGACCCAACAACATTATTTACACATTAGAAAAGGGATGCCGTGATCCAACATGCAAACAATTTGGAGGTAAGTGAATGACGATTCACTAATTCTTCACCATGAAAAACACAAGCTTAAGTTTTAAATGTATTGAAAATTCCTAGATTTCTTTAAGATTCATTGAACCCTTTAATGGCATGTTTAAATCTCGATATGCCCCTCTAGTTTGTGACTGGGATGCCGAGGATCACAAAGCTGGTGTGAATAACCATGCAAATCTACATGGTGCCTTCATTGTTACAGTCATCTATTCGATGTGCTGGTAAACCACACACGCTTCATCGAACTATAACAAACAATGAATCACCCTTTTCCACCTTTGCTTAGAACCAATTAGTGTTCCAGTTAACCACACACGCTCCACTAATATGTTAACAAGGGTGCAAAGTGTAATTTCAAGGGATTGCATTAATTCACTTTTCCTAAAGTAACTAAGATTGAGAACTTTATGTAATACATTTAGTTACTTTATATAGATTCATTATACTTATTAATGAGGAGAGGATTGCCCTATCGTACCCATTCAGCTAACGACCCTCCATCAGTCAAGCAAACGGTGGGTGTGAGTGTACACCCATTAAGCGCCATTTTATAGGCAGCAACCTTATACCCACCTTATAAACTGGCTTCGTGAATGAGGCCTACTACCGGTAAGACTAGCACTTTTAAATCATACATACATACATATATATATATATACATACATATATATATATATATATATATATATATATATATATATATATATATATATTAAGCTTGTAATAATATAATAGTATAGTGTTCAATTTTAAACTTGTAAAATTCTAGGGTTTGAAATTTAAATTATTCAAATTAAACTTTTAATCACAAAACTTAAATTTCAAAACTTGACGACAAGTTTTAAACTTTACAAAACATGATGATCAAATAGCAAATAATGCAAATCAACAATTAGATTATTTAAATTTGATCTAATCAATATTACTTGCAAGACAATTCACCAATTTAATTCAAATAATCAATTATTATCATATAAGGAAATTATTATTCAATTAAATGGTAATTATCTTTTTTTTGGTCAAGAATATACTCCAATATATCATATAATTCATATTTTAATGACCCAAAACAATTAAGGCAAGTCTCCTCAAGCAAAACAACAAGAAATCCCGAAATTTCCTCTATCTGGCGCTAGAACTCGCTGAGTTCCTCTGTGAACTCGCCGAGTTCACCAGTCAGAAGCATAAAAATCGAATTTTTCAAGCAACTAGCAATTAACCAAAGCATCAATTCAATAGAAATCAATCAAAGCTCTGATACCACTGATAGGTTTGAGCCATAAGAACTTTCCTATGTGCACATGCAAACCCTAATGCTTGGATCTAGCTTTCTCTAATTGAACATGCAATGTATCCAAGGCTTACAATTCTAGAACTAGTGTAAACAATTGAATCTTATCATATGAAATCGGATCTAGAAGAATACCTTGAGTTGCTTTCTTGAGACTTCTTGTTCTTGGAGCTTTGAGTCATAATTGTCACTCCTCTAATGGCTTACAAACACCAACTAGCAAGAGGATGATCTTGAGAGAGAGAGAGAGGAGGAGGAGGAGGTGAGAAATCGGCTCTAGGGTTCTTCCTTGCAAGAGTATGGCCGATTTCCCTCACCCAATGGGTCTATTTATACTATGGGATACTAGGGTTACACCATTAACCCTAATTGAATAACTTAGGCCCTAAGCAATCCAAAGATCCTCCTAGATATGAGGCTTGGATGATTTTAAGGTATCCTAACCCTAAAATCCATCCACCCTAATATCCATAAGGATACATAGCCCAAAACACAACTATCACACATTTGACAGTTTATGCCCCTTTATTTAATTAAACTCTTTAAGTCACCAAATTAATTCTTAATTAATATATGACTTATATCAATCAAATAATATTATTATTCCTTTAATATATTACTCTCATAATATATTAACAATAATATCTCTTCTCTCTTTACAAATCATCTTGTCAAGTTGCTATGGTGAAGGCAACCCAAAAGGACCATGCACAGCCGGGTCATGTACTTACCAAATATAGTTACAGCCTTAGACACTAATCCAACAATAACTCTGTGGACCCTCTGGTCCTAACTCTATGGACCTTCTGGTCCTAACTCTGTAAACTCTGAAACATACATAACATAAATAACATAGAAATAATGCAGTGTATCACATCATATAAATAGCATACAAAATACTCTGTCACATAACTCTAATTACTACTCTAGGTAAAGTATAGTGAGAAGACTCACCTCAGAGGAAGAACAACTCCTATAATCACTATTGCTACACACCGGACTCTAAGTCTGTGCCAAACCCACAATAATCTCAATTAGGAGCTAAGTCCAACCTCTCACTTATTGGGTCTAAAGATAGACCACCTTATAATCCATTAATGCCCTAAGCCCATTCGGCCCACCAAAGCCCAATAATAAATGGGCCTTCACGCGGCCCAATTCCCAACCAAAAAGGCAAGTCAAAACCAAAGGCCCAAAGCACATACATACACTTCTCTAGTCCAAGACTCTATTACATGAGGTCTAAACTCCCGGCCCAACACTCAAGGCCCAACAAAATGCTTAACCCAACCCCCCCCCCCCCAGAAGGAGTTACGCGGGGCGTACCCCCTGGTACGCTCAGCATACCCAAAAACTCAAGAAATTGATCGGGGACCTCAACCTAGAACGCGGGGCGTACTGGGATTACGTGGTGCGTACCCTCAAACTTGCTTAATCCATTTTCTAGGTCTTAACCCGTTAAGACCTTAGCCCAACTCTTGGATCTGGACTTCCTAACATTTGTTACTCCATAAAGTTAACAACTTTAAGCCTTTGCATGGCTGATATGGTCACAACACATAGAAACTCTTACTTTCTTAAGCCAAAATGCTCATAACTCAAGCATGTGTAGAATCACACGATCAAGGCCTTATTTTTATGGTTCTCCACTACTAGAAACACTTAAAAGGACAGGTTATTTAGCTCTGGAGTGCATCAACTCATAAAGCTCAAGCTTGGGACCAAAAACCCTAAAATGGACCCTAATATGCACAAAACAAAAAGAGAGGGAAATCTTGGAGCTTTATACCTTCAAATAGTGCTCTAGCCCCAAAAAAGCTCAGATCCACAGGCGGTTCTTCAACTTCACTCCCTTCCATGCTCCTGCTTAACTCCCAAAAGCCCATAAGAACTCAAAAAAGCTCATCATGGCCACTCACAAGCTCAAGAAAGAATATTAGGGTTTGACTAGGTGGCTCTTGCTTAAGAAACACGTTTATCTGTATGCTAAGCGTACATATACGTTCGCCCAAAGTACTTCGCTGCCAAAAACCTCACTTAGGGACTTATCTTGCCAACTCTCCCAAACCTCCATAGCATCTTCTAAATGAATTAAATATCAAAAATCCTCATACCTACGGAAAGGTAATGAGATTCCCTACGCTTCTAGAAACTCGCCTCCACCCGAGACCTCCTAGCCCCCGACTCGCAGCCCATGAACCCTAATCATGGATAATCTGAAACCGGATGTTACAATTCTCACCCACATGAATTAGATTTCTCCCTCGAAATCACTCTGCAACCCCACATAGATCAAACCCTACTAGTCGGGAAGCACCACCGAAGGTCCTCAAACCAAACAACAATCACTTCTAAGGATACTCGATCCCACTAGGACTCCTGACCCGAAAGAGGCAGACCCAACTGCCGCTACGGTACTCAATCTGAACCTTCATAACTTGAAAACTCTTGCAGTCTAATTCCTTTCCAGAACATCCTCGAAACAATATCCTGTTAATCGCCCACCGACTAATAGATTCTAAGAACACCCTACCAACCCTGATTCCTTGATCAATCCCAATCGCAACTCAAAAAGATGGAAGGGTCATAATCTCCCTCTCCTTCCGGGAGCCACTACAAGGGCAATCATCAGGATCCATTAGAGAGGATGAGCCCAAAACTCGAATCTCGGACACAAGGAAAAGATCATGCTCGCCTGGGAATATTCTCTGACCTTTATAAACCCAGTAGGTGAACCTCAAGCCCACCTACACTATAACCCAAAAAGGTTCCACCGATTCCCATTTTATAATAAAAGTCTCAACTCTTAGTGACACATAAGTCATGCAATTCGCTTTCCCTCAAGCGAACACTACACTCTCTTGAAGATCGGATCACACCTGAACTCTGTCGATTACTGCTCCATAGTTTCGTGCATCCCGTTGCACCTCCTGAACCAAGGTCCTGACCTACTCAGCTCTAATACATCAGATAACAAACAATACCCCTCACATGGAACCCACTTCCGATTCCAGAATCTCATCTCGTCTATCCAACACATCACCAGGACTCAACTCAACTCGAGAGTTTGGTCCGACCCGCAGTTGGAACCAATCATCCCAATGACCCATTCAACTCATTGCTCGTGACCTGCAATCCATGCTTACTTCACTTGTCAAATTCCTCCAGATTGTGATGTCCACACCTTACTCAGAATACGTCACACCCCAAAACCACGAACGGCGGAAACGTTCAGGGGTGGAGGATGTCATGTACAGTATCACAACAGTGTAAATTAGTAACAAGAAACAACATCATCCATTGCATTATAAGTAGAGTTTTAATACATGTGTGTTCTTTCATTGCAATAAGACACCAAAAATATATAATCAAAATAAAAGACGAGACTTGTCTGCTCCGTCTTCTCAAAACCTGGCCACCGTACCTGTCTACTGATGACTTTAGAATACAAGTTATTTTGAAAGAGAGTATCAGCTTTAAAGCTGGTGAATTCATAAGTATTTAAGTGTCATTGTCTTGCTTTGAAAAGATGTTTTAAAAGTCATGTAAACCTTTAAATGAAAATGTTGATATAAGTATGAAAAACCCTAAGAAATCCCTTATTTCCTACTAGTATGAAATGTAGTCTTCTACCAAGACCCGAATGTTTTGTTATGACAATGTAGTCTTCTACCAAGACCCGAATGTTTTGTAAGTAAAATGATAGTTTTTCCTTCTTTTTGACTACTACTAACAGTAATTAGTCTAACTCATCGGTTATGTGAATATATCACAAAATAAAGTAAATGGGAAAAATATAACCATGTAAGTGTTATCCCTGGATACCATGACTAGCACGCCATCGCAATAAGCGATATGAATAACCTAATGAACCTCCGAAGATGGTCCAATTGTCCTCTGTAGCAGCAGCAGGTTGGAGGAAGGGTTAGTCCCGTAGCCGACTCCTAATACAAGTGGTAACCTAATGATCATCTAAAGATTTTCATCTCATCCACTGTTGCAACAGCAGGATGGAGGAATGGTTAGTTCTGATATCAATCTCTCTATTATAAGAGATAACCTTAGACATCCGTAAATGTTCATTACCTAGTGTTGCTAATAGCTGGGTTCCGGAATGGTTAGTCCCGTCTAGACATCCCATCGAACAGGGATAGGCAGGAAAATTTACACAGAAGGTACGAATAAATCTTCCTAATATAAGTGATAACCTTAGACCTCCGTAGATGGTCATCTACCACTGGTGTTAATAAGATGGGATTCGAAATGGTTAGTCCCACCGAGATATCCCATTGAACCGGGATAGGAAAGATAATTTATACAGAAAATACTAATAAATCATCCTCACTAGTTGAGATACAAGTATCCAGTTATGTGAATATAGGATAATATATCTATGTAACAGTGTTCATGTATGGTATTCATGTAAGTGTGTTCATGTATCAGGTAAGTATATGTAAACATGTTCATGTATCAGGTAAGCATATGTAAAGGTACTCATGAATGAACTGACTCTTGTGTGATTCCTTGTAATAGGAATAATGTTTGATATCTTCAAATTATCCCTATGATAATTTACTGAAAGGTAATTGGTTGTTCAAGTAGGTTTATACACTCTTACTACTCAAGGGTGTGGGAAACTAAATGAACGATGTAAACTATAACAACAATACATATATAAGATTATAAGTGTATATGCATAGTTTAGTTCAAGAATGTAAAATGGTTTTGTAAGACATTTAAGGGTTTTGAACAAATATAAAAGTGACTTGATGTCATTTTGATAATCATTTCAAAAGGAATACATTTGATAACAAAGTATTTTAAAGATAGAAAACCATTTCATGCATCACATTTTGTAGTATGTGAAATCTGTTGAATGAAAACACAATTATAAAATACATATAGATGATTTAATAACATCTTGTTTTCTACTTGTATCCCCCCCCCCCCATTAAAGCATTTAAAATCATTTAAAACATTGATTAAGGGGTACGAACTCACCTGTAGATGGTGGTTTGGATGTACTGACCGATGCAGGATGGCTAGGTGACAAGTGAAGACTTGTTCACACTCAATGATCCTAGTTAACATATAATCACACATATATGTATTCAATTAGACTTTAAACCACTATTTGATAATATTAAGACATCCCAAGGTATGTAAAACACCATATATAAGTGCTACAAGCCATAAGGATTGCATCTAAGTGTTACAGGACCTTGCTATGGTGTTTGGGGTTCAAGGGTAAACTCCCTTGGAGTTTACGGTCTAAATGACCTTTACCCTAGGAGTTTACGGTAGTAAACTCTAGAGTTTACGGTCTTAAACTCTAGTCTTAAGGTCCAAGTGTTGTTTTGTGGTTTAGCAACCCTTTTGAATCAATTCTACTAAGTGGTTTGGCCTTAGGAGTGGACTAGGGCAATAAAACACCCTCTTTTAGGAGTTTACGGCCTCATGGCATTTTCCTTTGGGTTTACTACCGTAAACCCTTATGGAAAATGGTATTGCCAAGTTTTCAAGTCCCTAACACAATTAGGGAAGGGTGTGTGCTAGTTTCTAAGCCTAAGGAAGGAAAATGACCAACTTGTGCATACTTTAGGGTGTTTACGGTTTTGGGAGATCCCCAAACCGTAAACACCTATATTTGTTGGTTTTTGATGTTTTTCAAGGCTTAGACACATCCAAGGAAAGTTTCATCAATTCAAGGAATGCTTAAACATCAAACTAGGGCTTAGACAACAACTTAGGCACACTTTGGTGCACTTTATGGTGTTTACGGCCCAAGAATCTTCTTAGACCGTGAACACCTTGTTCTATGTGTTCTTGGCATAATTTCATGTTGCTAAATTGTAATACTAACTCAATAAGACTCAAGGAGTGAAGTACATACTATAAGGATGCTTGAAGTATGCTAAAAGTCCAAGAACACTTAGTGTGTGTTCTTGGTGTTCTTGGTGTTTTTAGAAATCTAAACAAAACACAAAAGTAAATGGATGAATAGATTCACAAACACTAGATTAAGTGTTTTACTAAGAAGAAATGGTTAGAACACTTACAAGATTGAGGATTTGGAATTGTTTCTAGTTTGATACTTGAGAGTGTTTCTTGAGTTTACTCTTTTGGGTGTTTACTCTTTTTGATAAATGGGGAGTAAACTCCTTTTGACTAGACTTAAGGAGTAAACTCATGGATAAGCATGAGTTTTCGGATTTTGGTATGATTTTTCGACTCAAACAAAATAGTTTGGCCGAGGGTTTCTAAGACGCGAAGTGTTTGCGGTTTTAAAATTTTAAAACCCGAGACGACGCTTTCTTTCACCCGTTCGTATAAAAATAATATTAAAATAATCAAACGAACTTTATATTTCTTAAAAATAAGAAATAATTATATTAATTTATAATACGAAGTGGTGGACTTTTAGGGTTTGACTAAATGAAAATTTCGGGTTGTCACAGAATATAATGATTCTCGATCATTGAGGAGACCCCAGTCTCGCCCCTGGTCCGACCACCAGGCTCTCAAGAACTCATAAATTTGGGCTATTCAAGCCTAAATCTCTTCTGCGTAATGCTCTAAACAAAAGTGCTTCATCATAACAACCTTTCGCTAGCTAGTGCGTGCTACGGCTCCCCCTAGCATCACGACACCCTCCTCTCTAACTAGTGAGTACTACGGATCCCCATAGCATCACGACACCCTCCCTTTGACTTGTGAGTACTACGGCTCCCCATAGCATCATGACACCCTCCCTCTGACTAGTGAGTACTACAGATCCCCGTAGCATCACAACACCCTCTCTCTGACTAGTGAGTACTACGGATCCTCGTAGCATCACAACACGCTCTCTTTGGCCAGTGAGTACTACGGCTTCCCGTAGCATCACAACACCCTCTCTCTGACCAGTGAGTACTACAGCTCCCCGTAGCATCACAACACCCTCTCTCTGACTAGTGAGTCCTACGGCTCCACGTAGCATCACAACACCCCTTTTCACTAACTCATTGAACTGTAGCTCTTCGCAGTTTCACCCTACTAACTCTTACCACTTCACAATATCATCCTCAGATCGACGCCACACAGCGATCATTACTCATGCTCTGCGGACCATCCAAAGATAGGTGCATGCACCTACCTGAATTATGCACCACGATAACTGACGAAAATCGTCATAACAAAACACCTTCCCTTGCTGCAATCCATTTTCTTAAATAATCTACTTTTCGTCTCAACTCGTGACCCTATAATAATCTGAAATTCAAGACATTAAATTTGGATACCTCGATACACCACCCTTGAACCTCACGATGTCTCGCCTCAGCCAATGATCTTCCTGATATACAACCCGACATTCATGATAATTCAAATTCTCACCTTGAAATATGGAGGGATCGTCAACGACCCAGAACATGTTGTTGGCAATCCGAAACTCCTTCCAAAACTGCATAACAGCCCAAAGATTTGAACCAGGATTCTTCCATCGCCAAACCAACCCTACGAGCCAACCACCCCTAAGAATTCCGATTCATCACAAGGTCTCCGACTGATGGCCACTTGCCGTGGAGAAATTCATCCTTTACCAAACATATACCACATGCATTATCTCGCTCTGTACCTTGCTTCAATTACCAATAACCCTGATCACTTGAAACCACACTGCAGGTCCCTATATCCAGATCTCTAACCGATCTCGAACAGGTCTCTGATCCTCTCAACAAAGTACCTGGTCCTCCCCCACTTAGGGTTCGAACCATCACCAATTAGTGCACCAACACTCTATCCCACAGACTGTCTCCACTAGTAACATCGCACCTAATTCCGTAAGGTGCTACGCAACGCTCGATGATCTCTCTGACAAAGATCAAACAACTCCAAATACCAGAATCTTCTATGCAACCTTCAAGACTTACCATCGTGACTGCCTCTAGTCATTCAGGATCTCACACTATACCCTTACCGGACCTCCCAATTGTCCAGTGTTAAAACTAACTCTGGATCTGGAAATAATGAACCATCATACTCCTCATCCTTGACTACTTGCCCAATGCTCCAACATGTCCCTTATCATAAGAGCAGAAACCACATTTCAACTCCCTATACCTCTCAAGAACAATAAGAGTCACTGCCCTGATATACTACTCTTGATCGCCCAATACTGCAGCTAACACATGGCCTATTATACTCAAATAGGGTGTATCCTGGTCCTTGACCATTTCAGTCCCCACTGTCAAACTGCTCAGGCTATATCATTCCCTCGCGACAGACCTATTGCCAGATACTTTGATTGAAAAATCACCATCAGTGCGATACTACAGGGCTCACCCCAAATCAGAAACCGAAATCTCAACACCCCTTACGTCTCACACAAGAAACGGAAATAGCACCACTCGGGTCACGGAAAGTGACATATCTACCATCGGCCGGTCCCCCAGCTCAGACCATACCCCTCCATAATGCATCGTCCCTACTCATCTTTGAGTCTTGCGACTCCATAGGCATATCACCAACAATCCCTCGGAGCTAACTCGGTTTCCCTATCAAGGGATGCTCCACTAAAACTCGTTCACCCTGGCCTTCTGGTCCCATACTCCTTCACATCCAACCTTGGTCTAGATAATCACTGCGGAATAACCGACAAAACCAGAAGTACTAACTGCCACATTTCATTGTACTCGAACCATGTCCTCTCTTCTCAACCCGCCTCAAATCATGGTACTCGAACCATGACATCACCTCTCAATCTGTCACCAATCATGATAC
The DNA here is from genome assembly GCF_002870075.4 of Lactuca sativa. Classification (NCBI taxonomy): domain Eukaryota; kingdom Viridiplantae; phylum Streptophyta; class Magnoliopsida; order Asterales; family Asteraceae; genus Lactuca; species Lactuca sativa. The sequence goes on along the minus strand of NC_056629.2, from coordinate 207,288,734 downwards.
TCGAAACATGACATCACCCCTCGATCTGCTACCAATCATGGTACTCGAACGATGACATCACCCCTCGGTCTGCTACAAATCATGGTACTCGAACCATGACATCACCCCTCAATCTGCTACCAATCATGGTACTTGAACCATGACATCACCTCTCGATCTGCTACCAATCATGGTACTCGAACCATGACATCATTTCTCGATCTGCTACCAATCATGGTACTCGAACCATGACATCACCTCTTGTTCTGCTACTTAGAACCCATGGAATACTCCCTGCATGGAGTGTGGGTCCTCTGGTTTCAGTAGTACGGGCCCATACTACCTGCCACATCTACCCATACTCTCTGCACGGACCATCCCAGATTCCCTAAGTAGCTACTCGACCTTCTCATCAGCATTGCTCTACTCTATCAGTGTACTTATCTGACTAAGGTCACTTCCTAGACTCTTTCCAGGTTCTCACACCTCTCCGCCATCAGCTGTTGAGAAACTACCTAGGATGCCAGTCATCTACCTCCTGAATATCATCACATTCACTTCGTAGCCGACTCCCATCGTCGGGAGTTCCACAAAGCACGAAGCAAGCAGCATTCAGACGTCAAATAAACACATTTACCTCACTCTAGGTGATAACTCCACTAGCTCTACTCATACTCAAAAGATATCACCGAACTCTGCAACTCTACCCAAATCCCTCTCTACATAGGATTCCTGTTGGATACTCTTACTCAGCACATACTCGGAAGTGCATCACTGATAACAACAACTCCTAGGCTAAGGCATCACAAATCAAGCCACTCTAGTCCTAAAATATGAAATACCTAGCCTATCTCTAGCATGCATAATATCTCATAACATATTTCATAACACAAAGGTAATTGTATTTTAGGAAATCACCATTCGAGCTATGGCTGATTGTACACACTACTCCTTCCGCTTTCTCTTAGGAACTCTTACGCGTTTTAGAAAAATCATTTATTTTGAAAACTTTCCTCATTTCCTCAGTTTGAGTCCAGATATATCCGAAGGTACATCTGAATCCCTCAAACCAAGGCTCTGATACCAACTTGTAACACCGTGAAAATTTAAAAAAAAATTCATTTTTAAAATGCATACTCTTCATAACATATCTTATAAAAATCTCTTTTATTTAGTTACAAAGCACAACTCCATTTTTATTCCAGGGTCCTCTTAACTCTTTCTCTAGTGCGTACCATCAAATCGGTGTCGTCCCGCGATCCAGATAAGAAAAAACCTAAAACACATAACACATAACACGGTAAGCACGAAGCTTAGTGAGTTCCCCAAAATACCACATACAACACATATTATCCACTTAAGGCTATAACTCTGTTTGACCCTCTAGTCAATGTGTCTCAGTGGGACCCTCGAGTCCCATAACTCTGTGGACCCTCTGGTCCTAACTCTATGGACCTTCCGGTCCTAACTCTGTAAACTCTGAAACATACATAGCATAAATCACATAGAAATAATGCAGTGTATCACAACATATAATTAGAATACAAAATACTCTGTCACATGAATCTAATTACCACTCTAGGTAAAGTATAGTGAGAAGACTCACCTCGGATGAGGAACAGCTCCTATAATCACTGTTGCTACGCACCGGACTTTAACTCTGTACCAAACCAACAATAATCTCAATTAGGAGCTAAGTCCAACCTCTCACTTATTGGGTCTAAAGATAGACCACCTTATAGTCCACTAATGCCCTCAACCCATTGGGCCCACCAAAGCCCAATTATAAATGGTCCCTCACGCGGCCCAATTCCTAACCAAAAAGGCAAGTCCAAACCAAAGGCCCAAAGCACATACATACACTTCTCTAGTCGAATACTCTATTACATGAGGTCCAAACTCTCGGCCCAACACTCAAGGCCCAACAAAATGCTTAGCCCAAAAACCCCCATAAGGAGTTACACGGGGAATACCCCCTGGTACACTCAGCGTACCCAAACACTCAAGAAATTGATCGGGGACTTCAACCCAGTACGCGGGGCGTACTGGGATTACGCGGCGCATACCCTCAGACTTGCTTAATCCATTTTCTAGGTCTTAACCCGTTAAGACCTTAGCTCAACTCTTGGATCTGGACTTCCTAACATCTCTTACTCCATAAAGTTAACAACTTTAAGCCTTTGCATGGCTGATAAGGTCACAATACATAAAAACTCTTACTTTCTTAACCCAAAATGCTCATAACTCATGCATGGGTAGATTCACACGACCAAGGCATTATTTTTATGGTTCTCCACTACTAGAAACACTTAAAAGGATAGGTTATTCAGCTATGGAGTGGATGAACTCATAAAGCCTCAAGCTTGGGACCAAAAACCCTAAAATGGACCCTAATATACACAAAACAAAAAGAGAGGGAAAGCATGGAGCTTTATATCTTCAAATGGTGCTCAGCCCCAAGAAAGCTCAGATCCACAGCCGGTTCTTCAACTTCACTCCCTTCCATGCTCCTTCTTAACTCCCAAACGCCCATAAGAACACAAACAAACTCATCATGGCCACTCACAAGCTCAAGAAAGAATATTAGGGTTTGAGAGGGTTTATTAAGTGAGAAAGGTGGCCAGAAATGAGACCATCTCTTTCTTTATATAGGGGTGCTTCATTTAATTAGGGTTTCCTTCTATGGCTAGTACGCCCAGTGTACTAGGTGGCTCTTGCTTAAGAAACATGTGTATTTGTACGATAAGCGTACATATACGTACGCCCAACGGACTTCGCTGCCAAAAACATCACTTAGGGACTTATCTTTCCAACTCTCCCAAACTTCCATAGCATCTTCGAAATGACTCGAATATCAAAAATCCTCATACATACGGAAAGGTAATGAGATGCCCTACGCTTCTAGAAACTCGCCTCCACCCGAGACCTCCTAGCCCCTGACTCGCGGCCCATGAACCCTAATCATGGATAATCCGAAACCGGATGTTACAACTGAGCATGACGTCCTCCGCCCCCGAATGTTTCTGCAGTTCAGGTTTAGGGGTGTGACAGATTGGTATTAGAGCTTTGTTTATAGTGAACTAAGTATATCGAACCACGTAAGATATACAAACTATAAATGCAATGGGACAAAACTCCTCTGACGTAACTTTTCAAAAGTACTTTATAAATAAAAATTCGTATTTATATAAAAGTATTCGTACAACCGACTCACTAGTTTAGTATCACAATGGCAATAACATAAAACTATCGAGAAAAGTGGGGCACCATGATCCAGCTTCGGGGTATGAAGTCACATCTTGGATGAATATAGCCTGATCAACTATATTTAGCCAGGGTATGACCAACATATACCGAAGAAGAATCATGATGAACAACAAGTCTTCAACTTACCAACAAACTTGAGAATCAAACATAAAAATAATATAGGAGTATTTTAGCAAAAATAATCACATTATATATTTACTAAAACTAATTTCTTATAACAAAATTCCACGCACTATCCTTCTTATCCCTATTCTCGTACAGGCGCGATGGCAGGATTTCATTTGTCGGGTGATCCCTACTTACCCAACCAAGGGAATGACGGTTGGATTGTGGGTGACCGAGAGGAGGATTTTGAAGAGGAACCCATGGAGGATGAGGAACCCATGGAAGACGAAGAATTCGTAGACGGTGAAGATGAAGAAGACTCAGATGGAACCGACTCAGAACCCGATGTTTACAACCCATACCCTACCCTATCCCTCCGCAACGCATCCAAGACCCGACACCCCAATGGGCTGAAACTATACATCGATGGAGCCGAGAGCAAGGTCAACGACCTCCCAATGACATGGAACGAAGTTTCTACGATCTCAGCAGAGGAGGGTCAGCCGACCGAGCCCTTCCCGTCATAGTTCACCGTGTCACACGCCACGAGGAGCAAACAAGAGTTAACACCCACCACCTCATGGAAGTTGGAGCAACTAGCCAAGTCAACTCTGTTCACATTCGCCGGTTGGATGATGACCACGATCGAACTCGAGACCGAACCGAGCTGCTTCAAAGGGATATTGGCCGCAACCTGAGCTGAAGTGCAAGAACTCCAAGAACACCGAGCCGCTATAAAAGGACGTCTGACAGACGCAGAATGCCAGGCGTCTGAATCTAGAGCCGAAATGAGGAACCTTCTGTCTTCACTTCGTGATCCTCAGAGCTTCAACCCCCACAAGTAATGTTGCACTGCTCGCTTCAGTCTAATCTAATATTGCGGATAAATACTACTTTTTTTCTAGTATTTTATGTACGATCTCGCGACTTAAGTGTTTACACTTCCGGGATCTGTTAGGCGGTCAAAATTTTGCCATACATTGATGTAACATAGAGCCCTTGTAGGGTCATATTATCCCCAATATTGTATACTAAGCTATATCAATGAAATTGACACACTATTTGCTTTTTTATATCAAGTTCATGACATGAATTGTTTTCAGACTAAATTTACGGGTGTTCGATTTATGATCATTTGATGCATAAATCAAATTATATATAATTAAGACCATGTCGACCTAGAAATGATGGTTCCGCCTTGGATCTTGCTCCTTGTTTGGTTGTGGGCCCAGGGCAGACCCATTAGATTCGAAAGATTATTTAATCTTAATTATATGTAAATATTATACATCAAACGATTGATAGATAGGCCCGGTATGGATTCTATCACAAACATTTCAGGGGAATCAAATCTATCAGCATTCATAAAGCCTATATTTTATTATCTATAGACCTATAATATGAATGGATTCATACAATATATTTACAAGTCAGAATCATGATGCACATAAAGAACTAATAATGTTTAGCTTAACTCTCGACTTTTGAGCGCTATCAAAGACTTATGGTCTTTTCATTCTTGTTATGGAAGGAAATGCCACCTCGTAGAAATCCTAGACGTCGAGGCGCCGCAGGAGCTGCACCACCTCCACCACCCCCTCAATTCGACCCGGTAATGTTCCATGCTGTCGTAACAGCCACAGTAGTGGCCGCAATGTCCCAAATCAGCACCAATAATGCGGGTGGTGCGAGTAATGGTGCCACAAATTCGAACAACGGGGACAGTCAGGGACGCTCGAGAGAGTGTACTGATACTGAAACATAACAGGAAGATATCAGACAATCCGCATAAATAACCGGGAACCAACTCCTGAATAAACCCTAGGGGTTGTGACTTCCTATTACGCGTATCGGTCCTGTGCTTTCAGTAGTATGGGCCCCTACTACCTTCCACACCTACCCATATTTGTCTCAAGTATCACCACAACACCCTAACAATATACATACATCTGGTGGCCACTCAAATTTACTCCTAGAGGAAGGTTAAATGTCTCATATCTGACCTACCGGTTTCGCACAACCCACCCATCCATGAAACTTCCACCAACCCTGCAGTGTATGTTAATCATACATAATGTTGGACCCTATAGACTTTCGAATATCCAATCATACCCTAAGCTCCTAGTCAAACAAGAACATAACATGAGGCCAAATCAAACATTCTCAGGCTATAAGATCTTAATTATGTATAATCGTGATGCATACACTAAGCAACTACAGTAATGATGTCAATCTCATATAAAGGAAACCCTAGGCTAGCAGGCATCATGTAATCAGACAATTCTATCATGCAATTCCTGAAGATCCCTAGCCTAGTACTAGCATGTTGTTCTAACATATCACATAATCAAATAACTATATGGTATCTTGGGGCCAACTTACTGGCTTCGGCTGATCGTACACTCTGCATCCTCCTTTAGTGTTTTGAAAACCATTTAAAATGATTTAAAAAAAAATATTTCCTTGATTTGAGACTGGATTCACACGAATGTTCCTCCAATTCACTCAAACCAAGGCTCTAATACCAACTTGTAACACCCAAAAATTTCATGCCAATTTAAAACTTTTTCGAACCATTTTAAAACTAATCATCATTACAATGTTGTTTTCAAAATATATAACATCAGAGTTTTCCCAGAAACATAAACAAATCAGGAGGAGTTGTACAATCATGCCTTCGCCTTGCTGCAATCCCCTGATGTACCTGAAATAATAAACTGAAACTGTAAACTCGAAAGCTAAGTGAGTTCCCCCAAAATACCCATACCCGCAACAACACACATATAATCATAAACAGCATACTATGGGTCCAGTCAACCATCGGGTTGGAATACCCCAGGCCCTCAACCGTCCGGTTGGAATGCCAACATACTATGGGTCCAATCATCCTTAGGATGGAATACCCCAGGCCCACAACCAACAGGTTGGAATACCCACATACTATGATTCCAATCATCCTCGAGATGGAATACTCACAGCCCACAACCAACAGGTTTGTAACATCCAGATTTCTAGGTATTATATTCTATCAATTATTTTTGGAGTTAAGAGAGGGACTAGACGAGTTGACGCCTAGACTCGTCGAGTCGGATCGCAATTGCTGACTGGATAAATGAAGGGACTCGACGAGTCCGTAAGGGTGGACTCGACGAGTCCGTGCTGACGACTGAAACCCTAAATCCCCGGGCCTGAGCCCTATCTAAAGGACTTAATAGCCTCCATTTGCGGCTACCAGTCCAGAGAGAGATACCCTAGCGATTTTGAGCGAGTTGTGAGAGAGTTTGAGCCTCTTTGTTCGTTTTTGGTATGATTTAGCCAAGGAGGAAGGGTTTCCAGTAAGAAGGAGGCAAGAGGACTTCATTTCAGGAGGTTTTCAGCTTGGATCTTCATTTTGAGGTAGCTATTCGATCCTATCCTTCCGTTTTGCTTCTGGGCATTGAATTTAGGGTTTTCTATACCCTTTTATGGCTTGTTTAGTTTAGTATAGTGTCCCTTTGAGTGCTAAACTCTAGATCTGGACCTTTTGATGTCCAGAGAGCCTGAACCATTCTGCTTTCTGTGGTTCTATTAAGGAAATGGACATAGGTTGCCATATTAGAGAGGATTTCACCAAAATAAGCCTTGGGAGCATTGCATGTATGCCAAGATTCGACCTTTACGTGGTTATTGGTCATGGGGGAGCCAGATCTATAGATTAGTGAAGCAGATCTGACCTCAAGAGGTCAGATGAGTGTTGTCATGGGAGCAACTCGTAGAGTTCATAAGTGGACTCGACGAGTCGAGTATGGCTTGCCCCGTGATTCATTGTTGAGTAACCCGACGAGTGGAGAGGGAACTCGTCGTGCTAAGTGGGGCTTGGAAGGATTCAGAGGATCAATGTGGACTCGTCGAGTTGCTTGAGTGCACTCGACGAGTCTGGTCAAAGTTTGACCGTTGACTTTGTTGACTTTGAGGGTTTAGTCAATGTTTGGACTTATTAGCCATTAGAGGGGTAGAATGGTCATTTACCCTTCTTAGAGAACTTATAGAGAGGGGTTAGCCTAGCCTTTAGAATTTTTATTAATTAAAGTAATTATTATGTGATTAGGCGGAGGCTAGTGCAGTATTTCAGAGTTCGAGGTTTATCGAGTTATCCGAGGTGAGTCTTCTCACTATACTTTACCTTGCGTGGTAATTAGAGTTATGTGATAGAGTATCTTGTGTGTTATTTATGTGATGTGTTGCACGGCATTATTTCTATGTTATTTATGTTGTGTGTATTCCAGAGTTTACAGAGTTAGGACCGGAAGGTCCATAGAGTTAGGACCAGAGGGTCCCCAGAGTTAGGGCCAGAGGGCCCACAGACTTATAGCCTCGAGTGGCTAATATGTGTTATATGGGTATTTTGGGGAACTCACTAAGCATTTATGCTTATAGTGTTTGGTGTTATGTGTTTCAGGTACTAGTGAGGATCGCGGGAAGGCGCCGGCATGATCAGTACACACATGAGGAGTTTTTATACGTTATCATCTTGGGTTGTGTTTTATGGATTGATATGTGAAACGATGAGATTTTATAATGTTTATGAGGGAAAATATGTTTTTAAAATATGAAAAATTGTTTTGAAATTTGCGGTGTTACAAGTTGGTATTAGAGCCTTGGTTTGAGGGATTTGGGTGCACCTTCGGGCGTATCTGAACTCAAACTGAGGACTTGAGGGATTTTCAAATTAAAATCACAAAATTTTTCTCAAAGAGTAAAGAGTTTTTGAAAGAGCATAGCAGAGCGGTGTGTACGATCAGCCTGCGCCCGAACGGTGATTTCCTAAAATATCCTTACATTATGAGTCATGAGATATGTTATAATACGATATGCATGCTAGAGTAGGCTAGGTATTCCTATTAGGACTAGAGTGGCCTGATTTGTGATGCCTTAGCCTAGACGTTTTGCTGCTAGGATATGCTTGAGAGTGAGTAGATAGCAGCGAGGAGCTTATGAGAGATCTGGTAGAAAGTAGTCTGTGCATGGAGAGAGTGGAGTAATTGGGACTTAGGATCCTAGGAGGAAGAATTGGGGTGAATATTGATGCGGTGTGGACAGTTGTATTGGGCCCGTACTACCGAAGGCACCGGATCAGTGCGCAGCCCAAGTAAGAATCCTCAGGGTACCTGGGATCGAGTAGGAATGGGATATCCAGTGTGTGTACACTCGAGCGAGTCTCTGATATTATGTGTTGTATTTCAGAGAGACATCATGGTTGGGACACGCCACACACCTGAGAGCAGTGGTGTTAGCGATGAGGAGATCCGCAGATTGATTCACGAGGAGGTGGCTGCTGCCATCCGAGCTGAGATACCAGAGATGTTTGGGTCTATCAAGACCACCCTGATCGATACTTTTGACGAGCTTTACACTGCTCTTATTGATGCTGCTATTGTTGCGGCCACCATAGTCGTTACTGTTGCGAGGCCACAGGGGGGTGACTCGTTGTTGTACCGAGAGTTCAGCAACACGAAGCCACTAGAGTTTGATGGGACGCAGGATCCAATCGCTGCGATGAAACGGATTTTTGATATTGAGGGATGCTTCTATACGTGTTCTTATCCGGAGCATCTGAGAGTTCGGTTCGCACTGAACCAGCTTCGCTTGGGGGCGAAGGACTGGTGGAAGTTTGTGACAGCGCACTATTCTACTGCAGAGCTTGCCGCGGTGACCTGGGAGAGGTTCACCGCTATGTTTCGTGATGAGTACGTTCCCCCGGCAGAAAGGGAACGTTTGTCCCAGGAGTTCTTGAACCTCAAGTAGGGTACCGAGTCTATTATAGTGATCGCCAGGATGTTCCATGAGAGGGCGATGTTTTGCCCTGAGCACGTGTCTTCTGAGCAGGCACGCATGATTAGATATTTGAGCGTTTTGAGGAGAGACATCCGCAAGTTCGTGGCAAACTCGACGTACCGAACATTTGCTGAGCTTCAGGCAAATGCCCGGAAGAGGTAGATTGAGCTCGAGACTCAGGCCAGGGAGGAGGCTAAGTCTCAAGGGAGGGATCGGCGACCGGCACAGTCCCAGCCGGCTGTCAAGCAGGCCAAGCCCGCCAATTCGATATCATGGAACCAGAAGGGCCGCACTTGTGGCAAGTGTGGCAAGAGTCATGAGGGGGTGTGTAGGGCAAGGTCTATCTACAAGTGTGGCAAGGAGGGGCATACGGCCTAGGATTGCCCCAAGGGGTTTGCAGTCTGTTTTCATTACAACCAGACTGGACACCGGAAGGCCGAGTGTCCACAGTTGCGGGGGTCAGCTCAGGGAGCATCATAGGGATCTCCCCCTTCTGCCGTACGAGCTACGGAGAGTTGGTCGGTGAAGTCCGAGGCGTCGAAGGCTCGCAGGAGAGCCTTCCAGTTGACAGCGGAGGAGGTCCGCACAGCTCCCGATGTTGTGGCTGGTATGTATTCTTTCATCTATTTATTTTGAGTTGCGATGTTATGCTTATATTATGATATGCATAGGTACATTTCTTATAAGTTATGTACCTGCTTTGGTGTTATTCGACTCGGGTGCGAGTCGGTCTTTTGTGTCGTTAGCCTTTTGTCAGCACATCAGTATCTGTCGTGAGTCATTGAGTCGACCCTTGCGAGTTTCTATAGCTGATGAGAGAGCGGTGTATGCCACTGATATGATTCGAGGATGTGTACTCGAGATCTTCGGCATTGAGTTCCTGATTGATTTGGTCCCGATTGCGATGGGAGATGTCTGTGTCATCGTAGGCATGGACTGGTTGAGCAAGTTTGGAGCGGTTATCGACTGTGCGCGACAGTTGGTGACCATACGAGACCCTAGTGAGGGAGTTCTTACGATTTATGGCGAGGGTACCCGTCCTGGGTTAGCATATTTTTCGGCCGCCCGAGCGAGGCAGAGCCTACAGCAGGGTCGTAGCGGGTTTTGTGCCTTATATGGTGGATACGAGAGTAGATGTAGAGAGACCGGGGTCGGTCCATGAGGTCTCGATAGTGCGTGAGTTTCCAGATGTTTTCCCCAAGGAGTTGTCGGGTGTGCCTCCCGAGAGGCAGGTAGAGTTCCGTACCGATTTGGTTCTGGGAGCAACGCCTATCGCCAAGGCGCCCTATCGTCTTGCGCCTCCAGAGATGCAGGAGTTATCTTCACAGCTTCAGGAGCTGCTGGGAAAGGGGTTTATACGGCCAATTAGCTCGCCATGGGGAGCGCCGATCCTTTTGTAAAGAAGAAGGATGGTTCACATCGGATGTGCATTGATTACCGAGAGTTGAAAAAGCTGACGGTCAAGAACCGTTACCCCTTACCGAGGATCGTCGATTTGTTCGATCAGTTGCAGGGAGCGTCTTGGTTCTCCAAGATTGATCTGAGGTCTGTATATCATCAGATGAGAGTGCGTGAGGAGGATATCCAGAAGACAGCGTTCAGGACTCGTTATGGGCATAACGAGTTCATGGTGATGCCTTTCGGGCTCACCAATACACCGGCCGCGTTCATGGATCTCATGAAAAGGGTGTGCAGGCCGATGCTGGATCGTTCAGTGATCGTGTTCATTGATGACATATTAGTGTATTCGAGATCCAAAGAGCAGCATGAGGAGCATTTGAGGGAGATCCTCGGGGTTCTAAGATCGGAGAGGATTTACGCCAAATTCTCCAAGTGTGGTTTCTGGTTACTAGAGTTCCAGTTCTTAGGACACCTTGTCAACCAGGATGGGATATTGGTCGATCCGGCCAATATTGAGGCGGTGATGAGTTGGAAGGTGCCGAGATCCCCCTCCGAGATCAGGAGTTTTCTGGGGTTGGCCGACTATTATCGGAGATTTATCAGAGATTTCCCCAAGATTGTTGTTCATATCACCAGGTTGACTCGGAAGGGCGTAGCATTCAGTTGGGGCCCAGAGCAGCAGGCCTTATTCGAGACACTTCACCAGAGATTATGCGAAGCCTCTGTACTATCCCTTCAGAAGGGATGGAGGATTTTGTGGTGTATTGTGACGCGTCGATATCAGGATTGGGTGTGGTGCTGATGCAGAGAGGTCATGTGATAGCATACGCATCGAGGCAGTTGAAGCCTCATGAGACAAGATATCCCACTCACGATTTGGAGTTGGGGGTTTTGGTGTTCGCCCTCAAGATCTGGCGTCACTATTTGTATGGGGTCCGGTGTACCATATACACGGATCATAAGAGCTTGAAGTATCTAATGGATCAGCCCAACATGAATATGCGCCAGAGGAGATGGCTGGATGTGGTATAGGTGAGATCATGTACCACCCGGGCAAGGCTAATGTGGTAACCGATGCTCTGAGTCGCAGGGCGGAGAGTGCCCCCATTACGAGATATTTGTTTGAGATTGACAGTGATGACTCCAGTTTTGGACACCATTCGGGATGCCTAGGTAGAGGCCATGAGACCAGAGAACCAGAAAAGAGAGCGGGTGATCGGGCAGATATCTGAGTTCGTTACCGATAGTCGTGGGCTAATGACCTTTCAAGTTCGGATTTGGGTGTCGTTTGAAGGCGGGACACATACCATTCTGACGGAGGAGGCGCATAGATCGAGGTTCTCGATCCATCCCGGGGCCACTAAGATGTATTTGGACCTGAAGAGGGAGTATTCGTGGCCCTGTATGAAGAGGGATGTCGCATGGTTCGTAGAGAGATGTTTGACCTGTCGCAGGGTGAAGACCGAGCACCAGCGTCCGCATGGAAAGTTGCAGCCACTTGAGGTTCCCGAGTGGAAGTGGGAACAGATTTCCATGGATTTCATCACCAAATTGCCGAGGACTGCGAGGGGAGTCGATGCAATTTGGGTGATTGTTGATCGGCTGACGAAGAGCGCTCACTTTCTTGTTATCAGTGAGAGCTTTTCTGCTGAAACGCTGGCAGAGTTATATGTAAGAGAGGTGGTATCGCAGCATGGAGTGCCGATCTCGATCATGTCAGATCGATATGTGTGTTTCACTTCCAGATTCTGGAAAAAATTCCATGAGGAGTTGGGTACAAGGCTGCATTTTAGTACCGCATACCACCCACAGATGGACGGTCAGAGTGAGCGGACAATTCAGACATTCGAAGACATGATGCGAGCTTGTGTGATAAACTTCGAAGGAATTTGGGACACTTATTTTCCATTGGCTGAGTTTTCTTATAACAACAGCCACCATTCGAGTATCAGCATGCCTCCCTTTGAGTTGTTGTACGGGAGAAGGTTTTGGACTCCCATATGCTGGGGAGAAGTCAGGCAGTGAGTGATGGGCTGCACTGAGTTGGTGCTTCAGACGACTAAGCAGATACAGCAGGTCAGACAGAGGTTGTTGACAACTCAGAGTCACCAGAAGAGTTACGCAGATATGCGACGATCCGAGCTCGAGTTTCAGGTGGAGGATTTCGTACTCCTGAAGGTATCTCCTTGGAAAGGAGTGATCCGATTCAAGAAGAGGGGCAAGCTGGGGCCCTAGTACATCGGTCCGTTCAGGGTGACTGCAAGGGTAGGCAGGGTAGCATATCTTCTGGAGCTACCTGCAGAGTTGAGTCAGATCCATAATACCTTCCATGTGTCTCAGTTGAGGAAGTGTATAGCCGACGAATCGGCGGTGGTACCGTTAGAGGATATTCAGGTGGACGCGAGCCTGAATTATGTTGAACGTCCAGTTGCGATTGTGGATCGAAAGATCAAGGTTTTGAGGAACAAAGAGGTGCCCCTGGTGCAGGTACAGTGGCAACATCGGAGAGGGTCCGAGCTGACTTGGGAGCCGGAGTTGGAAATGTGTGAGCAGCATCCAGAGTTGTTTGCAGAGAAAGACTTCGAGGGTGAAGTCTGATTCAAGTGAGGGAGAATGGTAACATCCGGATTTCCAGGTATTATATTTTATCAATTATTTTTGGAGTTAAGAGAGGGACTCAACGAGTTGACGCCTAGACTCGTCGAGTCAGATCGCGATTGCTGACTAGATAAATGAAGGGTTTCGACGAGTCGGTAAGGGTGGACTCAACGAGTCCGTGCTGACGACTGAAACCCTAAATCCCAAGGCATGAGCCCTATTTAAAGGACTTTATAGCCTCCATTTGCGGCTACCAGTCCAGAGAGAGATACCCTAGTGATTTTAAACGAGTTGTGAGAGAGTGTGAGCCTCTTTGTTCGTTTTTGGTGTGATTTAGCCAAGGAGGAAGGGTTTCCAGCAAGAAGGGGGCAAGAGGACTTCATTTCAGGATGTTTTCAGCTTGGATTTTCATTTTGAGGTAGCTATTCGATCCTATCCTTCTGTTTTGCTTATGGGCATTGAATTTAGGGTTTTCTATACCCTTTTATGGCTTGTTTAGTTGAGCATAGTGTCCCGTTGAGTGCTAAACTCTAGATCTAGGCCTTTAGAAGTCCAGAGAGCCTGAACCATTCTGCTTTTTGTGGTTCTATGGAGGAAATGGACATAGGTTGCCATATTAGAAAGGATTTCACCAAAATAAGCCTTGGGAGCAGTGTATGTATGGAAAGATTCGACCTTTACATGGTTATTGGTCATGGGGGATCCAGATCTATAGATTAGTGAAGCAGATCTGACCTCAAGAGGTCAGATGAGTGTTGTCATGGGAGCAACTCGTTGAGTTCATAAGTGGACTCAACGAGTCGAGTCGGGGTTGCCCTGCGATTCGTTGCTGGGTAACCCGACGAGTGGAGAGGGAACTTGTCTTGCCAAGTGGGGCTTGGAAGGATTCAGAGGATCAGTGTGGATTCACCGAGTTTCCTGAGTGCACTCGACGAGTCTAGTCAAAGTTTAACCGTTGACTTTGTTGACTTTGAGGGTTTAGTCAGTGTTTGGACTTATTAGCCATTAGAGGGGTAGAATGGTCCTTTACCCTTCTTAGAGAACTTATAGAGAGGGGTTAGACTAGCCTTTAGAAGTTGTATTAATTAGAGTAATTATTATGTGATTAGGCGGAGGCTAGTGCAGTATTTCAGAGTTCAAGTTTACCGAGTTATCCGAGGTGAGTCTTCTCACTATACTTTACCTTGCGTGGTAATTAGAGTTATGTGACAGAGTATCTTGTGTGTTATTTATGTGATGTGTTGCACTGCATTATTTCTATGTGATTTATGTTGTGTGTATTCCATAGTTTACAGACTTAGGACCGGAAGGTCCATAGAGTTAGGACCAGAGGGTCCACAGAGTTAAGGCTAGAGGGCCCACAGACTTATAGCCTCGAGTGGCTAATATGTGTTATATGGGTATTTTGGCGAACTCACTAAGCATTTATGCTTACAGTGTTTGGTGTTATGTGTTTCAGGTACCAGTGAGGATCGCGGGAAGGCGCCGGCATGATCAATACACACATGAGGAGTTTTTATACATTATGATCTTGGGTTGTGTTTTATGGATTGATATGTGAAACGATGAGATTTTATAATGTTTATGAGTGAAAATGTGTTTTTAAAATGTGAAAATTTGTTTTGAAGTTTACGGTGTTACAAGGTTGGAATGCCCAGGTCTATTGGCTTTCACACAAAGTAGATAAGCCTCAACCGCCAACAAACATGTGCACATATAACAGATAATCATATAATTGTCTATAGACATAACTGATCTAACAGATCATACCACACACCACATAATATTATCCTACCCTCTAGGATACCGATCTAATAGATCATACTAGCATAACATAGCCAATAACAATTCAAAGGGTCGGCCTTGGTGCCTTAGACCCTTGAGTATAGTGAGGATAAATCACCTCACAATGTCGCACTGAAAATGATAGGCTCAAACTCTCGAATCACCAACACGAACTCCACCACCTATAGATACCATAAAACCCTTTTTCCATAAATATCCAAATTACCAAAATACCCCCAGAAGTCAACTGGTCAACCCTTGGCCAAGGTCAAGGTCAACAGTCCATGTTGACTGAACTCGCCAAGTGCAGTTCACCAACTCGTCGAGTTCTTCCTGAACTCGAGAAGTCGTGAAATCCTAGGTTGACTCGTCGAGTTCCCTTATAACTCGTCGAGTTCATACGTGTCCAAAGGTTGAGAGAAACCCTAGTCGACTCGCCGAGTCCAAGGCAATCTTCAACGGACTCGTCGAGTTGTTCATTAACTTGTCGAGTTCATGCTTATTTTCATATGACTCGCTGAGTCGACCTTGCAACTCGTCGAGTCCCTTCGGTCCTTCATCCATACAGATGCTTTTTAAGCCATGCTAAGGTTCCATATTGCATATCGAGCTTCCCAAGGCATGTTTATCATGTAAAGTTTCAAACTTTACGTGCATGCAAGGCTCTAAAGGCTCTAAATGACAAATCTAAGATTATAATGGAGTTTTACACCTTAGGAGAGTGTCATCCTTGCAAGAGTTGGAAGCTTTATGGACTTAGAAGTCCAAGAGAGTTCAGTTCTGAAGTTACAACTTTAGATATTAGCTCATACACAAGAGAAGCTTCCAAACATACTAGGAAAGCCCTAAAATTTGCCCAAAAAGGGATCTAGAAATGAAATGAGGTCAGCATAGCGATTTGATACCTTCCAAAAGATGCCAAATAAGATAGATTTCGGATCCCACAAGCTCCTTGCTTCTCTATACTTGATCTCCAAGCTCTTTACTCCAAGAAAATCCTCTTCCAAGCTCAAGAATACACAAATGGAACACACACACACTCGGTTAGGGATTGAGAGGGACAAGAAGCAGTAAAGGGGAGGCTGGGGGAGGCCAATGATCCTTTAAATAGGGTAAAAAAAACCCCGGGATTTAGGGTTTCATCTGCCAGCTCCTACTCGGTGAGTAGGTTACTAAAACACGTGGACCAACTCACTGCTACTCGAAGAGTAGGGCAACCAACTCGTCGAGTAGCCCTTGAAATCAAGAAAATTTTATATTAAATCAATACCTGAGGATCAGGGCGTTACATCTTCACTTGACACTTAGCATCCTACAAACCGATCTTGTATTCGTATTACTCACTGCAAGTGAGTTCATACCCCTTAACTTATCTTTTAAATGGTTTTAAATGCTTTTATGGAGGGGAATACAAGTTGAAACATTATAGTTATTATATTAAACACATGTGATTAATAACTATCAAACAGACAGATTTCTTACATTTCAAATTGTGTTATCAAACAAACTGCTTCAAAATCATTTTACAAACTCCTTGATATGAAAAACTCCTTATTAAACTCTTTCAACTTCTATCTTGTCAAAAATCATGTCTATGTAGATATAGTGGACTTAGGGTATCGGTTGTTTGTCCGAAGGTTGTTTGAATCTTAGTTATATATTATGTGTATGTATATAGATATTAAAGTTCTTCATTTGGTTCAATACCTTTCGGTAGTAAAGGTGTGCAAAGATGTTCATTCATACAAACAACATTACTAGTAAACTACAATAGGTATAGTTTAGGAAGTCACTACTCATTGTTACTAGAACAATGAAACATACAAGAGTCAGTTCATTCATGAGTAAATACAAATATACTATTATGAGAAACAAAGAGAACATACTATTATGAGAAACAAAGAGAACATACTATTATGAGAAACAAAGAGAACATACAATACACTAGTGCAGAGAGAACATACAATACACTAGAACACTATAACATTAATGTGAGCCAGTACTTCATGGCATGGAAATCTACTGATGTGTCACGTTTTGCAACCAGATTCTCCTGGAGGGAGATCGTGAAATGGTGTATAGATCTATACGGGATTAACTATCCTACACCTTGTTGCTAGCTACAGTGGGACCTGCAGGTCTACAGGTGACTAATGTCATACCATTTTGATGCCTTAGAGCGTCGTGTTATACTAGTGATATGTGTGTTTTTATATATATTTATGTGAAGCATATCTTAATATTTTAGCCTTTATTGTTATTATTTAGAACTAAAATATACTTAATATGCTTTGAAATATTTAATTACAGTAAACTGGGAGTTGGAATGCAAAAAGAAGAGAATGGAGCTGAAAAGATGCAAAAAGGATATTGCTGGCAGATTGACCCCTCTTCAGTGTTTCGGGTATATCTGATGACTCACAAATCCAATTGACGATATTCAAAATGTTCTGAAAACTAGACGAAATTTCTTACGATTGAGACTTTTGACTAATTCGACACTTATCTTATCCAAAATCGGCCTTGAAGATGAAGCATAAAAGTTGGACAGAAATTCCCTCCAAGTTACTTATTCCCCAAGCACCACTTATCTTATTTTTATTTGCTTAATCCCTAAGCCACCATTAGTTTCCTTATTCCAATCCAACTCTAATATTCCATATAAATTCCATCTCCATCAACTTTAAATACCTCATATCATTCCACCATTTTCATAATCTATGATATTCCACTTCGACTTGTGCACCAAGAAAACTTCATAGTTGCCGTTTTGAGGGTCTAGGAGGCGGCCAGAGGGTCGTTAAGCTGATATGGAACAAAGATCTAAGGGATTGGAGAGCGGATTTATATCGGTAATCATGTGGTTTGTTAACGTGACCATGCTTAGCATTCCACCGTGATACTATTATGTGTTTACTTTCTGATTTAGGTGTAAAAACCTTTTACTTTGTGTTTATGATTGAATGAAACCTTGATTATTAGACTAATTGCTATATTGAATTGTTTATTTATGTTTAATTTATCTTGTCAATCTTATTAAAAGATCCTTACGTATTAATGATGATTATTTGATGTTAATTGTTAAGTGAATTGAGTTGTATGAACATCTGCTTGATTGCTTGTCTCTTATGATTTTGATGACCATCGAGATTATAAGTCTAGGAATAACGAAGGTGAAACTAGGATTAACTTGGGAATAAGTAAGTTAATGTGTGAGCCTTGTTAGATGACCATCAACAAGAGGTTAATTGAATGACTAATTTGATTAACTATATTTACAAGTCTTGCTTGATACGAACTGAACACTAGGAAGCATGTTAGTTTAATCAACTGATCACTGTTTAAATTGACTTGTTTTCTAAAGGATTAGTTATAGTGAACGCGAATCTAATCATTTTAGGAATCGGTGAACATGAATAAATGAATTTGTGTATGCAATTGTCTATGTTTTTAAGGTGTAATTTATTTAAACCAAAGTAACTGAAGAGATTTGTTTTCCTGTTAGTTTATCGAGAGTTGTTAATTTTTAGTTTGAGATTTATTAAACTATTTCTTTATTATTTTCGTGTGACCTGTAACTTAAAATCAAATATATTAAATTAATTCACCACCGTTCCCTGTGATCGACACCCGGCTTACCTAAGCTATATTGTAATCTGACTAGGTACACTGCCTATAAGTGCATAGTTAGTCTAAGTTTGTTAGGTTATAAATATTAAAATTATTGGGTACTTTTGTGCACATCAAGTTTTTGGCGTCGTTGCCAGGGAACGGCTTTCAATTAATTTAGTTTATTTGATTATTCGTTATTTGTTTTTAGTTAGTTTTTTATTTTATTTTTTTTAGTTTTATTTTCGTTGATATCATTTCACTTGTCGGGAAGGTTTTTGTTGCTATGTGCAGGAATTCGTGATCATACACATTGTTTGGTTTTACTTTTTGCATGGGTTTCGAGATTGCAAGTGATTAGGAATTCTTGACTTGTTTAGTCTACTACTTTTGGTGATTTGTCCAACTCAATCCACGAGGCGTAGTATAGCAAGGCGTATCGAGGTGGTTAAGTGGAAGACCGAACTCTTGCTACTCTTGACTAGTTGGGTCGACTCTTGTTCTACTTTTTAGTTAATGGTGCAAAGAAAACAAAGGAAATAGTCTGAGTGGGCCTGAAAGTTTTTGTTTTCACAAACCACCTCTTGCATGCAAGGGATTTAATCAACAATCGTAGCTTGATTTCGACGAAGACGAGTGATTGTGATATCCTTTTTAGTTATTTTAGTGAGTATTTATTTTTAATTTTAGTTTGTTTAAATTTTGTTTTCCATGTTGACGCTCTTGATGTTTCAGATCTTTGCAAAACTTTTACCCTTCAGATCTTTCAGAAATTTCAATAATTAAGGTCGAATGTTGATTTGTCACGAGAGAAAAAACCGTGTGAGAGTTTGAAGTTGACACTTGAGAGCCATGACTTTCAATAAGTGTGGGGTGCGCGTCGATATTTGGAGGGATTATTATTTCGAAGAGTGGCGTTTCTAACTATACATTGATTCCCATGGCATGGATGAGCTGTTCCCACACCATGGAGTTTTATTTTGACACGATGTAGAAGTATCATCCCGGCTGCCATGACATGGTTGACACTTTCCTATGTCGTGGGGGAGTTTTTCATCACGAGAGGAGGTTGCTATTCTACATACCATGACGTGACCACCACTTACTACGTTGTGGCCATGCTATTATTCGCGATATGGATTTTTCCTCACTCGACGACACGACGTGGTTGACACTTTCCCACGTCATGGTCACTATATATTGCTTTAGCTTACAATCCTTTGCACCACATTTCAGAAGTCAATGTTCTATTGTATTTTCCAGCACATTCAGAAGCAGCAGTTCCAGTTTCCAGTCTTCCAGCAATTTTCAGAGCAACTTTTAGCAGCCCCATTCGATCTCGTCACTACTACCCTAGGGGAGTTTGTTCCTTTTTCTTCTTTTTTATTATTTTTATGAGCTGAATTAGTTTTATGCGTACAATGAGGGCATTGTATTAAATAAGTGCGGGGTAGGGGGTCGGAAAAGAAAATTAAAAATTACTAGATTAGGAAAATTTTAAAAAATTTATAAAGTTGAAATAATAGTTTAATTTAAGAAAATCTAGTGATAATTTAAAATTTTGCTAATATTGTATGGGATGATCCAATGAGAACCCAAATGCTTACTTGAGCCTACACATGTTATAGTGTATTTGTGGCTTCCCATTTCCTAATGAAAAGTCATAAGATATGAAAGGTAATCTGGTAGTTTATATGGCATAATATTTTTTGCAGCCTAAACCTGAAATCTATCCAGGAAAGCTTATTTAGTCATTGCACATAGACTAATACTCTAACCAATAAGGGTTGAAGTTAAGCGCCCCTGCTTAAGCATGTAGGTTTTGAGTGAAAAAAAAGTGGGTTACATGTTAAAAAAAAAAAAAAAAAAAAAAAAAAAAAAAAAAAAGAGAGAGAGAGAGAGAGAGAGAGAGAGAGAGAGAATTGCAAGAGAAGTTTGAAGAATTTTGGAGCAACTAAAGTGAAGATCAAAAGATCAAAATTCCAAAAGTTCAAAAGTTGAAAATACCAAAAATCCAAAAGGTGGTGAATTCAAAGAAATCAATATCAAATATTCAAAGGAATAGAAGAATTCCAAGAGCTCCATTGTGGTATTTTAAAGTTGTAATTTCTAGATTATGTATGTTTGGGTAGCTTTACAAAATACCTTGAGGTTAAGAATGATTTCTGAGGATTAATTCGGAGGGTTGCAAAAATGAGTGTCGTATAAACTAAGGGGTGAAGGTTCATAAGGATTGTGAGTATTTAGGAATGAGAAGTTTCTTAGGATTTATAGACACAAATACATGCATTGCAGTCTTGGGATAATGGATGGGTTTGAAATGGATTATTCTATGCGATATTGGTGAAATAATAAAAGTCAGTTTGCTTGGGGGCAAGCAAAGGCTAAGTGTGGGGTATTTTGATATGTGTGTTTTTATATATATTTATGTGAAGCATATCTTAATATTTTAGCCTTTATTATTATTATTTAGAACTAAAATATATTTATATGCTTTGAAATATTTAATTACAGTAAAAATGGGAGTTGGAATGCAAAAGGAAGAGAGTGGAGCTGAAAAGATGCAAAAAGGATATTGCTAGCAGATTGACCCCTCTTTAGTGTTTCGGGTATATCTGATGACTCACAAAGCCAATTGACGAGATTCAAAATGTTCTGAAAACTAGACGAAATTTCTTACGACTGGGACTTTTGGCTAATTCAACACTTATCTTATCCAAAATCGGCCTTGAAGATGAAGCATAAAAGCTGGACGGAAATTCCCTCCAAGTTACTTATTCCCCAAGCACCACTTATCTTATTTTTATTTGCTTAATCCCTAAGCCACCATTAGTTTCCTTATTCCAATCCAACTCTGATATTCCATATAAATTCCATCTCCATCAACTTTAAATACCTCATATCATTCCACCATTTTCATAATCTATGATATTCCACTTCGACTTGTGCACCAAGAAAACTTCATAGTTGCCGTTTTGAGGGTCTAGGAGGCGGCCAGAGGGCCGTTAAGCTGATATGGAACAAAGATCTAAGGGATTGGAGAGCGGATTTATATCGGTAATCATGTGGTTTGTTAACGTGACCATGCTTAGCATTCCACCGTGATACTATTATGTGTTTACTTTCTGATTTAGGTGTAAAAATCTTTTACTTTGTGTTTATGATTGAATGAAACCTTGATTATTAGACTAATTGCTATATTGAATTGTTTATTTATGTTTAATTTATCTTGTCAAGCTTATTAAAAGATCCTTACGTATTAATGATGATTATTTGCTGTTAATTGTTAAGTGAATTGAGTTGTATGAACATCTGCTTGATTGCTTGTCTCTTATGATTTTGATGACCATCGAGATTATAAGTCTAGGAATAACGAAGGTGAAACTAGGATTAACTTGGGAATAAGTAAGTTAATGTGTGAGCCTTGTTAGATGACCATCAACAAGAGGTTAATTGAATGACTAATTTGATTAACTATATTTACAAGTCTTGCTTGATACGAACTGAACACTAGGAAGCATGTTAGTTTAATCAACTGATCACTATTTACATTGACTTGTTTGCTAAAGGATTAGTTATAGTGAACGTGAATCTAATCATTTTAGGAATCGGTGAACATGAATAAATGAATTTGTGTATGCAATTGTCTATGTTTTTAAGGTGTAATTTATTTAAATCAAAGTAACTGAAGAGATTTGCTTTCCTGTTAGTTTATCGAGAGTTTTTAATTGTTAGTTTGAGATTTATTAAACTATTTCTTTATTATTTTCGTGTGACCTGTAACCTATAATCAAATATATTAAATTAATTCACCACCGTTCCCTGTGATCGACACCCGACTTACCTAAGCTATACTGTAATCTGACTAAGTACACTGCCTATAAGTGCATAGTTAGTCTAAGTTTGTTAGGTTATAAATATTAAAATTAGTGGGTACTTTTGTGCACATCAACTAGTCTATCAAGTATGGTTACAATCATATCACATTTCACCTTAATTAAACAAACTGGTTTAAGGTAGTTAGTACATTGGTAGTTACATATATACAAAACTATTGTACACTGTTATTTTCCTATTGTATTCACATTGTGATCTTCTCACATAAACAGTAATGTAGACTATATTTTGGTAATGATAGTCATACTTGGGAAAGATACAAACTTTTACAAACAACACAACACACAGAACATTTGGGCATTGGTAGAAGGTTACCTTTAGTAGGAAATTTAGAATTTTCTAGGAGATGCAAACATTTACTAAAAACACTTGCAAACATTTACATCAAACATTTACAAACACTTTCATACAAGCAATGACACTAAAATACTTATGAACTCACCAGCTTTAATGTTGATCTACTCTTTCAAAATAACTTGTATTCTCAGGTCACCAGTAGGTAATGATGACCATGTTTTTGAAAAGACGAAGCTTTCAAGACCCGTCTTTATTTTGATTATTCATTTTTGGTGTCTTATAAACTATACACAGAACACACTTGTATTAAAATTATATTATTAATGCAATGGATGATGTTGTTGCTTGTTTACTATTATGCATTGTTGTGATACTGTACATGACGTTCTTCGCCCCCGAACGTTTCCGTTGTTTAGGTTTTGGGGTGTGACAGCTGAGTCCTCTACCAACTCAACACACACCGCTATCAAAAGGGTTTTGGGCAAGAAAACGGCCTGACTTGCCGAGTCCTAAGAGCAACTCGTCGAGTCCTCCTAAGTCCAATTCTATTCAAACGATTTCAGCCGGGCACAAAGCATCCAGGACCCAGATCTAACCTTCTAGGGTCGAAATAACACGCAAAGCATCTTCCTTTACATCCATGCATGGCCCTTCTTGCTTAAAAGGCCATAACAACCTCTTTAACCTTGCATGGGGAGTTCTAACGGCATAAAGCTTGCATCTTTATGCCTTAACCACCCAAAATACTTCCAGATTTGAAAGGTTCTTGCTTGGGGATGTCCAGATCCCAAAAGCAACCATTCTTGGACAAAAATCTTCATAAAAGGGGAAAATAATAAATATAATGAACTAATGATCAAGTTAGAGACTTGATTACCATAAAATGATGAGATTGAGAAGCTACTTCTGGATCCACAAGCATTTCCTTTAGCTTTCAAGTTTCCTCTTCTTCTTCACTTCAAGAACACGAAATACTCTCAAAAATGGCTCACAAGCATTAGGGTTTCGAGATCTGTAGGTTCTAGTCTTGGGGGCTGGAGATGAGACCAAGAGAAGTGGAATAAGATCCTTAAATAGGGTACCAAGTCCCGAATTTAGAGTTTTCCCCAACCCAGACCAACTCGTCGAGTTGGTCCCCCGACTTGTCGAGTAGGTCACTTAAACCGTGACCCAAATCGTGCTCCTACTCATCGAGTCATCCCACCTACTCAGCGAGTCGCTTCCTGATTTTGAGGTTTTCCTTTCCTTTCTTGGTCTTTTGGATTCGGGGTGTTACATGGAGTAAGCACCAACAGGAGGGGCGACAATCGAGATAGGGCGAGCGGTCAGAGGGGTTTCTTTGACCGACACCGATGTCTGTTCAATCATGAGTGGG
The DNA here is from genome assembly GCF_002870075.4 of Lactuca sativa. NCBI lineage: Eukaryota > Viridiplantae > Streptophyta > Magnoliopsida > Asterales > Asteraceae > Lactuca > Lactuca sativa. The sequence goes on along the minus strand of NC_056629.2, from coordinate 207,264,607 downwards.
GTAGGAGTAGCAGCGGTTAAAGCAAGTTAGCCGATACGACGAGGAGGAGGGAGATTGTCGACCAAGTCTATCTCCCAATGCTCCAGTTTTCCCCGATAGCGTTTCCGCAACACCTCATCCATAGACAGTGGGGACTCGATGCCTGTACAGACACCAATGCACCAGAAAAGCACGCAACCATGCACAAAATTGTTAACTTGTTAACTTCCTTCAAGGAAAAAAGAGGGGAAAAGAGAACGAGAATGTACGATAGAAGCACTTACCATCAACAATAGAGAAAAAGACTGTCATCTTCCCCCGTCGCCGCCAGGAGGGGCTCATCCCCACACCAGCAAGAAGCGCTTTGGAATAGTCCTTAGGGGCGACCTGGATACTCTTCAAAAGATCGGCGACGACCAGGTTATGAGGAAAAAACTTGGGAGTGACGTTAGCAAAGGAATTTGCACGGTACCGACCGCTACCCACCAAGCCTTGGTTGACCCACAACCATTTGTCCTTCCAGTTTTTGGGGGTCCTCCTATCAGGGACCAAGGTATGTCCTCCCCGTCGGACAGAGAAAGTACACTTATTGCCGGTGCAGCAGAACCTGAAGAAATAATTGAAGACGAAATAATCCAGGAGCAAGCCGTTAGCGTGGCAAATCATCTCAAATGTCACCGCCTTATTTATGGTGTTGGGGGTAAGCATCTGAACACTGCATCCAACTTTCTACAAAACTTCCTCTTGAAATTACGTAAGAGGAAGACATAAACCAGCGTCAAGAGTCTCCAAGTAGTAGACCCCCATTTTACCGGGTGGAGGAGACATAATCGATGAACCGGGCAACAGGAACTCAACACCATCCACAAGGGAAAGACCATAGGTATCCCCAGGAAACTTGAAATCGGCCTCAGAAGGGAGTGTACCAAGTTGACCAGCCATGAAAGGAAGGATGGAAAGAACCCTAGAAGAACAAAAAGAAGGAAGGAAAAGTAGCGTGGAAAGAAGGTGTTAAACATCCTTATAAATAGAGGAAAGGGAGGGATGTTCAAAATCCCTAACATAGTAACGTAACTGACAACCATGATGAGTGGTCACGTGGCCATTAAAATCGAAGTGGCAGATGAACCAGAAACGGACACATATACAGGGTAGTTGAGTCCAGAACGTCGTAGATAGCACAGCAATGCTACGATTACCGGACTAGGGGACTTGATAACATGCCCTAGCAAGCACAAAAAGAGTCGCGCCCAGCCACGACAGAGCGCCTCAAGTAGTGCATCCGGTAGGACAGACCCAGTGGAGCTTAGCGCCCGCCAGCGCCCCTGAGAGCAGGGCGCTCCTGCAGAAAGGCTCGTGCCCACTTAGGGCGTTTCCCTCTCCAAGACAACTGTTACGGTCAAGCGGCAAAGTAGACGATCAGGGCATTACTGCTAGAACCAATCACAGTGCTCTGACAGATAGAGGAGCATGATCCTTCGATCAGCGCTCCTGATCCTGTCGGCTGTGGTGATCCTGTCCCGTACGAACGATCAGGAGCACCTAATATAAAAGGCTACACCCACAACCCGGACAGGTAAGCAATATTCTCCAAGTAACATACACAAAACCCTAGAATACCCAACTGACTTGACAGCCGGAGTGTCTTTCTGGGAGCTCCTCCCGGGAAACGGCTGACGGCCTTCTTTTCACTGTGACCTTGCAGGAGCAGCAAAGCAATCATTGTCGGAGTTCGAGTAGACGGAGATCAAGGTCACATCAGTGTTTGAATACAAATGCATTTATTATAAAATGGGTGATTATAATATATATATATATATATATATATATATATATATATATATATATATATATATATATATATATATATATATATATATATATATATATATATGTTTTTACAAAAGAAATATATACAAACACTTACTTGAGTGCATATAAATATGTTTTTACAAAAGAAATGTATACATTTATTATGAAATGGGTGTTTGTATGCATTTTGTTTTTGTAAACTACATATCTATATACATTTTTATTATAAAAACAGATTTCTATATATTATGTACTTAATAAATAACTATTTTTATAAATTGGTATTTCGTATAAAAAAAAAAATTTAAGTTTTTATATAGAAAAGACAAAACTGCAAAATTAGTCCATGTGGTTTGCAAAAAACTTTAGATAGGGTCCAAAAAGTTTTCAACTTGCATGGAAGGTCCAAAATGAAGAAATTTCTTTGATTTTAGTCCAAAAATACTTGAAAAGATGGTTATGCCCTTTTATTTTATTTTTTTGTTTATTTTATAATTATTCTAATAGTATTTAACCTAAAAAGAAAAAAAGGAATTATCCCCCCCTCTCTCTCTCTCTCTCTCTCTCTCTCTCTCTATATATATATATATATATATATATATATATATATATATATATATATATATATATATATATATATATATATACAATCGCATTAAACGCTACACCTTTAAATCCTAAATCTATCAGTATACAAATAAATTCTAATCTTCGTCGTCTTCTCTGATCCAGATCTTCATTTTCCCACCCCCACCATTGCTTTAATTCAGATCCATTGGAGACAACAAATTAGTATCTCCACCGAAAACTTTCACAGAAGCCTCGGAAATGACTAATCGCAAAATTATGGCTACCAAGATCGTTCACGACCATCTCCGCCTTCCAATCTCGCACCTGTAACTAGCATCTGCCATCGGTCTGTTCTCTATCTAATGTATCACCACTTATCTAGAGAAAACAATTACCAGGGTACCGCATCTCTCCAGCATTCGATCATCCTTCATATTCTTTCAAATCTTATTCAGCCAAGGAAAGCCTCACTCCATTGAATCCAAACGAAATCAGAATTTCAATTATGTCCATCGAACCGCATCACAAACGAAAATTCATACATTTGAAAACTCCTTTTGATTAATTTTCATTACCTTCCCATTTCGAAGCTCACAAGAATCAATAAACAAATCCCATTCATCAACACAAAGAATTTCAGATAAAAATTTGAGCATTTATATCTTTAATGCCAAAAAACTCAAAAAGAAATTTATTGGGAAAATCTTAAAATCAATCCATTCACAGATTTTAATAAAGAAGAAGATGCGATAGTGAAGAGGATTTCAACATCGAAAACTGCATCAAAAATGAAAAACCATACCCTGTATCTCTTTTATACACAAATGAAGGCCCCAGGACCCATGAAATTTCAATGAAATTACCATCTCCATCCTTCGTCTTCTTCGTAGATTTCCAGATAAACAACAGCCACCATTATCTCCAAGAGACTAATTAGGATGAAGATAAAGAAACCCATATATGATTGTGAGGCGACCATCAGGCTGAATTCTTTTTTGATCAGACAGCCACGAACAGTAGGGATCTTGATGAGATGTGGTTCTTGCTGAGGTTTCATCCTTGTCATTTTCATAGCCTCCGATTAAAAGATATGTGCTTGAGAGGATTGGAAGTATGAAAATGGCGTGGAGAGAGAGAGAGAGAGAGAGAGAATAGAGGGAGGGCATCGGTGGGGGTAGGGTGGGTAGGTTAATGCTTTTCTTTTCTCTTTTTATTTTAATAAATTATGTAAAATAATTTCAAAAAAAATACAAATAGAAATAAAAACGGCAAAATTGTCATTTCAAGTTTACCAAGGACCAAAACCAAAGAAAATTCTTGATTTTGGACCTTCCATGCAAGTTGAAAACTTTTTGGACCCTATCCAAAGTTTTTCGTAAACCACAGGGACTAATTTTGCAGTTTTGTCTATAGAAAATATAAGATTGTTTGTGTGGAAACATGTTTTTTTTTTGTATAACTATGATTTTGTAAAGAAAAAACATATTCGAAACAAAATTTTAAGAAAAAAAAAGTCGTAAAAACAACTAAGTTAGGATGAATCCATGACAAAATTCTAAAATTTGGGCCAAAATGGTAAATTGTGGACCAAATTTGTAATAAAATTTCAAATCGGGGCCAAAAGTTCAAATTTTGGACCAAATTTATAATAAATTTTGAAATATGGTCCAAAAATGTAATTTTCAAAAATTGGATGATCTGTTGACCGGGTAAAAGGGTTAAATTGAATACGATTACCGGTTTTCGGGACTTAATTGAATAAAAAAAGATATAATGACTAAATCAATTATCATAAAAATATGTAAAGAATTTATTGCAGTTTTCAGTATTTTTAATGTATGACTATTTATATATAATCAACTTCAAACGATGATTATGTTATTTAGTTCGCGTTTTGGATGAAAATTCATTATTAATACATAATATTTGTTGTGAATTGTGACAATCGGTTTATATTTAGCTTTTTTAAGTATTTTGATACGTCTATAGCTTTTATGTTCATATATAACCGGTTCAAGTCTCGTCATAGACAAATAAGTAATTAGTTTAATAAAAACAAATAGACTTCTTGAGTTAAGTAGTTATGAACACCATCTCCTAAACTCCAACACATGCATCATCTTTAATTGCATCATCTTTCATCAGTAGTTTTTTTTTTTTTTTTTTTGATATTTTCTAACTGATAACATAAAAATAAGCATCAAAAAACACATAAATTAAAACACAACCATATTGTGGAAACACAAAAATAGTCGCTCCTTGTTTTGTTCCTCCACTTCACATTTTCTACTTTGTATTACTAAGAAAAAAACACTCTTGATCCCTCTTTTTCTTTATATCTGCTTGTAACAATATGATTTTTACATAACACCTCCGGTGATAAAAAAAAATGATTATTTAAACATTGCATTCATCAAAGTTACAGTACTAAATCAAAGTGTATTGTTATTTCTTCCATTTAGAACGTAAAAATAGATAATAACAATTCAGTAATCAGATTAGACCTTTGACTGCCAAGAATCACATGCTGCGATGAGGAGGAACATTAAGGTTGAAACATATTTTTTAAGGAAAAAGCATTGAAAAAGGACGAACATAAAATCTTACAAAAATCATATGAAAAATACATTCTAGATCCACTTTTTCTTCAACTTAAAACCATCTTACAAATGACTTGTTTTCCCTTTCATTTTCCAAGACATACCACAAAAATAAGGATCAACTCATGAAGCTGAGTATGTTGTTGTACGTGCATAAGAAAACCATAGAAAATAAATAGGTTGTCGATGTTGAAGACTGATTCAAAGTCAGTGAAATAAAGTGAAATAAGTGCTCTCGTGTGTGTCTTCATAACTGTTGAAGTCTTTCATATTTCCCGCTTTTACTTTTAGTCTTTTCATGTTTCCAGCATTTACTTTTTTAGTTGTAAGTGCTGCTATATATTGCAGCCTTCTGTTCTTTGTTTTTCACTAAATAATACACGAGAGCTTTTCAGCATTTTGCATTGTTCATTTGTTTTGAACCAACATTGTGGTATCAGAGCTTAGGTTGCATTCCTAAGTCTCTCTGGTTTGTTTTGATAGCACAGAACCTCAACACTATTAGCATGTCTCACCCTCAAATTCCAATCTTAAAGGGAGACTCCTACGAGTTCTGGAGTACCAAAATGAAGACTTTGTTCAAGTCACAAGATTTGTGGGATCTTGTTGAAAGTGGGTATGCAGAAGCAAGCACAGATGAGACACGTTAGAAAGAAAATCAAAAGAAAGATGCAAAAGCCTTGTTTTTCATCCAACAAGTTGTTGATGAAACAATCTTTCCCAGAATTACTGCAGCAGACACATCACGAGATGCCTGGAACATTCTCAAAACTGAATATCAAGGATCAGCAAAAGTGATCACAGTTAAACTCCATTCCCTAAGAAGGCAGTTCGAGACCTTAAACATGAAACCAAGTGAAACCGTTCAAGAGTATCTTGCAAAAGCATCTTCAATTGTGATTCAGATGCATGCTTATGGAGATAAAATCTCTGATGAAGTTGTTGTTGCAAAAGTACTGAGGAGTCTACCTTCTAAATTCGACCATGTTGTGGCGGCTATTGAAGAGTCAAAGGATCTTGCAACATTTTCCTTTGATAAATTGATGGGCTCACTACAAGCACATAAAGCAAGAATCAACATATCTCAGACTCAAGATGGAGAACGTGCATTTCAGATCCAAGGAGAACAAGGTAGATATTCCTTTGGTCGAGGAAGAGGCAGAGCATCATCTCGTGGTTGTGGTCGAGGGAGATCACAAGGGTCACTAGTTCAATGTGATCATTGCAAGAAGTTTGGTCATAAAGAAGAAGATTGTTGGACAAAGCAAAACCAAGCAAAGTACACTAAAGAGGAACTTGAAGAGAAGGAAGATTACTTGTTCATGACCCACATTCATCCGGTTGATGTTACAAATGAGATATGGTATATAGATAGTGCATGTTCTAATCATATAACCGGTGTACGTGACAAGTTCAAAAGCATGAACACGGCAGGAAAATCACGTGTTCGTCTCGGTAATGGCCAACCAGTTGCGATAGAAGGAATAGGAGCTGTGACGGTTTGCATCGACGGAAAGGATAAACTCATTAGTGATGTTCATTTTGCACCAGGTCTGGCCCACAATCTGATAAGTGTAGGCCAATTAATTGAAAATGGATTGAAGGTAGAATTTGAAAATGATGCTTGTGTGGTAAAGAAAAAAAATGGTGAAGTTCTATTATACTCAAAAATGACTGGAAATAGGATGTTTCCAGTAGATTTTTCACGAAAAGAAGGATATATGATGATGAGTAGCAAGGATGATGAGTCAAGATTATGGCACTATCGATATGGTCATTTGTATGTAAAAGGTCTACAACTATTAACAAGCAAACAAATGGTGAACGGGCTGCCAAACATAAAAGATTCTACCCATGTGTGTGAAGGGTGTGTCTTGGGTAAGCAAACACGAAGATCCTTTCCGAAGGGGCAAGCAAGACGAGCAACAGAAAAACTGGAGATAGTATGTGCAGATATATGTGGTCCAATGAGGACAGAATCACACTCGGGGAGTAAGTACTTCTTGCTTTTTATTGATGATTTCACTCGTATGTGTTGGGTCTACTTCATCAAAGCGAAATCAGAAGCTTTTGAGCACGTCAAAAAATTCAAAGCCCTTGTAGAAAAACAAGGAAGCAATGTAATCAAGATTCTAAGAACTGATAGAGGCGGTGAATTCATGTCAAAAGAATTCACTACATTATGTGAAGAAGAAGGAATAAGAAGAGAATTGACAGCTCCTTATACACCTGAGCAAAACGGAATCACAGAGAGGAAGAACAGGACTATTGTGGAGATGGCTCGATCAATGCTAAAAACAAGTAAGTTGTCTGACTCATTTTGGGCAGAAGCGGTAGCCACAGCTGTGTATCTCCTCAATCTATCACCCACCAAAGCAGTATGGAATAAAACACCTTTCGAAGCCTGGTATGAGTTCAAGCCCACTGTTGATCATTTGCGTGTTTTTAGCTGTTTATGCTATGCATTGGTCACCACAAATAGGCACAAGCTAGAAGAGAAGTCCAAGAAATACATCTTTGTGGGCTATTGTACAATGTCAAAGGCCTACAGGTTATTCGATCCTATAAATAAGAATATTGTTATCAGCCGTGATGTGATTTTTGAAGAATATTCAAGCTATATGGATACATCGGTTCACACGAACTTAATGCCACAACCAAATTCATTTGAAAATGTAGAAGATAAAGTGCATGATCATCCGATCAATACACCCATGTCTCCTCCATCAAATCCGACACCGAGCTTTACTCACTGTGAATCATCTCCTGCTACGCCCTCAAGGACCACACCTGGCTCTTCTGATGTGTCGTCTCCAGATACTCCACTACTCAGATATAGGAACTTGAATGACATTTATGATAGCACTCTAGCCCTGTTCGCTGGTGATCCAGTCTCAGCAGATGTGGCACTTCAAGATGTTAACTGGAAGAAAGCAATGGAGGAAGAAATTATGGCGATCGAAAAGAACGAGACATGGGATCTGGTGGAACCTCAAGCTGGTAAGCATCCAATTCCTTTGAAATGGGTTTTTAAAAAAAAGTTCAATGCAGATGGTAGTCTCCAAAAACATAAAGCAAGATTAGTTGCTCGTGGTTTTCAACAAGAATAGGGTGTAGATTTCAATGAAACATTCTCACCGGTGGCAAGAATTGAGACAATAAGGTTAATTCTTGCATTAGCTGCACAACAACAATGGGAAGTTTACCAGTTCGATGTTAAGTTGGCATTCTTAAACGGGGACCTAAAAGAAGAAGTTTTTGTTCAACAACCCGAAGGATTTATTGTTCCTGGGCAAGAAGGGAAGATATATAGGTTGAAGAAGGCATTATATGGGCTTAAACAAGCTCCGCGTGCATGGTATAGCAAGATTGACAACTTCTTTCGCTTCAACGGTTTTCAGAAAAGTCCTAGTGAACCCACCATGTATTTCAGGAAGCAAGGTGATGCAAGGATCATGTTAGTCAGTCTCTATGTTGATGACATGATCTACACAGGGTCGTCTAAGAGCTCATTTATCAATTTAAAATGGAGATGATGAAGACGTTTGAAATGACAGACTTTGGAAAGCTACATTATTTTCTTGGGATCGAAATAAAGCAAATAAACACCGGTATTTTTATTGCTCAAGAAAAATATGTATCAGACATGCTAAAGGGTCTCAACATGGAGAATATTGAACCAGTCACAACTCCTATGAACACCAATGAAAAGCTAACATGTGAAGATGGCACAGGAATGACAGATCCTCAAAATTACAGGAGCATAGTTGGGAGGTTAATCTACCTCACTCACACAAGACCAGACATAAGTTTTGCAGTGGGAGTAGTCTCAAGATTCATGCACAAACCCACAAAACAACACTATGGAGCTGTCAAAAGAATTATTCGTTACTTAGCTGGTACCAAGCACTATGGTATCTGGTATTTGAACTCGAAAAGGTTTGTGCTAAAAGGATACATTGACAGTGATTGGGCAGGATCACAAGAAGACAGGAAGAGTACAACAGGGAATTGTTTCAGTACTGGGTCTGGAATAATTTCATGGCAGTCAAAGAAGCAAGCAACGGTAGCTTTATCATCAACTGAGGCGGAATATGTGGCAGTCACAATTACCGCGTGTCAAGCTGTGTGGTTACGAAAACTTATGGGTGATCTTATGCAGGAACAAAGGGAACCAACTGTGATTTATTGTGACAATCAATCAACAGTTGCCATGACAAGAAACCCAGTTATGCATGGGCGTACCAAGCATATTGAAATTAAGCACCACTACATTCGAGACTTGGTGGCAGCAGGTGTAATATGGGTGGAGTTCTGTCCTACTGAAGAACAATTGGCCGACATGTTCACTAAGGCTCTTCCGCTTGCACGTTTTCAGCGTCTCTGAGCTTGTATTGGCATTGGAAGCTTTGAATCAAAGGGGGGTGTTGAAGACTGATTCAAAGTCAGTGAAATAAAGTGAAATAAGTGCTCTCGTGTGTGTCTTCATAACTGTTGAAGTCTTTCATATTTCCTGCTTTTACTTTTAGTCTTTTCATGTTTCCAGCATTTACTTTTTCAGTTGTAAGTGCTGCTATATATTGCAGCCTTCTGTTCTTTGTTTTTCACTGAATAATACACGAGAGCTTTTCAGCATTTTGCATTGTTCATTTGTTTTGAACCAACAGTCGATTCTTATTAGAACCATAATGCAAGTACTAAAAAATCAATAAGAAAGAAAAGAGAGAAAACCGTAAAACATTATTTAGCAAAATGATAGAAAGATTGAGAACTTTTCCTTCATAAAAATGTCAAAATCTCGATATCGGTTATTCCCCCTTCTTTCTCCCACCTGGTAAACGTTTTGGACAATCTCTTTAGAACATTACATAACCTTACCAAAAAAACATAAGAAACTATACAGACAAATAAAAGCCATGCATATCTAGTATAATTCTATCAACCAAAGCTATTTTAGTAAGCATACAATAAATCACACGTGTATATATATATATATATATATATATATATATATATATATATATATATAAGAATTATCAAATCAGTATGTAACTTAGAATACACTTGTATGGGAAATCAAGTGGGTAATCATCTAGAATAGTACCCTAAGGAACAAAGTAAGGATAACACTAATTAAGTGAAGAAAGTGGCTACATTTACATACAATAGACTTCATAAATTTTAATATAGTAGGATTTTTTGTGGTCAAGAAACAATTTTCTCATATGTTATCAAATTATTACAGATACTATCAACTTCTTAATCACTTTACACCTTTTTACTATAAATCTGTAATTTCCTACTTCATTTATATCATGCAAAGTATTCCATAGAAAACTAAATGTTAAAATACATGTATACACATATTGATAGATGTTATGAAAGTAGATCACAACGTTTATGCATAGAAAACTAAATGTTAGAATACATGTATATATACACATAATCGACTGCCATACTTCAAAATCAAAGAAATTTATGATCTTAAGACGTTAACTGATTGACATGATTTACACAAAAGTTTCATTATCTAATGAGAAATTAGCCCTTGTTGACACATAATTCACGTATAACAGGAATATTTTTGAAGTATAAATTTTGCAGTAAAATCTCAGAGTATTTTATAGCCTTTTGTGTAGTACATGACAAAAATGCAACTGAACCAAGTACATCAGATTATTATTTTTTTTTCAATTTTTCAGACTACTTGAGGGATTACTGTTAGTCTCTTTGAATTTCATCAACTATAATTCAGATTAGCAACCATATATGTTGAAGGGCATGGGCAGAGTTGTCATGTATGTATAGCAATTAGCAAGCACATAAGTTAACTGAGTGACATAATTATCACACCAATTAAACTTTTCTGTCACCAGGGATGAAGCAGCAGCCAAAATAGAACCAAATCAAATAATTAAAATGTCAGTGACCATATTTCTTTAAAGCATTCTATCGAACACCATATATGCATTCCAACATACAAAAGGATTCGAATAGTAGACTTACATCAACATGGACAAATGCAGCGAAAAGATAACAAAAATACATAAACTTTTGCATTTATTCAATAATAATAAACTGCTTTGCAAAAGAAGTTCATCATTAAATCAAAATGATTTGTTAACCATGTATAGATGGTGGTGTAATCGATTTTGATCATGCATGGTAAAGGTTTGAAGAAACCAAATGAATTCGACTACTGAAACTAACACTAACATTAAGATGGAAATCGTATTTATACATCACTAGGTGTGAGTCTCGTGTATTACACGGGTTTATTAAAAAAAGTTGAATATAAAATAATAAGGATTAAGTTTTTCAATATATCTACCCTAATAAATGAAAACTAATTTCTTTGTTTAGAATTGGATTCCATAACATTTTTTGTTTTGAAAAAGTTATTGTATAAGTGAAAATTATGATGTGTAAACATTTAATTATGGAAGAATTGATTACTACCTAATTTGTAGTTGTACGTTTTTTTTTTGTATGATTATTGAAATTTAATTTAATGATTCTACATAACATAAATAAACTCGTATAAAATATGGAATTTATTTTTAAATTTAAGAAAATTGAAAGCACAAGAAAATGCCAAGTGGAAAAAGAAAAAAATCAAAAAATCCTACAAAATGACATGTGTCAAACTAAATGAGAACATAACAATTGACAAAAACATTTTCATTTATTAGGGTAGATTTTGAAAATTGATTTTGAAAAGGATAACACTACATAAATTGCATGATTGATATGGCATATTGATTTCCTTTCATTCAAAAATGTATGATTTTTGAAAGAATAACACTACATAAATCGTATTTTTACATAAAATCATTTTTATTTACGTAATATATAACTCAATTGTATATTTTTATTTATCTCTTCTTTATTCTAAGATATTACCCTCTTACATTGTTATTATAAATATACTCTTCTCACACAATTAAATGTGTGGTTAATTTAATTTACTTTTGTATTTGTGTTTATATATAAAAATAAATTATATTTAAAGACTCACTTTTACTTTTCACAATGAACCTTCAAAATCATACCATCCCTATAAACTATATAGATGGAACATAATTGTAAGCCTTTAGAAGAAAAACAGATGAATCTTCCACTTAAAAAAACTGATTCATCCACGTAAGATAGCGACACATTTGCCGCTAAAGGCAAGTCAATCCAAAAAATAGATAAATCAATTTTTTAAATGGAAAAGTGGTTAGTTAAAGGTAAAACTAAAGAGTAATTGATACCGGATACAAAGAACAACCTAAACCATGTCCACTCTTTTTTTTTTTTTCTCTCTCTAGACTGATTTATAATAACAACAATAAAATACATGAGGAAATCCTAAAATATTTGGGTTTTATTATTGAAATAACCACCCTAGCTAAGGTGTAGTCGGGGCAGGCTCAGTACCGGATACACGTGACGCAGCATCCTTCAACGGAGATGGAGAATTATTAGGCTTCACCTTCCCATCTCTATTAACCGACCTATTCTGATTCAAAGACAACCGTCGATTCGGACTTCCATTGGGATTGGCAGTGGCACGCACCCCCACCTTCTTCGTATTACTGCTAAGCGGCCTCCCAGGGCTTGACCTCGCACCAAACGCAGTTTCTACCTCTGTATTTGGATTTACCTGCTGCTGCTCGGTAACCATCTTCTTCTGATCCTTCTGCATTCAAATATTACAACCGGTTACTGACTGACTGACAGTTTTTCTATATTAAAAATATACAGAAACTTACTTACCTTTACCCTTCGCTTCTCTTCTTCCCTGTCATGCCTGAGCATCGCATATTCATCTAGCATCGCAAGCAACGGAACCCCATCATACATGAAACTCATCCCATGCTCCTCTTCCCATGCCCGTGTCTTCCCCACCAAACTCTCAACCACACCTGGAATTTTGTTCACCAATATTCGAGCCTTTTCAGCTCTCTTCAGGTTCAAGTGTGCGCCTCTACTTGCATTGTACCTGTTGTCATCCTGCCATTGCCATTGCCATGTCATTCATTAAAACAATTACTATTATATATTTATATCTATAAAAGGAACACATACATACCCTGTTGTAATCTTCAAGCCAACTCTCTTCTTCGCAAGCCGACATCCATTTCTCCACTTTATCCAAAATATCTTTCCTGCTCAGGGCTTCTTCTTTGGCTCTTATGATCTGGTTATCCATATCAACCAACAACTCAGAAGGCTCCACATTCCCAGAATCAATCAGACCCAAAATCTTCTCCCTCGCACCCTCTCTGTCAATCTCAATATGTGCACGTGCAAATATCTCCTCAAGCTCCCCTTGCCTTTTAAAAGCAATCTCTTTCATTTTGCTTGCTTTTAAATCATCCAGCCTCTCCACTTCCAACTCCGCCTTCAAAAAACATATTAAATATAAATTCATACTTGTTAGTTTAATATTTATGTAAATGTAATTAATGCTTAAGCTACCTGTTGGATCAAATCAAGAGCAAGGGCCCCTGGGACATTCACTTCATCCACTGAAGCCGACATGTTACAAGTCACATGATCAAACAACCCCTGTTCTTCTTCAGATGTATCCATCAGATTCCAAAGATCAGTTAACTGGGTTGCTAATTCTTGAAGCTGTAAAACCAAAAAACAAAGTTAAGAATCAAAGATTATACGCATTTTTATCCTTCTTTTTAAGCTATATATGTACCTTGTGCAAGCGTTGCTTCTTATCTTCTTTTAAAGATATGAGTGTCTTTGCAAGGCGAGTAAGTGTGTCATTGCTTATGCTTTTAGATTGTACGCCAGTTGCATCATTGAGGCTTGGATGAACTTCCGTGACTGTACTATAAAAATCAATCCCAAGGACAGCACAAAGATCATGTACACTGCTCACCAACTCAAGGACCTTGTGCAGTCTATCACTCTGCCAACTCAACAACATCCATTGCATACTCATTACTCCATCTAGAATCTACCTAATAAATGAGTTATTAGAGAATAAGAGATTACCTTTTCTTTCTGCAGTTGTTGTAGTTGATCATGGAATTCATCCAACTTCTTCAAGGATAAATCAGACTCATCAACACCTTGGTTTCCTAATCCTGCTGCACCCTCACTGCTCCCTGCAATTTCTCCACATATCTTTTGTATTTGTGTCTGTACATCTGAGAACTCCTCGATCCTTTCCTTCTTCTGCTTCCATAATTGTTCTAGAGCCGGTGCAATAGCAGCAAGCTGCTCTTTGATGGTTCCACCAGTCTTCTCAGACTGCACATATCAAAAAAGGGCATTCAAACAAACATAAATTTTCACAGCTTAATGAGAAAAGATTAAGAGCTACTACTCACAAACCCAACAAATGTATTCTCCCCTAGGGATGCAACAAGAGTGGAGAGTTCAAGTTTAGCATCTGCCAATGTCTGAAGAAGGTGTGATCTTGACTTTGTAGCCTGGTCCACTTTCCTCTTGTACACGTCCAAACATTCTTGATCTATCTGAACAAGCATCTTATCTCTTTCATCATCACTTTCACCCACCTCATCCCAAATTTTCTGCAATAATGCAGACAGACAAGTTCAGTTCGGAAATGAAAATATCAGTCACAAAAAAGAAAAAATAAAAAAAAGTACAACAGCATAAAACGTAAATAGTGTTAGGGAATATGGTATTTCACTTGCAACTGATGCAGTAATGATCCACATGTTGTTTCTCCAAGAAGCGGATTTTGAACATCCACCCCTGCCATCTGGTGTCACCCCAACTGAGCCTGCAAAAAATTTAGATGTCAATGGTGAACGTTCAAAAAACCAAACCTACTACTACCCGTGATTATTAAGCAACAGAGAGTAATGTAATTATCAAACACATATTTCAACAACTAAATGTGCTCGAAAGCAAATTAGGGAAAACTCAAAGTCTTTATTAGACAGACCCCCGCCATATAGCTTCTGACTTAATACAAAGCAACGTCTCAGATCTACAAGAAATTATACTCTGCTTTGTTCCAATTAGCACAAAAGGTAGCAACTTAATCACCCAAAGGTACTCCAAGTACCAAAACGTTCATATAGATTACAGGCGAGCGGTATCAGATATACAGCCAAAGTTCGCACCTAAAAAATAAAATTGACAAAAAAAAAAAACCCTACATTTGGAAACTGAAGCACTGACGTACAATTCTAACAAGTTCATTTCCACCGAAACCAACCGCTACTTCACTAGAAGTCCACCAGGTATGAAGATCTCAAATCCACAAGATACAAACACATATAAACTACACATCTAAGCGCTTAACATCCTACCTTTGTTAGTACACAAATGTAGACCAAGCTGAGCTTAAATAATATTATATTATAATCATATCGGGTAATTTACTAACTTGGAAAGTCGAGATCTCGAGGAATCGACTTCAAATAGATTATATAACAAATAGAACAGATTGTAGTCAAAGTGCAGGATGATAGTAAGGGTACAGAGATAAGTGCATTTGTGGTGAGAGTGAAACATGGAAGAGTTTTCTTACGGATATTGTACGCCGGGCTAGGGTTTTGGCGAAGTTTTTTGTGGTCGGATTCGGATCTGAGCGTTGTTTTAGTCCCACAGTTTACTGTCGAAATGAAGATGGGAAGAGAATGGAGTGTGAGTATGTGTCTGTGTGGGGCCTTCGTCAAAATACAGTCAAATAAGTACTAAAACCTTTAATTTTTGTCGTTCAATCTTCTATTTCCGTGCCCGCGTTTTGGAGTTTATCAAAGAATATAAAATTGTCAAGTAAATGACTTATTTACCCCCCTATAAATTTGAGTTTTGGAAATTGTAAATCAAACTTAATATGATAAACGATATGCAAAGATGGGTTTTTCATGTGGATCTTCGATTTGAGACAGTCTTCAAACCGAGGATGAAATGCAGTCAAAAATGCATCTCATGTATGGCTTCGATCCCTAAAAATACTTTATGGCGATTAAGTTCAAGGGCGTATCTAGTATGTCTAAAGGTAGGTCTTAGGACCTACTTAAATTTTCAATTTCATTTTTAATATATGTCGAAGAAAAATTAGAAACTATCTTAGAAAAAATGAACAACCTATCTTGAGTTTGTTTTTTTAATAAAATGTATTAAAAATCATTTTAAAAGAAAAAAAAAATAAGTTATTAGGATCAACTTGTTATTTTAAATTGTTTGATTGATAACAAAAAATTAACCAATCTTAATCGACACTTTCAAAATATCAATAAATAAATAAATTGTTGTAATAAAAAGAAGCTCACATGCTAAAGACTCTCATTCTCTGTTAGAGGTGGCAATCGTGTCAGGTTCGTGTCGTGTCGAAACACTAAACGGGTTAAAAGTGCTTGACCCTAACCCGACCCATTTAATTAATGTGTCGTGTCGTGTCAACCCGTTTATTTTCGTGTCGGGTTTCGGGTTAGGGCTATACCTTGAAATATATCGTGTCATGTGAGGTTAAAAGATTGAACATGTTGAAAGAGTAGAAGTTGGGTAGGCGGAGAGGAAAAACTAATAGTTTGGAGGCAGAATAGATGAAGTCATAGCAAGTTCAGATAACAAAATTAAAATAGTGGGAGTTGAGGAGGCGGATGAAAAGGTCGCGAGGATGTGAGAGTGGTGAAAGAGACTTGGTAGTTTGGGAGAGAATGGAAAAACTAAAATTAAATCTTAATCTAGATGACTAAGTCATTTCAACATTACAAAACGACTCAATTCGAAGGTTTTTTTTACTTATGGTTTTGGTTTTGTATCTTTCTAGTTTATTTAAATAATTCAAAAAATTTGCATATAAATAAACGAATCATTTTCGAGTCATATTCGAATTGAAATTCTCAACCCTAACCTTACCCGTTTAATTTTCGTGTCGTGTCGTGTCAACCCGTTTATTTAAACGGATTGAAATATCTTACCCAAATCCATGTATTTTGTGTCGGGTTCATGTCGGGTTTCGTGTCGTGTCAATTTTTGCCACCTCTACTCTCTGTTCACCGCTTTATCAATTGACTAATAATCAACTAGTTTTTCATTAAAAACATACTGCTTTTTTCGTGTTTATTTCAATCGTTTTGTTAAAATTTTTAATTGGTGGTGTCTAATCGGTTTTAACAGGTTGAATTGATTGGTCCAATTTTTAAGGTACATAACCCGACCCAACCCCACACAAGTTTTGTTGAATTTTTTTTATTGATTTCACTTAATTTGGGAACCACATGGTTTTTTTAGTCTAGATTCGCCACTGATTAAGTTAGCATTGAACAAGTATTTAAAAGAGAAAATATGAACGAAATGTTGTTAGAACGATCTTACTTGGTTAGAATATGATACAATGATATTTATAAGCGATCGGTGACATTTTTGAATGGTCGTTATTATAGTACTACACGGCATGGTCACGTTCCTACCTAGTATTAGGGTAGTTAATTGAGATTGTTCCTCAATCTTGTAACTGATGTCGGGAAAATGTGACTTATAATTTTTCTTGGCAATAGTCAAAACATAGGATCTAGATATCGGGCCTACAAAGACTAATAAAGACGTCGAATCGCAATAAGAGTACAACAAGAAATATGTTAGAATAGAGCTAAACAAAACTCATAAGTAGGATTTAGACCTCCAAGTTGATCCACCATTAGTCACCAGATTTTGACAGCAGATTTTTACAAGTTGGAAACAAGTATATTGTTATGAAGCTTTTATATATGAATTTGTTATTAATGAACCATGTTGTTATATCTATTTTCGGAACCGCTTCTCAATTATAAACTCAACTAGGTATGAGACTTGTGTACAACATGTATCGATTAAACACAAAAGCTAAATATAAAGGTGTAATAGTAAACATTTTCTAAAACAAAGTTAAAAAATAAATATAAACAAAATGATGAATAAATAAGCCTATGGTCATTACTTTTAATTAATATTAAATAGTTTCAAAATATAGTATTGATATTTAACTGTAGATTAATGATAAAATTATCATGTTTGTATAATGACATAGAAAATTTAATAGATTAAGAAAACAAAGACAATCATACATTGTGATAAAAAACTTACTATTCTTGTATTTTTTTTTCACATAAAAAAAGCTTATGAAATATAATTGACACATTATTCCCAATTATTTGTTTAGTCATCAAAATCAAAAGGTGTCATCCGGGTTGATAACTCAAATTTTATTTTGAACAAAATATATAAAATAAAACAATTTAAAATATGTATAGGCTGATGTCTTATTTTTTTTAAAAGGCATCAGGAAATATCAGCATCATTAAATATATCTATAATATATGTTATGTTTTGTTAAATATAAACTATATTGTTGTTTTAAGTACTCAAACTAAGCGATTTTTAAGAATATCCATTTATTACATAACATGTTTTTTCAAGAATCTTATTTTGTTATATAAATGAAAACAAATTAGGGCAAATATAAACTATATTGTTGTTTTAAGTCCCTTTCTCAGCCTCTCTGTAAATCTGTTTGACCCTCACTAGTGCCCTTGATTTTTGACTGCTCTTATTCGATCGTTCCTTATTCCCAATCTGTTGAAGAAGACGCGTCCCCTCTTTGTGTATTTACGGTTGTGGATATGATGATTTTAAATAAGTCAAATAATAGTAGACGTGATTTAAGGGATATACCAAATATATAAGAATTTATTTTTAGTTTATAAAAACAAAATGACTCATCTACCCTTTTTTTTACATTAATGATTTATTTTTTTTTCTTGAATTCTTATTGATGCATTTAGGCACACAATAGTTACTAAAAACATTTGAACCTAATTCTCTCTTTCTCTCTCTCTCTCTCTCTCTCTCTCTATATATATATATATATATATATATATATATATATATATATATATATATATATATATATAACCGTACGTTTTAATGTTTTGCTTTTCAAACCCTTAATGCATGTTTAACTTTTATTAACTAAAATGTCAGGTTCCTTTTATTTTAGTCAACTTTGTAAGTAAATGACGACCAAAACCAAAATTATGTCCCGTTTGATACGCATCTTTTCAGGTTCAAACAGATCTTTCTGGCTGAATAGACCAGAAAGACTGTTTGATTTGCACAAAAAAATGGGTCTTTCCCGGTAAGATATGTCTTTCCCAGAAAGCTCAAAATCATATCTTTTTGGTTGAATGGGCTGGAAAGACAATTATGCACCAAACGCCGTCTCTTTCTTTTTTTCTTGGATTATTAATTTTTTTAAATAATTCTTTTTAAATTTATTTTTTATTGAATTATTATTTTTTTTTCGTCATTCAACACAGTCAATCAGATGTACAATCAAACAACATGGTTTCTTTACCACTAAGAAAACTTCCCAGACAGCACTTTACCAGAAATTATCAAACGGGACCTTAGTCTACTAATTAATATGTCGTTTGATTTTGATGCCTTTTTAATAAACAAATATATTTTGTATCAATTGTATGAAGTTATAAGTTAAAAAGTTTTACATAATTATACTTGAATCCAATATCCAATTTAGAAAGTAGAATACATGATCTTTTAATTTTTTTTAGATTGAACAATAGAAATGATAAATTGGAAAGTCTAAAAAGTTAATTAACATATAACATACATATAGGAATTCACAATAGGAAAGTTAATATGTATATTAATATATATTAATTAATATATTAATAATATTAATTAATATTATTGTACATTTAGTAGGCAGCATTTAATAAAAAGGAAAAGAACATAAAAATGACAAATAGATATTAAATAATTCAAAAAAAATCAAAAAATGATAAGTGTATAATTAAATAAGAAAAAGAGGTGGGACATAAATTATCTTATTTATTAGTATAAAAAAAAATTATTTATTAATATAAAAATATAAGAAGATGACTAATGATTAAATTGTTTTGCCCGTGGTTAATTCACTAGTTATTATTTATATCATTAAGTTTATCAGCCTCGTGAATTTTCATTATCGATTATGATTATTTGAAATTCGGTTTTATCGTTAATTTATAGTCTTACTAGGAAACCCGGCATAACCTTTGGACCAAAGTAATGGGCTTTGTGGGCCTAAAACCATGTGGCTCAGCATCACAAGTCACTTTACACATGGTCAAGTGGCCCCAATTTTTTTCTACATCTTCAGTAAATTTGAAAAAGGAGCTTATGTTTTATCAAATTATAGGAGTACAATAAATCAATTTATTATTATTATTATTATTATTATTATTATTATTATTATTATTATTATTAGGTTTAAACCCGTAAAAACCATAATTGAGGAAGAAAAACATTATTCATAATGACTAATCAAATATTTGCAAAAAAAAAATTATTAATTTACAAAATGTAAATAAGGCTGAAATAATAAAATATATGTAAGAAGTATAAAATGACGATTTTGACAAACTAACAAAAGTACATTACTATTTATTGCCTTATTTGACTTAGAATTTTATTTATTCATACTTTTCCTATTTTTTTACTGTTGGTACAGGGGCAACAAATGGGATAAATTCTAAAAATCTTTTGACCAATTCCATAATAAAACAAAAATACAACCACCTGAAATTTCGACAACAGATACCGCAAGCAAGTCATGAAAATATAAAACATAATCTCAATATAAAGTTGCATTTTTAAGTCACAAGAGGAAATACATGCAAATTCTGCATGCTTGAAAGAAATCATGAGTGATAAAAAAACAAACAAATAAAGAAATTTAAAGAATGAGAAAAAATGAGATAATTATCAAAAAAGAACAACGTTCCTAAATACCTTATCTCCATCTTCGTCACATTGTATATAAGAAAAACAACCAAAATAAATAAATAAAACATGAAAAGACAAACATTATGTTAAATATGTCAAATTATAAAAATGAATAAAACATACATAAAATACGACAAAAAAAAATGAAAACATACGGAAAATAAGGCAAACAACAACAACAACAACAACAACAACAACAAAAAAAAAAAAAAAAAAAAAAAAAAAAAAAAAAAAAAAGACAGAATTTTGTTTCCCAATTTTATTTACCATGCTAATAGTCAAACCATGAAAGGATTATAATGTAATTGCTTTTTTGTAATTTTCACTAAATTATAATCTAACTTGTAAATTTTAGAGTGTATTAAAAAAACATGAGTGCATAATACAATTTATGTTTACTAAAACTATATGTATTTAAATTAACCGCTACTTGAAAGGACCCCAAGAATTGATAAGGCCCAGGGCGGTCGTCCAGCTTGCCCTCCCTCTAGGACGGCCTTGAACCTCGTATGAGGCTTTATAAGGGGTTTTGTTACGGAGTAGTTGTATTTTGTTGAGTCTAATGCATATGTATCCCACTATGCTTTTGTTGTATTTTGACCCAACGTTCATATTAGTAGATAAAGTAAGGGAGATTCTTGGAGACACTGGGAGTTATTTTTTACCTTGAGAAAATAGGTACACATATATGTTTTAATGTCCATGTCTTTTTGTACTGGTAGAATATCCTGATGAAGTTTTATTTGTCGTGAGTTAGCGTTATATTTTACACCCGAAACGTAACGTGGAACCATCTTACTATGTGTGTGTGTGTGTGTGAGAGAGAGAGAGAGAGAGAGAGAGAGAGCGGTGGCAATATATGACACGACACGACAAAAATAAACGATACGAAACGAAATTGGGACGAAAATGAAATTTTAATTTGTGTTTGTGTTAACTGTAAAAAACATGATGGCGTGTCGTGTTCGTGTTCAAAATTCGACACGAAGTTGACACGATTTAACAGTTCTTTATCGTGTTTTTCGTGTTTGTGGTGTTAGATTTGATAAACTATTCATTAAATAAACTAGTTTTTAGTATATGTTATATTTTTCGTGTCGTGTCATGTTTGTTGTTTTTTAATTCGTTCGTTTTCATGTTAGTTAAAAAACACGACATCATATCGTGTCGTGTTCGTGTTACATAAAACATTGTCGTGTCGTGTCGTGTCAGACAGAAACACGAAACAATAGCACGATTTGCCACCCCGAGAGAGAGAGAGAGAGAGAGAGAGAGATTCAATAATAATTGTATTGAAAAAATATATCTTCAGAATTTGGAAGGACATCAACCTTGGAAAAACACTATGCTGCACAGCTCTTTGACTGACCCTAGAGAAAAAAAAAAGGGAGGCAATTGGTTGGATTTAGCCTAAGGACATCCCTCAAGTAAAATAAACAAAGGATGAGACAGGGACTATATATGTATGGTATGGTCCTAACTAGTTTAGTTGCTGCAGATGGTCAAAATTATATATATATATATATATATATATATATATATATATATATATATATATATATATATATATATATATATATATATATATATATATATATACTGGCCTCTCTCTCATTCATACGGATTTCTGAAGGACTTCAAAAGTTTTGGTATATCATAAGCCAGCATGTCATCAACAGCCTGTATCATTTTAGGCTTGGTTCTTTCAAATCTGTCTATGTTGTAACCATTCAAAGACATTCTGAAGGTTTCTACATTTGGGAAATCTCCCGCAGGCAAATGATGATCCTTTTGAATCTTCTGAAAAACAGCCTCAAGATTATCAACCAGCCTCTGTTGTGCCTTAGCCTTCCCAATCCAGCTCGGCATCTCCTTCTTAAGCTGGTTCATTATGTATGCATGGATCTTGGCTGCCCTTGCACGCTTCACAAACTCATTGATCTGTCCAAATTAAAATAAATATCATTTAATTTTTAAAATAACAAATTAATTAATACTAGCTAATAGATACAACAAACTCACTCTCCGATCACAAGCCTTCTTAGGTATGTCTTTCAAGTCAGCTAGAAGGTCTTCCTGTTCTTTCTCAAACAATTCTGCCCCCATTGGCCCATCATCACTCACATTTATAGGCTTGTCGTTAAAGGAACTGCTCACATATATAAAACAAGCCCACTTAATTTAGTTTACTATAAAATCAAAAACACAAAGAGAGATAGAGAGAGTCTACCCGATGTAAACACGCATAACCTCGGGGGTATTTAGGACTTTACCAAGGGACCACATTAGTGCTCCATACACCCGCATAAGCTACAACACAAAACCAATATAACTCACTGACTGACCAACTCACAAAGAATATACATAAGGTCCGTTTAGTTTCTTTTCTACATAGAATAAATTGTCTGAATGGACTAACATTCCAACAAAGATTTTTCACAATATTCATCGCTTTCGACGTGAGATGAGTTTGATTGGAAATGAAGTATAAAAGAAATAACCATGATTAAGATCCATTAAGTCAAAAAGAAACAATATATATTCCTAAGAGTCTAAGACCAATGTAGGGTGGTGAGGGTGGAGCTTTCTTACTTGTTGGGTATCAACTTGATCAGCCTTGTTTAAGACAACACGAATCTTGTCATCATGTCCTTTCAGGGATGATATGACACGTTTGAACTCGTCACTAATATCGAGTTTATGAGGATCAAAGAGAAGCAAGATGAGATCGCACTTTGCAGCAAACCAAGAGGTGACACCTGTAAAGTCATAGCTTCTTTGTGTTCTTTGTTTTTCTCCTGATAGAACTCCAGGGGTGTCGATAAACGTAATGTGATCCAGCAGCTTGTTTTTTAATTAGCCAAAAACACACAATTAATAAGTTAGTTATATATAGTTATAAAAACTCGCATAATCATTTGCATACATAAACAATGATGTATAGCAGCTTACAGGATGAGGCATCTGAGAACACTGGAATTTTGACAAGAATGCACCTCCAAAACCAGTTAGACCATTAAACGGCATGTCTGCTTGAACAGCCACTGTGTTCCCTGGAATACTTCTCTCGTCAGGTCCATTCTGTGCAAAAAAAAAAAAAGATTTTTAAATTTTAATTAATCAAGTCAAAATGTTTATTAAATTTAGATAAAAAAAAGCTTCTAGATAGAAAATAACCATGACAGCAACAAATCTATCTGTAGTAGGCTCAGGTCCAATATGAGCTCCCGGATACCCAGTCTTAAGCAAATGCTTGATGAATGTTGTTTTCCCGGTTGAGTATTGACCCAAAAGCATCACCATGGGCTTCGCATCAAAATCACTATTGGTCTAAAACAAGCCCACTAATTTTTCGTCAAACAGGGATTTATATATAACTAATTATTTTGTATATCATCTGAAACTCACCAATGCAGGAGAAACAAATTCATTAAAACGATGCATGGTTTCTAAAGGTTTCAGCTTCTGAATGTATAGCTTCTTCAGGCCATCCACGATCGATGTAACAGACTTTAAGGGAAGCTAAGCATAATAAACATAAGCAATCAAGAATATAAACAGTTCAAAACTTTTCAAGGACCAAATATAATAATCTTATATGTAGGGAAAAAAAATAGAACATTAATCATACGTTCTTTGCATGTTTTGAAGAAGATGAAATTTCAATCTGTGAAGCACCACCTAAAAACAATAGTAAAAATGAAGCATCAAACAAAATTGGCTTGGCTTGCTTTTCTCCGGATGTCTATTCAAAATAATTAAATACACATGAATTTTGATTTTACCATTCAGATCAAAATCACTTGGGTTACGATGGTGTTTTTTCTTCTACAAATGTTGATATACAAGTTAGTGCAGTGCTATCAAACAAAATGTGAATACTCCTACCCTTTCTCTTATATTATATATCTATCTGGTAAAATGAAAGGACGTACAGCTAGTAGGGCATCCAGACCCTCCATTGCTGGCGGTTTTAGTTCTTCAGTATCAACTGCACAAACACAATCAAGATTTTGTAACCAAAAAATAGTCATCAATCATATGAAAAATGAAAAAAAACAGTGACTGTGACTGGATGGCTTACCATCTTTGTTTAAAAGGTCAACAGTCAATGTATGCCCCGCTTGTGCCAAAGAAATCATCTAAAAGTTTTAAAAATGTGTAAGTGACGATTGACGCACAAAAGTAGATGGCATGAAGAAATAATCACCTGCATTGCCATAACGAACTCCTGGAAACCAAGAAAGCCTTGCCTTTTAGAATCCGCAATCGCCCACACCTTAAAAAGTTGGGGAAGAAGGTGAAAATAGATCAGAAAACAGAGTAGGCTCGTCGTTTGAAATGAAATTAAAAAGCTTCGAGAATCGAAGATTCAAATTCTATGTCAATGAATGTCCATGAAAGAGAAAGGTTATAGGGTTATATTACAAAGTGACATCCTGATTACAAAAACTAATTTAGGGCGTGGGTGTAGAAGAGAGAAACCTGCTTGAGGTCTTGTCGAGATAAATTGGACATGGCGAAGAACTTTGTGGCGTCAATGCCAGTAATACGTCCATCGTCATCTAAAAGTTCAAAAATAGAATAAATACATGTGATTGGAACAAATTAAGAAGAAGAGGAAAGGGAAGAAGAAGAAAGAAAACCTGAGTCAGCGCAAACAAACCAATCTTGATAGATTTTCTGGTGTTCCTTGGAACAATGATTGATCGGAGCCAAACCAATATCCATTGTAATCGAAAATCTGAAACAAGAATTTCAGATTTCCGAAGGCTCCAAATCAATGTGTGTCTTTGTTCTTATTTTGTTTTTTCTTCAACTTCAGAACCAGAAAATCATATCAATCACATTGAACCTGAATCTCGTTGATGTTAAAAGAAGTTGAAAGTGATGAAAATTGGTCTCCTTTTTTCCCTCTCCGTGTGAGGCGCCAAACCTCACATATTTAGGTAATTTTCATGCCAAAATTGTTCCATTCTAATTCTATGCATAAGAAACCGTTATGGAAGTGGACCCCAAAAAATCCAGTCCCTCCTTTCCTTCCCTTTCAGAATTCAAAGTATTTTCTACTTCTACATACGGACGAGGCTATTGTATTTTGGTTCAAACATTTATAAAATATAAAGAACTTGGCCCTTCAAGGAAAGCATTTTAATTGAATAAATAATGAGAACAACAACAAAGATAAAATAAAAAATGATAGACCATGAATACAACTTTTTACATGAACTGATCCAACTACATTTAAACTCTATATCCAGAAAAGACAACAAATCAAGATTCAAGAATGAAGGGCAATGCCAATATATTTATGGTTAAGAGATACCAACAGTCTTTCCAAGCAACCACAACACCAATGACATCTCTATCATCACTATAGTGTGCAAAGTAGTCCTATCCAGCATAAATCCAAACACTGTTATCCCAGCTCTGTTGTTCTCAAAATAAGTCACTACAAACAACAAATCCAAAAAAACAAATAAGTAAATATGTCATCATTATCACTCAGATTTAGGTGAAGAACAGTAGGATGTTAGATAGCTATAGTCTCATCATGATTCATGAAGGTTGACTTACCTAAAGCTTGCCTTTTCTGAAATGAGATGGTACTGTAAGCATATGCAGGTATGAGTTTATCATTGTCTAGCTCATCTTCACTACCAACATCCTCATTGTCGGATGATGATGATGATGCATCTCGCCTGAACACCTGGTTTCCCATAACACCCATAGCCGTAGGTGGCGTTTCCATGTCTACATCTGGTGGATCATATGACTCGATGGTTGCACATACGTGCCACTTAGTCGCCAGACATGTCACCCCAAGAGCCTTGTGTGTGATCCTCGTCGCACTTCTTAGTAGTATCATTAGCCCAGCAAGTAAGCTCACCGAAACAAGCTACACATATACATATATATAGCACGTACGTACACAAATTAAGCCACAAAAACAAGTTATATATATATATATATATATATATATATATATATATATATATATATATATATATATATATATATATATATATATATATATATATATATATATATATATATATATATATATCGCATGCATTGATCAGCACTTACCGCAAGTTCACCGGTTTTGAAGATGCTGAGATCTGCTGTGGAGCGGGTAGTATCAAGAAGCGATGCAAATTGACTGACAGTCACAAGGATGAGTGCCCAAAGTATAAAGACTCTGAATCGGTGACTGATGATGCGTAGATGCCTTCTGATCCTAAGGTGTTCCCTCAATACAGATTCCACATCAGACTCCACATGGAAGACCTGAGCAAAATCTTGGAGGCGGAGGATTTGTAGATGGCAGATGAGGCGGAAAAGGACGCACACCAGGAAAAACACCACGGTTCTGTAAAGCCAGGAACAGAGCTCCAAGGTGCACGCTACGGCGTCGCTCACGATAGCATTACCCAAGAAAGGAATAGCGGTGGCGCCTGAACTATACCACCAGATCTTATATGCAGCCTCAGCTGTGAAACATGGCGCCACAAATATGAACACTATTTTCAGCGAGCTCTGCATGCGTTTAATTAGTTTACACACCAAGGAAAAGGATGAGAACCAAACACCAGTTTTATTAATATAGTATACTACATTTAATCCATGTACCTCAGAATTAATCGACATTAATTAACTAAAAGCGCAAACTAGAAAAGTTAAAGAGGACGTACATTGAGCTGTTCAGTATAACCCCTGCGAACGGTTTCGCTTTCATTACAAAGCTTATCGAAGAAGAGAAACCTCCGAAGTCCATAAATTCTAACGAACTGGGAGAGGCAAACAAAGGAAAGTGTCGCAATGCTGCTGAGAGACAACTGAACAAGAGTATCATAAGGCCTCGCGTGGCGATTATCGCAATCACTACAGGCGAGGTAAAAATGGGAGAGAACAGGGATGACGATGGCGAAGACGATGAAAACTAGCCAAGAGAGGCAAAACGTCCAACAGTTGGATTGATCGACGCACATCCACCGGAGCCACGACCTGAAGCTGTGTAATTCGTCGTGAGCACTGGATTTCGTCCGAGAGATATCTTTTGGTTTTGCCATAAGAGCGACCCTCTGGGCGTCCATGGCCGACGGCTGGCGACTGCCGGATGGATGATATTGATTAGCTACACAGGAAGGAAGCTGGTTCTTTGCTTTGATGAAGTGATTGCTTTAATGGAGTGGGACAGAGGTGTACTTATAAAGAGAATAATTTGAAGTTTAGGAGAGAATAATATATGTGTCCACGTAAGGAGTATGCGATGTTTTCATAAGAATTAATTAAATGATAAAGCATCAAAGGGCGCTGGCGACTGGCGAGTATGCATGCCATGTGTACATGAGAAGGCTGTCGTCCAGGCTATCAATTCATCACTTCCACATGCCATGCCATGTTACTTGCAAATATAAACATAAAACCTAATAATAACATGACACCTCCTTTATTTCCGCCTCTATTTTAAACCCCTCCCACTCCCACTCCCACTCCCACCGCCATCTAAAACCGTAGATCCCTCTCTATTCTTGTCAATTAGCTAGCAAATACATCAAATACCAAACCACAAAAAAGAAAAAGAATTATTTACAAAGATATCATATTTATCATATTGGTCTGCATCATATTTCTAATTTCTCAATAACCATCAAAATCTCACTTATTCATAAATGACCGCAATCCCCATGAAACAAGGTTCGCTAACTCGCCAATACCCGTTTACTGCAAGTAAATTTCCGAAGTTTGGCGACTGGAATTTACTCTCCTCACATATAGTATTACGTCCAGTTGTTGTAACATCGTAAATTTCAAAACAATTTTTCACATTTTAAAAACATATTTTCATTCATAAACATTATAAAATCTCATCGTTTCACATATCAATCCATAAAACACAACCCAATATCATAATGTATAAAAAAACTCATCATGTGTGTACTGATCATGCCGGCGTCTTCCTGCGATCCTCACTGGTACCTGAAACACATAACACAAAACACTGTAAACATAAATGCTTAGTGAGTTCCCCAAAATACTCATACAACACATATTAGCCATTCAAGGATATAACTATGTGTGCCCTCTGGCCATAACTCTGTGGACCCTCTGGTCCTAGCTCTGTGGACCTTCCGGTCCTAACTCTATAAACTCTGGAATACACACAGCATAAATCACATAGAAATAATGCAATGCAACATATCACATAAATAGCACACAAGATACTGTGTCACATAACTCTAATTACCACTCAAGGTAAAGTATAGTGAGAAGACTCACCTCGGATAACTCGGTAAACCTCGAACTCTGAAATACTACACTAGCATCCGCCTAATCACATAATAATTACTCTAATTAATACAACTTCTAAAGGCTAGGCTAACCCCTCTCTATAAGTTCTCTAAGAAGGGTAAAGGCCATTCTACCCCTCTAATGGCTCATAAGTCCCAACACTGACTAAACCCTAAAAGTCAACGAAGTCAGCTCCGGTCAACGGTCAAACTTTCACCAGACTCGTCGAGTGCACTCGGGCGACTCGGCGAGTCCACACTGGTCCTCAGAATTCTTCTAAGCCCCGCTTGGCACGACGAATTCCCTCTCCACTCGCCGGGTTACTCAGCAACGAATCGCGGGGCAACCCCGACTCGACTCGTCGAGTCCACTTACGAACTCGGCGAGTTGACAACACTCAAATGACCTTTTGAGGTCAGATCTACTTCTCTAACCTATAGATCTGACTTCCTCATGACCAATAACCACATAAAGGTCGAATCTTGGTACACATGCAAGACACTCTAGGCTTATTTTGGTGAAATATCTTCTAACATGGCAACCTATGTCCCTTTCCTCCATAGAACCACAAAAAGCAAGGTGGTTCAAGCTCCTTGGGCCTTAAAAGGTCCGGATCCAAAGTTTATTACTCAATGGGACACTAAATCTCAACCAAACAAGCCATAAAAGATATAGAAAACCCTAAATTCAATGCTCTTAAGCAAAAACATAAGAATAAGATCGAATAGCTAGCTCAAAATGAAGATCCAGGCTGAAAACCTCCTGAAATGAAGTCCTCTTGCCCCCTCTTGCTGGAAACCCTTCCTCCTTGGCTAAATCACACAAAAAACAAACAAAGAGGCTCAAACTCTCTCACAACTCGCTCAAAATCGCTAGGGTATCTCTCTCTGGACCGGTAGTCGCAAATGGAGGCTATAAATTCCTTTAAATAGGGCTCAGGCCCGAGGATTTAGGGTTTCAATCGTCAGCACGGACTCGTCGAGTCCACCTTTACCGACTCGTCGAGTCCCTTCATTTATCAAGTCAGCAATCGCGATCCGACTCGACGAGTCTAGGCATCAACTCATCGAGTCCCTCTCTTTAACTCAAAAAAATAATTGATAAAATATAATACCTGGAAATTCAGATGTTACAATTCTCCCCCACTAGAATCAGACTTCGCCCTCGAAGTCTTACTCTGCAAACAACTTTGGATGTTGCTCACGCATTTCCAACTCCGGCTCCCAAGTCAGCTCGGACCCTCTCTGATGTTGCCACTGGACCTGCATCAGGGGCACCTCTTTGTTTCTCAGAACCTTGATCTTTCGATCCACAATCGCAACTGGCCGCTCAACGTAATTCAGGCTCGCGTCCACCTAAATATCCTCCAACGGTACCACCGCCGATTCGTCGGCTATACACTTCCTCAACTGAGACACGTGGAAGGTATCATGAATCTGGCTCAACTCCGCAGGTAGCTCCAAACGATATGCTACTCTGCCCACCCTCGCAGTCACCCTAAACGGTCCGATATACCAGGGCCCCAGCTTGCCCCTCTTCCTGAATCGGACCACTTCCTTCCAAGGAGATACCTTCAGGAGTACGAAATCTCCCACCTGAAACTCAAGCTCGATCGTCGCCTACCTGTATAACTCTGTTGGCGACTCTGAGCTGTTAACAACCTCTGTCTGAAGCACTATCTCAGTGCTGCCCATCACTCGATGCCCGTCCTTCCCCCAACAGATGGGAGTCCGACATCTCTTCCCATACAACCACTCAAAGGGAGGCATGCCAATACTCGAATGGTGGTTGTTGTAATAAGAGAACTCAGCCAACAGCAAATACGAATCCCAAATTCCCTCGAAGTCCAACACACATGCTCGAAGCATGTCCTCGAGCATCTGAATAGCCCGCTCACTCTGACCGTCCCTCTGCGGGTGGTATGCGGTACTAAAATGCAGCCTCATGCCCAACTCCTCATGGAATTTCTTCCAGAATCTGGAAGTGAAACGCACATCTCGATCTGATACGATCGAGATCGGTACTGCATGCCGCGACACCACCTCTCTCACATACAACTCTGCCAGCCTCTCAGCAGAAGAGCTCTCACTGATAGCAAGAAAGTGAGCGCTCTTTGTCAGCCGATCAACAATCACCCAAATTGCATCGACTCCCCTCGCAGTCCTTGGCAATTTGGTGATAAAATCCATGGAAATCTATTCTCACTTCCACTCAGGAACCTCAAGTGGCTGCAACTTGCAATGCGGACGCTGGTGCTCGGCCTTCACCCTGCGACAGGTCAAGCACCTCTCTACGAACCACGCGACATCCCTCTTTATACAGGGCCACCAATACTCCCTCTTCGGGTCCAAATACATCTTAGTGGCCCCAGGATGGATCGAAAACCTGATCTATGCGCCTCCTCCATCAGAATGGTACATGCCCTGCCTTCAAATGGCACCTAAATCTGACCCTGGAAGGTCATAAGCCCACGACTATCGGTAACGACCTCATATATCTGTCCGATCACCCGCTCTCATTTGCGGTTCTCGGGACTCATAGCCTCTACCTGGGCCTCCCGAATGGTGTCCAACACCGGAGTCATCACTATCAATCTCAAATAAACATCTCGTAACGGGGCACTCTCCGCCCTGCGACTCAGGGCATCGGCTACCACATTAGCCTTGCCCGGGTGGTATAGGATCTCACACTCATAATCCTTTACCACATCTAGCCATCTCCTATGGTCCATATTCAGGTTGGGCTGATCCATCAGATACTTCAAGCGCTTGTGATCCGTGTATATGGTACACCAGACCCCATACAAATAGTGACGCCAGATCTTGAGGGCGAACACCACAGCCCCCAACTCCAGATTGTGTGTGGGATATCTCGTCTCATGAGGCTTCAACTGCCTCGATGCATATGCTATCACATGACCTCTCTGTATCAGCACCACACCCAATCCTGATATCGACGCGTCACAATACACCACAAAATCCTCCATCCCCTCCGGAAGGGCTAATACTAGGGCTTCGCATAATCTCTGGCGAAGTGTCTCGAATGAGGCATGCTGCTTTGGGCCCCAACTAAATGCTACACCCTTACAGGTCAAACTGGTGAGAGGAACAACAATCTTGGAGAAATCTATGATAAATCTCTATTAATAGCCAGCCAACCCCAGAAAACTCCTAATCTCTGAGGGGGATCTCGGAACCTCCCAACTCATCACCGCCTCAATCTTGGCCGGATCGACCAATATTCCATTTTGGTTGACGAGGTGTCCTAAGAACTAGACCTCTTGTAACCAGAAATCGCACTTGCAGAATTTGGCGTAAAGCCTCTCTGATCTTAGGACTCCGAGGATCTCCCTCAAATGCTCCTCATGCTGCTCTTTGGATCTCGAATACACCAATATATCATCAATGAACACGATCACCGAACGATCCAACATCAGCATGCACACTTTGTTCCTGAGATCCATGAACGACGTTGGTGCATTGGTGAGTCTGAAAGGGATCACCACGAACTCGTAATGCCCACAACGAGTCTTGAATGATGTCTTCTGGATATCCTCATCACGCACTTTCATTTGATGATATCCAGACCTTAGATCAATCTTGGAAAACCAAGACGCTCCCTGTAATTGATCGAACAAATCGTCGATCCACGAAAATGGGTAAGGGTTCTTGACCGTCAACTTGTTTAACTCCCGGTAATCAATACACATCCGGTGTGAACCATCTTTTTCTTGACAAAAAGGATCGGCACTCCCCACGGCGAGCTACTCGGCAGAATAAACCCCTTCCCAAGCAGCTCCTAAAGCTGCGAGGATAACTCCTACATCTCTGGAGGCGCAAGGCGATAGGCGCTGCCCCCGGAACCAAATTGATACGAAACTCCACCTGCCTCTCAGGAGGCACACCCGGCAACTCCTCGTGGAAAATATCTGGGAACTCACGCACTATCGGAACCTCATTAACCGATCTCGGTCTCTCCGCACCAGTCCTTGTATCCAACACGTATGCCACAAACCCACTACAGCCCTGCTGTAGACTCTGCCTCACTCTGGACACCGAACAGAACGCTGACCCGGAACGGGTACGCTCGCCGTACAACGTAAGAACTCCACCGCTAGGGTCTCGTATGGTCACCAGCTGTTGCTCGCAGTCGATAACCGCTCCAAATCTGCTCAAACATTCCATGCCCACGATGACACAGACATCACCCATCGCAATCGGGACCAAATCAATCAGAAACTCGACGCCGAAGATCTCGAGTACACATCCTCGAATCACATCAGTGGCATACACCGCTCGCTCGTCAGCTATGAAAACTTGCAGAGGTCGAATCAACACCTGTCGACAAATACTGATATGCTGACTAAAGGCTAATGACACAAAAGACCGACTCGCACCCGAGTCAAATAACACCAAGGCAGGAACAGAACTCACAAGAAATGTACCTACACATATCATAACATAAGCATAACACCACAAAATCAAAATAAATAGATGAAAGAATACATACCAATCACAACATCCGGCATTGCGTGGACCTCCTCCGCTGTCAACTGGAAGGACATCGCCCTCTTATGGAACATCCTGGTGATCACAGTAACAGACTCAGTACCCTGCTTGAGGGTCAGAAACTCCTGGACCAATCGCTCCCTCTCCACTGGGGGAACGTACTCATCACGGAACATGGCGGTGAACCTCTCCCAAGTCACCGCAGCAAACTCAGTAGGCGAATAGTGCGCTGTAACAAACTTCCACCAGTCCTTCGCTCCCAAGCGAAGCTGGTTCAGCGCGAACCGAACCCTCAGATGCTCCGGACATGAACATGTATAGAAGCAACCCTCAATATCATAAACCCATCTCATCACAGCAATCGGATCCTGCGTCCCATCAAACTCTGGTGGCTTTGTGCTGCTGAACTCCCGGAACAGCAACGAATCACCACCATGAAGTCTAGCAGCAGCAATTGTTGCGGTAGCTGCAGCCTCAGTAACCACTGTGTATCTTTCATCAAAAGTCTCGATCAGCGTGGTCTTAATAGACCCGAACATCTCTGGAATCTCTACGCGGATAGCCGCAGCCACCTCCTCATGGATCATCTTGCGGAGCTCATCATCACTCACCCCGCTGGTCTCTGGTCTGTGGCGTGTCCCAACCATGATGTCTATGAAATGCAACATAAGAAATATCAGAGACTCGCTCGAGCACACTCGCACTCGACAACTCAACCCTAACCGTTCCCTGGTAACCCCAAGGATTCTTACTTGGGCTGCGCACTGATCTGGTGTCTTCAGTAGTACTGGCCCAATACTACCGTCCACACCGCCTCAGTATTCATCCAAATTTCTCCTCCTAGGATCCCAAATCCCAAGTACTCTACCCTCACTTATGCATAGTCTACTCTCTAGCAGATCTCTCATAAGCTCCTCGCTGCTATCTACTCACTCTCAAGCATCTCCTAGCAGCAAAACTGCTAGGCTAAGGCATCACAAATGAGGCCACTCTAGTCCTAATAAGAATATTTAGCCTATTCTAGCATGCATAACATATCATAACATATCTCATACACATAATATAAGGGTATTTTAGGAAATCACCTTTCGGGCGCTTGTCGATCGTACACATTGCTTTGTTTTGCTCTTTTCAAACCTCTTACACTTTTTAAGAAAACTTTGTTTTATTTTGAAAAATCTAACAAATCCTCAATTTGAGTTCCGATACGCCCAAAGGTGCACCCGAATCCCTAAA
The DNA here is from genome assembly GCF_002870075.4 of Lactuca sativa. Lineage (NCBI taxonomy): Eukaryota > Viridiplantae > Streptophyta > Magnoliopsida > Asterales > Asteraceae > Lactuca > Lactuca sativa. Next base: position 207,229,848 of record NC_056629.2, on the reverse strand, counting down.
ACCAAGGCTCTGATATCAACTTGTAACACCGTAAATTTCAAAACAATTTTTCACATTTTAAAAACATATTTTCATTCATAAACATTATAAAATCTCATCGTTTCACATATCAATCCATAAAACACAACCCAAGATCATAATATATAAAAAAAACTCCTCATATGTGTACTGATCATGTCGGCGCCTTCCCGCGATCCTCACTGGTACCTGAAACACATAACACAAAACACTGTAAGCATTAATTCTTAGTGAGTTCCCAAAATACCCATACAACACATATTAGCCACTCGAGGCTATAACTCTGTGGGCCCTCTGGTCCTCACTTTGTGGACCCTCTGGTCCTAACTCTGTGGACCTTCCGATCCTAACTCTATAAATTCTGGAATACACACAACATAAATCACACAGAAATAATGTAGTGCAACATATCACATAAATAGCACACAAGATAATTCTTTCACATAACTCTAATTACCACTCAAGGTAAAGTATAGTGAGAAGACTCACCTCGGATAACTCGATAAACCTCGAACTCCGAAATACTGCATTAGCCTCCGCCTAATCACATAATAATTACTCTAATTAATACAACTTCTAAAGGCTAGGCTAACCCCTCTCTATAAGTTCTCTAAGAAGGGTAAAGGCTATTCTACCCCTCTAATGGCTCATAAGTCCCAACATTGACTAAACCCTAAAAGTCAACGAAGTCAGCTCCGGTCAACGGTCAAACTTTCACCAGACTCGTCGAGTGCACTCGGGCGACTCGGCGAGTCCACACTGGTCCTCAGAATTCTTCTAAGCCCCGCTTGGCACGACGAGTTCCCTCTCCACTCGTCGGGTTACTCAGCAACAAATCGCGGGGCAACCCCGACTTGACTCGTCGAGTCCACTTACGAACTCGGCAAGTTGCTCCCTTGACAACACTCAAATGACATTCTAAGGTCAGATCTACTTCTCTAACCTATAGATCTGACTTCCTCATGACCAATAACCACATAAAGGTCGAATCTTGGTACACATGCAAGGCACTCTAGGCTTATTTTGGTGAAATCCCTTCTAACATGGCAACCTATGTCCCTTTCCTCCATAGAACCACAAAAAGCAAGGTGGTTCAAGCTCCTTGGGCCTCAAAAGGTCCGAATCCAAAGTTTATTACTCAATGGGACACTAAATCTCAACCAAATAAGCCATAAAAGATATAGAAAACCCTAAATTCAATGCTCTTAAGCAAAAACATAAGAATAAGATCGAATAACTAGCTCAAAATGAAGTTCCAGGCTGAAAACCTCCTGAAATGAAGTCCTCTTGCCCCTTCTTGCTGGAAACCCTTCCTCCTTGGCTAAATCACACAAAAAACGAACAAAGAGGCTGAAACTCTCTCACAACTCGCTCAAAATCGCTAGGGTATCTCTCTCTGGACCGGTAGTCGCAAATGGAGGCTATAAAGTCCTTTAAATAGGGCTCAGGCCCGAGGATTTAGGGTTTCAATCGTCAGCACGGACTCGTCGAGTCCACCCTTACCGACTCGTCGAGTCCCTTCATTTATCCCGCCAGCAATCGCGAGTCTAGGCGTCAACTCGTCGAGTCCCTCTCTTAACTCAAAAAATAATTGATAAAATATAATACCTGGAAATCCGGATGTTACTGTTGTTACCTACAAGGCACGTGCAAGCTATCACTAATGTTTCATTTACACATCGTTCATAAAAGATATCTTTTACCAAAGATGAATGAGACAATCTAGATGAAGGTGGTGATATATAGCATATATTATGAATTATATCCAACTAAGTTAATAAATTTAGTTGGTAAACGATCTTTGGTTTTGTATTGTATTGTTGAATCACTAATAACATAGCTTGTTTTTTATTGTTTTAATATAGTGTTCAAGAAGGCAACCAAACAACATAAAAATACAATATCTTGAGGCCAATCCATGGCAATTTAGTCAAATGTGTAACACCACGAAAATCATAGGATAAAATTTTCATTTTTAATATAATCAAAACACTTAATTATCCATTATTCAAACATTTAGAAGTACTTCAAAGCAAAAACAATTATCAGAGTACATTTCCAAAATGTCGAGTTATGGAAAACACAGGTGTATACATTGCGATCAAACCAGGCCTTTCCCTTTCGAACCAGATGTACCTGAAGCCATAAACCACAAACTGTAAGCACAAAGCTTAGTGAGTTCTCCAAATAACACATACCAAACATAACATACGAGTCATACATATCAAACATGCAATAGGAGGTGCTATGTACCAACCATAGTCTTGTCATTATGCCACAAGCCGTATCATGGTGTTTCCTTGCCAAGTCGGAGACCAAAACCCTAGGTCTTACAGACAAGTGTCAGGAGTCACCTCTTGGTCTTCCGTGCAAGCATCACAAATACAACTAGCATATAATCTACAACTACTTATCTACTTAATTGCTAGAGTCCAAACTCTGGTCTTACATACAGATCTGTCAGGAGCGACCTCCTAGTCTTTCATGCAAATGCCAAGGGCCACCCCTTGGTCTTCCTATAATACATAAACCAAATGTGTAACACCCCAAGTTCAGAAGCAAGAGTTTAGGGGCTTAAAGTGTAAATTGAGGAAGCTACTCGACAAGTAGGTGCGATTACTCGTCGAGTTGGAGCGGGTTCTGGTCACGAGTTAAGTGACCAACTCGCCGACTCGGCAACTGCACTCGATGAGTTGGTGTTGGTAAGAGAAAACCCTAATCTTAGGGTTTGCACCCTATTTAAAGGACTTAATGCCCCCCCCCCTCCGCCTCCTTATTTCCCTTGAGAGTCAGTGAACCGTAAAATCGTAAGAGCTTCCATTGTTAAAGAGATTTGAGCTTTGGAGGAGGAATACTGAGAAGGGAGCTTGAAGACCAAGAGGCTAGCATCAAGGGATTTATGTAGATCCAGAATCTACTCCAGCTTGGGCACATTTTGGAGGTAACAAGTTGTTACCTTGACTCTTTTGCATCTAGATCTATTCTTGAATAAGATTTGGGGCCATTTTGGCATGTTAAGGATCTATTTCGGCTTAGGGGTCTAGATTTTAGGTTGCTACTTCAGGTCTAGACTTATCTTGGTCCTGAAACTCATAGAGCATTAGCCCTTAGGTTGGTTGTGAAGCATTCTTGCCTTAAACCCTTGCCCTAGCTTGTTTTGGGCGAATAGCACCTTGTACTCACGTAAAGTTGGCAGCTTTACATGAGAGTCATGCCCTAGGAGGATGGATCTACAGTTTGGAAACTCTGCATGGCCCAAAAAGTGACTGTATGGATGAAGGACTGAAGAGACTCGGTAAGTCTCATGGGTTGACTCGGCGAGTCATATGATTATGGGCATGGACTTGACGAGTTGGATGAACAACTCGGCGAGTCTATTGAAGATTGTCGTGGACTCGGCGAGTCTATTCTTGGACTCGACGATTCATAGCGCAGAACCCCCCCCCCCCCCCAACCTCTTATGGTTAAGACTCAGATCAATGAGTTGAGTGGTGACTCAGTGAGCTGGATAGGATAGGACTCAGAGATTGATGGACTCGACGAGTCATGGGGTGACTCGGCGAGTCGACTCCTGATATGAGAGTTTTCTGAAGTTAAGAGCTCAACGAGTCAATAGGTTGACTCGGCGAGTAGGGTCAATCTGGAAGGTTGACTTTGGGCCAGGACTTTGACTTTGACCCGTTTCACCTTCAAGGGTATTACGGTAATGTGAATTTTTATGTCAATCGATCATTGATGGCTATAGGTGTTGGAGTCTGGGGCAGTGCTTCGGGATTGGGCTTTCGTGGTTCGGTTCGGCAGTTGCAAGGTGAGTTATCCTCACTATACTCAAGGGTCTAAGGCACCAAACAAATAACACTCAATTAATAATTAGGTTCCAATCCAAATCCAACAATCAATATAAGGGGTAAAAATGTCACTTTACCCTTCACCTAGTTTGGTCCAAGACTAAGGCCCAAACTGTTAATCATAATGGCCCACAAACCAATAATCATCCAAAGCCCACTTATGGCCCAATTTTCCAAATTGGGCCCAAACCCTTACATAGGATGATGGTGTGCCTAGGGCAGGACAACAGAGTTGCGTCTAAGCCCTAAAGCCGGGCACACCAGCCAGGCTCAGTGCCTGTTGGCGCCCCCGGGAGCAGAACGCCCGGGCGGAAGGCGCGCGCCCGCCAAGTGACGCTCCATGCTCCAAGACAAAAGATACGGTCAGGAGACAAACAGTGGGATTAGAGCATTACCGAAAAAGAGCCAATGAGGGCGCTCTAACAGTTGAAGGCGCATGACCCTCCAATCAGCGCCTCTGATCCTGTCTCCCCAGAAAAGCGATCCTGTCTGGTACGGACCAGACAGGGGCGCTAGGTATAAAAGGATGCATTCTCAGGCTAGCGAGGTAAGTTCTCTGGCCATTCTAGAGAATACATAAACAAACCCTAAATCATCCTCTAACTTGACCGTCGGAGCGTTCTTTCGGGAGGTCCTCCCGGAAAGTGGTTGACGACCTTTGTTCTCTGTGATCTTGCAGTAGCACTCAGGCAATCAGGAAGAACCTAACCGAAGCACAAGCGAGGTTAAACGGGGAACGAGGTTCCATCATTTGGTGCCATTCATTTGTGAGACGAAGAACGCAAACGAAAAGCACGAAAACGAGCATCAATAGCGTCCAGCGGTAATGACAGACAACCAGCTAGTCCCATACGTCCCATGACGACGTTGGACGAAACGCCACAACCTGAACCGGCCAGCAGGGTCGTTTTAGGTGAAGGAAGTTCTACAGCAATCGCTGGAGATGCTTCACAATTGTCGTTTCCTCAGCAAGAGGCAACTTCGGTGGAGTTACTCCTATCTACACAGCTTCAGATACCGCCTTTCTTCACACCGTCGTTGCAACAGACACGGGCAATCTACTTGACAACACCCCCGTCGGGTTACATTTCCAGTTTTCCGCCGCCATTTGCAACACCTTCACCACTTCAGGCGACGAGTAGGCAGAGTTCCACAAACCCATTGCCGCCACTGGCGCAAACCATGATGAACAACCCACCACCCGTCTACCCGGCGACCTATACGTGGTCAGGACCCACTATATCTACCAACAACCGGTAATAATCAACCCTACTGCGTCCGTACCCACTTTCTCCACTAGTTATCCTTTTCAGTTGCCATTCCAACCATACCCCTTTTATGGACCAAGTTCGGGCTACTTTACACCACCACCGCATGGTACGAACTCCCAGTACTAGCAGGGGACGTCGACCATCCCAGGCCAGGATGGTTTTTCCCAAAGCGTAACGTCTCCATTCATCAAAGAGCTGTTGGATTATGAGATACAAAATACCGCAAAACTCCCAACACTCAAAACGTACAATGGAACCACCGACCCGGACAGTCACATCGACACATACGAATGGACGATGATGTCACTAAAACTCAACGAGAAGTTCTGGTGCATGTACTTCCCAACAACGCTCGAGGGCAACGCCAGCATGTGGTTCAAAACACTACAGCCAGGCAGTATTTCAAACTTCGCTCAGCTCAAGTATCTTTTCCTCACCAACTTCATGCAGCTACACAAATACAAGGGGGACTCTCACTCCATTATTGACTATAAACAAAGAGAGGGGGAATCTGTACGAGAATACTTCACAAGGTTCACAAACACCACGCTAGATGTACTAGGGCATGAAAAAGGTCTTATAGCCGGAGCCTTCACGTGGGGACTTCTGCCAGGACCTTTGTCTCAAAAACTCATGGGAAATAAGCCCTTAACACGAGCCGAGTTGAAGGAAAGAGTAGAACGATATCTACGACAGGAGGACGGTGAAGCGGCTAAGCAAGCTTACTTGAATGCCATGACGACCACCAAGCATCACCAGTCTAGTCATACGGACTTCCGAGGAGGTGGAAGACATTATAGTCAGGCAAGAAGACCGCCAGCGCGTTTTCGACCATTCGCCAGAGACGACAAACGGGGTCATCGCCCGGAAGTGTACACAGTGTCTAGGAAACAACAACCAGCCAAGTCACCCAAGAGCCGGTACTGTGAATACCACAAAAGTAAGACGCATGATACGGTTAACTGTTCGGTGCTAAAAAAGGAGATGGAGGAGAAACAACTCAAAGGAGATCTGGTGGAGGTGGCACGAAGTCTGCGCGCCAAGTTTGACGTCGAGAATGCCAAGGGCCCATCCCGTGAGGGGGTTCAGCCCAGGGAGATATTCATGATACGCAACAAGAGAAGCAGGGAGGAACAAAGGGGAGAACGGACGACCGTTAAACCTTCAGCACGCGTGCTCACGTTCTCCATTCAGGATCCCAGGCCGGATGGTTGGAGAGGCGACAAACCGTTGATAATACAAGCATCTATTAGAGACGTGACTATCCACCGGGTCTATAGCGTCACCGGAAGTTTAGCAGACATCATCTATGAGCACTGTTTCTGACTCCTCCCTGATCGCTGGAAAGACAACTTGCGACCTACGACTGGTAGGCTGGTGGGATTCACCGGCCATAGCGTGTGGCCGCTGGGTACAATCCACCTTCCCCTGACAATCACCAGCCATGACAAACAGCGAAAGAAAACTGCCCTGATAGACTTCGTGGTCATTTGACACGCAGCAGAGCACAACATCATTCTAGGAAGAACAGCCCTCTTGAAGTTAGGAGCAGTAACATCAACCATGCATGGAATCATGAAATTTGACACACCGAAAGGCGAAGCCATGATACTAGCCACTCCGCCCAAAGAGTTGCAGTGCTATACAGTCATGAAGCCAACAGAAATAACCAAAGGGTGCAAAAGACCCAGGGGCAATCCCATAAAGGGGAAGGAGATAATCAATGAAAACCACCATGACTAGCCAATCAGTGTTGGATGTGACCTCCCAGATCATACGAGAAGGGCACTGGTCGACTTGCTCAAGCGCTACAAACATGTGTTCGCATGGACTCCTACAGACATGGTGGGAGTAGAAAGGAGGGTCATGGAACACAAACTGATGATGAGACCCTGGGCAAAAGAAGTTAAGCAGAAGAAGATGGTCCAGGGGGGAGACCGTAATAGGGCGATTAATGCAGAAGCGACCAAGCTGACGGAGGCTGGGATATTATGGGAGGAAATATTCCCAACATGGATCGCAAACCCAATTATGGTCCGCAAGCAGGATGGATCGTGGCGTATGGGCATAGACTTCTCCGATCTAAACAAGGTGTGCCCTAAGGACTGCTATCCCCTCCCGGAGATCGATCAGAAGGTAGAGTCACTACAGGGTTTTAAACAGAAATGCTTTCTGGACGCGTATAAGGGATATCACTAGATTTTGATGAGAAAGGAAGACGAAGAGAAGACTGCCTTCTATACAGATCATGGCACTTTTTGCTACACTAAGATGCCTTTCAGATTAAAGAACGCGGGGGCAACATATCAACGTCTGGTTGATTCGATATTCGCCAAGCAGATTGGAAGGAACATCGAGGTGTACGTGGACGATATGGTAATTAAAAGCCCGGATGAGGAGAGGATGCGGCAAGACATCGAGGAAACATTCCAGACACTAGAAGCGGTCAAGATGAAGCTAAACCCAGCTAAGTGCACGTTTGGAGTAGAAGAGGGGAAATTCCTGGGATACTATGTCACCAGACAGGGCGTCCAACCTAGCCCGACCAAGGTTGACGAGTTCATCGAGACGCCAAGCCCAAACTCTCTTCGCGATGCACAAGGTCTGAACGGGAAGCTTACAGCACTAAGCAGGTTCATTTCGAAATCCGCTAACAAGGCCATGCCATTGTTCCACACCTTAAAGGGGTGCATGGAGAAAAGCAACTTCCAGTGGACAAACGAGGCAGAAAAGGCGCTCCAGAAAATCAAGGAAGCGCTACACGAACTGCCGACGTTGGCCACCTCTATCCCTGGAGAAACGTTGCAAATGTATCTTTCAACGTCAAGTGAAGCAATATCCTCGGTATTGGCTGTGGAAAGGGAGGGGGAACAAAGGACGGTGTACTTTGTTAGTAGAGCTCTGCAAGGACCGAAACTCAATTACCCCACGCTGGAGAAGTTGGTATTAGCACTCATCTATGCCGCAAGACGACTCAGGCGATACTTCCAGGCGCACCAAATCGAGGTACTCACGAGCTACCCCATTAAACAGATCTTGCTCAAGCCAGAGACGTCAGGGCAACTGGCCAAGTGGGCAATTGAGTTGGGGGAACACGACATAAACTACAGCCCAAGAACGAGTATCAAGGGGCAGGCGCTAGCCGACTTCTTACTGGAAATCCCAGACGGAGGGAGCCCTACAAAGGAGAAGGTGTGGGTAGTTGAAGAGGCCCCGACAGAGCAGGGTTCATGGACCCTGTATACGGATGGAGCATCTAGCAGGGAAGGCTCCGGGGCGGGACTGATTTTAACAAGCCTAGAAGGAGAGGAGGTAACCTATGCCCTCCGTTTCGACTTCCACACATCGAACAATGAAGAAGAGTACGAGGCGCTTCTTGCAGGGTTACAGTTAGCTAAACAGATGGGTGCGAAAGCTATAACAGCCTTAACCGACTCGAGGTTAGCAGCAAACCAAGTCAATGGTAGTTTCGAGGTAAGAGACCCAAGAAATGGGAAATATGTAAAGATGGTGAAACAGCTAGTAGGGTCGTTCGGCCGGTTTGCGATCAAGCAGATACCTAGAAGCGAAAACAAGAAGGCAGACGCCTTGAGTAAGCTGGCGTCCACATACTTTGACCATCTATCAAAGAGAGTTTTAGTAGAAGTACTCAGAGAAAGGAGTATAGATGAGCAGCAAGTCAGTATCGTAACCCCCGCTGGACCTTCATGGATGACACCGTACCAAGAATACCTCCAAAGAGGAGTGTTGCCAGATGGTCATGATGAAGCAAGGAAAATACATATAAAGGCGCCCTCATACACGTTGGTAAATGGAGAACTATACAAGAAAGGGTTCACGTCTCCATGGTTAAAATGAGTGGATCAAGCCAAGGGGATAGAGATATTACAGGAGGCACACTCGGGACAAGTGGGCGCACATGAAGGGGCGAGAGCTTTGACGGGAAAAGTGTTACGAATGGGGATATACTGGCCGATGATACAACAGGATGCAATAGAAATAACCAAGAAATGTGGGGAATGCCAGTCTTATACCCCAGTCCAGGTTAACCCCTCAGCCCCGTTAAGAAACATATCTAGCCCATGGCCTTTCTACCAGTAGGGAATAGACATAGTGGGCCCGTTCCCAGAAGCGCCGGGAAAATTAAAGTACATGGTAGTCGTTGTGTATTACTTCACAAAATGGATCAAAGCTGAACCTCTGGCGTGCATATCCAGGAGGCACATGATAAAATTCATATGGAAAAACATCATGACAAGATTCGGAACACCTAAGATTCTCATCAGTGACAATGACTTGCAATTTGCTGAGAACCCGTTCAGAGATTGGTGCACTGCTAAAAGGATAAGCCAACGCTTCACATCGGTGGCACATCCTCAGGCGAACGGCCAAACGGAGGTGTCCAACCGAACCATTGTCAATGGGATTAAGAAGAGGTCGGGCAAAGCAAAGGGGAATTGGGCAGAAGAGATACCAATGGTGTTGTGGTCATACAGAACTACGCCACAGAAAAACACAAAGGAAACCCCTTTCAGTTTGACGTATGGGATCGAAGCCATGCTTCCCATGGAAATAGCAGTAAACACATTGAGAGTGGCCAACAAGGATGAGGAAAGCAATATGAAAGACCTAAGGATAAATCTAGATGTCCTAGAGGAGAAACGCGAAGAATCGAGCGTACGCCAAGCCGCATACAATCAAGTAACATAAAGATATTACAACCAAAGGGTGAAGGAGAAGGCTTTCAAAGTCGGCGAATATGTTTTGAGGAAGAATGAAGCAAGCCGAGCCCAACCTCAAGGAAAGTTGGGTCCAACATGGGAACGCCCATACAGAGTCACGGAGGCAAGTAGGAGCGGTGCATACACGCTAGAGACAATGGAAGGAAGGCCCATTCCAAGAACGTGGAATGCTAGAAACTTAAAGAAATATTTCTTCTAAGACAGGGGAAGAAGAAAAGGAGATAGCCTAACTAGTGGGCGTCCCGTTGAGCGTATTGTACCCCAAAATGCTTAGAGCATATTTGTTCTCGTTAAGAGGCATGAGTTTAGTATTTAATGTATTTAAAACTCCATGCTAAGAGACATGAGGTCAATGCTTAGTGTATATATAATCCCATGCTAAGAAATATGAGTTCAATACTTAGTGTATTTACAATTCCATGCTAAGAGACATGAGTTCAATACTTAGTGCATTCAAAATTCCATGCTAAGAGACATCAGCTAAATACTTAGTGTATATATTCATACAGTCCCATGCTAAGTGACATGAGTCCAATACTTAGCGTATTTAAAATTGCCATGCTGAGCGTCATGAGTTAAACACTTAGTGTATTCAGAGGACCCGCAGCTAAAAATGATAATTACAAGATCTTTACATATGTAGTGTATGAATGATCACATATGAAACTCAATCATGGACGTTAGTGCGTCCAATATAGACACTTGGGGCGTCAGCGATAACAAGGATAAAACAAAGCACCTGGCGCATCAAGGCGCTGTATGTCCTGAACAAGGCGCAAAAAGCGAGCAAGAGAAACAACACACACAGAAAAAAAAGCAAAGCAAAACAAGCAGACAAGTTGATAATGCCTAGAACAGGCCAAACATACATCCAAAAAAGGAAAATATTGTTTCAGAGGTCCCAACACTACAACAAAATACCAAATATTAAACCAACAAGAAAAGGGAAAACTCACGGCTCCAGATCATCCCCACGAACATTCTTCTAACCCGCCACAGCCTCCACTCCAACACTTTTTCCAGCATTTTCACCCGCCACAGCCACCACTCCAACACTTTTTCCATCGCCCTCTTCACCCACAACCGTTTCGCTAACGGTACCACCACCAGAACCGCGGTCCTTACCATCACCCACAGTACTCTCAGGCGTACCCTCTGAACCACCAAATGAGCATAATTCTCACAGGTCTTCAATACCCACCTCCCCCAAACCTAGCAGACTTGCATGGTCCATACTAGAAAGGGACAAAAGAGCATCATTTATACTCACCGTGGGGCCCACAGACGACGCACCAACAACCGCCTCACCACCCCCACCGCCACCAGAATCCTTTTGAACAGATTCGACTCCAGCCATGAACGCAGCATGGCGGATAAGGCAAATGGCGTTGGTAAAATCAGGATGCTTTATCAGTTTATCAACAATACGTACAACGCCAACATGGAACAACCAATCCAAATCTCGCCGAACAACATCCACATCTGACTGCAGTAACGACACAAGTTTGTCACGATCGACGACATCGCGCTCAAGACTTTCAACCTGGATCATTAAGCCTTCATTCGCTTGTGTGAAAGAATCAACTTTGATTTCCAATGTAGACCTAGTCTCATCAAGAATGTTCTTTTCGGAGGCCAGCAATTCACATCTCTTCTCAGAAGAGCGAAGATCATCCCCAAGCTCATTAAGACGGCGCTCCAAGCTTGCCACACGTGATCCACAGGTGGCATGTGTAGCCTCCACCTCGCCCAAGGTGTGGATACGCCGAGAACCTGCAACGAGATAAAACATCGCATGTGCAGCAGCATAAGCCATATTGGAAGCAAGGGTAGGATTACCCATCGCTTCCATATCCTCAACAGCAGCTGGGGGGAAGGCATGGCGCGAGAATTCCAGAGCATTGGCATGAACAGACAAACGAGAATCATCATGAAGATTCCAAGATGGCACAAAGACAGTAGGTCCAGAGGCATCGCTACCAGGACCACTGTCATTGGAAGCTGTAACTGTCCCAGGAGGGCCGAATTCTTTCATCGGGGAAAGCTTGGAGGGAGCAAACAGAATAGTTGGAGAAGGAATGGAAGAGAAATCCGGAATAACGGGCTATTCAGTCACCCTATCGATTCCCTCAGACCGTTACACGTCATCATCGGGAATCACAACCACACCAGTGGAGGTGGAACTCACGGGTGCGGAACTCATCGAACACAGCAGGCGGGAAAAGCTGCGCCTAGTATGAACCCTCTTAGCAGCAGGGGGGCACCGGTAACCGGCCCGCCCATGGCATGCATAGCTTTTCGCTTCGCTTGCATCCGTCAGACGTCACCCATGATGCCCTCTTTGCTATCTTCACTATCCTCCAGGGAGGAAGAGGGAGCGCCACCCAAGGGCATAACAGAGGAGATAGGGTGAACATGCGACAGATCTTCCTTGATCACCGATGAGCTTACTGGAGGAACAGGAGGCGCAACGGTCAGAGCAAGACGGTCCACCCGGCGAGGAGGGGGAAGACTATCGACCAGGTCTACCTCACGAAACTCCAGTTTACCCCGATAGCGTTTGCGCAGTACCTCATCCATAGACAAAGAAGACTCGGTGCCTGGGGGGAAATAGAGTAGAGATATCAAAAATACAGAAGCAACGAAGAGAAACGAAAAAAAAAAGGGGGGGGGGGGGGAAGATACTACACTAACCATCAACGAAGGAGAAGAACACCGCCATCTTGCCACATCGTCGCCACGAAGAACTCATCCCCACACCGGAAAGAAGTGCCTTAGAGTAATCTTCGGCGGTCACCTGCACACTCTTCAGATAATCGGCGACACCCTGATTATGAGGGAAAAGCTTTGCAATAGTATCAGTGAATGCATTGGCACGATAACGGCCACTTCCAACCAGTCCCTGGTTCACCCATAGCCACTTATCTTGCTAGTTCTCGGGGGTACGACTATCAGGGACCAAGGCGTGCCCCCCCCCCCCCCCCCCCCCCCCCCCCCGGCGAACTGAGAAGGTATATTTATCTCCGGTGAGGCAGAATCGAAAGAAGAACTTGAAGACAAAGTAGTCGGGAAGATACCCATTTGCCCTACATATCATCTCAAAAGCAACCACCTTGTTGACAGCGTTAGGGGTCAACATTTGAAGACTACAGCCATCCTTCTGAAAAACTTCCTCCTGAAAGTTCGTCAGGGGAAATCGTATGCTGGCATCCAGGGTTTTCAGGAAAACCCCAATTTTGCCAGGAGGGGGGAAGAGATGTAAGAACCAGGGGCAGAAAATTCCACACCTTCTAAAGAGGATAAGTCATATGCGGTCTCCAGTTGTCGATACTCGGCAGCAGAAGGGATGATTCCAGGAAGGTTAGCCATGGGAGAAAAAGAAGAATGAACACGAAGAGGAAAGGAAGAACAGAGGAAGCAAAAGAAGTTATACAGATACCCTCTTAAATAAGGGGAAGAGGCGGGACATTTAAATATCTGACGAAATGATGTAACTGCTAGCAGTCATGTGCAGTCACGTCGCCATTAAAAACGGAGCTGTGGGTAGAGAAAAGCGAACACGCGTCAGTCATCTAAGTCCAGAACGCCGTAACTAATGCCACAATGTTATGGCTACTGGACTGGGGGACTTGATGGTGTGCCTAGAGCAGCACAACAGAGTCGCGTCCAAGCCCTAAAGCCAGGCACACCAGCCAGGCTCAACCCAGCAGGCTCAGCGCCCGCTGGCGCCCCCAGGAGCAGAACGCCCGGGCGGAAGGCTCGCGCCCGCCAAGTGACGCTCCGTGCTCCAAGACAAAAGATACGGTCAGGAACAAACAATGGGATCAGAGCATTACAGTCAGAGCCAATGAGGGCGCTCTAGCAGTTGAAGGCGCATGACCCTCCAATCAGTGCCTCTGATCCTGTCTCCCCAGAAAAGCGATCCTGTCTGGTACGGACCAGACAGGGGCGCTAGGTATAAAAGGATGCATTCTCAGGCTAGCGAGGTAAGTTCTATGGCCATTCTAGATAATCCATACACAAACCCTAAATCATCCTCTAACTTGACCCTCGGAGCGTTCTTCCGGGAGCTCCTCCCGGAAAGCGGCTGACGACCTTTGTTCCCTGTGATCTTGCAGTAGCACTCAGGCAATCAGGAAGCACCTAGCCAAAGCATAAGCGAGGTCAAACGGGGAACGAGGTTCCATCATGGGCCTTAACCTAAAGCCCATTAACTTTTCCATAATCTAAAACACATATTCTCTCTTGTAGGCTTGTACGCTAAGCGTACCTGCTTGTACACCCAGCATACTCATCCTATTCAGCCCAAACTTGATTTTTCATTTAAACCATTAAGAAAAAGCTCCAAAACATATATCTGACTTCCCTAAGCAGGATTATCACGTAAAGTTGCCACCTTTACGTTCATACATGGCTAAATGAAGCTTTTAAGCTTAAAAGGGACTTAATAGTTGACTTAATGCATGCATGACACCAAAATTCACATAAATCTTGCAACTTTATACTCAAGGATACCAAAACAAACTCAGATCTGAAAGAACAAGCCCATAAATGACCTAACTCATCCATAGACCGAAAAAGGAGACCAAAATCATAATAAACCAACCATGAAGAGATCTAGACATAAACAAGAAAAGATGCGAACTTGATACCTCAGAAAGCTCCCCCACAAGATGATGATTATGGATCCAAAGCCTTTCCACCAAGCGAAACAACTTCAAGCTTTTCTTCTTTCCTTCCCAAGGGAAAAATGTGCACCAAATCCTTCTAATAGCTCAAGAACACCACCAAGAGGCTAAAAGGGTCGATTTAGGGTTTTAGGGTATGGATCCTGGCTTAGAAATGAACAAAAGAGGCTAACATAAAGCTTTTATAGGGTACATTACAAAAAAAATAGGGTTTCTTACTCACCCCCGTACGCCCAACGTACTCCTCGTACGCTGGTACGCCCAACGTATGAGGTCTCGCACCCCAATCCCGTTATCGTAGTACTCTAAGCTTACACTCCCTTACGCAATGGCATAATACCCTTCGCATAAGTACCCCCCACATACTATGGTTTCCCCTCAAACTCTAATTTATTCCGAAGGCCATAACTTCTTTGATACAACTCCGATTCTGACCATCCTTATATCCACGAAAAGGTATTGAGAAGCTCTACACTTTTATAAACTTATACATGCCATAAAGTTTCCCAAACACAAAATCTAATTTCCATAAAAGCCTGTTGCTATTTTATAAAAATACCCCTTAACTCCAAAAACCAAATATGAACGCCCGAAACATCTACATTTCATCACCCACACCTAAATGGGTAACGATTCAGAACAAGGTGTTACAACTCTCCCCCACTTAAATTATATTTCTTCCTCGAAATCAATCCTTACCTTTCCCAACACGCCAAACAACTTAAGCAACACAACTACAATCCCAAGAATACTACGGCCTTCCCAAGGCAACCAAAACCAACCCAAACAGAACTCACCAAAACCGAAGAAGAGCGAACCCTTAATCCCTTGTAGAAAACCACCTCTACCTTCCCGAAACCTAAAATCTCAAATTAGTCTTATTTTTCGACAGACCTCCCACACTAAACCACTACCATGCCAAAACCTCATTGAATTCCACACTTAAACAAGGCTCCCAACCCTTGTCTAACAGCCCAAATTTTCTATAAAATTTTTCATTTTTAAATATCGAATTCCAATTCCATAACTTATAAAATTCCAATCACACTTGTTTCAAATCCAAAACATCAAATACATTATTCATAAAATCAGAGTTTCCCCAAACAAAACGCCAGAGAGTACATGTCTCGCCATCATGCCAGGCTCTTGCCCTTAGATCCTGAAGTACCTAAAACAACCAACAAACTGTAAGATAATGTTTAGTCAGTTCCCTATAGCATAACCCACATAATCCACATAATAATATAAGCCATATCAATCACATAAGCAACATAAGCCATGCATATAAACATATAAGGATGCCCCAGAAACCCTCCAAGGTCTTACTCCGGGTGCTATGGAAACCCCCACATGGTCTTAGCTCAATGCCTCGGGAACCCCCCGAGGTCTTGACTAGAGATGCCATGGAAACCCTCCAAGGTCTTATACCCTAGTTCCTCGGTAACCCCCCGAGGTCTTTACTTTGGATGTCGTGGAAACCCTCAAAGGTCTTACACCCAAGTGCCTCAGGAACCCCTCAAGGTCTTTCATGCAAGTATCACAAAACAACTAGCATACCATATAGCATGTAACCAACTAGTCTAGCACATATCACTACAACACTAGTGTACCAAATATCACAAAATGGGTCAGCCTTGCTACCTTCGACCCATTGGTATGGTTATGAGACTCACATCTCATGAAATGTTGAACCGATAAGATAAGTCCCAACTCGTAGCTCAACTCAGCTTCACACAACCACCATGAGACTAAATTTGTCAAAATCCCAAAATACCAAAAATACCCTCAAATTCAAACTTGGTCAACCATGCTCAAAGTCAAGGTCAACTGTCAAGGTCAATGGTCCATGTTGACCCAAACTCGTCGAGTGCATCTAGCAACTCTTCGATCCCCTTCAATTTTCAGAAACCAGGAAAGACCCTAGACAACTCGCCAAGTTGTCTCATGAACTTGCCAAGTTCACTCAGTATCTAGAAAGCGGAAAATCCCTTATCCAACTCGTCGAGTTGACTAAGCAACTCGTTGAGTTCCTTCAACCCTTTTCTCATTCAGACGCTTTTAAGTGAAATCAAGGCTCCAAACTATAGATCTAACCTCTGAGGGTGTAGTTACCACGTAAAGTTACCAACTTTACGTGCATGCAAGTCCTCAAGAGGCTAAAACACATAAAACTAAGCTTAGGAAGAGGTTTATGGCATGGAGAAAGGCCAAGACTAGATAAAGTCGACAACTTTATGTCTGTGGGGCCTAAAGGAGTCCAGATCTAAGACCATATCCTCATCACAAGCTCAAACCCAAGTGTGACTCAATTTTGCACTAGAAATAACCATATTCTTGCATAAGGGAAGATCTAAGAAATGGAAAGCCAAGGTAAAAGCTGTTTACCTCTAAATGGTTGCTAACATAGAGTAGATGTCGGATCTGCTGCTTCTCCCTTTGCTCCAACCTCTTCAAGCTCCAATTTCCTTCACAACCACACCAAAATCACTCTGCAAGGCTCTCACACACACTCAAGAAGGTGTAAGGCTCGAGCTAGGGTTTATATGGGATTTAAAGACAATGAGGGAGGCCACAAATGAACCATAAGTTCTTTATATAGGGTGCAAAACCCGAAAAATTGGGGTTTTCCTTTCTAACGCCTACTCGTCGAGTAGACCCTTCATCCCGCGTCCATAATGATTCTTAATCGACGAGTTGGAGCTCCCCAACTCGTCGAGTCCCAGTCCAAAACCCTAAATGTTAGAGAAATAATGATACATGAACCAATTGTTACAAATCTCCCCCACTTGAACTAGACTTCGTCCTCAAAGTCTGCTGATGCAAACAAATCCAGGTAGTGGTCTAGCATCTCATCTTCCAGCTCCCATGTCCATTTGGAGCCTCTTCGGTGCTACCATTTCACCTTCACTAGCTTCACTTCCTTGTTACGCAGGAACTTAGTTTTCCTATCCAAAACTACAATGGGCCTCTTAATGTAGGTTAGGCTCTCGTCCACCTGAATGTTGTTGAAGGAAATAATTGCAGTCTCATCAATGACACACTTCCAGAGCTGAGACATATGGAAGGTGTTGTGAATCTACCTAAGCTCATCCGGCATATCAAAATGGTAAGCCAACTTGCCCACCCGAGCAGTAATCCTGAACGGACCAATATATCGGGGCCCTAACTTGCCCCTCTTTTGGAACCGAATAACACCCTTCCATGGTGATACTTTCAGCAAGACGAAATCTCCCACCTGGAACACATGATTTGAGCGACGCTGGTCAGCATAGCTCTTCTGACGGCTATACGCGACCCACAGTCTGTTGCACACTTGTTGGATCAACTCGGTAGTCTTAAGCACCACTTCGGTGCTTCCCATGACCTGGTGCCCAACTTCACCCCAACAAACCGGGGTCCTACACCTCCGACCATACAACATCTTAAACGAAGGTTGGTCGATAGTAGCATGGTAACTATTGTTATATGAAAACTCTTCTAGTTGGAGGTATGTATCCTAACTCCCTCCGAAATCCAATACGCATGCCTGCAGCATATCCTCGAGCGTATGGATCGTTCGCTCACTCTGGCCATATGTCTGAGGGTGATATACAGTGATGAAGTGTAACTGTGTGCCCAGTTCCTCATGGAACTTCCTCCAAAATATGGATGTAAATCGGACATCCCGGTCAGAGACCACTGACACCGGTACCCCGTGCTTAACCACCACCTCTCGCACCTAAATATCTGCTAATTTCTCAGAAGAGATGCTCTCGGTGATCGGAATAAAATGGGCGCTCTTCTTCAGTCTGTCCACGATGACCCATATGGCATCCACATTCCTCGCTGTCCTCGGTAACTTCGTGATGAAGTCCATGGTGATCTCTTCCCATTTCCACAAATGAATAGATAGCGGTTGAACCTTGCCACAAGGTCGCCGATGTTCGGCCTTGACCTTCCTGCAGGTCAAGCACCGCTCCACAAACTAGGCGATCTCCCGTTTCATGCAAGGCCACCAATAACTCGGCTTCAAATATCTGTACATCTTTGTAGCCCCGAATGTATAGAGAACTTGGACTTGTGTGCCTCCTCCAATATCTTTTGTCTCATTCCCCCAAACACCGGTACCCGCACCCAGCGACACTGTGTTAAGAGTCCCCGGCCATCTCATACAAACAAGGGAAACTAACCCCAAATTTGCTCTATATTACAGTTCTCTTTCTTCAAACCCTCAACATGAGCCTTCTTAATCATATCTAACAGTGGACAGACCACCGTCATCCTCAAACTAACATTCCCGATTGGAGAACCCGCCGCCTTGCAGCTCAAAGCATCGGCGACCATGTTGGTCTTCCCTGGATGGTATAAGATCTCGCAATCATAATCTTTCAGTACATCCAACCACCTCCTTTGTGACATGTTGAGGTTCTGTTGATCCATCAAATACTTCAAACTTTTGTAATCAGTAAATATGGTACACCGAACTCCGTATAAGTAATGCCTCCAGATTTTGAGGGCAAACACCAGCGCCCCCAATTCTAGGTCATGAGTGGGATAATTTGCCAAATCGTCCAATCCCTCGGGTAGTACTAGAATCGAGGCCTCACATAACCTCTGTCTCAAGGTCTCGAAAGTCAACTGCTAGTCCGGGCCCCACTGGAAAGTCACATTCTTCTTGTTCAAGCGAGTCAAAGGTACGTCGATCTTGGAAAAATCCTAGTTGAATTTCCGATAGTACCCCGCTAAACCCAAGAAGCTACGGATCTCAGATGCATTCTTCGGTACTTCCCATCACATTACCGCCTCAACCTTGGGTGGATCGACTGATATTCCCTCTTGGTTGATGATGTGCCCCAATAACTGCACCTATCGCAACTAGAAATCACACTTTGAGAACTTGGCATAAAGCCTTTCCGTCTTCAGTGTCTCCAATACCTCCCTCAGATGTTGATCATGTTTCTCCTTGGTCTTAGAGTAGACCAAGATGTCATTAATGAAAATGATCATAATCCGATCCAACATTGGCCTATACACCATGTTCATGAGGTCCATGAACGTTGTTGGGGCACGGGTAAGCCCGAATGGCATCACCACAAACTCATAGTGACCGTACCGAGTCCTAAAAGTTGCCTTTGGTATATCCTCATCCCTAATCCTCAGCTGATGATACCTCGGCCGAAGATCAATCTTGGAAAACCAAGATGCACCTTGCAGCTGATCGAACAAATCATCAATCCTCGGAAGCGGATAATGGTTTTTCACCGTCAACTTGTTCAACTCCCGATAGTTGATGTACATCCTGTGTGACCTGTCATTCATCTTCACAAACAGGCTCGGTGCTCCCCACGGGGAATTGCTCAGACGAATAAACCTTCGGTATAGCATGTAACGCCCGCAGATCCGGGCTAGTCAAATTAGAGGCAATAGGGGTCGAAAATGACTTTTCGACAAAAATATTATTTAGAATAAATAATCTTAACCAAGTTGTAGAATATTTCACAAGGTTTCCATACATATAAAGAACGCCGAAATCCGAGTTATAACGAAGAAGTTATGGCCCGTCGAAGTTTTACGGCAAAACCGGGACGACACCGGGAAGCGTAAATAGTGAATTTACGATAGAGTGAGATTTAGCCTTAGCGATCTAAACAAAACTTGTAGAATATGTTAAACCGAGAAAATCCATAAAAAGAACGCCAAAATCTGACTTCGTATGAATAAGTTATGATTTTTCTAAGATTCGGCTTAGCAGTGCACGACCCGAAACTCGAATTTTAGTTCGAGCGGTTTTTGGCTTACGCGACCTAAATGAGAGTTGAAGATCTCATTAATAGGAACTCAACGGTAAAAAGATGGACGAAAATGGAGTTTGTATGACGGAGTCTAAATGAAAGTTGTAGATCTTGTTTATACCTACGCGTGGAAAAAAGAACGTCGAAAACGGAGCTCTTATGCGAAATTTACGGGGTTTAGAAGTCGGCAGGGTGTTGCTGCAATAGGGGTGACGTGGCTGAATATGGGCCAAGGATTTCTCCCCAAGGAAAGCCATCATATGATGACACGTGGCACTGACTCAGTGAGTCAGTGAACCGACTCGGCAAGTCCGTCAGGAATTCTCCCTATAAATAGAAGTGTCCGGTCTTGCCATTTCTTCACACCTTCAAACCCTTCTTTCTCTCTCTAGTTTCTCTCTGTAAAGCCCCTAACCCCCCTAAAGGCCTAGGTAAACCCCCTAGCACCCGAAGGAAGCCCCAAGGCTCCCGGAGTCCCGAGAAAAGAGCCTTTCGGCTCGGGAATGCTGCTCCAGCGAAGCCCGGTTTTCGAGAAAACCCGCTGTAAGTGAGCTATGCCTACCCTATCTTTAGTATAGCTTATGTTTTAATATAGTAACGTTATTAGGAACTTATAATGAGTATTTGGGCTATTATTATGAGTTATATTGAGTGTTATTTAACGCTTATATAATAATAATAATAGCTAGACTATTAATTTGTCGTGGTTATCGTTAGACTAAACCCTAATGGTATTGGTATTAGGTTTTATCGAAGGGAAATTGTTTCGAGAGTATCGAAGCGCTGTCCGAGTGCTGAGTCACCATCTTTCAAGTGAGTGCATGGTCCCTTTCATCTTACACATAGATATGAAGTATTTTATTATAAATTACGTGCTATGTGTGCATATTGTCTGAATACTTGCTGTCTATGCTGGTGAAAGATTTTTATACATGTTTTAAATGATGTAAACTGTATAAAGCATTTTATATATACAAAATATGTTGGGTAAAACATGGGTAGATGAATGATGAGGGATAAAAGCCGAAATAGAGGAACATTAGTAGCATGGACTTAGTGCCCTATAGGTATACATTGGCAGTAGTGGACCTATAGATGGGCACTGGCACTTGCGCCACAACCCGTAGATGTTTTAGATCTACGGTAAACGTCCTAACAATTGCGCTCTAAGGACAGTATCGGCAGTTGCGCCTAATAGGGAGCCTTATGACCATGACAGTAGCGTTTAAAGGTCAATACCGGCAGAAGCGCCTCATAGAAAATGTCCCAATTATGGCAGTTGCGCCTAAGTGACAAGATTAGGAGTTGCGCTTAACCAATGTATCATTGGCAACAATAGACTTCATGTTGTTTCCTTAGGATGATCCTTAGGAATGAATGAATGAGAAATAGCTGATTCTTAGGGTAGATCCTTAAGAATAAAGAAGATAATGGGGATGGGTAATTGGTTTGATTGTTTGATTGTTTAAACATAATAATTATATTATTATGGGTTGAAAACCCTATGTACTCACCAGGTTTCCCAACCTGACCCACTCAGTTTATTTATGTCACAGGTGTTGTCATGAAGTCACATTACACTTAGAGATTTAAAAGAGATGTAGATCACTAGAGTAAACGAATGTAAGTTCTATTTATGCTTATGTTTCTGTATTGACGATGACATCCCAAATGTTTTAAAAGTGAATAAAAATATATTTCTTTAGAAATGCTTTGATAACGCGATTATCATGTTTTTCTGGGAACAAATTCCGCAATATTTTTACTAAAAGGGATACTCTGATTTTTATAAAGCATAAACAAAATCGGTCTTTTCTGGCCGTAAAAATGGGGATGTCAAAGTTGGTATCAGAGCATTAGTTTAAGCGAACTCGGAATATGGATTTATTTCTAGACTTAAACTTAGAATGCTAAGCGATGATTGTGAGGTGTGAGCACTAGATTATTTTAGGGATTGTGCCTAAAATGTTTTTATGTGCTAAATGCTTGTGCCTGATATGTTGTTATTTGTTCGGATCTATGGTCTATTGTCGACCGGATGTGGAAACCTTATGTGTTTAGGATTCTAAGCGTTTAACTACAATATTAGAACTAGCATATAAACGTTTCGGGGTGATAAGGATGATTTAAACGTCAATCCTAAATAAAGATCTAGATTCACCTTATTCGGTGTATAGATCAAGATGGCAAGAACCCGTAGCGGAAACGTGAATGCAAATGGAAACCGATATCAACCCCCAGTGATTGAGCAAATACCGGTTGTGGTAGCCGTTGGTGAGCCAATAACGATGGTCGGAGTGCAAGCGATGATCCAAGCGATGTTGGATCATCAAATGGAGGAAACCGGACGTTTGCTCCAGCAAAATCGAGAGGAAGCGACTATTCAGATCGAACAGCCCGAGTTGAACGAAGGGCAAACTGAGGAGGGGAACAACAGTGGAACCGTTGGTCAAGTCAACCCACCAATAGTTCGACAAAACAACCAAGATGACGAAGTCGAGAGGAATGGATGCAAGTACAAGGATATTCTGACTTGCAAGCCATCGACTTTCACTGGAAAGGAGGATCCGATCGGGGTCATGGATTGGATCTCGGAGATGGAGCTAGCTTTCATGACGTGCGGTTGCAGAGGAAAACAACAGACTACATTTGCAATGTGTCAGTTTCGAGGAGGCGTTGTACATTGGTGGAATACCTTGGGGAAGACTCTGAGCCCCAATGAGCCCCTGCAACTAACATGGGCAGAATTTCTGGTGCAGTTCAAACGTAGGTACTGCTCAGCCCAAAATCTGCTCGAGCTAGAAAACCAATTCCTTACCTTGAAGAAAGGAAGCATGTCTGTTGATGAATACACCAACAACTTCACAGAGAAGATGGAGTTCGCCTTACGTCTTGTTCCGGATGAGCTAATGAAAGTCGACAAGTATGCAAAAGGACTTCCATGGGAGTACGCGGTGCCAGTGCGTCAGGCACCTACTTTGGAGGCAGCTATCTGGGCTGCCAAGTCAGTTGAGGAGATGATCAAGGGAAGAGCCGCCAACAAGACCGAGGTTGGCGAAAAGAAGAAGTTTGAGGGGTCTGCGAATCCCGATGAGAGAAGCAAGTCCAATACAAGGAAGTTTAGAGGAGGAGGGAGTGAAGAAAGATGGTGCGAGAAGTGCAAAAAGAAACACTCTGGAAAATGCGGTGAGGAGGTGACTTGTTTCAAGTGTGGGAAGCATGGGCATTATGCCAACGAGTGTAAATTCAACAAAAGGGTGTGTTACGAATGTAATGAGGAAGGGCACTTCAAGCAAGACTGTCCAAAGAGAGGGGGGGCTACAAAGCCAAATGTGCCGCCAAAGCCAAAGGCGAGAGCATTTCAAATGATCCTCGACGAAGCAGATGACAATGCAAGGATTTAGGAGTGAAGGCTTGACATCCGAAGGTCGAGTTATGAAGCAGCCATAGAATCATATGATGTAGCCTATTAGAGGCATAGTCTAGGGTGAACTTGAACACCTATGTAATAGTTTCAAGGAATAATAAAAACCTTCGTTTTGATATTTGATGTGTTAAGCTGTTATGTGATTTTCTTGTGTGGTGACATGGAAAACTACGGGACAATACTTGGGACGAGTATGAGTAGGTGTGAATGGTAGTATAGGCCTATGCTACCGGAAGCACAGGACTCACACTTGGATCAGGGAAAGTCACAAGGTTACCAAGAAGCTAGTAATTGATTTTGTTTTATTCAAGTATGTCGTTACCATTGTTTAGGTAATGACTAAGAAGATTGTTGTTATCCCGACCCTAGTGGTCATGTCACATTGAGTCTAACTACGATGAGTAGGTTACGTGGTTCAGAGAACCAAGTTTGATGTAGCGTCCGATTTAAACCAAACAATTGAAATCACTGCGATCAATAGAAGTACCGCGCTCGTTGTTAAAGAAGTTGGTAGCTAGAAATGCTACGTGTGATTACATCACATTAGACCATGAAGGAAGGCATAGTCTGTTTTAGAATTTAGATCTAAGAGACCTGAGTCTAAACGTGCATCACACGATGATAGGTCATAATTTGGAGTCTAACCTGAGATAAAGAGTAGGTGCACGATTGAGCACTGCTTACAGTCAACAAGTCTAAGAGATAGGCTTGAAGGAATATAGAAGTTGTAATTACTACATAGGATGAAAATACGACGTATGGAGTCATTATACGACCCTGTTTCGTTGATGATTCCGAGATGTAATCATCCTAAGGGGGAGATAATTGTAACGCCCGCAGATCCAGGCTAGTCAAATTAGAGGCAATAGGGGTCGAAAATGACTTTTCGACAAAAAGATTATTTAGAATAAATAATCTTAACCAAGTTGTAGAATATGTCACAAGGTTTCCGTACATATAAAGAACGCCGAAATTCGAGTTATAACGAAGAAGTTATGGCTCGTCGAAGTTTTACGGCAAAACCGGCACGACACCGGGAAGCGTAAATAGTGAATTTACGATAGAGCGATATTTATACTTAGCAACCTAAACGAAAGTCGTAGAATATGTTAAACCGAGAAAATCCATAAAAAGAACGCCCAAATCTGACTTCGTATGAATAAGTTATGATTTTTCTAAGATTCGGCTTAACAATGCACGACCCGAAACTCGAATTTTAGTTCGAGCGGTTTTTGGCTTACGTGACCTAAATGAGAGTTGAATATCTCATTAATGGGAACTCAACGGTAAAAAGATGGACGAAAACGGAGTTCGTATGAAGGAGTTACGAATTCTTCGTGGTTATTTAACCATCTAAACGCCTCTTACTGTTAAATTTGAGATCGGTCGAGAATTAGCCGATGGAGTCTAAATGAAAGTTGTAAATCTTGTTTATACCTACGCGTGGAAAAAAACATCAAAAACGGAGCTCGTATGCGAAATTTACGGGGTTTAGAAGTCGGCAGGGTGTTGCTGCAATAGGGGTGACGTGGCTGAATATGGGCCAAGGCTTTCTCCCCAAGGAAAGCCATCAGAAGATGAAACGTGGCACTGACTCGGCGAGTCAGTGAACCGACTCAGCGAGTCTGTCAGGAATTCACCCTATAAATAGAAGTGTCGGGTCTTGCCATTTCTTCACACCTTTAAACCCTACTTTCTCTCTCTAGTTTCTCTCTGTAAAGCCCCTAACCCCCCTAAAGGCCTAGGTAAACCCCCTAGCACCCGAAGGAAGCCCCGAGGCTCCTGGAGTCCCGAGAAAAGAGCCTTTCGGCTCGGGAATGCTGCTCCAGCGAAGCCCGGTTTTCGATAAAACCCGCTGTAAGTGAGCTATGCCTACCCTATCTTTAGTATAACTTATGTTTTAATATAGTAACGTTATTAGGAACTTATAATGAGTATTTGGGCTATTATTATGAGTTATATTGAGTGTTATTTAACGCTTATATAATAATAATAATAGCTAGACTATTAATTTGTCGTGGTTATCGTTAGACTAAACCCTAATGGTATTGGTATTAGGTTTTATCGAAGGGAAATTGTTTCGAGAGTATCGAAGCGCTGTCCGAGTGCTGAGTCACCATCTTTCAAGTGAGTGCATGGTCCCTTTCATCTTACACATAGATATGAAGTATTTTATTATAAATTACGTGCTATGTGTGCATGTTGTCTGAATACTTGCTGTCTATGCTGGTGAAAGATTTTTATACATGTTTTAAATGATGTAAACTGTATAAACTATTTTATATCTACAAAATATGTTGGGTAAAACATGGGTAGACGAATGATGAGGGATAAAATCCGAAATAGAGGAACATTAGTAGCATGGACCTAGCGCCCTATAGGTATACATTGGCAGCAGTGGACCTATAGATGGGCACTGGCACTTGCGCCACAACCCGTAGATGTTTTAGATCTACGGTAAACGTCCTAGCAGTTGCGCTCTAAGGATAGTATCGGCAGCTGCGCCTAATAGGGAGCCTTATGACCATGACAGTAGCGTTTAAAGGTCAATACCGGCAGAAGCGCCTCATAGAAAATGTCCCAATTTTGGCAGTTGCGCCTAAGTGACAAGATTAGCAGTTGCGCTTAACCAATGTGTCATTGGCAACAATGGACTTCATGTTGTTTCCTTAGGATGATCCTTAGGAATGAATGAATGAAAAATAGCTGATTCTTAGGGTAGATCCTTAAGAATAAAGAAGATAATGGGGATGGGTAATTGGGTTGATTGTTTGATTGTTTAAACATAATAATTATATTATTGTGGGTTGAAAACCGTATGTACTCACCAGGTTTCCCAACCTGACCCACTCAGTTTATTTATGTCACAGGTGTTGTCATGAAGTCACATTACACTTAGAGATTTAAAAGAGATGTAGATCACTAGAGTAAACGAATGTAAGTTCTGTTTATGCTTATGTTTCTGTATTGACGATGACATCCCAAATGTTTTAAAAGTGAATAAAAATATATTTCTTTAGAAATGCTTTGATAACGCGATTATCATGTTTTTCTGGGAACAAATTCCGCAATGTTTTTATTAAAAGAGATACTCTGATTTTTATAATGCATAAACAAAATCGGTCTTTTCTGGCCGTAAAAATGGGGATGTCACATAGCATGTCCTAAAGCTGTGTAGACAGCTCCTGCATCTCGGGCGAAGCTAGCCAGTATGGTGCCTTCGCTATCAAAGCGGCACTCGACACCAAATCAATGCGAAACTCTACTTGCCTCTTTGGAGGCACCCCAGGAAACTCCTTGGGAAATACATCCCGAAAATTCTGTACAACCAGGACACTACCCAAATCCGTAGGGGTCTCAACCCTCGTATCCGAGACATACGCCAAGAATCCCGAACAACCCTGATGAAGAAGTCTCCTAGCCCTCGCAGCTGAACAGAGGGTTGTCCCCTGTGAGGCCCTCTCTCCCTGAATAACCAGTTCTCCCCCACTTGGGGTTCGAACTCTCACCAGCAGGTGCCCGCAATCATCATGGCCCCGTTGGCCCCTAAACAATTCATCCCAATGATCACCTTCAACCCTGGTAACGGTATCAGAACCAAATCAACCCAGAACGTCTCCCCAAACACATTCATGACATAGCCTTGGTATACCCTCGTAGCACTCACAGTGCGGTCATCAGCAATCTTAACCTCCAGCGGGGAATCCAAAGTCCCCGGAGCATCCCGGAACTTCTTGCTAAGCGCAAGAGTTACGAATGATCGGGTAGCTCCCGAATAAAAAAGAACATGGGCTGACATACCATTGACCAAAAAGGACCCTATACAAAGTGTACATATGTATATATAAGCATAATCAAATAATATCAAACGAGAAAAATAGCTTACGTACCAGCCACGACGTCTGGTGCAGCTCAAGCCTCCTCTGTGGTCAGCTGAAATGCATGGCTCTTCACCGCAGGAGCCTTCGCCTTGGCAGGGTGGCCATCACTGATCCTCATTGTGGTGGGCTCAGGCGCCACCATTGCTCCTCCTCGTCCCTGAAACCTCAAACAATTGGCCCTTTTATGGTCGGTCTGGTTGCAATGGTAACAAATTAAGCCCTTCTTGGGGCCGTCTCTGCTCACGTGGTCGGGCTTACCACAGGTATAACATATTGTGCTCGTCACCCGACAAACTCCTCCATGTGACCTCCCGCACTTGGCACATCGGCCACAGCTGGCTGCACCTGCTCTAGCTTTCGCTTGTTGTGGAACTTCAGCTCCATCTCCCGTTCCCAGGCCTTCTCCACCATCTCATTCAGGGTTTTGCACCATGAAAAGCTCACGAACTCACGGATATCATCCCTCAGCATGGAATGATACCTCGTCCTCCTCATACCCACATCTGCAGCATACTACGGGATCAGTAGTGCTCGTTCCCGAAACTTGGCAGTGATCTCCGCCACAGTCTCGGTGGTCTGCTGTAACTCCTGGAACTCCGTCACAATCCGTTACACCTCGATGGTGTAACAACCTATTTTTACAAAGAAAAATTTTCATTTTGAATTAATTAAAACCAATCTCATAGACCATAGATTTCCAAAATGTATGTTTTCAAGATATCATTCATTACATCATTGTTTCCTTTTTAAGACATCAGAGAGTCCCAATTACATTAAAAGAGAGATAGAGTGCACGCCACATCATCACTCCTTGCCCTTGCCCTTAGGCTCAGAAGTACCTGAAACAAATCAACAACCTGTAAGCAAAATGCTTAGTGAGTTTCCCAGAGCATACCACACATATTCATATACACATATCCTTTAGCTAATAAGCTATAAACATGTCGTAGAAACCATGCAAGATGATTCAACAAGAATGTCATGGGCTACCCCACATGGTCTTTACCTAGGACTGCAATGGGCTACCCCACATAGCCTTACGTCCAATGTCATGGGATACCCCTCATGGTCTTTACCTAGGAATATCATGGGCTACCCCACATGGTCTTATATCCAATGCCACGGGCTCCCCCCGGGGTCTTCCATGCAAGTATCACAAAGACAACTAGCATAACACATATCATATAACCACTAGCATACCACTTAGCATAAAGTTAACTATCATACCACATATCCATACTACAGCTAGAGTAACACATAACATAAAACCACCAACATACCACTTAGCATAAAGCTAACTATCATACCACATATCCATACTACAACTAATACAAATACTATCCTCATAATAATCCGCAATCTCCCGAGCTGAATCATAACAATAATAATATAATCAATAATAAGTCCTTAAATTATTCCAGGAAGGCCCAACCTTCCAATTCTACCCCCAAAGGCCTAATTACTCTTTCCTTTGAAAATGGGCCCCAAGTCCAAGTCCAACATCCTTAATGGGCCCCCTTGGCCCAAACAGATAAAAGGCCTCTAACTCACAGCGTCCAATCAAGCCCAACAACCAAATGAGGCCCAAAGTCCCAAAACAACTTAGGGCCCAACTGAGTTACGTACGCCCAGCGTA
This sequence comes from Lactuca sativa, assembly GCF_002870075.4. NCBI lineage: Eukaryota > Viridiplantae > Streptophyta > Magnoliopsida > Asterales > Asteraceae > Lactuca > Lactuca sativa. Next base: position 207,200,566 of record NC_056629.2, on the reverse strand, counting down.
CCACCATGGTACGCGCAGCGTAATGAAGGCTTAGGGACTATGCATCGCGTACAGCCAGTTACGCCCAGTGTACAACCGTTTTAAGCACTTTTTCCATTAAGTGCTTAATGCTCGAATATTTCTCGTCCAAAATCTAGATCTGAGTCTACCATGATGTCCTAAGGCATAAAGTTGGCAGCTTTATGCCCTTGCATGTCTCATTCACACCCAACTACTCCATTAAGACCTTTGCAAGGTCTTTTACCCATGCATGAGGTCAAAACTCTCATCAAGCTTCCATTTTTATACTTCTAAATGACTAAGGGACCTCATATATGACTCTCATATCGAATGGGGAGGCTTAGCTCAACAAAAGAGATCCAAAGTTCACCAAAGGGACAAACCACCAAAACCCTAGCTAGATCTAAAGATTAGAAAGGAAATATGCAAGCTTTTTACCTCCAGAAGCTTTGCAAGATGATTTTGGTGCAGGATCTTGAAGCATCCACTTGATCTAAGATTGCTTGACCACCCCTTCTTCTTGCAATACACACTAAAAGGTCACAAATGCACTCTTTAAGGCTTTAGAATGATCTCGCAAGGTTTCCAGGAGTATGTGACCACCCAAAATTTTTTGCCTTGTAAAGCCCATTCAGTCAACTCAACTGAGTGCCAGACTTGTTTCTGCTATCATTTAGCCTTGTTTAGAGTCCGTTTAAAGGTTAAAAGCTCAGTACATTTAAGCATTGAGTATAGGATTGGGTCGCGTACACTTCTAGCACTGAAAACAAGCCTTACACTCCAACATGAGGAGTGTATGGCCGCACACTTGAGTGTGCGGCCATACACCCCTCTCCTAGCAGCACACTCACGTGTATAAGTTTAGAACTCAGCCTCCTTTCATCCCTTTTCACCCTCCCAAGCCTAGAACACGATTTCTCTCTCAACTACCATCCGATTTTCATCCTAGATCTTCAATATTGTAAGTGTTCTTCCCTTGATTTGTCGTTAATCCTTCTATCCTAGTAACACCCTCTGATTTTATCCATTGGAAATCATATTTTTGCTAGATCTTCAGATCTCACCAAGAACACACACTTGTTCTTGGTGATTTTGAGCCTTCTTGAGCCTCCAGATCGTAAGTACTCATTCCCTATGCATAGATCTTGTTAAGAACACTAGATTAACACCTTAAAAATGCCCAGAACTCAATAACACAAGCTGTGTGCAGCCACACACCCATGTGTGGTCGTACACCCCTCAAAACACCCCTAAAGGGCCTTCAAAATGCATTTCTAGCTTCAACACTTGATGAGCATTAGTCCCACAAGCCTCCCTACCTTTGGAAAACACTTTTGTGCACTTTTTACCATGAGTGTACGGCCGTACACTCCCTGGCCGTACACCCATTTCCGCACACTCCTCAAAGTGGCCGTACACTCCCCTTAAATGAATCACATGTGATTCTAACACTTGGTCCAAGTGTTTCCTAGTCCCTTGAGGTGTTTCCTTGCATTTGGTTGGTTTTAAACACTATATTTATGTCAATATATGTCATTTAGGACTCATTTCTGTCTCGGGACTTCATTCGTGGAACTTCTCATCCTTACACGCATATTCGTTTGAATCAACCACATAAGGTGAGTTCATACCCCGTAATGAATCTTTTAATTGTTTTAAATGCTTTTAAGGGGGGGAATACAAGTTGAACACAATGTTAATTATGTAAATATTTGTTATAAGCATCTTTCAAAATATTGCTTATGTCTTTTATAAGTGATCAAAACATTTCAAAAACTCTTTTAAAGTTATGTTACTTTCTAGTTTAACAAAACTCCGTTTTTAAAGTACAAGCATAACTTAGTAGTAAAATGAGTCTTTTCAGTAACAGTTCAAGTAAAACACTAGTAAACTATAAGGGGTATAGTTTAGAGGTTCAGTTCATACTAGATACTAGAGCACACTATAAAGAGAAACAGGGAGGTAGATACAATACATCAGAGAGACACACTATACACTATACATGATAACAGAAAGAACATACTAAGATACTATAACAGAACGAACATACTAAATGCTATAGCTGGAGAACACTATAGTATCGAACTATACCAATAATCATTAACTCATTGTTCTAAACAAGAGGTGATAGTAAATTGGGTATACATGATCATATAACTTTACTGTGAATTTACACGGCCTAGCAATCTGTTTGCAGAAGTCGCGTTTGGTCCCCAGAATCTCTTACAGGGAGAGCGTATAGTATGGGTACTATCCATCACATTATGACCTTAATAAAACAAACATGTTTTTAAAGTAATCAGTACGTCAGGATGTCAATTTAAAACTAAACTGTGTACTTACATTTTCCCATTACTTTCATATTGTGACAGTCCCACTTGAAGGTTAATGCAAGTTATTTTCGAGTCAAGATAGTTATAAACTAGGGAAAGCTTACATTTTACAAATGACAAACAGAACAGTCGAGTCTAGTACATTCAGTAGAAAGGGGGCCTATAATGCTAACTTTATGATTCCTTAGTGTATACATCAGGGATATATATTAATCGGATCCAACAGGTAGTAGGATGTATGCTTTCCGCTTCATTTCCTATTCCTTGTTTGGTTGTAGGCTTAGAGCATATTCACCCAGCCTCCAATCTATTCGATCTTAGCTTTATATATATTTTGTATACACCAAGTAATCATAAGGAGTACCAGGTATGGGCCAGGTCATAGGACACTAATTCAATGCACAATTTTCTAGTACAAAATATGCTTTTCAGTTAGAACATTTGATGTACAAACCTAGAAACTTACCAGTAAAGGGTTTAATCTATTTTATTAAACTAGTATAACTTAAAGTTCCTTTGGTGGTTAATTCCATAATACCATAGTTTATACATCAGGGTTATATATAATTAATACCCGATATGTAGTTGGATGTGTGCTTTCTGCTTCATTTCCTGTTCCTTGTTTGGTTATGGGCCTAGGGCAGATTCACACAATTAACTATCTATTCGATATTAGATTATATATAGCTAGTATAAATTAAGTGATTATAGAAGAAACCATTGTGGTTACCATTTTTACTAAAAGAAATAAGAGTTTTCTTAAAGAATCTTTTCATCAAATATAAAGGAACTATTACAGTTAACTATGTGAGTACCAAGTAAATACGCAAGGGTTATATACAATGATGATCTAACAGACAATGGGATGTGTGCCTTCCGCCTCATTTCCTGTTCCTTGTTTGGTTGTGGGCTTAGGGCAGATACATGAAGGGTTTTGAGCATTCTAACACTTCCTAAGTGTACATGTAGCCCTAATACCCTTGGATCTATGTTTGTCTAAAATACATGCAAAATATGATTTCCAAGCTTCATAATCCTATCTAGCATACATGGGGAACTTTTATCCTAAAAGGATGGCAAGAATTACATACCTTGTAGTTGATTTGATTCGTTGAAAATCTTGAGAGCCTAGCACCCCAAGTGTGATGCCTCAAATGCTTCACACAACACCAAATGCCTTTGGAATGACTCTTGAGAGAATGCACACACTTGTAAAATTGGCCTAGCCCTCTTATTCCCTTAGTGTAGCCAATTTTGGTAGATAACATGTTCCTTATATAGTGTGAGACATCTAGGGTTACACCATGTAAACCCTAATGTGTCATGACTCTTTATTTCCATGACCCATGGGTTTGTAACTCCCATGAAGGATCCATGGAGCATCCTATGGGTTTGACCCAACTTGATAATCCATGGAGCCTTTTAGCCCACTACTATACAAGTTATGGATGATTTACATAATCAATCCATATATTTAATTAGTCATCTTTTGATCACTTAATTAATTCCAAATTAATTCTTGATCAATACTAATTAAATAATACTATTAATATATTAGAACTTATAATATATTAATAAACCACAAATGTTATTTCTCTCATTTAGTCTATCCAAATGCATGATGTCATGCAACCCAAATGGACCATCCCGGGTCGGGTCAAGTACATACTAGAAATAGTTATGGACTTAGACACCTTATCCAACAATACACACAACCGATTGTTTGTTTACTCTGGGTTTTATATAACTTGTATCCATATAGTACTCATAAAAAGGATTGTAGAGTCATTTTTACTTATCTTTCATCAAAGCAGGAAATATAGGATTTTCTGGAGGAATAGGCGAACTTTTCTAAACAGAACTTACAACTTACTACAACTTTCTTACAACTTCTTACATCACTAAAATCTTATGAACTCACCAACTTAAATGTTGATCTACGCTTTCAAAATAACTTGTATTCTCAGGAGACCAGCAGTCAGGTACGCGCTCTGGGAATTCAGAAGATGGAGCAGTATAGCTTCATGTCTTATTTTGTTATTTACTTTGTAGTCTATGTTATGTGACCACATACTTTGTAAACACTTTCTTTCAAATGAAATGGTTGTTCATTACTTTGATTACTATGATGCATGTCTTGTGATACTAAACATGACATCCTCCACCCCCGAACGTTTCCGCCGTTCTGGTTTTGGGGTGTGACAGAGTATATGGACGTTCTTTAGCTGGGGAGGCTCTCTAGGGTTTAGTCCAAGAAACTTAAGGATGATTAAATACGCCTCAAGTTCGGGATTTAGGGTTTTGCGTCCCTGGCGCGTACGCCTTACGTAACTCAAGGTACGCCCAGCGTACCCTGATTCCTTTGTGACCACAACCATGCAGTACGCTAAGCGTAAACTTAAGTATGCCTAGCGTACTTAAGGGACCAATTATGCAAAAATTAACATTCCTTAGGGTTTCAAGACATACCAGAATTTGGATGTTACAATGCTCCCCCACTTGAACTAGACTTCGCCCTCGAAGTCCGTAGCTGAAAACAGCTCGGGCTAATTCTCCTGCATCTCCTCCTCTGGCTCCAAAGTCCATTCGGAGCCCCTTCGGTGCTGCCATTGCACCTTTACCAACTTTACTTCCTTGTTCCGAAGTCCCTTAGTCTTCCTGTCTAGTATGGAAACCGGCCTCTCGACATAATTCAGGCCCCATCCACCTGAATGTCATCCAAGGATATAACTGCAGACTTGTCAGTAACACAATTCCGAAGCTGAGAAACATGGAAGGTGTTGTAAATCTGACTAAGCTCCTCTGGGAGCTCTAAATGATAGGCTACCTTGCCCACTCGGGCTATGATCCTGAACGGGCCTATAAACCGAGGCCCCAACTTGCCTCTTTTACGAAACCTGATAATCCCCTTCTAGGGTGACACCTTCAGCAAAACAAAATCCCCCACCTGAAACTCAAGGTCTGATCGTCGTCGATCAGCATAACTCTTCTGACCGCTCTGCGCGACCCACAACCGATCGCGCACCTGCTGGATCAACCCGGTGGTCTTGAGTACCTCCTCCGTGCTCCCCATCACCCGATGCCCGACCTCATCCCATCATGCTGGGGTCCTGCACCTCCGACCATATAACATCTCAAAAGGAGCTCGATCGAAATTAGCATGGTAAATGTTGTTGTATGAAAACTCTACCAGTGGGAGGTACGTATCCCAACTTCCTCCAAAATCCAACACGTACGCTCGCAGCATGCCCTCCAACGTCTGGATCGTCCTCTCACTTTGACCATCCGTCTGAGGGTGATATGTTGTACTGAAGTGTAGTTGTGTACCCAGTTCCTCGTGGAACTTTCCCCAAAACCTGGATGTAAACCGAACATCCCTATCCGAAACCACTAACACCGGCACCCCATGCCTAGCCACCACTTCTCGAACATAAACGTATGCCAACTTTTCTGCGGATATACTCTCAGAGATTGGAATGAAATGGGCACTCTTCGTCAGTCTGTCCACGATAACCCATATAGCATCCACTGCTCTCTTCGTCCTTGGTAGCTTCGTAATAAAGTCCATAGTGATCTCTTCCCACTTCCACGTGGGAATGGGTAACGGCTGAACCTTGACATGAGGCCACTAATGCTCGGTCTTGACCTTCCTGCAGGCCAAGCACCGCTCCACAAACCAGGCGATTTCCCGCTTCATGCAATGCCACCAATAACTCAGTCTCAAGTCCCTATACATTTTTGTCGTGCCTGGATGTATAGAAAACTTGGACTTATACGCCTCCTCTAACAGTCTCTACCTCACTTCCCCTGCCAAAGGTACCCACACTCGACCACACTGAGTCAAAAGGCCGCGACTATCCTTGACAAACAAAGGATATTGACCTCGAATTTTCTTTGATCTTCAGTTCTCCTACCTGTACCTTCCCTAAGGCTCTACCTGATACTGACCCCGAATTTTCTCTGATCTCCAGTTCTCCGTGGGTACAGGTCTTGTGCTTTTAGTAGTACGGGCCCAATACTACCTTCCACACCTACCTGTACCTTCCCTAAGGCTCTACCTGATAACTCTAATTTGTCCCAAAATAAGACATATTTCACAAACTACCGCATAACTCAATCCTAGGCTATCCTAAGATTTGCCTAATCCCATCAAACCATAATTCAAAGCAATCATAATAGGTTTCCTTATGCATGCAAATTATACGCAGAACAGGATCAAATAGACTTTTGAATAACAGACTCTACCCTAAGACCACAACCAGACAAGGAACATGAAATAAGGCCAAATCAATTATTCTGAGGCTATAAGACCCAAACCGTATACAATTTTGAAAGCATACATGGTGTTTGTCGAGGCCAACACAAATAATAACCCTAAATATTACACACTAAAATAGTGTATAGTGGTAAAGGGATCGAATCCACGGAGATTGGTTCAATTTATAACTCTATGAAAAATCTCTTTGTAAAAGTACTTGTAAAATGACAATAAAAATAAAATGGGGGGGTTTTGTTGTTTTGAAATACTTGAAACAAACTAGAATTAACTATGATTTAAATAGACAAATGCAACAAAAATAAGAGTTTGATGTAAAATCAATGAGGGAGAGATGGTTGACTTAAAGTTTCCTCACTTTGACTTTTGATGAACATATCATTAGAATCCAATGGTGCAATACTTTGAATTAAATCCTTAATTTGGCTATAGTAATCTAAGGAGCTTGAGATTACCTAGACTTTTCTTAATTGTTGAAATGGCTAGAGAAGCTCATAACAATTTCCTTAGTCAAAGTCACTAATTCCAAATAGCATGTAATTAGTGAAAGTCAACTAGCATTAAGAACCAAAAAGTCACCAAATCCAAGAGGGGTCAAATGCTTTCACCACCATGTTGGAGGAAATGTTTTTATGATTGTGTGAAGCAAAAACAACACAAAAATCATTTGTTGCTTGCTAATTTGAGGATCCTTTACTTAATCAAGAAATTAGCCAACTAATCACCACAAACACATTTAAACTCATGAACTAAAACATACAAGTAGTGATAAGATGTTAAAACACAAAACATTCCCATAAAGATTTAAGAACATGTTCATGGATTCTTCAACATTCAACAAAAGTTCAAAGGATTAACCAAAAGTCAACCAAGATTAGTTTAGCCAAGCATGGCTAAACTCAAAGAAACAAAGTTAGAGAAAATTGTACCAAACATTAAGCAAGAATCAAGAGGTAAAAATATGATGTTCTTCAAGTGTTCTTGGCCTTCAAAAGTCTTCAAAACTCCAGAGAGAATCTCCAAAAATCGGATGTCCAAGGGTCTCCAAAAGATGGGCACCAACCTTCCTCAAATAGCTCAAAAGAAGAATTTCCGAAACTGCCCCTGCAGGAGGTTGCGCGACCCGCGTGCTGCTGCGCGGGTGGGTTGCGCGGGTGGTCCCTGGATGTAGCATCTTTGAGGTTTTGGGCCTCCATAGCTTAGCCCACTTGGCCCAGATCAAATCCAATCACCTCCTAGCCCATTTTCTTCAAGATTTTCTTCATCTTAAGCCCAATTTGACCTCTCCAAATCCTCCAAAGCTCGTGAACTCGCCCGATTAATAATCTACGCACGCTTGAATATTCCCCCGCATCTTGCAAATTTAAAGTTTATTTCTCTCCAAGCCTTCAAATAATCATCAAGATCACTCCATGCATCATCTCCACTACCCATCAAGCCCAAAATCCTCGACGTCCTCTTATTCTAATTGCTTTCCATACGTCCCGAACATTCCTTCTCCACTAGTCTCCATGAAATCTGCAATAAAGCTCACAAAACTGGAAAGTACCCGAAATTGGCCATAAAATAACAAAAAGAAAAATATGCATGGAAATTATCTAAATTATGAATGAAATATGTTAAAATAAACTATAAAAAGAAGTAAATAAAATGAACTATCAAATCACCCCAAGCTTAAACCTTACTTGTCCTCAAGTAAGACAAGACTAAAATGAACTCAGGATGAACTATCCTAAGAAAATAAAAAGAATTGATAGAACCGTAGAACCTGATCACCGTTAGTCAACATGGTCTGAATTGATCTTGCTATTACCTCACGAATTTTTCATCCGATGACAATGGAACCATAAACCACAGCCAGGACAACTCCTTTAGGTGAGTAAGGAGGGATGAGCAGTCGCAGCCTCAATGGAACATGCATACAATGAAGAATATCTGTAGTAGGGAGAAAGCAGTTGGATGGGCTCGGGTGGAGCTCTTCTTTAAATGTACACTTTGATCTCATGTTTGCTGGTTTCTCTCATGTGTAACTAGGTTTATTCGCTAGGGCACCATTGTAGGAATCAACTCACTTGGTGTTGGCCCAAACCTCCCGTAGTATCCGACTCGACAGTCGCCCTAATATCACCAATTTGCGAAAAACAACTCGATCTATATACAATAAAACATACCTAAATAAATGAATATCAAACGCCGGGTGACCAAAATGTTGGAAAATTTAGTTCAATAATTGACCGGTCACCCTTCTCAGATTTCTGCAGCTGGGAATTTGCCTGCCCCCTTTTTTTTCTTTTTCTTTTTTTTTTTTTGTTTTTTGTTTTCTTTTTGTTACCATACTTGAAGGTAATGTAATAACAACCCTTTGACTCAAAATTTGGTTCCTAAAATGTGTAAGTGGAACCGAAAGGGTAGTAATATAATCCGAATGGTCTAAGCGAGAAAATGACCATGTGTGGAGCATAAAGATATAATGTAAGCTCCTCTTCAAACTTGTGATTTTTTTTCAAAAGTAATGAGAATGTCCACATGCAGACTAAAAGACTTCTCTAAATTCCTAAGAAAATCGCAAAAAGATATGGTGATGTAAAGAGACCGGATATGGATTCTACTCGAGGACAAGCACTAGTGCTTCATCCTAACGGTTCAAACATGATCAAGTGTGATCCTCTCAGCGGTAGTGACCGCAAGGCTAAGACATCCATTGCTATAGTATATCCTACAGTCATTAGTATTGTATGCATAATTCTTCATGAAAACTACCTGGCCATGATCACTTACCCCTTTAAGCTACCAGCATCTGATCCCAAGTATGAAATCCTAAACTGCAGCTAGTGGTCTCAGTTCGATGGGTGAGATAGCAACAAGATCCTGGACCAATAATGATACAATAACTATGAACCTGTTCCATGACATCCAAGGAGGTGAGAATAAACAGACAACAAAAATGCATGAATGTTAATGCCCTAAGCTAAATGTTATGCAAAAATATAAAAGGTGAAAAAGAAGAAAATAAAATCTTTTTGGAATTTAAAAAAAATGAATGAAAATTAGCTTAAAACTAAAATATTATGCAACCTAATTAAAAATGCATGAAAAAATAAAAGGAAAATGAAATGCCCCACCCCAAGCTTAAGAACAAGCATTGTCCTCAATGCTTAAGGTAAGGAAAAAAATGACCTAAATCGGAGGATTGGATGACGGGAGATGTCTGTGGCGGTGGTTTCGTGAAATTACGACCAGTAGAACTCCGACAATCTTGAATTTTCCGGCAAGGTGGGTGCAGGAAGGTTATATGAGAGGAATGGAGTGGGAGGTCAAGATGATTAAATGAGGAAGAAGGGAAGCTGAACATTTTACTCTATGGGTCAACAAGGGTCAATTTCGGTCAATGTTGGTCAAGAAAAGTCAAAATGTCAACTCATTAAAACCTTTGGTCAACACCTGGTCAAATAATAGCCAAAAATAACCCAAATTGCCCAGCACAGTGCGCGGGTCGCGCAGAGTAGCACGCGGGTCGCGCAGACCTTGCAGTTAAGTCTTGGGCCAATGTCGCTTCATCACACCTGGCCGCGCAACCCACCCGCGCAACAGCACGCGGGTCGCGCAGCCCGCTGATCCTGATCTTCATTTTCGCTTCATTTTTCTTCGTTTTTCACCCGTTCTTACTTCGGACAGCCCCAAACACCTAGAAACTCTTGATTTCTTCAAAAAACAACTATTTTGAATTCCAAAAACATCTTCAAAACTCATTTTGTTCAAATTAAAAACACGAAAACACAATGCTTTCCAAAAATGCCCTTCTTTAACGTCTTTGGCGAGACGCCTCCAAACTTCACTTTAACACTTTGGGGCGTCCAAATGGACGACATCTTGGACATTTGAATCAAAACCTTCATTGAATGGCTTCAATTGATGTCCATTAACCTTGCAAATTTTCCCCGTGTCTACATTTTTTAATTTCCACACCTCCATTGGGACTCTTTTCTTGTATTTGACTTTCTTTTTACGGGAGAACCATACCGGACTCAGACCTTCGATAATAGCAATCATCCAACCATATTCTTTCTTGTACTTGTTCATTAAGGTGATCAACTCCTCCTTCTTTGACTTGGCTTTTGAGTAGGTGACCGGTTGGGCGTCTTCTTTCTTGGGATACGTATCCTTTAAAGAGTCCGATAAATTTATCACTTCCAGCTCTTGTGGTTGGTCTACCAATGGAGTTAGTTTCTTAATGGTAGTGGGCGGCTCAACCTCTCTTTCATTAACCCATATCACTTCCTCTATAGTTTCATTGTCAGCTTTTTCAATTTCTTCTTCTTCTTTAACAACCTCTTCCACTTCTACTTCTTCTTCCTCTTCTTCATATAACACTTTTGGGCCATCAAAAGTTTTCTCATCTTTCAAAGGAATGCAACATGCGTTATGACATGGGCTCTCTTCAGATGGTAATTTGTGTCGAGATTCCACTATACTCAATGATTGAGAAATTTGTGTTATTTGTTGCTCTAAGCTTTTGAGGCTAGCTTGAGTTGTTTCCTGGAAAATTTGGGTAGAAGTGGCAATGCTTTTCACAATGTCCTCTAAGGACATGCTTGGTGTTTCAGTTTGTTGAGGAGGGTAAGGATAGGGTTCTTGGAACAGTGGAGTTGGTTGGTATTGGTTATTTCCCCATGTTTGGTATGGGTTTAGGTAATGGTTATTTCCCCAAACATGGTTGTTGTCCCACCATTGATCATGTTGAGGCTGATCATAACTCCATTGGTTTGACCGGTAGTAGCTTCCCTTATCTTGCACTTCTTCCCATTCTCCCTGTAAATATGGGCACGTGTCGGAATGATGTCCATTTTGGGCACAAAAATCACAAAGAAGAGGTGTGAACTGCACACTCTGGTCACTTTCAATCATCATAACTAACTGAGCTAGCTCAGAAAGTTGGTCTTCGGTGCAAGGAGTGTTCATTTCCAAATCATACTTTTTTTTTTAATTTCGGGGTTTTAAATTAGATTACCTGCACAATGAGATGTAGGCATAGAGAAACAAACTGATTAAATCAAAACCAATCCCCGGCAACGGCGCCAAAAATTTGGTGGTTGTCGAGGCCAACACAAATAATAACCCTAAATATTACACACTAAAATAGTGTATAGTGGTAAAGGGATCAAATCCACGGAGATTGGTTCAATTTATAACTCTATGAAAAATCTCTTTGTAAAAGTACTTGTAAAATGACAATAAAAATAAAATGGGGGGGTTTTGTTGTTTTGAAATACTTGAAACAAACTAGAATTAACTATGATTTAAATAGACAAATGCAACAAAAATAAGAGTTTGATGTAAAATCAATGAGGGAGAGATGGTTGACTTAAAGTTTCCTCACTTTGACTTTTGATGAACATATCATTAGAATCCAATGGTGCAATACTTTGAATTAAATCCTTAATTTGGCTATAGTAATCCAAGGAGCTTGAGATTACCTAGACTTTTCTTAATTGTTGAAATGGCTAGAGAAGCTCATAACAATTTCCTTAGTCAAAGTCACTAATTCCAAATAGCATGTAATTAGTGAAAGTCAACTAGCATTAAGAACCAAAAAGTCACCAAATCCAAGAGGGGTCAAATGCTTTCACCACCATGTTGGAGGAAATGTTTTTATGATTGTGTGAAGCAAAAACAACACAAAAATCATTTGTTGCTTGCTAATTTGAGGATCCTTTACTTAATCAAGAAATTAGCCAACTAATCACCACAAACACATTTAAACTCATGAACTAAAACATACAAGTAGTGATAAGATGTTAAAACACAAAACATTCCCATAAAGATTTAAGAACATGTTCATGGATTCTTCAACATTCAACAAAAGTTCAAAGGATTAACCAAAAGTCAACCAAGATTAGTTTAGCCAAGCATGGCTAAACTCAAAGAAACAAAGTTAGAGAAAATTGTACCAAACATTAAGCAAGAATCAAGAGGTAAAAATATGATGTTCTTCAAGTGTTCTTGGCCTTCAAAAGTCTTCAAAACTCCAGAGAGAATCTCCAAAAATCGGATGTCCAAGGGTCTCCAAAAGATGGGCACCAACCTTCCTCAAATAGCTCAAAAGAAGAATTTCCGAAACTGCCCCTGCAGGAGGTTGCGCGACCCGCGTGCTGCTGCGCGGGTGGGTTGCGCGGGTGGTCCCTGGATGTAGCATCTTTGAGGTTTTGGGCCTCCATAGCTTAGCCTACTTGGCCCAGATCAAATCCAATCACCTCCTAGCCCATTTTCTTCAAGATTTTCTTCATCTTAAGCCCAATTTGACCTCTCCAAATCCTCCAAAGCTCGTGAACTCGCCCGATTAATAATCTACGCACGCTTGAATATTCCCCCGCATCTTGCAAATTTAAAGTTTATTTCTCTCCAAGCCTTCAAATAATCATCAAGATCACTCCATGCATCATCTCCACTACCCATCAAGCCCAAAATCCTCGACGTCCTCTTATTCTAATTGCTTTCCATACGTCCCGAACATTCCTTCTCCACTAGTCTCCATGAAATCTGCAATAAAGCTCACAAAACTGGAAAGTACCCGAAATTGGCCATAAAATAACAAAAAGAAAAATATGCATGGAAATTATCTAAATTATGAATGAAATATGTTAAAATAAACTATAAAAAGAAGTAAATAAAATGAACTATCAATACACATAGCAAGATTCATACGATTATCACATACCGAATATCAAATTATCATGGCTAACATACTGGGGAAAAATACTTACTTGTGCTCGACCGATTACGCGCATTGCACTCTCCTTTTTTCTTACGAGAAATTGGTCTAAAAGTTTTTAACTTTGATTTTTGAAACAATTTTACTATTTTCTCAGTTTGAGTTATGACACACCCGAGGGGGTGCCCTAATCCCTCAAACCAAGACTCTGATACCAACTTGTAATAGCCCAAATTTTCAATAAAATTTTTCATTTTTAAATAACGAATTCCATTTCCATGAGTTATAAAATTCCAATCACAATTATTTTCAAATCTAAAACATAAGAAACATTATTTGTAAAATCAGAGTGTCCCTAAACAAAATGCCAGAGAGTGCAAGCCGCTCCATCATGTCGGGCCCTTGCTCTTAGATCCTGAAGTACCTGAAACAACCAATAAATTGTAAGCTAATGCTTAGTCAGCTCCCTAGAGCATACCCCACATAATCCACATAATCACATAAGCCATATCAATCATATAAGCAACATAAGTCATGAATATAAACATATAAGGATTTCCTAGTGTACCACATATCACAAAATGGGCCGACCTTGATGCCTTTGGCCCATTGGTGTGGTAAGATAAAAGGCCAAACTTGGTCAACCATGGTCAAAGTCAAGGTTAGTGGTCCATGTTGACCCAAACTCATCGAGTGCCTCTAGCAACTCGTCGAGTCCCTTCAATGTTTAGAAACCCGGAAAAACTCTAGCCAACTTGCCGAGTTGTCTCATCAACTCGTCAAGTTCACTCAGTATCCAGAAAGCGGGAAAACCCTTATCCAACTCGTCGAGTTCCTTCAACCTTTTTCTCATTCTGACGCTTTTAAGAGAAACCAAGGCTCCAAACTGTAGATCTAACCTCCTGGGGTGTAATTACCACATAAAGTTGTCAACTTTACGTGCATGCAAGGCCTCAAGAGGCTAAAACACCCAAAACTAAGCTTAGGAAGAGGTTTAGGGAATGGAGAAGGGCCAAGACTAGATAAAGTCGACAACGTTATCTCCATGGGGCCTAGAGGAGTCCGGATCTGAGACCATGTCCTCATGACAAGCTCAAACCCGAGAGTAACTTCATTTTGCACTAGAAATGACCATATTCTTGTATAAGGGAAGATATAAGAAATGGAAAGCGAAGGTAAAGACTTTTTACCTCCAAATGGTTGCTAACACAGAGTAGATGTCGGATCTACTGCTTCTCCCTTTTCTCCAACCTCTTCAAGCTCCAAGTTCCTTCACAACCACACCAAAATTACTCTCCAAGGCTTTCACACACACTCAAGAAGGTGTAAGGCTCGAACAAGGGTTTCTATGGGCTGTAAAGACAATGAATGAGGCCATAAATGAACCATAAGTTCTTTATATAGGGTGCAAAACCCAAAAACTTAGGGTTTTCCTTTCCATCGCCTACTCATCGAGTTGGCCCTTCCAACTCGTCGAGTAGACCCTTCGTCCTGCATCCATAATCATTCCTACTCATCGAGTTGGAGCTCCCCAACTCGTCGATTCCCAATCTAAAACCCTAATTGTTAGAGAAATAAATGATACATGAACCAAGCGTTATACCTTGATTATCTTGATGCTTCTGACGAGAACAAAATCACTGACCATTCATTGATGCAAAACACTTATACTTGACAGAAGGATCGGATAATCCTTCGAGTAGAAGATTCATCCATGTAATGGTTAGACTCAAACAAGAAATACGCAACAGGGTCAAATCAACCTCTCTGAGATTATTTAATCCAACTGCAAGCGACTTAGCATATGCCCCGAATAACAAGCGACTCCACACAAAAATCCCAAATCATTGAGACCACACTGACTCATCTTGTTGCCCCCTAGTTGCTTTATAAAAGTCGTCGAGACCTCCCTGGTCCCAACTTGCCTGCTAACTAACTAGATAATGCAAGAAAGGGATAATGACTTAAAAGGATAATATACTTTTTGATTTGTACACATTTGGTCACTGGGTTTTTTTTTTCCATACTTTACCATTTAACTTGTTTTTTTTTTTTTGTCTAAATTCAGTCATTGTAACCGGCTACTCCAGGTTAAAGCCAAAAAAATGAATTAAATAGTAATATATATTTTAGTTTGTACACATTTAGTCATTAATGTTTTTGTACACATTTAGTCCTATGACCGATGTCTTCAGATTTTGCTCACGACATCATACGTGGGACAATCATTAATGAGGTGTTATCATATATGGCACTTCCTTCACTTATATCAGTAACTGAATTTACGAATCGGTCAAATAATGTTAATGCCCTAGTTTTTTCCAAACATAATATGTCTCCGGTTTCGGGTTCATCTATCTCCATAGGAGATAACAAGATTCTTTGTCTTGAAAGTGCAAATTCAAATTGGGAGGAAGCAATGACAAAGAATCCCATTGTCTGTTATGGAGATAGATGAAACTTTTTGCCAAAGTGTTTTTTGTTTTGGAGGTGAAAACTATTTTAGTGTCTTCCTTAATTCTTTTGTCTTAGAAGTGTAAATTCGAGTTGGGAGGAAGCAATCACAAAGAATCTCATTGCCTTCTATGGAGAAAGACGAAACTGAAGTCTAAGACATCTTTTTCTTGGAGAAAACTAGGGCGCCAACATTATTTGACCGATCGTGAATTAGGTTACTAATATAAGTGAAGAATGAGTCACGTATGAGAACATCTCATTAATGATTGTCCTACGTATGATATCGTAAGCAAAATCAAATCTAAAGAAACCGATCATAAAGACAAAATGTATACAAAAACATTAAGGACTAAACGCGTACAAACTGAAAAATATATTATCTTATTAAGTCATTTTTTCGGCTTAACATGGAGTAGTCGGTTATAAGCGCTAAATGTGGAAACAAAAACAATTTAAATGGTCAAATTTTAACAAAAAATACACTAGTGACTAAATGTAAAAATCAAAAAATATATTACTCTTTGAAGCCATTATCCCTACAAGAAACAACCATCCATCACACCACCTAGTGGTGTGCTTGGCATTTAAAGAAAAAAAAAAGACAAAGGGTATTTTACACTCTTTCATAATTTTATAAAAGCTAGATTAGTGCTTATAAAACCAAAGCCTTTTTAGTTTATAAATACACATAACTTTTATAAATCATATATTATTATTTTATTTGATACTTATTATTAAAATTATTATTTTCATAAAATATTTATTTTTCCAATTAATTACAAAAAATATAAATATTTATCAAGAATTGAATTCTTATAAATATTCAGTTTACATTAAATTGTTATTAGTGTGACCTTACATGATCATATGTTATTAGCAAATATCATTCTACATTGATTTTTAAACATATAAATCTTTCAATTTCATCGTCAAGAAATTTGGTCATACTGAATGAAAAAATTGAAGAATTAGTTGAGAATATATATATATATATATATATATATATATATATATATATATATATATATATATATATATATATATATATATATATATATATATATATATATATATATATATATATATATATAAAGTTTCGTTATAGTTTGAGAAAGAAAAGTTTATGTCAAAAATACAATACCACAACAAAGAATGGGACTTACAAAAATTAACGATGAACACCGACCTTCTAACTAGAGATATCGGTAAAGGTATGATTATGGTTAGGACTGGTAAATCGGGTCATCGTGTTGTGTTTTTGTTTGACACAACTCGACAGGACGAGGTTTTATGTAATACGAACACGACATGACATGATGTCGTGATTTTCTTAACTAACATTAAAACGAACAGATTAAATCACGACACGACAAAGATAACATAAAATAACAATTAGTTTATTTAATTAATATTTAATCATATATAACACGACAAAAACGACAAACAAAGCTAAATCGTGTCAATTTCGTGTCGAATTTTGAACACGAACACGACACGATGTCGTGTTTTTTACACTTGACACGAACATGACATGAACACGAATTTCAATTTCGTCTCAATTTCGTTTCATGTCGTGTATTTTTATCGTATTGTGTCATCAATTGTTACCACTGATTGTGGGATATAATTTTTAGTTTAGATTATATGGCTTTTTATGTTTTTATATCATTTTCAGTTTAGTTTTATTTTTATCTACATTTTAAATTTTTAGATTAATGAAAAAGTTAAAGTTAATGTTTTTTAGATTAATGAAAAAGTTAAAGTTAATGTTCAATTTATATTTATTTGTATTTTCAGGTTAAGTGTTCTAAAATGAATAAGTATTATAGATATTAATTAGTAATAAATAATAAATTTTGATAATATGTTGAAAGATGATATTTTCCTTGAAAAGAAAATGTCGATGAGCCTTGCTATTTTGTGTATAGTTACGATTCACATTCCAGTAGTATGCTTGACTTTTTCAATATATATAGGGTTAGGTTATTTTGTTTTTACTATCTATTATGTGCATTTATGATTGATTCTGAACCAATCATTTTAGTTATTTTAAGAAAATAATTAATGCATATTACATGTTGAAGATATAATATATATTAATTACATGTTGAAGATATAATATATATTAATTACATCTTCAGCATTTAATATGCATTAATTACTTTCTTAAAATAACTAAAATGATTGGTTCAGAATTAATCACACAATAAATAGTAAAAACATTTGAGCATAAGTATATATATATATATATATATATATATATATATATATATATATATATATATATATAGAGAGAACTAAAATGTAGTGAAAGCAACATTGTTGATAAAGTTTATTTGAATCACAACATTGTGCACAAGCTGTTTGTTGACTATTGAGGTGTACATCAACGACCAAGAAAAGATTGTTGCTTCTTTTCTAATAAAGGAATCATTAAATGTACATTTCAAAATCTTGAACCAGATCCATTTGGGGGAAAACAACCACTAAATGACAATCATCTACCACTACCCATGGAAACACACTACACACTACACACTACACTGCATTGTCTGCAAAAGGCTTTAATGCTCCATTGCCTCAAAAGAAAACAAGACATCTCATACTTTCATTTACCTTATTTCGTTTCATACCCATCGGATTTCATAGCATCAGCAACTAATTATATCATATGATTTTTAAGTTCATGATGACATTTTGTCAAGAACAAGATATATGATGTTCATTCATAATATTAGAATAAACAAACAAAAATTCTCTTCAGGAACACACAACAACCCCATTTTGCATCCTAATACTATCTTAATCTTAATCTTGTCTATGGTTGATGTTTTTTGGGGATATACTTTTTCCGGCAGAAAAAAAAATATAGACTTTGAATCACCGAATCATTTTGGACTATCAAAGTCGAAGTGCTGTGCAGTGAAGATCATCTTCGGCCAGCTCAAAATCATCGAACGGTGGCGGCATATTTAAATCTATCGATAAAAAGGGTTTTGTGAAAGATGAACAAGCAATTTCTCCGGCATCGCATCCTTCCCCGATTCCGTCAACAACGACAGAAGACGACGAATCGCAGTCGCTGTGACAATCGTCAGGAAACACCGGAGGTGAGCGAGGGTGGTGTCTCCGGGGTAAAACGAAATCTGACTTTACCGGCGGTCTAGGTCCACTGAAAGACTCGAGAGTACTACTCAGGCTGCTGCAGGTCGGCCTCTGTGTGACAACAATCGGGTAGTCGCTGTGATGATTTGGATGTTGGTACAACATGCTGTGATGATCGAGGAAGGGATGATGATCGTTTGGGATTTGTTGATGGTAATACGGTGAAGTGGTCAACGGAAAATTGGTCTTGGCTTTAGGTCCGCGTAGATTCCGGGCAGCGGCGTCGTAAGCACGAGCTGCATCCTCCGCAGAGTCAAAAGTACCGAGCCAAACCCTGGTTTTCTTCCATGGATCTCTAATCTCGGCAGCAAACCTACCCCATGGTTTCTTTCTCACTCCTCTATACCTAATATCCGGCTTCGATCCAGATCCATCAGTCCCAAAAAGAGCCGCTTCAGCCATCGTCTTAGACGGCGTCCCTGCTCTACCTCTTCGCATTGCCAATCAGGAAAATCAAAAGTCAGATCAAATTGCTTGAAGGGTATGATGAATTTTTCCACACAAACACAACACAGAGAAAGAGGGAGATGAGATGAGATGAAAAGAAACACTCCAAACTCACTCTCCCCTCTTATCACTCTCCTTCTGCTCAACTGTGTGGCTGGGTTATGGAGATAAAAAAAGAGATAGAGAGAGAAGAGAAAACAAGAGAAGAGAGAAAGGGGTTTTGGTGTATCGATGTTTGAAACTTGTTTTGGGGTTTGGGTTTTCTTTTGCTTTTTCTTCTTTTGAACCCTAAACACACTTCACCCGATTGCTTCTTCTTCCCTCTTTCCCCCCTTTTCTTGATTTTTCTCGATTTTCGATCCATTTACAACATATTTTGGTGTTCTCCAAATAGTTTATGTACGTCTTTGTATATTTGCAAACAATTTATTTTTGGTTTCCTACCTAATACAAAATGTAAAGTAACACTAAATGTTTAATATAATATAAATATATAATGATGATAAAATTTACAAACTCATCAAAATTTAAAATTAAAATATTTCATAAAGGTGATAATAAACTTATATATATATATATAAAAGAAACTGTTGGATTAGGTGTCTAAGTCCATAACTATTTTGGTATGTATTTGATCCGATTGTAAGCATGATCCTTTTGGGATGCCTTCACCATAGCAACTGATAGGATGAACTAAGGAGAAAAAAAGATTAATTATGATTTGTTAATATATTATATGAATAATATATTAAAAGAGAAATCATATTGTTTAATTAATATTAGTCAATAATTAATAAGAATTAGTTTTGTGGCTAAAAGAGATTAATTAAATAAAGGAGACTGATTGTGTAATTATAAGATAGTTGCGTAAATTGGCTAATGGACTCCATAGAAGTTGGAGTGAACGAAATCTATGGGAAAACTCATTAGAATTCATCAAAGGCTTCTAAGGAGGGAGTCCATGGGCTGCTTAGGGCCTAAGCAGTCGGATTAGGGTTTCCTGGTTGAAAACCCTAATAGCCTAACTATATAAGGAACCCATAAGGCTCCAAAAACGTGGTGAAGTAATCCCTAAGGGTTCTTGGACGTTTTTGGTGCTCCTCCTCCTTCTCCTAGGTCATCTTGTTGCTCATGGTGTTTGTGACTCCATTAGAAGTGTAACATTTGAGGCATTAAACTTTCAAAGGTCAAGAACAAAAGGAATTGAGATTGTTATTGCTACATAACAATCAAGGTAAGATTTAAACTCTAATTCATACGTTAATTTGATTATTGTATGTTAGATCTGGGGTTTATGAGCTTTGGATGATTATTGCATGTTCATTAGACAAACTAGATCCAAAGCTTTAAGGTTTACATGTACACCATAGGATTGATGTAGTGCTCAAAACTCATTAGTGGTATCAAAGCCAATGTCATTTTCTAGTGAATAGATGCAATAGTGAACTGTCAAATATCAAGAAATCAAAAAGTTTTGCTGTCTGGAGCATGAACTCGACGAGTTGATTGTTCTGTTGCCGGGATTTTCGATTTTCTGGCCAGATTTTGATGAGGATAATTACCAAAACTTGTTTTTATTGCCTAAAATCGTTTTTTTTTAAGTTGGAATGATTATCCTCATCAAAATTGATGGATTTGGTTAAATATGGATAATATAGGATTATTATAAGTCAAATATTTAACCTAATATCACTGAAAAGTTTCAATTTACACCCTTTAGATTTTATAGTTTAAATTTGAACTCAAAAGGTTTTAGTTAAACCCTAATATTTTGAAAGGTTTCAAAATTTGTCCTCAAGTTTTGGAATTTAAAATTTAAATTAAAAGGTATTAATTTTGAAATATTAAATTCTAAGACCCTAGTTTTTTGAAAAGTTCAAATTACACCCTTTATGGTTTTATAAAGTTAATTAAATGTATAATTAAAAGAGAGTTAATAAATCCATAATGACACGGTTTAAGTTAATAAAATTAAAAGTATAATTTCTTAATAGATTAAACCACCTAGTATTTTAAAAGTGTAAAATACACCCTTATACTTTATAGAATTAAAATTTAATATTATATTTGTATAAGTAAAGAGTCAATCTTACCGTTAGTAGACCTCATTCACGAAGCTGGTCTATAAGGGGTGTTTAAGGAAGCGGCCTGTAAAATGACCGTCATTGGGTATCCAGTTTTACCCACCGCACTCTTGACTAGTGGAGGGTCGTTACCCGAACGAGGAGGATAGGACGCAACCTTCCATTATAAGTATCATAAAGTACGAAGTAACTAAACACTTTCTTAAATACTCAAATCTTAGTTACTTTAGGAAAAGTGTAGAGTTGGTACTATTCCATGAAATTACACTTTGTACATTTGCTAAGACGTTAGTGAAGTGTGTGTGGTTAACCGACACACTAATTGGGCTCTAAGCAATGGTGGAAAAGGGTGACTCAATGTTTGTCATAGATCGATGGAGTGTGTGTGGTTAACCGGCACGTCGATTAGGCAACTGTAACATTGGGGGCACCATGTATATTTGCATGGTTATCCACGACTTGTTTGTAATCCTCTGCATCCCAGTCACAAACGAAGGGCACACTCGAGATTTAAACATGCCATTGAAAATTTCAATGAATTTAAAAAGTTCTAGGAGTTTCAATTCATTTAAAACTTAATTTTCAATTTTCGTTTTTCATGATAGAAATTGGTGTAACGCTCGCAGATCCGGGCTAGTCAATTTAAAGGCAATAAGTGTCGAAAATGACTTTTCGACAAATGATTATATAGAATAAATAATCTTAACCAAGTTGTGGAATATGTCTCAAGGTTTCCGTACACATAAAGAACGCCGAAATCCGAGTTATAACGAAGAAGTTATGGCCCGCCGAAGTTTTACGGCAAAACCGACACGACACCGGGAAGCGTAAATAATGAATTTATGATAGAGCGAGATTTAGCCTTAGCAATCTAAATGAAAGTCATAGAATATGTTAAACCGAGAAAATCCATAAAAAGAACGCCCAAATCTGACTTCATATGAAGAAGTTATGATTTTTCGAAGTTTCGGATTAGCAGTGTACAGCCCGAAATTCGAATTTAAGATCGAGTGATTTTTAGTCGACACGACCTAAACGAGAATCGAAGATATAGATAAGAGTAGCGTAACGAGAAAAAGATGGGCGAAAACGGATGTCGAATGAAGAAATTATGAGAATTTAACGGACCAATCCTGTCCCCGCCTGTTAATAATATAAAATTTAAAATCAAGTCAAAATTAGCCGACGGAGTCTAAACGAAAGTTGTAGAGTACGTTCCCACCTTTGCGTGGATATAAAGAATGTCAAAAACGGATCTCGTATGCGAGAGTTATGATTTTTAGAATTCGGAGTAGAAAATCACGAATCTGGTGCGAAGTTGATGACGTGGCGGCATCTGGACCGTCGCTTGCTAATCACGCCTCGCTTCGGATTTGCGACACGTCGCCCTTCGCTACGCCCCGCGTCCGAGATTAGTACGCCCAACATACCTTCGCTTCTATCGACCGGTGTGCGAGACAGCTGGAACCGAGGTGGCATGCTTATCCGAGCACTACGCCCAGCGTAGCCAAGGACTACCCCCAGCGTAATCCGAGGCCTCGCTGGGTATAAAAGGAGGACGAGGGTTCCGCATTTTCCACACCTTTCTTTGCTCTCTCTCTCTCTCTAAATTCTTTCTCTCTCTAAGTGTTCTAAACACTCCTAAGCCCTAGGGAACCTCCCTAGCACCCGAGGGAAGCCTCGAGGCTCTCGGAGTCCCGAGAAAAAGGGTCTTTTGGTTTCGAAACGCTGCTCCAATTAAGTTCCGGTTTTCGATAAAATTCGTTGTAAGTGTGCTACGCTTACGCAATTTTTAATATAGCTTTCAAATAATTATAGGAATGTTATTAGGTCCTTAAACTAATTATTTGGGCTATTATTATGAGTTATATTGAGTGTTATTAACGCTTAATAATAGTCAGACTAATTAATTTGTCGCGGTTATCGTTAGACTAAGCCCTAGTGGTATTGGTACTAGGTTTTATCGAAGGAAAATCGTTTTAAGAGTATCAAAGCGTTGTCCGAGTGCTGAGTCATCACCTTTCAAGTGAGTGCATAGTTACTTTCATCTTACACATAGATATGAAGTATTTTATATAAACTACGTGTTATGTGTGCATATTATCTGAATACTTGTTTTCTATGTTGGATGAACGTTTTATAGATGTTTTAAATTATTTAAACTGTATATGTATTTTATATATACGAATATGTTGGGTATGACATGGGTAGATGAATGATGAGAGATATAAGATGATGAGAGTATACATTGGCAGCTATAGACTTAGTGCCTATTGGACAAACACTGGTAGCTATGGACTTAGTACCCGTTAGGAATTGGTAGCTATGGACTTAGTACCTATTAGTTAGACGCTGGTAGCTATGGATTTAGTACCTGTTAGGAATTGGTAGCTATGGATTTAGTACCTGTTAGGAATTGGTAGCTATGGACTTAGTACCTATTAGATGAACACTGGTAGCAATGGATGTAGTACCCGATGAGTAGACTATAGCAGCTATGGAATTAGTGCTTTACGAACGAACATTGGCAGCTATGGATTTAGTGTTAGTCCTATGACCCTAGAAGTAAGGGACTTCGGAATAAACGAATACAGGATAGATGACTCTTAGGATAAAACCTTAAGAGTAAAGAAGAAAATAGGGATGCGTAATTGGGTTGATTGTTTGATTGTTTAAACATAATAATTATATTATTGTGGGTTGAAAACCCTATGTACTCACCAGGTTTCTCAACCTGACCCACTCAGTTTATTTATATCACAGGTGTTGATACGAAGTCACATTACACTGAGAGATTAAAGAGATGTAGATCACTAGTGTAAATAAATGTAAGTTCCGTTTATGCTTATGTTCCTGTATTGACAATGACATCCCAAAAGTTTTAAAATGAATAAAATACGTTTCTTCGAAAATGTTTTGATAACGTATTTATCGTATTTTTTTGGGAACAAATTCCGCAACATTTTTAGAAGTACTCTGATTTTTATAAAGCATAAACAAAATCGGTCTTTTCTTGCCGTGATTTTGGGGATGTCAAAATTGGTAAATCGTCATTTACCTACCTTCAAATGTTCTTGTAACGATGTGAAAATTTAAAACAAATTTTCATTTTTAAAATGCATACTCTTCATAACATATCTTATAAAAATCTCTTTTATTTAATTACAAAACACAAATCCATTATTAATCCAGGATCCTCTTAACTCTTTCTCCGGTATGTACAATCAAGTCGGTGTCGTCCCGCGATCCAGACAAGTAAACCTGAAACACATAACACATAACACGGTAAGCACGAAGCTTAGTGAGTTCCCCAAAATACCACATACAACACATATTAGCCACTCGAGGCTATAACTCTGTTTGACCCTCTGGTTAATGTGTGTCAATAGGACCCTCCAGTCCCATAACTTTGTGGACCCTCTGGTCCTAACTCTGTGAACCTTCCGGTCCTAACTTTGTAACATACATAGCATAAATCACATAAAAATAATGCAGTGTATCACATCATATAAATGGCATACAAAATACTCTGTCACATAACTCTAATTACCACTCTAGGTAAAGTATAGTAAGAAGTGTAACAACGTAAATTTTCAAAACAAATTTTTCATTTCTTAAAAACATGTTTTCATCCAAAACAAGTCATAAAGATCCAATGTATCATATCATAATACAAATCATATAAATCCCAAGATCATAAATCCCCCATCAGTGTGTACAGATCATGTCGGCGCCTTCCCACGGTTCTCGCTAGTACCTGAAACACATAACATAACAACTGTAAGCATAAATGCTTAGCGAGTTCCCCAAAATACTTCTTACGCACATACGCCTTTCCAGGCCATGACCTTCCGGTCCATGTGTCTCAGGGGACTTCCGTCCCAACCCGGTAAACCTTTCGGTCTTACCCGCGTCGACCTTCCGGTCCACACCACAATGCCTTCCGGCCCATAACATAAATGCCTTCCGACACATACATAAATGCCTTCCGGCCCATAACATAATGCCTTCCGGCACACATCAAACATAGCATACATAGCACATATAAACGACTAACTTAATCACATACAATGCATACAACTCATAACATACCCGACCTTCCGGTCACATAATAAAACCCTTCCGGGTACAGTATAGTGAGAAAACTCACCTCGTGGAAAGTCTAGAATCTCACGTGCTCGCTATCTCTGAATCCCAAATGAAGACTCAACCTCGCCTAATCATAACGAATATCATTTTAATTAATATAGACTTCCACCACTAGACTTTACCACTTATTAACATTCCTCAGAGGGTAAAAGACCATTTTACCCTTCCTTGACTCAAAGTCCACATGTTGACCAAAACCCTAAAAGTCAGCAAAAGTCAACATCTTCAGTACGCGGGGCGTACAGACTGATGTACGCGGGGCGTACATCGCCAACTCAATAATCGGGGTCTCCACCCAGTACGCTGCGCGTACTGGGAGTTACGCCTAGCGTAATAGTCAGATCTAGACACACTTCATTTCTGGTCTTAATCGGTTAAGCCACTACTTCAACTTCTAAATCCAGCCTTATTTAGCATCCTTACTCATAAAGTCGGAACCTTTAAGCCTTAGCATGGCTGTAAAGGCTCTTATACTTCTTAACACTTTTCCATTTCAACTCAAGGATCTAGATCTCATGCATGGCTAATCATTCACGTCCAAGATTACATTTTTATGGATCTACAACTCAAATGGACCAGAAATATGATGGATCTAAGCTAATGGAGACCACTTGCTCATAAATTCTCCACCATTGGGACCAAAACCCTAGAAAATGGTCCATAAAGCATACCACAAGATCTACAAGTCAAGATCCGAACTTTTTACCTTAGAAGGAAGCTCTAACCTTTGCTAAGCCCGGATCTACACTTGAACACCAGCTTCTAGCCTTCACAATGGACTCTTCTTCTCCTTTGCTACCTTGAAATGACACCACCAAGCTTAGAACACTCACAAAAAGGGCTAGGAACGAAGGGACACTCTCTTAGGGTTTCTTTCTGAAGGATGGTGGCTGAGGAACCAAGCCATCTCATTCCTTTTATAGCCAACAACTCAAATTAGGGTTTTGGGTCTGGACCGGTTAAGCCCAGCGTAGCCTTAGGTACGCCCAGCGTACGTGGGTGGCAACGCGTTCAATTTAAGCGCGCGAGTACGCGCAGCGTACTCTTTGTACGCCCAACGTACTCGCCCCAACACAAAAGGGCCAACATGACATTTATGAAAAGATGAAGGGCTAAAAGGTTATACCTGAATTCCGGTCTGTTACAAGAAGACTCACATCGGATGAAGAACAGCTCCTATAAACACTGCTGCCACGCACCGGTCTCTAACTCTGTGCCAAACCCACAATTATCTAAATTAGGAGCTAAGTCCAACCTCTCACTATTTGGGTCTAAAGATAGACCACCTACCAGCCCATTAATGCCCTAAACCCATTGGGCCCACCTAGGCCCAATAATAAATGGGCCCTCACACGGCCCAAAACCCCAAACTAAAAGGCAAGCCCAACCCAAGGGCCCAAAGCACATTCATATGATTCTCTGATCCAAGGCTCTATTGCATGAAGCCCGAACCCCAGGCCCAACACATCACTTAGCCCAAAAGCCCACAGAGGGGTTACGCGGGGCGTACCTCCTTTGGTACGCTCAGCGTACTCAAGCATGCACAAATCTGATCGGAGAACTCATCCCAGTACGAGGGGCGTACTAGAATTACGTTGGGCGTACTCTCAGTTTTACTTAAATTAATTTCTGGGTCTTAACCCATTAAGACCTTAACTCATCTCTTGGATCTAGACTTCCTAACATCTCCTACTTCATAAAGCTAATGACTTTAAGCCTTTGCATGGATGAAGAAGTCGCAAGCACACAAAACGCTTATTCTCTTTACCCATTAAGCTCTTATCTAATGCATAACTTGGTTCCAACACCCAAGGTCCCATTTTTATGACATTACACCACTAATAAGCTCAAAAGAGGAGGGTCTTAGTCTCTGGAGTTCATGATCTCATCAAGTCTCCACCTTTTTGGGACAAAACCCTAAAATACCCCCATTAACATACTTAAAACAAAAGAGAGGTAAAGTTTGAAGCCTTATACCTCAAAAAGAAGCTCCCATCTCAGATATGCCCAGATCTAGAAGCTTGGACTCCAACTCCTTCTTCTTGAAGGCTTCCACTTCTCCTCAAGAGCACACAAAACTCTCAAAAGCTCTTAAATACACATACAAGCTCTAAGAATGAAGGACTAAGGTTTTGGAGGGTTTGCTCTCTGAGAAAGGTGGCCGGTAATGAGGCCATCTCATTCTTTATATAGGGTCACTTAAAGTATTAGGGTTTTCCTTCTGTGCCTAGTACGCCCAACATACCATCTGGTACGCCCAATGTACTAGGTGGCTCTTGATTAAGGAACACGCGCATTTGTACGCTAAGCGTACGCATACGTACGCCCAACGTGCTTCACTGCCACACTTCTCCACTTTAGGGACTCATCTTTCCAAATCTTCAAACTTCCATAGCTTCTTTGATATAAATCTAATTCCAAAGATCCTCGTACCTACGGGAAGGTGATGAGATGCCTTACGATTCCAGCAACTCGCCACAACCCGAGACTTCTTCATGCCCGGCTCGTGGCCCACGAACCCTAATCATGGACAACCCAAATCAGGATGTTACAGTTCTGCAATTTGGATTGCGGCATCCCTCTTCCATATTGTAGAATATTGTGTTGGGTCCTAGCCTTGATAT
Source organism: Lactuca sativa (assembly GCF_002870075.4). Lineage (NCBI taxonomy): Eukaryota > Viridiplantae > Streptophyta > Magnoliopsida > Asterales > Asteraceae > Lactuca > Lactuca sativa. The sequence continues at coordinate 207,172,322 of NC_056629.2, read as the reverse complement.
CTTATTCGGGTCTTTTATTAAGGACTTAATCAACTAGCTTGATTTTCTCCCATTTTGTAGATGTCAAATTCTAACAACTACGGTCTTCTTGAATCCGTTGGAAATTTTTTTCCACATGAAGATGATGTTCCACGATTGGATTGTGGAAATGGAAATCATGATTCACTTCCTCCACCTCCTCCGATAATTCTCCCTGACCCACGTGTTCGGAGACTTGAAAAGTTCAAGGTCACTCAAGCCCTATTGGCAGAAAGACACAAAGATGGAAAGTTTGTATGTGCTCATGTCTTGGATATGAAGTTGCATATTGATAGATTGGGAATGTTGGGCGTCGATGTCTTAGAAAAATTAGGTGTTGACTTGGTTCTTCACTCACTTCCTGAATCATATGGTAAGTTCGTTAGAGAGTACTATATGATGGACCACGACGTGACCCTCATTGATTTAACTTATTTGCTTATTGCTGCTAAATCAGAAATGATTTGGCGCACTAGTCGAACAAATTTGTCTGGTAAATCGATATCCCAAACTTCTATGGCAATGACAACATTGGAAGTCTGGAAAATTTCTCTCTACACAAGAGAAAGACTGAGTCTGAGATAGTCCCGTGTACCATTCCAGAAGAATCCATATGTTTCTACTTCCAAAAAAGGGGGTACTGATTACGAAGTTGCCCTGATTACCTGAGAGATCTATGAGATGGGAGAGTCAAGATGTATGACTCTGCTTCTGGATTGAAGAAAAGAGATGAAGCTTAAAGGAAGAAGTGAGTTGAGTCTGTTCGCGAAGAAAATGGATTTCGATCGCATGATTCAATGATTGGATTTTAAGCTGCTACTTAGAGTTATGATAGATTGCTTAGGAATATGTAATACCATGGTTTTCATTTGCATTTTCATTGTAAGGACAAGTTTTTCCACACCTTTTATAAATAAAATAAAATTTGTTTTTGTCTTATTTATATATTTCCTTGCAATGGAATATATGAAAATTGATGTTTGTGTATTTCTATTTTTAGCAATATTGAAATGGATGTGATTCTTAGTAATGTTATTTGTGGTAATGTCAAGAATTTACAAAATAAGGAAAGATTCTTGTCGCCCGGGTTTCAATTGGATAGAAACTTGGAATCATACAACTTGTATTGTATGATGAATGAGAACCTTTATATTTGAAAATTAAGACTAATTCCTTGACAAAGAGCCAAGTGAAGGACTAGGAGAACTGGTACACAATGTTGTGCACTGGTAAAGTCCACCACAAATAACAATAAAACTACCTGTCATTATTTACTAAGAGTATAGTAAATATGGTTATGCTTACAAGATTAAGTATAATTCTAAATTATTCGAAGTTTCAATAATAGCAGAACGAATAAGAAGAATCAATTAGGCAGAAAGATAAAAGTTTCTCCAATATGGAAAGAAGGGAGAGTACTTTTGTATCATGTTTTATAATCGTCTTATTGATTGTGAAACCATATCACAATCGATCCTCTAGGTAAACCTTAGCACACTAGTATGGTTAAGAAAAGGAATCGAAAATTGTTGAAATGGTTAAATCAATAAGTGAATCATACGTCGATCCAAAACCAAGTCTTAGATTCATACTCCAAGATTATGACTTGAGTGACACATCTTAAGAAGTTTTAACACACTCATCAAATATGAAGCAGAAAATTGTTTTTCTTACTCTTGCACGTTTGAAATTGGTAAGTTGTGATGTTTTGATAAGACAAAGACCAACTAAGACCAATTGTGTGTAGTGGTTGTCTTGATAAGAATCCGTACTAACTCTAGAATATTTGTTTGTCAAGAAATGTTTCTTGACAAGAGAATATTATATGTCAAGAGGCTAGTGGGAATCTAAATGATCTTGAAAAGGTTCAAGAACTAATAAAGAGTAAACCTATTAGACACTAGCGCACGACTTGAGGTTTGTAACCTATCGTGTTGACAAAGTTTTATTTCTATGCCATTCCAGTAAAATTACTTATGCATATGAGTTCTACGAGTTCTCAATCGACTGCATAAGGGCAAACACCTTGTTCAATGAAAGTACGTTGACTAGTATAGGTGAGCTGCTAAATAACTTGGAAGCAATGGTGGGACCCTTGATGGCAAGAAATTAAGAATGAACAAGTTCTGTCCATATGAGTTTGGATTTGTCTTAAACCTTAACTTATGATTATGGTTATGACAAATTCACATGGATAAGAGCACATACACCATAAAATCTAAGTGTTATAAGGTTTCTCTCCTAATGAAAATGACTGTGAGGAAACGCTTTCACCAGGAAGATTTTAAGGAGTTAGTTGTTGTGTAAATTGCATTCTCAAATTAGATTATGATTACGACATCCCTCTTCATAGTTTGAATTGTGAGATTTGGCAATTAGTTTAAACATTTAAGACTTATTGTTGTAAGTGCTAAAATTGTTTATACACACATATAAGCTTTCTAAGGAAAGATGTATAAGGTTGAGAAGCTTAGATAAAGGTTTTGTGACATCCCCAAAATCACGGCCAGAAAAGACCTATTTAATTTATGCTTTTAAAATAATTTTCAGAGTAATTCTTTGATTTAAAAGAGTTGCGGAATTTGCTCCCAAAACAAAATATGATAAATAAAATTTATCAAAGCATTCCTTAAAGAAATGTATTTTCATATATAACAAAACTCGGGACGTCATGTTCCAATACATACCAAAAGCATAAACGGCACATTATAAGTCTTACAATGGTTATTTACAACTACAGGCCTATAAACAAAATAACATGATGATTCATCCAACTTATGCTCTCGCGCCACTACCAGTAATACAAATAAAAATGATTGGGTTAGGCTTGGGAGCCTGGTGAGCATATAGGGTTTTCAACCCACAATAAATAATTATATTTAATTTCACCAACCTACAACAAACCAATTACCCATTCCTGTTATCCTTACTTTACGTACTTAAAACAACAACTATCACAAGGGACCTAGTCTAAGGATTTTCATTGGGATGGACATTACTGCACAGGGGTTTCCTCAACAATAGATGTCCTAAAGGCAACCATGAGGGGTATAGAGTACACCAGTGAACACATCGTTCACAACACCTGCAGGTTATGAATCTGCCAACGTTCCACTTGACTGTCTAGAAAGAGTCTGTGGTCTTCATCCATACTCCGCTAGATGACTAGATCAACAACATCGATGCCTCTCATCATTTTTATTTCATCGCACATCAACTATCTACCCATGCTTTACCCAACATTTTTGTAGATGAATATATATATATATATATATATATATATATATATATATATATATATACACACACACACATATACACACACACAACTTAAAACTGTATAATATATTCATTCAATACTCATTCCAGATAACAAATAATATATAAACACATAGCACGTATTTTATAGAGATTAATTCATATCTGTGTGTTAGAAGAAAGCAACTACACACTCACTTGATAAGACGATGATCAGACAACACCTCGTCTCTTAAAACAATCGTTTCCGATAAAACCGGGATGTTTTCCCAATAACCGGTGTTCACTCGGACAAAGTTTCGGCTTGAAAATATAATTTTCTCGGGAACTTCGGAGCGTCGGGACTTGTTTCGGGTGTCGGGATGATATCGGGGCTTTGAGGGTATTTCTTGCAAAGTAGAAGAAAGAAAAAGGGGTGAAGAAGTCTAAATTAGAAAAAAAATCGGCAGCCCTTGAGTTATATTTATAGGGTGTTGAGCATCGGATTACGCCGAGTGTAATCTCAGAGTACGTGGGGCGTACTACTTCGTCGACCTGTACGCTGGTCGTACGCTTAGTACGCTGGGCGTACTGGGTGGATTGGATCGGATGCATCACGACTTCGGACCCGAGGCACTCGAGTGGTGGAGTAGGGCGACGTGGCCCAACCCACACCATGAACCATGAGTACGCTGGGCGTACTCCGCATTTCCAAACTTCTAAAATTCGTATCTTTCGCGTACGAGCTCCGTTTTTGACGTTCTTTATATCCACGCGTAGGTGAGAGTATGCTCTATAACTTTTATTTAGACTCCGTCAGCTAATTTTGACTTTATTTTTATTATATTATTTTTAATAGGCTGAGACATGAAAAATCCGTTAGAAATTTATAACTTCTTCATCTGACGTTCGTTTTCGTTTGTCTTTTTACCGTTGGAATACTATCGACGAGATCTTCGATTCTTGTTTAGATTGCTTCGGTTAGAAATCACTCGATCTCATATTCGAACTTTGGGTTGCATACTTCTAAGTCGAAACTTAGAAAAATCATAACTTCCTCATACGAAGTCAGATTTAGACGCTCTTTTTATATATGCTCTCGGTTTAACGTATTCTACGACTTTCGTTTAGATCCCTAAGGCTAAATATCGCTCTATCGTAAATTCACTATTTATGTCACAGAGTGTCGTACCGGTTCTGTCGCAAAACTTCGACAAATCCTAACTTCTTCGTTATAACTCGGATTTCGACATTCTTTATAATTTCGGAATCCTTGTCACGACCACTACAACTTCCTTCATAAATATCAGGCTTATCTAATATTTTATTTATTATGCTTATTCTTGTTCTTAATTCATTTAAGTCACACAATTAAGCATAAAACACATAATACTCAAATAATACATTTCTATTATTTCAAAATGAGTTACAAATGTTAACCTAGACTATTACATCATCGTTAATGCCTAGCCTAGAAACACGGGCGTTACAGGTTTATCGAAGCATATCGTATTAGAAATATGAACTTTGGAATTCAATAAGTATTGTTTTCTAAAAGTCCAAATGTTTTCTGAATACATGTCAAAGCTAGTGGGAGCTAAATGTTATGCTGGTATGGATATAATTATCATGTTAGTGGGAGCATGATTATTATTTTAAGTGTTGCAAGTTATCAATATTAATTATAGAAAACAAAGTTTTAATTCGCAAAGTTGCAAAGGTTGAATAGGTGTTTTGCTATAATTAAGGGAGAGAATATCATACTTCGTTTCGAAATCTAAAAGCTTGGATCGATAAATTTTAATTGAATTTAGTCAAAGGACATATATGGATGTTACATTGAAAAGATTCAACATAAAGGAATTCTATATATGACAATATTATAGCAAGGAACTGGTAAAGTATCACGTTTTTCATTATGAATCGTGTCTCATACGCTTCGGGTATAAGATCGATTTCATATGCTGTAATATTCGACCGTTCTAAAATTTTTCCAAATTCCTAGGGCATTAAGAGGGAAAAAAGACTAGAACCGGATTGACTAAAATAATTGAACAACTATCAACGACAACCTAAGGCTCACTAAGGATTGGTCACTTGAGGGCAGTTGGAAGTATAGTAACGAATGGACCATAATGACATTATTATGATTAGATATGATTCTATTAATAATGAGTTGTCACATGGAAAATATGGAAATGTTTCCATATTGGGAGTTGGATATCGAGAATCTATGTCTAGATTAGAAACTTTTATGCAAGAAGGATGTTCAAAGAAATGTACTTTGAATGTGAGAGTTCGCATCTATGGAATTGTCTTGTAACAATCTCCAATAGAGCACTTTGTAATTTCATTGGCAAAGTCTTTGTGACTTTTGTGCAATAAGATTACAAAAGGATCATTGCATAAAATGTTAGAATCTAACATATTCTAGTAGTGGCAAGAATTTGGTATTCTTACACTAATGATAAGGATTAAGAATTGTGAAATGAGTATCATTGGAAATGTTTTCAATTGATCTATTTTACAAAGTAAGGAACACAGGTAAAACATAGTGTGCATGCTTGGTGCATGGGAAAATTGTTTTTATAATTCAAGTAATAAGTTGATTACCCGAAACAATGAATAATGAGTAATCAATATGTTGATTAAATAAAGGTGTCTTATTTATACTCAAAAGTTTGGGGCCATATGGGATTAGTATTATTCTTGTGTTTGACTTTGCATGTTTTGACTTCCCGAATAATAAGATTATTCAAACCACCCATAGTCGATCATACTTTGGAAGTAGGTATGAAAGAAGACTCTCATGAATCTGACTGTGGATTGTCTAAAGTGTTTTAGACATAGCAAAATTTTGTTGCGGGGTTCATGAGTGCTCCTATAAGATTAGAGTATTGGATTAAACCCACGCTCACTTGGATCACTTCATGGATTTTATCACGAGTGATTGGTGAGACGATAATATCTTATATTCTTGAAACTGGGACGTGTGAGTTGTATTTTGCAAGTCGGTTGCACATTGATAATATGTAAACACACCTGTAGCTGGGTGTTATTAAACATATTGTTATGTGTGATTAGATGAGTAGGTACAAGCGAGCATTGAGTCAAAGTTTATTTGTTCCTTTTATCCAAAGTGGGATAAAAGCGATATCCGTGGGCCCCTCGATGATTTAATGATGACACCCTAAGCGCTTGGCCAAGCCGAGACTATGTTGATGTGTTCAATTGTAGTATGTTGTCAGTCGTCATAAATCAGAAACTGGGAAACAAGACCTGAACAGAGAGTATGATTAAAATCCATGTCTTAGTTCATACGATATCTAGAATAGAGGAATATATGATCCCTTATCTAAAGGATACGTTTCTGATATGATTAGAGTTTGACAACGGCTTTTGAAAGCTACAATTGCTGATCAGGTTCCGAAGTCATACGCAATCTAGTTATTAGACTTATCCAAGTAGGAGACTGTTGGATTAGATGTCTAAGCCCATAACTATTTTGATATGTACTTGACCCGATTGTGATCATTGTCCTTTTGGGTTGCCTTCGCCATAGCAACTGATAGGATGAACTAAGGAGAAAAAGGATTAATTATGATTTATTAATATATTATATGAATAATATATTAATAGAGAAATCATATTGTTTAATTAATATTAGTCAATAATTAATAAAAATTAATTTTGTGGCTAAAACAGTTTAATTAAATAAAGAGGACTGATTGTGTAATTATAAGATAGTTGCGTAAATTGGCTAATGGATTCCATAGAAGTTGGAGTGGACGAAATCCATGGGGAAACCCAATAGAATTCATCCAAGGCTTATAAGGAGGGAGTACATGGGCTGCTTAGGGCCTAATTTAACGTCTGTGTTTCTGGGCTTGTCATTAATGTTGATGTAATAGTCTAGGTTAACTTTTGTAACCCGTTTTGAAATAATCGAAGTGTATTATTTGAGTATTATGTGTTTTGTGCTTAATTGTGTGTCTTAATGTAATTAAGAATAAAAATAAGCGTCAAAATGAAATGTTAGATAAGCTTGATATCTATGGATAATGTTGTAGTAGTTGAAACAAGGTTTCCGAATATATAAAGAATGCCGAAATCCGAGTTATAACGAAGAAGTTATGACCTGTCGAAGTTTCGCAACAGAACCGGCAACGCTGAATGACATAAAAAGTAAAAATTACGTTAGAGCGATATTTAGCCCTAGTGATCTAAACGAATGTCATAGAGTTCGTTAAACCGAGAGCATGCATAAAAAGATCGTCCGAATCTGACTTCGTATGAGGAAGTTATGATTTTCTGAAGTTTCGACTTAGCAGTATGCAGCCCGAATACTCGATTTGAGACCGAGCGGTTTTTAGCTGAAACAATCTAAACGAGAATCGAAGATCTCAGTAATTGTAGTGAAACGATAAAAAGATAGGCGAAAACGGACGTCGGATGAAGAAGTTATGAATTTATAACGGAGTTTTCTTGTCCCGACCTACTAAAAATAAATAATAAAAATAAATTTAAAATTAGCCGACAGAGTCTAAATGAAAGTTGTAGAGCGTAGTCTCACCTACGCGTGGGTATAAAGAACGTCAAAAGTGGAGTTCGTATGAGGAAGATATGAATTTTTGAAGTTTATTAAATAATTAAAATATTAAATTTAAATATAAATTGCGATATTATCCAAAGAGGGGGGGGGGGGGGGGGAGTCACCGACCTTATCCAGGTTACACCCAGCGTACCTAGGATTACGCCCAGCGTAATCGATGGTTCCATCCCCCTATAAAAGGAAGTCGAGTGCAGCCGAGTTCTATTGCTCCATTCTTCCTTCTTCTCGCGTTTTTACCCCGTTTTACGTGCAAGAAATATCCCGAAGCCCCGGTATCAATCCCGAGCCCCGAAGCAAGTACCGAAGCCCCGAAGATCCCGAGAAGTAAGATTCCTGAGCCGAAGCTTTGCCCGCGAGAAGCCAATTTTTGTGAAGATCTTCCAGATCTACCGAAGAATACTACTTCTACAAGTCGTAGTGTTGTCCAATTATCTTCTGATCAAGTGAGTGTGTAGTTACTTTCTTGTAACGCATAATTACGAAGTATTTTATACGAAATACATGTTATGTGTATATTTTGTTGTTATATGTGTGAATGTATATTCACTTTCTTCTATCTCATAGATATGATTTATTCTCTATGAAATACATGTTATGTGTGTGTGTCTCATCTGTTGTTTGGAATATGTATTGAATGAGAATGTTATACAGGTTTTAAACTATGTATAAAAATATATATTTTTATCTACTAATATGTTGGGTAGAACATGAGTAGATAGTTTATGTGTGATAAACAGATGAGAGGCCTCAATGTTGTTGTTGTTGATCTAGTTATTCAGCGGAGTATGGATAACGACCACAGACTCTTTCTAGACAGTCCTGTGGAACGCTAGCAGGTTCATAACCTGTAGGTGTTGTGAACGATGTTTTCACCGGTGTACTCTATCCCCCTCATGGTTACCATTAGGACATCTACTGTTGAGGAAACCCCTTTGCAGTAATGTCCGTCCCGATGAAAATCCTATATTAGGTCCCTTGAGATAGATGTTGTTTTAGGGACGTAAAGTGAGGATAACGGGAATGGGTAATCGGGTTATTGTTGGTTGGTGAAATTAAATATAATTATTTATTATGGGTTGAAAACCCTATATGCTCACCAGGCTCCCAAGCCTGACCCACTCAGTTTTGTTGTATTACAGGTAGTGGCGCGAGAGCATAAGTTGGATGACTTATCAAGATCTTTTGATATTAGACCAGTTGTTATATGTAACTGTTGTATGGTCTATCTTTTGTTGTTTATGCTTTTGGTCTATTTATCGGAACATGACATCCTGAATATTGTTATATAATGAAAAATGCATCTCTTGATGAAATGCTTTAATAAAATTTATTTTATCATATTTTGTTTTGGAAACAAATTCCGCAACTCTTTTAAATCAATGGATTTACTCTGAAATTATTTTAAAAGCATAAATGAAACCGGTCTTTTCTGGCCGTGATTTTGGGGATGTCACAGTTGGTATCAGAGCATTAGTTTAAGCGAACTAGGAATTTGTAGGATTTGTAGACTTAAACTTAGAATGCTAAGTGGAGATTGTGAGATGTGTGTCTGTTATAATATAGACACGAGCACTAGTATATTTTAGGAAGCTGCCTAAAATGCTTTTATGTACTAAATGTTATATGTTGCCATATATGATATTAATTGTTCGGATCTATGGTCTGTTGCCGACCGGATTTGGAAACCTTATGTGTTTAGGATTCTAAGCGTATGTCTACGGTATTAGAACTAGCATGTAAACGTTTCAGAGTGATAAGGATGATTTAATTATCTATCATGGATGAGGATCTAATTTCACCTTATTTGGTGTGTAGATCAAAAATGGTAAGAGCCAGAAGTGGCGTTGGAAATGCGAATGAAAACAGGAATCAACCACCAGTGATTGAGCAAGCACCTGTTGTAGCAACAACACCAGAACCAATAACGATGGCTGGGGTGCAAGCCATGGTTCGGGCTATGTTAGCCGAACAAAGGGAAGAAATGCGACGGATGTTACATGAAAATAGGGACGAACCAATCATACCTATTGAGGAACCCGAACTAATTCCCGAGCAATCGTAGGAAGAGAACAATAGTCGCATGGTGAGTCAAATTGGGACTCAAGGAGAACGAAGGAACAACCCGGAAAGGAGAAACAAAAACGATGGGCGAATGTACAAGAATTTCTTGGGCGCCAAGCCGCCAAGTCTTTCTGGAAGCCCAAAGCCTGTTGAGATTTTGGATTGGATCTCCGAAATGGAGATAGTATTTGAAAGTTGCGACTATAGCAACAAACAAAAGACTGTCTTTGCAGTTAGACAACTGAATATTGGAGTCTTGAGTTGGTGGAAGTTGTTGGCAGATACTATGCCACGAGGACAAGCCCTGAAAATGTCATGGGAGGAGCTCTTGGAACAAGTAAGGGTGCAATATTGTTCAGAGATAGATCTGATTGATCTGAACAATGAGTTCCAAAACTTGAAGAAGGGGAGGATGAGCATAGATGACTATGCTACTGCATTCACTGAGAAGATGAAGTTATTTCCGTACCTAGTGCCAACGGAACTCTCCAAGATTGAGAGGTTCGATAATGGACTGCCTGCCGACTTTGGCCCGACAGTCAAGATGGCAACCACTCTGAAAACAGTTGTTCGAGCAGCTAAGAATGTGTAGGCCCAGCAAAAGGAAAAGGGTCTGGAAAAGATAGAGGTTGGTGAAAAGAGGAAGGTCGATGGAACTTCAGGGTCCAACAAGAAAAACAAGTTCTCGAAGTCTAGTTCGAGAGGAGGAGGAGGGGAAGCGAAATGGTGCGTAAAATGTAAGAAGAAGCATCATGGAAAATGTGAGGTAGTGCCCACATGTTTTAAATGTGGAAAGCCAGGGCACTATGCCAATGAATGCACCCTTGCTAAGAAAGTTTGCTATGGTTGTGGTGAGGAGGGACACATGTCGAGGGACTGCCCGAAAAAGAAGGAGGCAGCAAGACCCAACATTCTGCCAAGGCCGAAGGCGAGAGCATTCCAGATGACACTGAAAACTGCTAAAGATGAAGCTGATGTCGCTTCAGGTACCTTTCTCGCTAACAAATTGTCTGCCCAAATTTTATTTGATTCTGGAGCCAACTACTCCTTTATTTCGCATGAATTTGGTAGAAAACTAGCTTTGCCTATCGATAGAATAGATAATGCTTTATTAGTCGAAATTGCTAGTGGCAAGTTTGTACCTGTTAGCCATCGTATGAAAAACATCTTAATTGAATTGAATGGGATTAGGTTTCTCGAAGAATTATTGCCTATCGAACTAAACGGTTTCGACATCGTGTTGGGAATGGATTGGCTTAGCGCCAATGACGCCGAGATATTGTGCAGAAAGAAATAGTCAAGGTAAACCCGCCAGGGAAAGAGTCATTTATGGTGTATGGGGACAAACGCAGAGTAAGTTTTGGAATCATTTCATTGATGAAAGCCAGAAAGTGTTTGGCCAAAGGATGTACATCGTATCTAACATTCGTGATCGATGCTAAGAAGGAGAAAAAGGAGATATGGAGCATTCCTGTTGTGTGTGATTATCCGGAAGTATTTCCCGAAGATCTTCCCGGATTACCGCCTGATGGACAAGTGGAATTTAGAATAGACTTGTTACTAGGGATGACGCCAATAGCAAAATCACCTTACCGACTAGCACCGACGGAGATGAAGGAGCTGATGATGCAACTTCAGGAGTTATTGGATAAAAATTTCATTAGACCTAGTTCATCACCCTGGGGAGCTCCGGTGTTATTCATGAAGAAGAAAGATGGAAGTATGAGAATGTGCATCGATTACAGAGAGATGAACAAGGCAACAATAAAGAATAGATATCCGTTGCCGAGGATTGATGACCTGTTCAATCAACTACAAGGTTCAAGTTATTTTTCAAAAATTGACCTAAGGTCCGGATATCATCAGCTGAAAGTAAGAGAGTAGGATATAGAGAAGACTGCATTCAGAACACGATATGGGCACTACGAGTTTTTGGTTATGTCATTTGGACTAACCAATGCTCTAGCAGCATTCATGGATTTAATGAATCGGGTTTGTAATCCGTTCCTAGATAAATTTGTGATAGTGTTCATAGATGACATTCTGATTTATTCGAAAACCCAAGAGGAGCATGGCAGATACTTGCGAGAAGTGTTGGAAGTATTGAAGAATGAGAAGTTGTATGCTAAGTTCTCCAAATGTGATTTTTGGATTCGAGAAGTCCAATTCTTGGGACACGTGGTCAACCATGAAGGGATAATGGTTGATCCAGCAAAGATTAAAGCTGTAATGAAGTGGGAACAACCGAAAAGTCCCACGGAGATCCAAAGCTTTTTGGGATTAGCCGGATATTACCGAAGGTTTATCCAAGACTTTTCTTCAATCTCTAGTCCATTGACAGCTTTGACCCACAAAGGAGCTACTTATGCTTGGAGTGATAAGCGTAAAGAAGCATTTGAGAAGCTAAAGAAGAAGTTATGCGAGACACCGATTTTATCTCTACCCAATGGAGTTGAAGACTTCGCTGTTTATAGCGATGCGTTTGGTGTTGGATTGGGTTGTGTTTTGACCCAAAGGGAAAAGGTGATCGTATATGCATCTCGACAGCTGAAAGAGCATGAAAAGAACTACCCGACCCATGATCTGGAGTTGGCAGCGGTAGTTTTAGCTCTAAAGATATGGAGGCATTACCTCTATGGCACGAAGTGCAAACTTTTCACTAGTGACAACCCAAAATTTATTCCATCGTTATAACTTGTTTCCGTTAATATAATATTCTATTTTTATTAAAATTTCGTTGACATTTGGAGTGGACAAATCAATAAATGTTTTATTTTATTTTATTTTATTAGTGTCGTAATGAAATAAATAAAAACACGTGAATTGCCCTCCCGTTTAGTTGGAAAAAGTTTTTAATTACGACCATTTAATCGGGTAAAAATTTAAACCCCGTTTAGCGTCAGTATCGGGTAGATTCCCACCTAGCCACAAACCCAACCCCTATATAAAGGGTGAGTGGGCACTAGATGGAGCTTTTTACCACTCTAGTCACTCTCTTTTTACTTTCTCTCTCTAGAAGTTGGATTTATTCAAGAATCACCTCATTCAGGCCCCAAAATCGTAAGTAATACTCCCTAGCTTGTTGTTTAGCTTTGCATTCATACAAACCTGGGACTTAATCACTCAAGAACCTTAAAAACTCGAGTTTACGGTTTGGGAATACCTCCCAAAACCGTAAACACTCTTAAGGGGGTTTTTGAAGCCCAAAACCCTCCAAAACTCTTCTAATACTCGTCCTTGACTTAGAAACATGCATGCTTGAAGCTAGAAACCAAAAATCAGGCCTTTAGGAGGGTAAACATGTGTTTATGGTCCATGAATATACATGAACCGTAAACACATGAACTGTAAACACCATAAATGGTGTTTTGGTGCCCCTAACTCCTTCCTTAGCATGATTATTGGGCTAGAAACTTGTATGCTTGAGCTTAGGACCACAAAACACGAAGTTAATGTTGTGCTAAAGGGATTACGGCCATAAACCCTAGTGTTTACGACCGTAAACTCCCAAGGAGTGTTCCAAGGACCACAAACTCCAAGGGAGTGCCCCATTTGAACCCTAAACACCCCTTAAGCCTTGGATTTGACCCTAGAACCCTTCCTAGTGATACAAGAAACCTTAAGGCACACAAATATACTCCTCCCATGAGTTTATGGCCGTAAACTCATGGGGGAATTGTTCCCTCAACCGTAAACTCACCTAAGGTGAGTATTTGAGGAGTAAACTCCATAGTGAGGCCTTACACTAATTCCTTGCAACCCAATAGCCTTCTAGCACATAAAACAAAGTGTTATCATGCATTAGGGTCTAATTACTTACTTATTTAGTGATTAGATGACTAATTAGACACCATTATGTGTCACTACATGTTTCATAGGATCCGTGTGAGTGTTCAAATTCTCATTTGACATCTAGCATCCTACCCGACATTTTCACCCGATCTACTCGCTACAGGTGAGTTCATACCCCCTAATGAACCTTTCCAAATGTTTTTACATGTTTTAGGGGGGGGGGGGTACAAGTTAAATGCAACAAGTTTTAGTATCAAATCATATGTGATTTATAACCTGCAACTAAAAAGGATTTTCTATACTTTTAGCTACTTATCAATAAAACTATTTTCAATAATTATCAAACGCATTTTCTAGGTTAAATTGTTGTTAAACTATTTTCAAACTATGTTTAAACTACTTTCCTTTTTAAACTAAATCTACACCAATATATTTATATAAGTAAGACTTAAAGGACTTAGGACCGATAGCTCACCTTATTTCCTGTTCTTGTTTGATTGTGGTTTTAGGGTATATTGTTATCCGTCTGACTGTCGTTGATTTTTTAGTTATATATCATATATATATATATATATATATATATATATATATATATATATATATATATATATTTGTGTTAGATATGAAAGTCTTCATCCTATTCAATACCTTTGTAAATCAAAGGCATGCACTCCCACACTCTATTTAACTATAATAGGTATAGTTAAGACTCCTGCTCGTTACCTCTATCGCTACTATACTCACTATAACTACTACTACTACAAGTTAATGCATGTTAAAGAGAACACTCTATGAACTATACTAAAAGTTTACTATACTATAATACATAAGAATACACTAATCCCGAGTATAACACACTATCCCTCTATACGACACTCTACGACGCAAATATCATGTAACCATAGCTTCCTGAAAGGAAAGCAACACTACATGTATAGATCTATACATGACAGACGCTATTACATCCCGACTGTTAAATACAGTCCGAGCCGACTAGGCCCAAGGGTGGCACTACATCGCTACACTACGTATGACCGGGAAGGTCATCGGACCCTCTACTATCATTCAGTTTGGTTACACGAGAGATCATATTCATATACAAATTAACACACTAAGACTTAAATTCTAAGCTAACTTCCCGAAGTAAATAAACATATATTACTAATTGAAGTTTTCAACACTACTACAGCCAACCGGTAATACTTTTCCTTATTTACGTTACTTGAATGAAATTTGTTACCTTATTTTTATAACTGAAAGTTTCAATGGAAATACTTTTACACACACGGAGGATTTAACTTACAAATGCTCAATTTTGGAAAATATAGGATTTTCTAGGGATTTATTCTATTCTCAAACAGTAATTACAACTTTTACATTACATGATTGCAAACACTTTTATATAAATAACGACACTAAATTCTTATGAACTCACCAGCTTTATGCTGATACTCGTTTTCAAAATAACTTGTATCCTCAGGTCAAAGATAGACAGGTACTGGTGCAGCTTTTGAGAAGATGGAGTGTATACAAGATTCATCTTTTATTTTGTTATACTTTTGGTGTCTATCAAAACTATACAGAACACGCTTGTAATTAAATTTACTATATTAATTTAATGGTTGTTGTCGCTTGTTTTTACTATTATGCAATTGTTATGATACTGTACATGACGTCCTCCACCCCAGAACGTATTCCGCCGTTCTCAGTTTTGGGGTGTGACATCATTGATCATAAGAGTCTCCAATATCTCTTTAATCAGAAAAAATTGAATATGAGGCAACGACACTGGCTAGAGTTACTTAAGGACTACGACTGTGAGATACTTTACCACCCCGGTAAAGCAAATGTTGTTGCTGATGCTCTCAGTTGGAAAGTCAATCTTGAAAGAAAGAGGCCAAGAGCGTTGAGAATAGAAGTTGTCTCGACCATTGTGGAAAGCATAAAGAAAGCTCAAGAGGAAGCTTCTGAGAAGAATGACCAAAAGGAGGAAGCTTCTGAGAAGAATGAGATTTGGATGATTATTGCATGTTCATTAGACAAACTAGATCCAAAACTTTAGGGTTTGCATGTACACCATAGGATTGATGTAATGCTCAAAACCCATCAGAAACATCATACAATTATTTTCCTTCACGTATTTATCACAAATTGACTAAAATTTTACGAAATAATTCTTTGATATGAATTTTATTTCACAAGATTATGTACGTCTTTGTATATTTGCAAACAATTTATTTTTGGTTTCCTACCTAATACAAAATGTAAAGCAACACTAAATGTTTAATATAATATAATGATGATAAAATTTACTAACTCATCAAAATTTAAAATTTAAATATTTCATAAAGGTGATAATAAACTTAAATATCATAATATATATATATATATATATATATATATATATATATATATATATATATATATAGAGAGAGAGAGAGAGAGAGAGAGAGAGAGAGTGAGTGGGAGGGAGGGACATAGGAAACATCATACAATTATTTTCCTTCACATATTTATCACAAATTGACTAAAATTCTACAAAATAATTCTTTGATATGAATTTTATTTCACAAGATTATTTTTCTAACAAAAAATAAGAACATGAAATTTATTACTTTTCAAACATCATTTCATATAAGCATTTTGAACGTATGGGATCAATTAAGCATTTTGAAGCAAGTATGAGCATCATCAATAAATGGAGCATTTGGAAGTAAGTGTAAGCATAATGGATCAATGGAGCACTTGGAAACATCTGTGAAAATTAAGGGTCATATGTGAGCATCATAGATTAGAGATGCACACAAAAACCGGATTGACCCATAGGTTCCGATTCGATCCGGAAACCGGATTTGGTCAAAATCGGTTTTAACCGAACTGGTTCGGATTAAACCGGTGACCAGATTGAAACCGGTTTGGCATTTTAGACCTAGAATCAGATTTACCCCCGGATCATAAACCAGATTCGACGAAAACCGGATTGAAATTAGAATTTTCTTTTACCGTTAAAAAACGGGCATTTTCAAAGCAAAAAAAATTCTATCCGTAGGTAAGCTCCAATAACGACTAGTTTGACTATTTCTTGATTTTTATGACCTTCTAAACACATATAAATAGATGCATTTGCTAGATTTCAATTTTACGCAAAATTCTACTACTTTATACTTCTATTTTCATAATACTCCACAAAAACGACCTCGAGAAATTCTACCACGGGTCAAGATTCGGATGCAATGGTGGTGAAAATCATACCAACCACTCGGAATAAAGAAGTGTGAGAACATTATGATTTGTGTTTGTTGTCGAACGGGAAGGAAAAAACGAGATGCAAGAAGTGTAGAATGTTTTTGGGAAAAGATGACAATAATACGTTGAGGAGTCATGTAACAAAAACTTGTCCGGTTGTAAAAGGTCAAGGCGATCCGGATCAACCAAATATTACTCCCGACGGGGTGATCTTTATTTACAACAATGATGACATTCGTAAAAGCTTTTGCAAGTTCGCGATTCAAGAGGGCTTGTGTTACAACTAAGAATTTTGATGCTTGTAACAACAACAACGATAACAATTGTTAACCAAAAATGTGAAAGCATGTATGATGCTTATTCAATAACAACAAAACTTCCATCAAACACTTCATACAAGCACTGCAAATAGTCAACAAAGAATTGGAAACCATAGAAATCCCTGTTTAATTTCATTTTGGACTAGGATTTCCTTATTGGGCCTAATGGACCAATAAGCTTCCAATTTAACTATCTTGAACATAGAACTCTCAAATGGGCCCTAATTGGACCCATATACATGAAACTTAATATTTTGGGCCTTATAAGCCTAAAATGAAATAGGGTAACTTTAATGGGCCTTATGGGGTCATAACAAATTTATATAGCCCTAATGGATCATAAAAATCATTCCTAGATTTATTTGGGCCGAAAATTCACCTAATTGGATAATAATATGGGCTTAAGAATTAAAGGGCCCAATCTCTCTTCTTTCTTCTCCTCTTCTCGACCCAACTACACAAAGGAAGGAGAAATTGACTTTTGTACTTGCCACCTCACCATTATTTCTTGGTTCTCCATGCAAATAACTCATGTATAGAAGCAACCATCTCTTCACTCACTTCTTTTTCTCCTTTCTCTTTTTCTCTTGTCCGAAACCAATTCAAACACACACACACACACACTCTCAAAACTCTCTCTCAAAAACATAAGGACTCTCTCCATTCTTCATCAAATTTTCGAGATTTAGGAGCTTCTCAAGGAGATTGTTCCACAAAAATCCTCATATAAGGTAAGCTCATGCTTGGATCTATGATCTAGATTCTTTGTTTTATCAAAAATATCTTCCTAACCCATTCAAACTCATGAACACCATCTTAGAAGCCTCTAAGTTCGAGATCTTCCAAGAAGGCTTGCTAGAATCGAAACTTTCTTCATTTCTTCCTTCTAAATCGAAAACAACAAACAAAGGTGAGATTCATACCCCTCTTTTTTCGGTTTTCATAAGTTTTATAGGGGATAATACAAGTAAAATATGTAGATCTATGTGTATATGTATGCTATGTATGATTCTATGCATGTATGTGTTTTTGTGTTGAATATGTAAACAAAAAGGGAAGAAATCTCGAGATCTATGTCATAAGAAGGAAAACAAACATGATCTAAGTTACATTACACTAAACAAGTCAAGAATACTAACTTATAAGATTATGATAAACATATTTTAACATAAAACCCATTTCTGGGCTTAAATTGTCAAATATACAAAAGTTGGGTTAAAAGTTGCCAATCACGGTCTCTTAAAGGTCAAAAGAGTCAAAACAGTTAAAATAGTTGTTTTTATGAACATTATGATCTTCAAAGGGCTTAAAATGTAAATATTAGCTTAATTGGCTTAATTTTGGGGTTTTCGGACCAATAAGCCCAAAAATTGCGAAAATATGACATTTAAAGGGGCTGAAATGATAAATTCTTCAAAACAGGGGATAACAAGTGTAACAAAACTATTTCAAGGGTTAAAAATGCTTTTCTTTTCCAAAAAGGATAAAAATGCAAAGTTTTTTATATTTTGGGCCAAAATTGTAAAATTTGCAAAAGTTTGGGTTTTAAACCGAAAAACACTTTTCTAGAAGGGATGAAACTGCCAAAGAATAAACTTTGAGCTAAAAGTATCATTTAAACAAGTCTATGATGCAAAAGTGTCAAGAAAATGTTTTAAGGACTTAAAATGACTTTTCTTTTATATAAAAGACTAAAATTGTTATTTTATAAAAAGAAAGGGATAAAAAGGTCAAACCACTATTTTTAAACCAATTATTTTATTTATAGAATATTGAGTCAAAAATATTAATCTACGACTTACAAAATCAAAAGACAAATACACGTATAACTCCAAATATCGTTATAAACAAATCGCTCGGTCTCGAGTTGATACAAAATAACAAATCGTTCAATCAAACCCTCCAACAATTATACAATGCCTAAGACAAGTAATCATTCCGAAGACCTTGGGCTGAAAGTCTCAAATCATGCTTGTTGGATGTTGAAGTCCATTAACATGACCTTTGGGCCTAAGGGGATAATGATTATATGTTATTGGGCCTTCTATGACCCAATTCGATATAAAGGGACCTTCAATGGCTTTTAAGTTCTATTGGGCCCTAGTGATCCATTAGTATTGACATAAGTTCAAAGTAATCAAATGTGAGACCGGCCAACGTGTCTTTCGCATCCCCGATAGCCTAAAATAACTCAAGGAAGTAGCAGGACTTCGTACTCCTCTTCTCCTTGTTTTCTAGGCTTATGAAAAATCAAAGTAAACAAATTCAGGTTGTTAATCAATAGTAATCAAGGTTGTTTGGATTAAGTGAGTGATAACGGGCGACGCCTCTAAGGATCGTTCGTAAACTGTAGTTATAACTAGTCATTATTAATGCATGACTATAACGACTCACAACCCTTAATTAATCCAACACCACCCGAGTAATCAAGGATCAGTAAACAATAATCATTCGTTGTAGCGGTATAGTAACTCGTAAACAAGTATATCTTGCGTTATCGGAAAACATCGGGTTTTTCGAGGAAATCAACACCACTCGCTTGTAATTTCTATAACTGTAATACAAAACTCCCTTTTATATACACGTTTTGAAATCATTCATGCATCAACTTATGGATCTTCACACTTTGACAAACTATTGCCTTTTTCAGAAAATATCGGATTTTCTGGGTTTTACAAACTACACAAATCATTTTTATCACAACATTGCTTATGAACGCACCAACATTCCATATGTTGACCGTTTTTCAAAATAACTTGTATTCTTAGGTAACAGGTAAGCCAATGAATAAGTACCAAGTATGTTAGTGTGTTTTGTTTTTGAAAACTATCAAACAATTTATGTACGGATTTGTAACGTTAAAACAATGTACTTGATGCGAACAATTTCAGTTGTAATATATTGGTGCATGGTGATGTTTATGTTATGATTCATGTATATTCATTGTGATGATATTCAATTTAAGTCACACGAGCCCTCGTACGTTTCCGCCGTCTGGTTCGGGGGTGTGACAGGTTGGTATTAGAGCTATGCTTATAGTGAACTAGCATATCTAACCACACATTGATATGCAACTATAAACCAAAGAGGGACAAAACGACTCTGAACAAAACAAAACAAATAAAACACAACGATAAAAACACTCCTACTCGTAAGACACAGAAAAAATAACATAATACCAAATCAAATAAGATAATGCTAGCATCTCGGTTAAGCTAGGACTGTTCATAGTCGTATTGAGGAGTGAATGTGGCCTGATCAACTACATTTCCTCCGAGGTACAACTATCACATGTCCCGAGTAAATCGCGATGGTAGGTAAACCTAAAAACATGCCTCTTTATCACCAAGAAGAGAACATCAACTCAATTTATACAATAATTAAAACGTCTTAGGAGTAATGATAGTTTATTCGTATACCCCCTCTCAGTCACCATGGAAGGGGAGCACCAGGGCATTCAGTTTCATCAGGTCTTAGTGGCTCACGGGATGATCGAATATGAGCCTGAGGGAGATCAAGGGGGAGCACACGACGTGGGGCCTGACGAGTACACGAACTCAGACTACGAGTTTGATGGGACCGATGACGACATGGAGGAAGAATAAGACTCCGGCGAGGACTCTGCCACATCACCTGTCAGCGAGGCGTAGCAGGACCACCCCGCCCCACCAGATGGAGTTCAAAGTGCATGATGTTCGAAAGTTTGACACGTCAAAGAATCGCTTTGTAATTATTTTACGACATAATTTCAAAAGGAAAAAACCCGGTTTCGGATTTTGATTGGGATTTGATGGAAGAGTTTGTAGAAATGTTAAAAGTTTTTAAACCATCAACCACTTTTTTATCGGGCGTGTATTACCCTACAAGTCCGTTGTTACTAAATGAACTATGGTTGATGTCCGTGCAATTGGAGCATTTTGAACAAAGAAGTGAAATATTTGTTTTGGTTACGAGACCTTTGAGAGAAAAATTAGTCAAATATTTCAAAGAAATGTCACCACTTTTTACCTGTGCCCCAACATTAAACCCATGTATCAATGTTACAAGTGTAGAGGCTTTGATTACCAAAATTTACAACTCTTTAAATTTGCACAAAGATGACTCAAACTACATCCGTAACCAAATAGACAATTCTAATAATACTTTTACTAATTTTTTTTTATATTTACACTACAAAATATGGCAATATGTCAAACACTTTTGCAAGTGTAACCGACTCTACTAGTGGTGCATCGGGTAGTAGTGGGGGTCGAACGGATTTTCATATCGACCTTTATAACTACCTTTTGGAGGAACAAAACAAACGAGCACACACATTAACCACTAGTAGCGAACTTGGAATTTATATGGGGTCAAACTTTTTAAAATTCATGAGTGCACCACAGTTTAAATTTTTGGATCTTTTGGCTTGGTGGAGAGAAAAGGAAGCACAATTTTCTATTCTCTCCGTCATGGCCCGCGATTTACTAACCGTCCAAGCTTCCATGGTAGCTTCGGAATCCGTTTTTCTTTTAGTGGTAGAGTTCTATCAAATTTGAGGAAGAATCTTACCCTGGTTACGGTAGAGGTTTGCGTTTGCTTGAAGGATTACTTGGATTTGGTGGAACGTATACAACACTTGGCGTCACTAGAAGGCTCACTAGCACAAAATGTTGACCCAAAGATAATGGATGAAGAATATGCACGAGGCTTATCAACACCTCCGGAAGAAAACAAAGATGATGACAATGAAGACGAAGACGAAGATGAAGAATATGGTATTAATGAGACCCCTAACTATTTGCGTGCCGGTTGAAGAACATTTTAGTGAAGGCGACACGAAGTGGAAGACCACAAAAACTATTTCTATTTGGCTAAATGTTATAATGCTGCTTTATTATTATTATTATTATTATTATTATTATTATTATTATTATTATTATTATTATTATTATTAGTTAACTAGCGTCTAAACTCTTTCTATTTCGACGTTTGATGTATATTTTAACTATTTTAATGAACCTATGTTGCATTTTGTGTTATATATGAGGTCCAAAAAATGTTTTATTTTTTTAAAGTTGCAAAATTTGGATCGGATCCAGACCGGATCAGATTAAACAGATTAGGATTCGAGGGAGGGAAAACCGGTCAAAATAAACTAGATCGAATATTGGATGAAACTGGATTCGCTTTGACGTCATCGAACCGGATCAGATCGGATCGGATTCGTCGTTTGTGCATTTCTATCAAAGATCATACATGAGCATCAGGAAAGGGCTGGCGCATTTAGGGATGAACATGGTTGGTACTAGTTGACTTTTACTCAAACCTTGTACCTTACCAACTATAGTTGGTATAAACTTTTTGCTACCAGTACCATACCAACTATACTTGGTACGAACTTGTTTGACTACCAAAAGTTTGGTTGGTACAAATTGGTAATGATATATTACCAACTTTGCTCTAATTTTCAATTGTAATAGTTAAAGACTAGTAACGATACATGACACTTAAAATCGTAAGCAGTAAACACTTGACATTTAAAAATACAATTTCGTTTATATATATATATATATATATATATATATATATATATATATATATATATATATATATATATATGAATTGGTTGGTACGGTAATACCGTGATATTTAAATTTTAATATCATTACCGTACCAAGTTTACTAAATTGGTACGGTACTACCAACCAAACATGTTCGCTACCAAATATATTGGTAACCAACTTTCTTGGTTCGGTTGGTAACATGTTGGTTGGGTCTCCGTGGTACATATTTGACAGCTCTAGGGGCATTAGTTGATGCGTCATGAAGGAAGATGCATCACTCCCACAAGGTGCAACATCTTGGGGCTTGGTGCACCACTTTAATCTGATGCGCCATTGTGGATGTGTCATTCTTAAAGGGAGGATGTGTTGAATTAGATGTCTAAGCCCATACATAAAATTAATATATACTTGAATTGATAGTAGCACAGTCATTTTGTGTTGCCCTCAAATGTAGCAATATGACAAGATGATTTTTAGAGAGAGAGAAATTAATTTATTATGTGAATAATAAATTAAATAAATGGTTTATTAATCTGTTATGAAAACAATATATTAATTAGAAATCATATTATTTAATTAATATGTAACGTCCCAAAAATTAAGACTAAAAATTTTAATTTTTTAAATTAATGAAACCAACATCCAACACAATATCATGAAAACAATGGAAAATCATAGTATAAAAAATAACATCCAAAAACATCAGGGTCATGTAAAATGCGAAACAATGTGTTGTGTGCACTACAATCATCCCAGACTCTGACCCTTTGAACAAAAAGTACCTGAAACATAAACTATAAACCGTAAGCACAAAGCTTACTGAGTTCCCCAAAATACCACATACCTTGCATTTCAAACATATAATGGGCCCCACCCGTCATCAGGCCCCGCCTGGCATCGAGCCCCGCTTGAAACATATATGTCAGTCATCAGCTCCGCCTGACATCGGGCCCCGCCTGGTATATATACAAACATATGAACACATGCAAAAATCACAAAGATAAATAACATACAATATAATCTTCGGGCCCCGCCCAGTAAACATATAATCACATAACACATGCAAGAGTCACGCATACAACTAGCATCCTAAAAATAATAAACCATAGGCCAACATTAGTGCATTTGACCCGCTAAACACAGTGAGGAAACTCATGTAAATCTGTTGAATCTCTCAGATAAAGTCTCGATCTACTAATCCAGAAAATCCCCACGCTAACATCATCAAATAATACCCCATTAATAATTGGGCCTTAATCCAAATCCAAGAGTCTAAATTACGTGTGCATGGGTAAAAATGTCCAAATAGATAGTATCTATCCCACATTCCCACCAGGTGTAAAAAACCACCTTTGTTTACACCTGCAAGTTGTGTTAAGAGTCTATCTAAGTTAGAACAGAGTGTTAAGCAACAAATCACGAGTCTTTACAGTAATACATGTTTCCAGTGATGATGGAGGCGACATAGGGATTGCAACTGCAAGACGACACTGTATCTAACTGCAATTACAATTACAATAGTTCCTAAACCAAACTTTAATACAACTCAAAATGAATCATAGATTGAAGCAACTGCAATAGTAAACTTATTTCTGTGTGCATATAGATATTTGAGAATGAGACAGAGGCATAGCCTAATAACATGGGTCTCTCTATCTCCTATGAAAAATCACACGACCAAGATGAATGGAAAGATATATACTTACAAAGACAGAACACAACGGGTCACTTGTCTTCCTTTCTTGAGGCATATCTTGGGATTGGGATCGTCCTTCTTGCACTTGAGGAAGGCAACACTTTCACCTCTACATATGGTCGCTATGTGCTTTGACGCCGACATTAGCACGCCGATGTCGAAATAGGTTCTCCCGCATCATCTATCAAACTTGCCATCACAAATTGATCAAAATTGCAAACCCTAAGCCAACAACAAAATTAGCGTCGTTACCTTCGAGATTCCACCAACCCTAACCCTAACCCTTGGTTGAAACAGAAACAGAGTGGTCGTTTGATGCAGACAAAAAGAGGGTGATATCTAGG